>NC_080181.1:36631516-37231516 GCF_950295315.1 Erinaceus europaeus | reverse complement strand
ATTTTGGTTATAAGTCCTCTGCCTGATTTATGACATAAAGATTTCCTCCCATTCTGTGTGTGTGTGTGGGGGGGTTCCTTTGTTATGGCAGTGATTTCTTTTGCTGTGCAGAAGCTTTTCATTTTGGTGTAGTTCCATTGGTCTACTTTTGCTTTTGTTTTCCTTGCAACTGGATTTGAGTCAGTGAAGATGTTGAAAGTGGTCTGGGAGGTGGCACAGTGGATAATGCACTGGACTCTCAAACATGAGGTTCTGAGTTCAGTTCCTAGCAGCACATGTACCAAAGTAATGTCTGGTTCTTTCTCTCCTCCTAGCTTTCTCATTAACAAATAAATGAAATCTTTAAAGTTTATCTTTACTGCTTAGATAAAGACAGCAAGAAATCAAAAGGGTAAGGGGAGACAGAGAGGGAAAGAGACAGTGAGACACCTACAACACTGCTTCACCACTTGCAAAGCTTTCCCCTTGCAGGTGGGGGCCGGGGGCTTGAACCTGGGTCCTTGCACATTGTGCACTCAATTAGGTATGCCACCACCCAGCTCATAAGTAAATAAAATATTTTTTTAAAAAAAGCTTATAGGGAGGAAAATTCAGCTTATAGTTTCTTCTAAATATTTGATAGTTTCTAGCCTAACTTCTAAATCTTTGTTTCACTTTAGAGTAAGCTTTTATATATGGTGAAATGTGGTGATTAAGTTTCATTCTTCTGAATGCTTAAATCCAATTTTCCCAACACTATTTATTAAATAAGTCCTCCTTTTTCCATTTGATGTTTTGGGTGTGCTTGTAAAAAATTAGTTGACCATATGTATAGGGCTGATTTCTGGGCTCTCAATTCTATTTCACTGGTCTTTGTGTCCATTTTGGCTCTAGTACCAGGCAGTTTTGATAATAGTGGCCCTGTAGTATGTTTTGAGATCAGAAAGCATAATGCCTCCATTCTTACTCTTTCCTTTCAGGACTGCTTTGGCTATCCTGGGTATTTTCTGTCTCCAGAGAAACTTTTGTATCTTTTCTTCTGCTCTCTTGAAGAAATTTGATAGGGTTTATGTTAAATCTGTATATGGCTCTGGGTAGAACCAGTCATTTTTGGTGCAAAAATCTTGGTAAATCTTCACTAAGAAACTACTTAGCAAACAAAAAGTTTTCCAATTAGGTTGCTCCAAGGCAAAAGGACTCATGGGAACTATTATTGGTGTGCACATACACATATATGGCAATATTGCTAACAAACTGGGAGAACAAGAGCCGTTATTATGGCATATACAATACCAGAGATTAAATTCAGGACTTCACCCAAACACATCCAACACACGATCTATTATTTCACCTTTTAGACTATGCATCTATATTTTAATTGCCAAACTCTGTTACACTGTTGGTGGGAATGCAAAATGGTGCAGCCCCTATGAAAAATACTATGGGGAGTCCTTGAGTAAAAATGGAAATACCTTGTGATCCAGCAATACCACCCCCAAAGTCATAGCCAAATGACAAGAAAACAATTTAAAAGGATATATGCACCTCTCTCTCCATGCTTAAGGACACTGCACACTGTTTTCTATAGGGACTACACTCATCTGCATTCCCATCAACAGTGTACCAGAGTTCACAGTTGCATTACAGACAATAACCAAAACATGGAACCAACTCTAAATACCCATCAACAGATGACTTGACAAAATGGATGAAACTAAATGTTAAGTGAATTAAGAGGTGAAAGAAAGAAGCCCAGGAGGCAGCACAGTGTTTAAGGCATTGGTCTTTGAAGCATGAGGTCCCCAGTTTAATCTAGGGCACTGAATGTGCCAGTGATGATCTTTGTTCTCCTCTTTTTAGCTCATGTTAATAAATAAATCTTAAATAAAAAGAGGTGAAAGACAACTATTGGATAGTTTACTCACAGACAAAATACTGGCGATTAAAGTCAACAAAAATAAATAGTAAGCAATTCTTAAATTTTAAAGGAATTCTTAAATTTTATGAGAACTAAGATGATTATCAGAGTGAAGTGGAAAGTGGGGGGAGGGGTAGGGAAGGCAGGTCAGAACTCTGGTGGTGGAAGAAGTGAATCATGCACATGTGATGTGAAAATACACTCCTGAGATTTTTTTCTTCCTTATTTTATTCCATAGGACAGAGAAGCTGAGAGAGGAGGGAGAAAGAAAAACAGACACCTGCAGAGATGCTCAGGGAGTGAGTGTTTAAACCAGGATCCTTGCACATAGTATTATGTGCACTTAACCAGGTGTGTTATCGCCTAGTTCCCCACTCCTGGAATTAAAAAAAAATTTTTTTTAAATTGCCACTAGGGTTATTCCTGGGGCTCCATGTCTGCACGACAAATCCAGTGCTCCCAGTGACCTTTATTTCTTATTATCTTTTGCTTATTTCCTGTTTGGATAGAGACAGAGATAAATTGAGAGGGAAGGGAAATAGAGAGGGAAAAAGAGACTTGCAGCACTGGTTCCCCACTAGTGAAGTTTCCCTCTTCAGATGAGGTCCAGGGGCTCAAACCTCAGTCCTTGTACAAGTTAACAAGTACGTTCTAGTGGGTGTGTTACAACATGACCCCTATACCTAATACATTTTAACTGTGTAAACCATTGCTAAATCACTAATAATAAAAATCATTTCCTAAAAAAAACTATTGCCACTTACTGGTGTGTCTGCGTTTGGACCAACATCAATTTCTTCACCTTCTGTCAAGTATCTCCACCAGTCAAAATCATCTTTCTTTTCTAAAACATTAACAGGAGAATCTCATCAGCTTTATAAAAATGTATTGTAGTCCAAAGTGAAACACTGATTTGGTTGAGATCAGCAGATGTAGTATCAAATGGTATGGATCAAAAGAAGCATGAAGGAAAACAAGCAAAATCCCAGAGGTTCCATACAAGACCTTACCATGATTTATGTCATTTAATGCTATTTACAAATAACTATTGCCTATGTACTGACAAGACCAGTTGCTTCGGGTCTCCCTAGTCTAAGGTTGTATATGATTTGATTTTTTTTTTTTTTAAAAAGGTATTATTAGAAATGCATTAACAACTTAAGCCCAGTGTTGAAATTCACTCAGTTAACTAATTTGAAATCTTAAGTGCTTAGATTAAAGGAACTGAAGTCTATACATTAAAACGCTCAAGACATTCAATCTATTTGTCCCTTCATATTGATTAGTGACTTATAAAAAACTATAAGTTAGTAGAAATATATATATTAACACCATTTCCACCATCAAAAATCTTGTGTCCCTAACCCTACACCCTATTGTGGAGCAGAAAATATACTCTCTTCTCCCCCAAGTTTTTTACTTTGGTGTAATACTTTTAAACTCAGTCAAATTCTGCTTTGCATTTCCCTTTCTGTTCTTCATTCTCAACTTCTGTTTATGAGTGGGATCATCTTATACTAGTCTTTCTCTTTCTGAATTATCCCACTTAATGTAATTCCTTCTAGCTCCATCTAAACTTGATCAGAGAATGTGGGTTCATTATTCTTAACAGCTGAGTAGTATTCCATTGTGTATATATTCTACAACTTTCCCAGTCATTCATTTGTTGTTTGACACCTGGGTTGTTTCCCACAATCTTGTCAATCACTGTTAAATCACTAATAAAAAAAAATATGTATTATAAAAAAAAGGGAAAAACCATAGAGGGAAAAGTCTAACAAACTCAAAAGTGCACTTGAGAAACAAGAATTAAATATTGAAACAATATTTACTATCTTAAATTCTCTAAGTAATTTTTCTTTTGATGCAATATAAAGTGGATTAATTGTTGTAAGTAAACAATTATAGCTGCATCCAAAGCAACAAAATATTTAATTAAGCAATGGATGATTTCTCTTTATTTTATTTATCTGTGCATTTGGTTACTCACCCACTTCTTTATCTCTTGGTGTTTCCACATAATTGTTGTTTGAAGGAGAATCAGACAGACATAGAAGTAGTAACAGTATGGAATAATGTGCATCTGTCTTTAAAACAAAAAAATGAAAATTTATGAATCACTGAAGTTGCTAAGAGCTTTCTAAAATAGTATGATTTAAAAAAGTCAGCTCCATGACATTCTATTCTATTTTTTTTCTAACTTGAGAAAACATCAATTAAACCTTAAATCCCAATCTTAGGAACCTACCTGAATGATAATGAAGGACGATCAGAAAACCTAAATTAAGGAATAGCCTACCAAGTAATAACTAGCCTGCACACTTCAAAAATATTAAGGACAAGACAAAGAAAGATGGAGGAAAAGGTATGGTAATCTGAGAAAAGATTACACAGGCTCTTTTGTTATTATTCAACTTTTAAGTTTTTCATATACCAAAGTTCTGTCTTAAAAATTACAATTAGGGAGTTGAGCAGTGGCGCAGTGGGTTAAGCGCACATGATGCAAAGGCCAAGGGCAGGTATAAGGATCCCCGTTCGAACCCCCGGCTCCCCACCTGCAGGAGGTCGCTTTGCAAGCGGTGAAGCAGGTCTGCAGGTGTCTATCTTTCTCTTCTGTCTTCCCCTCCTCTCTCCATTTCTCTCTGTCCTATCCAACAACAACAACTATGACAACAATAACAACAACTATGACAACAATAACAACTACAACAACAATGGCAATAAATGGGAAAAATAGCCTCCACGAGCAGTGGATTCCTAGTGCAGGCACTGAGCCCCACAATAACCCTGGAGGCAAAAAAAAAATTATTTAAAGTCAAGCAGTGGTGCACTAGGTTGAGCTCATATGTTACCATGCACAAGGAACTGATTCAAACCCCTATTCATCCCCTGCATGGACTGGTGAAAACAGTGTTTCTCTTGCTCTCCCTATCCTTTTTCCTGTCAATTTAACTCTGTCCTTTCAAGTAAATAGAAAAGGAAAAAACAGCTGTCAGGAGCAGTCAACTTGGTGTGCAGGCACCAAGCCCCATCAATAACCCTGGTGCATGGGGGGAAAAATGCTTTAACTGTTACCAAGTTTAAAAGGACAGCAGCAACAAATGCTGGAGAGGCTGTGGGAACAAAGGAACCCTTCTGCACTGCTGGTGGGAATGTAAATTGGTCCAACCACTGTGGAGAGCAGTCTGGAGAACTCTCAAGGCTAGACATGGATCTTCCATATGACCCAGTAATACTCCCAGGACTCTATAACACCCAACCAAAAAGATATGTGTACGCCTATGTTCATAGCAACACAATTCGTAATAGCTAAAACCAGGAAACAACCTGGGTGCCCAACAATAGATGAGTGGCTGAGAAAGCTGTGGTATATATACACAATGGAATAATACACAGTTATTAAGAACAATGAACCCACCTTCGGGACATTTCAAAGTTAACCCAATTGCCAAATAATGTGATTACAGCAATGACTATCGATTGTCTTCTTAACCCTAAGACAGCAGGAACCTCTCACTTCCTCTATAGAGCCTATATTTCCCCCAGTCCTAGAACCTCTAGGGTGGGGCTCACTTTCCTGCATGCTTCTCTCAATTCATACCACATGATATTGCATCCGCTGATCCCAACCTGATCAATGCAACAACTACCACATCAGCATGCTTCACTTCGGATTCAGACTGCGTCCAAAGACGTCAGGCGTGGAATGTCAACCATTCACCCTCATTACTCGGGTGAGACCTTTCCTTTCATAGTATTCCATTCTAGGTGGTTCACTTCCTAACAAAGAACCTAACAAAGTCCCCAAACCTAGATATAGACCAGGTCCTGTAAGATAAAGCACATGTATCCATAAATTAGGGCAAAACATATACCTGAAGGAGTCTGGCAGCAGCGAAGAAAATTTAAGCGCACATGGTACAAAGTGCAAGGACTGGCATAATGATCCCTGTGCGAATCCCCGGCTCCCCACCTGCAGGGAAGTTGCTTCACAGGTGGTGAAGCAGGTCTGCAGGTGTCTATCTTTCTCTCCCCCCTTCTTCTTTTTTTTTTTTTTTATTTAAGAAAGGATTAATTAACAAAACCATAGCTCTCCCCCCTTCTGTCTTCTCCTCCTCTCTCCATTTCTCTGTCCTATCCAACAACAACGACATCAATAACAACAACAAAACAAGGGCAACAAAAGGGAAATATATATATATATATACCTGAAAGCAAAAGTACACAATAGTCTGCAGTGAGTCAGTATAAAGTTCCTAATGAAATAGTGTCTACTTAGACTTAGATACCCTCCTCACCTACTTCCTATTACAGTTTTCTCACTCACTCCAAAGCTAACCTTATCAAAGCAAGGACTGCAAAAGTTGAATAAGGGCAAGAGACTGGCATACTTTAACGATGACTCTTTAGTCACTATCAGGCCACCCCATCAGCTGGGACCCTAGTAGTGAGTCCTGAGATTCCCAGACATGATGGGCCTAGACCTCGAATAAACCCCTCTCTCCATTGTTACCAGTCATCTCTATCACAAACAACAAAACAGACTCCTTTGTGGGCCCCCCCATAGGACCTTGCCCTCAACTTGGATCAATAATGATAATGTCCCATCCTCCGAAGAGAGGCTGGACAACATACTCTATGTTCCACCTGAGGAAGATGGGTCCTGAAATTGGGGCAGCTTGGAACATTCCTACTCCTGACCACAGAATGTGAGCTCAGATCTACAGGGATGCAGAGGTCACATAGGCTCCTAAAATGAATATAGGTCCCAGATCAGATCAAACTGATGGAGATTACAGTCAACAATATTTATACCCCATTCCCATATTTGGGAGCTACTCTCTTCCCTGATCCATCTGCTTCTTTTTCTAGCCATGACATCATTTCCCCATACAATAATAAATTGTGCATATCAGATGTCAGGCTCAGAAAAAAAAAACAACAAAAAAAACCTAGTATAGTTGGGTCCTTTGGAATAGAACTAAAATAGGAATACTAACGATCTATAAAACAGACCCCCAAATCTTCATCTGCACTATTCCAGCCTTTAGGTTCATAACTAGTCAAACTGATAATACTCAAGTTGAAAATAGTAGAACACATAATCACAGAACTAAGGGTAGAGCACTGAGGAGATAACATCACTGTCATGCAAAACTAATGAATGGCCTAGGCTCTGAGGTCACAGTTTCAATCCACAGCACCACCATCAGGCAGAGATGAGCAATGCTCTGGCTTTCTCTATATATATCACTCTCATTAAAATGAAATAAACAAAACACTAAAAAACTTGCAGTAGAAGATATACCTTTACTTTGTTAATGCTCGGAAGTGATGCATTTAGGAATTCTTCAGTTAATTTCTTCCAACTAGCAGCTTTGCTGAGATCAGAATGTACAATAAATTTTTCATAGATTCTGAAATGTATTTAAAAAAATCATCAGTTAAAAGTTACATTAATGAAGATCTATAATGTATCAGTTTATATTTTGTCTTCCCAAAGAACACAAAAACATCTATTTGAAGAAATCTATGCACATCTAGGTCAACTGAAGCACTATTTGTTATAAACACAATTTTGATCAACCCAAACTTCCAAGGATAGATGAGTGGTTGTTGTTGCATATAAACATAATGGAATACTACTCAGCTGTAAAACATGATGAAATTTTCTCCTTTGATACTGCCTGGATGGGACTGGAAAGTATTCTTAAGTGGAATAAGCCAGAGGATGAACAATAGATGATCTCACGCACAGATAAAACTTGAGAAACGGAGTCGGGTGGTAGCCCAGTGGGCTAAGCACAGTGGGTTAAGCGCACATGGCGCAAATGCAAGGGCCAGTGTAAGGATCCCGGTTTGAGCCTCCAGCTCCCCTCCTGCAGGGGAGTCACTTCACAAGCAGTGAAGCAGGCCTGCAGGTATCTATCTTTCTCTCCCCTTCTCTGTTTTCCCCTCCTCTCTCCATTTCTCGCTGTCCTATCTAACAATGACATCAATAACAAAAACAAGGGCAACAAAAGGGAAAATAAATTAAAAAAAACAACTTGAGGGAGTTGGGCGGTGGCGCAGTGGGTTAAGCGCACGTGGCGCAAAGCGCAGGGACCGGCGTAAGGATCCCGGTTCGAGCCCCCGGCTCCCCACCTGCAGGGGAGTCGCTTCACGGGCGGTGAAGCAGGTCTGCAGGTGTCTATCTTTCTCTCCCCTCTCTCTCTGTCTTCCCCTCCTCTCTCCATTTCTCTCTGTCCTATCCAACAACAAAGCATCGTCAACAATGGCAATAATAACCGCAACGAGGCTGCAACAACTAGGGCAACAAAAAGGGGGAAAAATGGCCTCCAGGAGCGGTGGATTCATGGTGCAGGCACCGAGCCCAGCAATAACCCTGGAGGAAAAAAAAAAAAAAAAAAAAACTTGAGAAACAGAGGGTAAAAAAAGTTTTTTTTTGTACCGGAGTTACCCTTGGGACTCTGTACCTTTGCAATCCCAGTCTACCATCAGACTCTTTTCCTTTAAGATAGAGGGTAGAAGACGAGGAGAGGGAGAGGGGGAGAGAAAGAGATGGGGGGGGGGGAGGAAGAGAGAGGTGGGAAAGGGAAGGAGACAGAAAGAGATGGAAAGACATCACAGTACTGCTTCAACACGTGAAGCCTCCCCTATCAAGTTGCTTCTATGTGGTAGTGGAGGGCTTGAACCCAGGTTTTTACACACTGTAAATTATGCTCTTTACCAGGTGGGCTATCTCCCTGTCACAGTGGATGAAATTTTAGTTATGGCTTATTGTATCAGCTCCCTAAGGACTCTAAAGGAGGGAGGCAGGGAAAGGGTTAAAAAAGCTATTGAAAACCCTGTGGCCTATAGCAGAAGAATATGAAAGCTGGTGAGGGTATGTTGTGCTGACACCTGTCACAGGGAAATAAGAAACTTCACAACTGTGACAACAATCTTATAAAGTATCACCCCCCCTAAGAATGTGATTTTAAAAAAGGATACATGCATACAAAATTCTTAGTATGTACAAAAATACAAACATATAAAATTGACTTACCCTTGTATTATCTTTTCTACTTTGTGGCTGTTGATGTCCAAGAATCGATGAAATCTAAAAGACAAAAAAGAAAAGAAGAAGAAGCAGCAATTCTTTTAATCTACATTGTCATACGTGTAACCAGACTATTCTAATAGCCTCCCACGTTCCTCCAGAGAAGAGATAGAGAGACATCTGCAACATTGCTTCACCACTTACAAAATGTTTTCCCAGGACCTTAACCTCCCCAGAGCCCTATCCCATTAGGGAAAAAGAGACAGGCTAGGGGTATGGACAGGCCTGCCAACACCCATATGCAGTGGAGAAGTAATTACAGAAACCAGAACTCCCATCTTCTGCACCCCAAAACATAATTTTGGTCCCAGAGGGGGAGAAATGTTAGGGGAAGACAACTACAGGGCTCTGAACTCCAAACTCCATCAGGACCCAGAGAAGAGGATAAAAGAAGGACATTTGTAGCTCAGTGGGTTAAGCGCAGGTGGCGCAAACCACAATGACCGGCATAAGGATCCCGGTGTGAGTCCCTGGCTCCCCACCTGCAGGGGAGTCGCTTCACAGGCAGTGAAACAGGTCTGCAGATGTCTTTCTCTCTCCCTCCTCTCTCCATTTCTCTCTGTCCTATCTAACAACAAAAATAACTACAACAATAAAACAACAAGTAGAAATAGGTGTAGGTGTGACATAGAAAGGAAGACAAGAGGGAGCCAGGTGGTGGCATACCTGGATGAGTGCACATATTACAATGCACAAGGACCAGAGTTCAAGCTTCTGGTCCCCACCTGCAGGGGGAAAGTTTTACGAGTGGTGAAGCAGTGCAGCAGCTGTCTCTCTCTCCCTCTCTATCACCCAATTTCCTCTCGATTTCTGGCTGTCTCTATCCAAGATAATTTAAAAAAATAAAATAAAGGAAGAGAAGGTAGGACCAGAGAAAAAAAATGAACAAATATATATAAATATAGAGGTAGTTATAGACACAACAGTCAACCCTTATCTGTGGTGTAAGAATTACTGCAGTTTCCAGTGGAGGTGATGGAGACAGAACTCTGGTGGTGGCAATGGTGTGGAATTATACCTGTCATCTCATAATTTTGTAAATCAATACTAAATCACTATAATAAAAAGTAAAATTAAAAGAGAAGAAAAATGAGGTAATTTCTATCTTTTCAAAACTTAACATGATGTCCACCTACCTAATTATATTCAGAAATATTAGTAAAATAGTTATTTGGTATACAGCATTCTGTTTGACAAAACTTGTTCGGGCACTGTCGGAAGTTACATTTAAGTAGCAAGTTTATTTCAAAAACTTATTGTGTAATCTCTATTCTCTTTAATGAAAAACCAGAGAAAGCTAGTTCTGATTTCACCCAAGTCTCTAAACTACATACAATTTTTTTTTCCTCCTCCAGGTTTATTGCTGGGCTCGGTGCCTGCACCATGAATCCACCGCTCCTGGAGGCCATTTCCCCCCCCCCCGCCTTTTGTTGCCCTTGTTGTAGCTTCGTTGTGGTTATTATTATTGCCCTTGTTGACGCAATTCGTTGTTGGATAGGTCAGAGAGAAATGGTGAGAGGAGGGGAAGACAGAGAAGGGGAAAGATAGACACCTGCAGACCTGCTTCACCGCCCGTGAAGCGACTCCCCTGCAGGTGGGGAGCCGGGGGCTCGAACCGGGATCCTTACGCCGGTCCCTGCGCTTTGCGCCACATGCGCTTAACCCACTGCGCCACCGCCCGACCCCCTACATACAATTTTTAAAATGAATTCCATGAGATATCGTCTTATCAATTGCATTTTATGCTTTGGTGTGTACTTTCTATTTATTTATTCCCTTTTATTGCCCTTGTGGTTTTATTGTTGTTGTTGATGTCGTCGTTGTTGGATAGGACAGAGAGAAATGGAGAGAGGAGGGGAAGACAGAGGGGGAGAGAAAGAGAGACACCTGCAGACCTGCTTCACCGCCTGTGAAGCGACATCCCTGCAGGTGGGGAGTCGGAGCCTCGAACTGGGATCTTTATGCCGGTCTTGCGTTTTGCGCCACCTGCGCTTAACCCGCTGAGCTACCGCCCGACTCCCTTTGGTGTGTACTTCTAAGTGTGAGAATGAGGGGGGGGGGGGGGACAAAAACAAAATAAAAGAAAAAGAAAACCAAACCAGTCCAAGATAACTGTCTTCCTGTAAGCTGCAGTTTTAGGAGCTGGGGGCAGAAGAGACACAGTCAACAATAATATGTGTTGTTAAGCGTCTTGGAAAAAGCAAAAGCACAGCAGGGTCAAGGAGAGCGCGGATGAAAGGTGCAGGGGGTGGGTGTCACCAAGAGCAGTTGTGTTTCTTTCCCTAATTAGATATTTAATAACGGCTTGCAGATGATCTAGTTTCACACACACCACCACACTGACACCAGGTCTGAGCATGACAAGACCATTTTTCTCTAGGCAGACAAGCACCTGGAGCGCCTTCAGGAGCGGCTCCGCCCCCAGGCTGCCGGCCCAACCCGCAGCCCCGCGACCCCAGACCCGGCGCCATGCACCTCACCTGAAGTTGGACCAGACGAAGTTCAGGGCGAGCTGGAAGCTGGGGTCTGTCTCGTCCTGGAGACCCGCTACATGACGGACGAGCTCCCTCACGTCGCGCTCCTGCTGCCTGTCGAGCGGGCTGCCCAGCAGCGCAGGGCGAGCCATGACCCCGACTCTGGGCCGCTCCACCACTAGCTCCCACCCGCTCCTAGTGCCGCGCCTCCGTTACTCCGCCTCCACTCTCGCGAGAGTTCGAGCTCTCGCCTGTTAAACCGCAGCTATATACTCTCGCGAGAGTTTGCAGCCCCGCTGCGTGAGTTGGAAGCACTATTCTCTGCAGGTTTCTCCAGTGAGCGGTTCAGTTCCTGCTGGCTGCGTTTGGGTTGTTCCGCAGGTAGCCGTTATTACTAGTGAGATTAGTAATGGGCGCTCTCTCCCTCCATTTTTTTTCTCTCTCTCTCTCTTCTTTCTTTCTCTCTCTCTTTCCTCTTTTTTTTTCCACATTGGTTGATTATTTAACTTACGATGTTTTGAGCACAGCCTTATTTCATTCTGTAGGTACTGAGTGCACCTGCATTATCTGGTGCCATATCTGGCTATGGCCTGTCAGTCATCCTGCAAGGTCCCTTCTCTTTCTCGAGGTGATTGATCTCTAGTGATTTCTTAGTTCAGCCTCTGCGGAGGCCGCAGACAGCAGGTGTCAGCAGAGCAGGTTGGCACACGGGCTGAGCGTGCTGCTACTGCCGTTACTGACTGACTCCAGTGACCAGAGCATAGTTTTAAAAAAAATTATAAAATGGAAATATCGACAAGACTATAGGATAAGAGGGGTACAACTCCACACAGTTCCCACCACTAGATCTCTGTATCCCATCCCCTCCCCTGATAGCTTTCCTATTTTTTATCCCTCTGAGAGTATGTATGGACGCAGGATCATTATGGAGTGCAGAAGGTGGAAAGTCTGGTTTCAGTAATTGCTTCTCCGCACAGGATAATTTTATAAACCTTGCCTGTCAGAAGTGGAGCAACTTTGTGTGCATGTGCGTGTACGTGTGTGATTAAACTAGTACCTTTATACTAACTTCACTAAGAATTGCTCATAACCTTTACAGTTTTTTTTTTTCTGCTGTAAGAAAAACATGGCAGTTAGGTGGCTTGTAAATAATATGATTTTATTCTCACGGCTCTGGAGGTAGAATTCAGGGTTAGGGTGCTACCATGCTTAGGTGAAGGCTGTCTTCTTGGAAACTGACTTTTGGCTGTATCCTCAACATCTGAAGGTGTGGGGAGCTCACTGGAGTTCTAATTCTATTCATGAGTGTTCCACTTGGCTGCAAAGGCTCCCTGTCCAAATACCAGGAATTTGGGGGAAGGTGGTTGCAAACATACAGGCCACAGAATGCTAGCTAAATCTAACTGTGATTGCACGAATTCCATTAAGAAGAGGAACATTGGTGCCAGGTTGAGTGCACATGCCACCAAGTTCAAGGCCTTGGTCCCCACTTGCAGGGGTGAGGTGAAGGTGGCAGGTTGCAAGGGGTGGGGGGTAAGAGAGAACTTCACAAACTGAAGCAGTGCTGCAGGTTTCTCTCTTTTTAAAATATTTTATTTTAAAATGTTTTTTATTATCTTTATTTTTATTGGGTAGAGACAGCCAGAAATGGAAAAAAAAAAAGGGGATATAGAGAGGGAAAGAGACAGACACCTGCAGCCCTGATTCACCATTTGTGAAGCTTTCCCTTTGCAGGTGGAAACTGGGGGCTCAAACCCTGGTCCTTGAGCACTGTAACATGTGTGCTCAACCAGGTGCCACCACCCACCGCTCTCTCTCTCTCTTTTTACCTCCTCTTTCATCTCAGTTTTTCTCTGCTTTGATATTCAGTAAATGAATATTTGATATTCAGTAAATATTTGATATTCAGTAATTAAAACAGGAGAAAACTATAGCAGTGTAGCTAATCTTTTAAATTTCCTTTTATTTCAAATTTTAAATAATTTTTATTGTTTATTGGAGAGAAACAGCTAGAAATCAAGAAGGAAGGGTATAATAGAAAGGGAGAGAGACACCTGTAACACTTTACCACTCACAAAGCTTTTCCCCTGCAGGTGGGTCTTGAACTCAGATCCTGCACATTGTAACATGTACACTCAGCCAGGTATGCCATCACCTGGCTCCAATATAGCTAATCTTTACAGAAGGGAATTTATATGCCCTCCTTTTAATCTTTTAATCTTTTCTTTTTTTCTTTTATTATTTTTTCTTTATTGAGATTAATGGTTTACAGTGGATCATATTTTCTTTTTAAATTTTTTATATTTATTTATTTCCCCTTTTGTTTCCCTTGTTTTCTTATTGTTGTTGTGGTTATTATTGTTGTTGTTATATTGTTGTTGTCATTGTTAGATAGGACAGAAAGAAATGAAGAAAGGAGGGGAAGACAGGGCGAGAGAAAGACACCTGCAAACCTACTTTACCGCTTGTGAAGCGACTCCCCTGCAGGTGGGGAGCCGGGGGGCTCAAACCTGGATCCTTATGCCAGTCCTTGTGCTTTGTGTCATGTGCACTTAGCCTGCTGTGCTACTGCTGACTCCTTTTTTTAAATAACATTTTGTTATAAGCTACTCAGTCTATGACACTGTGTTTTAATTGCTCAAATGGATTAATACACCAGATATCTTTTTAAAATTTATTTTTATTTATTTATTCCCTTTTGTTGGCTCTTGTTGTTTTATTATTGTTGTTGTTATTGATGGATAGGACAGAGAGAAATTGAGAGAAGAGGGGAAGGCAGACAGAGAGAGAGAGAGAAAGACGGCCACCTGCAGACCTGCTTCACCGCTTGTGAAGCGACTTCCCTGTAGGTGGGGAGCTGGTGGCTCGAACTGGGATCCTTACACCAGTCCTTGTGCTTTGCCACCTGCACTTAACCCGCCGTGCTACCACCTTAACTCACTAGACAATCTTTTCTATTCCAATTTCAACTGTGTGTGTGTGTGTGTTTATAACTATTTTTCTTGGCATCCCAAATCTATATTCTAGTTCTTGCTATTTATCTCAAAAATTAAAAAATATATACACACATAACTTTTTTTTCTGCCTCCCTCGGACAGTTTGGTTTCAGGATGTGCACAGTGACTTGCTGATTGACTCAGGGCCAGTGACCCTTTCTGGAAGGGGAAATGGAAATTTTTTTCTTAAGTTGTCTCTTATAAATAAACCTTGTTCAAGGCACCATTGAACCCCAGTTTTCTTCTGTGGGTCTCTATGGCTGGGCCTAACTAGTCAATTGTTGGGAACATGTGTGAGCCTGATAGAGCTTAGGGAGAACCACCCCCATCTTTGGATGGAGGTCTGAGAAGATAACCTCTTGGTAAGTCTCTCTCAACCGAGGTGAGCATAAGGGGGGAAACTCAGACTTGGTTCTTTCCTTCTTGACTCTCAGGCCCACAGATACCCCAGTACTTCCCTCCATTAACTGCAGGCCACATGGCTGCAGATTCACTTATTCAAAGTCACCTTCTGATCACAGAAGAACACACCTTATCACACACTTCATCACACACCTCAGACCCCAGACAAGAGAAATTCCAAACTGTATGGCCTTTTGATATCCATCTTCTCTCTGTCTCACCCTACGGGTTTAACCCCTATGCTTCTCTCAAATACCTTTGGATAATTAAGTTGCTTGTGTTATGGAAAATAACTGTCTTATATCTCATCAATTCCTGTCATACCAGCCCCCTACCTTAGGGGCATGCTGACTGTTAAGAAACCTGTAATTTCTGTCATATTGCAACAATAATTACCTCCATTGCTTTTCTATTTAACTCATGTCCACTTTGCCAATAAACGGACTCTAGGATTCTGGGACTCAAGGACTCAGATTCTAGATTCACGCTAAGAGTCCCCTGGTGTCTTTTACCTCGTGTCACCCCTGTCATGAGCAAGAAAGAACCAGCCCGTTACCTTTCCCCTGGAGGACACCTGCCGGAGAACGAGAGAGACACCCCGAAAGTCAATCTCTCTGTAGGGGATAGGGACCCATTTGTGGGAATTGTGTGAAGAAATGCTGGCATTTTTTTTTTCCCTGATAGCATACCCCTCCAGCATGGTTCTGGAATACATTTTCTAGAAGTGCATCAAAGTCATGGTCCCATGCATATCTGCAGTTTTGCCAAAGGCTCCATTTTCACCTTTACCGCCCAATTAATCCTGATGTCCACATGGGAAGGATAAGAATGATATGAGTTATCTCTGTTGGCTTTGCCATACATGAGACTGTGGTAAGTTTAGTGATACTGTATACCTGGCCTAGTCTGTATTGGCTTCTGGAGGCTTACAGAAGTTTTTGGGAGAGTGGCCTGGGAGTTGACACAGTTATAGAGCACAGGATTTGTATCCATGAGACCACAAGTTTTGATTCCCTGAACCATAAGTACTGGCATGGTTCCCTCCCCCCACCCTCTCCCCCTTTAGTGCTCTCTCTCTCTCTCTCTCTCTCTCACACACACACACACACACACATGGAGGGAAGGAGGGGAGGAGGGAAGGAGAGAGAACTAGACCATAGCACAGAAGCTTCCTTCTATACACTAGGGGCTCAACTTGAACCTGGGCCATGCACATGAAGCAGCACGCTATCCAAGTAAGCTATTTCACCAGCATCCACAAATAAGTAAATAAATAAATAGAACTTAAAAACTATTTATAAAATGGAAATATTGACAAGACTATGGGATAAGAGGGGTACAATTCCACACAGTTCCCACCACCAGAACTCCATATCCAGTCCCCTTCCTTGATAGCATTCCTATTCTTCATCCCTCTGGATAAAGGACCCAGGATTATTGTGAGGTGCAGAAGGTGGAAAATCTGGCTTCTGTAATTGCTTCTCTGCTGAACATGGGCATTGGCAGGTCAATCCACACTCCCAGCCTATGTCTCTTTTTCCCTAGTGGGGCAGAGGTTTGGGGAGGTGGGGCTCCAGGACACATTGGTGGGATTGCCTGTTCAGGGAAGTCAGGTTGGCATCATGGTAGCATCTGGAACCTGGTGACTGAAAAAAAGAGTTAAAATATAAAGCAGAACAAATTGTTGGCTAGTCATGAACCTAAAGGCAAGAATATTGCAGATGAAGATTTGGGGTCTCTGTTTTGGAAAAAGCTAGTAGGTCTGTTAGGTATATTCCAAGGTGCCCATGAGTGCAGAGAGGAGTCAGCAGCAAGGGGTACTGGTGGCCTCCTTGCTCCACCCCCTGAACCAAATGCTTAGCATCTGACTTCCTGCTCAAGTCCTTTCTACTGGAGCAGGAGGGAGTGGGCTGGAGGGCTATCAAGGGCAGGGAATATTTACAGGCTTTTGCCAAAACTAAATCCTTCCACTGCTGAGCTTGAAAACCACCAGTCCGAATGAAAGTGATAAACCTTGTTTGTGTGTACTGTCATCCAATAAAAACCCTCCAATGTAGAAAACTGGTCTGCCTGTCTGATGTATTAGGTATTTTGATGTATTAGAATTTAAAAGTTATGTAAAGAACCTTTGTTGTAGTCCAGGAGGTGGTACAGTGGATAAAGCATTGAACTCTCAAGCATGAGGTCCTGAGTTCAATCCCCGGCAGCATATGTCTGGTTCTTTCTCTCCTCCTATCTTTCTCATAAATCAATAAAATCTTTTTAAAAAGAACCCTTGTTGTTGTTGTTGCTGAGGTTGTTGTTGCTCTAGGCTTGACTTATTTTGATAGAAGGAGACAGAAAAACAGAGACAGTTTTTGCCTGAGTCTAACATCTAATATGCAGGTGGACCCAAGTTACCATCTGCAGAGATGGTGTCATAGTAGGAAAAAGGACTAGAAAGCTGGATCAGGGAAAGGAGTAGCTTCCCAAATATGGGAAAAGTATATAAATATTGTTAACTATAAACACCATTGATTTATCTAGGGTCCATATTCAGCACAGGAGCCTATGTAACCTCTGCATCCCTGTAGGTCTGAGCTCGCATTCTGTGGTCATGGCTAGGATAAACAACTTAAAATTTTTTTTATTTATGAAAAGGAAACATTGACAAAACCATAGGATAAGAGGGGTACAACTCAGCACAATTCCCACCACCAGACCTCCATATCCCATCTCCTCCCCTGATAGCTCTCCTATTCTAGTTTTTTTTTTTTTGCCTCCAGGGTTATTGCTGGGGCTTGGTGCCTGCGCTACGAATCCACTACTCCTGGAGGCTATTTTTTCCCCATTTTGTTGCCCTTGTTGTTGTGCTTGTTGTAGTTGTTGTTGGATAGGACAGAGAGAAATGGAGAGAGGAGGGGAAGACAGAGAGGAGGAGAGAAAGATAGACACCTGCAGACCTGCTTCACCACTTTTGAAGCAACCTCCTGCAGGTGGGGAGCTGGGGGCTCGAACTGGGATCCTTACACCGGCCCTTGTGCTTTGCCCCATGTGCACTACCGCCCGACTCCCAGCTTTCCTATTCTTCAACCCTCTGTGAGTATGGACCCAAGATCATTGTGGGATGCAGAAGGTTGAAGGTCTGGCTTCTGTAATTGCTTCCCCTCTGAACATAGGTGTTGACAGGTCAATCCATACTCCCAGCCTATCTCTCTCTTTCCCTAGTGAGGAAAGGCTCTGGGGAAGCAGAGCTCCAAGGCACATTGGTGGGGTTGTCTGTCCAGGGAAGTCTGGTTAGCATCATGCTAGTATCTGGGAACCTGGTAGCTGAAAAGACAGTTAACATACAAAGCCAAACAAATTGTTGAACAATAATGGCTGGAATAGTACAGATGAAGTGTTAGGGAGTCCTCCATTTTGTAGATAGCTAGTAGGCATATTTTAGTTATATTTCAAAGGGCCTGTAGCTGTATTAGTGTTTTTTTTAAACCAATGCCCTGCAGGCAGGGTGGGTCTCAGACAAAACAGTGATTATGTAAATAGACCATAGTGTTAAGCAATGCAAGGTAACCTGGTGTGATGACCAGCATGGATAGAAACAGAAGCAGAATTAGCCAAAGGAGAAATGATGACCAACAGTTATACTAAATACCTTTATGACAAATGCAGTCACCATCCTCAGAAATTATAACAATAGTAACTGAAGCAAGGATTGATGCAGTTTAACCAATACCAGTTAGCCAAACAACACCTCTAGTCCAAGAAAAAATGGCAACCAAATCCAAATGAAAAAGAAAGAGAAAGGAAAAAAGGGAAAGCAAGAATAGACAATTATGCAAATGTACTGTCCAGTGTAAATTCTAGGGGTAGCAAAAGGAGAAAGGGAAGTAGAGAAGAGATACACACAGAGAGAGTCCACTCTGAGTCTGATTTATTCCCCCAAATAATTCACAAATGAGTATCAGTGAAATCAGAAAGCAGAAGAATGAGGAAGGAAGAAAAGAAGACAAGATTGAGAAAAAAGAAAAAGAAAAAAAAGAAGTGAAAGGAAAGAGGTTTTTTTTTTTTTATTATTTAGGTAGGAGGAGGGAAAAGGGAGAGTGGATGTAAGAGGTAGAGTTAAACAAGTTCCTCTCACAATTGATAGGACAACCAGTCACCTAGCAATGGAAAAAACAATAACAGTTAATTTTGGTCAACCTGAAGAAGGGACATGCGTGTATATATAATAGTAATAAAATAGAATAGAATAAAAAACCCTAACAGTCAGTCTGCAGCCTGGATGGCTCCGGATTGGTTCAGGCAGCCTGAGCAAAGACAGCCAATTGTTAAAAATGCAAACAAACAAACAAAAAAAACCTCCAGGTCGGCTTTCCCAGGAAGGGGTGAGGCTCTGATTGGTCAGATATTTTGTCACTCAAATAGAGCTCTAGCCACTTAGAAAAAGAAAACAAGAGAGAGAGAAGGCAATCAAAAAGGAAAAGGATTGATAGGACACCCCTGGTGAGCCAGGAATCTTGGTAAAGAAAAAAGCTCAGCAGGGAGCCTGCTAATAGCAGTTCTCCAGCCCCTGGGGTCTGGTTATGGGGTAGGGGGTAGGGGTGCACTTCAGAAATAATCAAAAGATTTCCTTTCTTTTCCCTCTGATTTCTAACCCAAAATTGAGCTATAGGACCCCTCCTTGGTGTCACACTTAGGACCCCTTATTCACCATCCTGTTGATGCCCCAGTATCCTACCCTATCCAATCATTATTGTTGGAGCTTACACCAGCAGGTGCCTCCAAGTTGCCATCTTGGCTCTGCCTTCCATATTCATTGTTTTCAATAATCAGATCCTGGTTGCACAGTAATGGAGGAAGACCTAGGCAGGGAGTCAGAGTGTTTTGCAGAAGACTAAGGATTTTGTTAAAAATATTTTATTTATTTATTTATTCGTGAGAAAGATAGGAGGATAAAGAGAAAGGAAAAACCAGATATCACTCTGGTACATGTAATGCTCGGGATTGAACTTAGGAACTCATGGTTGAGAATCCAATGCTTTATCCATTGTGCCACCTCTTAGACCATGACTGAGGAATTTTACACATGTATCAACAACTTTATTTACTTTTCACTGTAAACCACTAATTCCCCCAATTAAAAAATAATAAATTTCTGGCAGATCTGTTTCTCTCCTCTCCTCTCCCGGATCAACTAGGAATACCAAAGGAGACCACCTGGGACTGAAACAAGACAGGACTAGAATGACTACAGGAACTCACCAAATCACAGGTGAGTGCAAACACGTGGCTGGTGACAGAGAGGAGCCTAGGGAAAGACTAAGTGGCTGGTAATAGTCCGACGCTCTATTAGTTGAGACACCACCTCCAGTCTGTCCCACCAACAAGGGGACAGCTGAAGGGAGGAGAGGACTCCCCGGAGACTCACCAAGTGCAACTCTGAGTCTCCATTGCTACTGCCCTCAGAATCTGGAGCAGTGGCAGAGAGGGACACCGGGGGACAGAGATCTAACCAGCAAATTCAGGAGAAGACCTATACCTCGGTGGCATAGCTGTGGGGCTGTGAAAGTCTCTTTGCATAACCACCAGACTATCTCTGCCACACCCTGCCTTATCTCTTGGTTAGGAGTGATTAAGTTAGAAGCCCTCAGGCTCCCATAGCCTACAGAGAAGAAAAAAAAAAGAGGCTTTTAAATCACTGAGCTCCAACTCAGGGATTAAAATACTATTGAAACAACTGTTAACTTCCACCACTGTGAACCCTTTAATTACCTTACTGGATTGACAAGTCAATCCAGGAAATAGTGATCAGTAATTTGAAAATTACTAAGAGAGGGAACTCATAACATAATATATAAAATGGTTAAACCAACAAGAAGAAATATTGGAGAAACTAACCAGGACAACAGTCCAGCTAAAAGCCCCCCAAAGGGTGAAGCACAAAATAACGAGGTCAACATCCAAACATTAGCTAAGGAAATAATCACAGGAGTTAGTAAAGAGTTTGAAAGAATTGTAATAAAAAATACAGGAACAACAAATGAGACTCTGGAAGAAAACAGTAACTATCTCAAGGTTATTAGAGAGCTGAAAGCTGAAATAGCTGAACTAAGAACACAACTAGCTGAACAAGCTAAAACAATATCAGAACAGGGAAACAAAATAGATGAACTCCAGAAAACAGTAGAGGGCAGAGAGAATAGAATCAATGAGGCTGAAGACAGAATTAGCAAGATTGAGCATGAATTAGAGACAACTAAAAAAGAAGTAAGAGATCTCAAAAAGATTAAGAGATGCTGAAAACAACAACAGAGACCTATGGGATGACTTCAAAAGAAACAATATACGCATTATTGGCTTACCAGAGGAAGAAAGAGAGGGAGAAGAAGAAAGCATTCTTCAGGTCATAATAGCTGAAAACTTCTCTAGTCTAGACAACATCAAAGACATAAAGATTCAAAAAGCCCAGAGGGTCCCAAACAGAATTAACCCAGACTTAAAGACACCAAGACACATCATATTTAGAATGGAAAGGAATAAGGATAAAGAAAGGATCCTGAAGGCTGCAAGAGAAAAACAAAGAGTCATCTACAGAGGAAAACCCATAAGATTAGCAGCAGACTTCTTCACACAAACACTACAGGCCAGAAGAGAATGGCAAGATATCTATCGAGTGCTCAATGAGAAAGGGTTTCAACCAAGAATACTATATCCTGCTAGACTGTCATTCAGAGGCATGAAAACCTTCTCAGACAAGCAACAGTTGAAGGAATCAATAATCATCAAGCCTGCCCTGAAAGAATTTCTGAAAGGTCTTCTATAAACAGACCATCATAAATAGGACATATATCAGAACATTCTAAAACTCTATAAGAATGGCGTTAAAATATTTTCAATCTTTGATATCAATAAATGTCACTGGCCTGAAATCATCGATTAAAAGACACAGAGGGGGGTTGGGCGGTGGCGCAGTGGGTTAAGCGCATGTGGCGCAAAGCGCAGGGACCGGCGTAAGGATCCCGGTTCGAGCCCCCGGCTACCCACCTGCAGGGGAGTCACTTCACAGGCGGTAAAGCAGGTCTGCAGGTGTCTGTCTTTCTCTCCTCCTCTCTGTCTTCCCCTCCTCTCTCCATTTCTCTCTGTCCTATCCAACAACGAATTGCGTCAACAAGGGCAATAATAATAACCACAACGAAGCTACAACAAGGTCAACAAAAGGGGGGGGAAATGGCCTACAGGAGTGGTGGATTCATGGTGCAGGCACTGAGCCCAGCAATAACCCTGGAGGAGGAAAAAAAAAAGACACAGAGTAGGAAGATGGATCAGAAAATACAACCCAACAATATGTTGTCTACAGGAAACCCACCTAACTCAACTAGACAAACACAGACTTAAAGTAAAAGGATGGAAAACTATTATACAAGCCAATGGCCCACACAAAAGGGCAGGAACAGCTATTCTCATATCTGACATGATAGACTTTAAAATAGATTAAAATAGATTAAAATAGATTAAAAAAGATAGGAATGGACACTACTTAATGCTCAGAGGATCAGTCAATCAAGAGGACTTAACAATTATTATTATTATTTTTTTTCCTCCTCCAGGGTTATTGCTGGGCTCAGTGCCTGCACCATGAATCCACTGCTCCTGGAGGCCATTTTTTCCCCCCTTTTGTTGCCCTTGTTGTAGCTTCGTTGTGGTTATTATTATTGCCTTTGTTGACGCAATTCGTTGTTGAATAGGACAGAGAGAAATGGAGAGAGGAGGGGAAGACAGAGAAGGGGAGAGAAAGACAGACACCTGCAGACCTGCTTCACCGCCTGTGAAGTGATTCCCCTGCAGGTGGGGAGCCAGGGGCTTGAACCGGGATCTTTAACACTGGTCCCTGCGCTTTGCGCCACATGCGCTTAACCCACAGCGCCACCTCCCGACCCCCTGGACTTAACAATTATTAACATCTATGCACCCAATGAGAAGCCATCTAAATACATCAAACGTCTACTGAAAGAGCTACAGCAATATATTAACAACAACACAGCCATAGTAGGGGACTTCAACACCCCACTATTTCAACTTGACAGATCATCCAGGCAGAAAATCAATAAAGACATAAGGGAGCTAAATGAAGAGATAGATAAACTAGAACTATTGGACATTTTCAGAGTCATTCATCCCAAGAAACTGGAATACACATTTTACTCAAATCCACATGGGTCATTCTCAAGGATAGACCATATGTTAGGCCACAAAGACAGCATCAGCAAATTCAAAAAGTATTGAAATTATCCCAAGCATTTTCTCAGACCACAGTGGAATTAAACTAACACTTAACAATCAACAAAAGATTAATAATAGTCCCAAAATGTGGAACCTCAACAGTACACTTTTTAACAATCTCTGGGTCAAAGAGGAAATCAAAGAAGAAATCAAAATGTTTTGAGATTTAATGAAAATGAAGACACAGGATATCAAAATATTTGGGACACAGCTAAGGCAGTACTGAGAGGGAAGTTCATAGCTATACAAGCACACATTAGGAAACAAGAAAAAGCACAAATAAACAGCCTGATTGCACATCTTAAAGACCTAGAAGAAGAACAACAAAGGAACCCTAAAGCAACCAGAAGGACAGAAATCACTAATGTTAGGGCAGAAATAAATAACATTGAGAATAAGAAAACCATACAAAAGATCAGCGAAAGTAAACGTTGGTTCTTCGAAAGAGTAAACAAAATTGACAAACCTTTAGCAAACCAAATCTCACAAAACAAAAAAGGGAGAAGACCCAAATAAATTGGATAGTAAATGAAAGAGGAGATATCACAACAGACACCGCAGAAATTCAACATATCATGCGAGGCTTCTATGAACAACTATATGCCACCAAGCTAGAAAACCTGGAAGAAATGGATGATTTCCTAGATACCTACCAACTTCCAAAACTAAGTAAAGAGGAAATGGATAACATGAACAGACCCATCACAGCCAATGAAATTGAAACAGTTGTCAAAAACTTCCCCAAAAAATAAAAGTCCTGGACCAGATGGTTTTACAAATGAATTCTACAAAACCTTCAAAGAAGAACTAATACCTCTACTTTTAAAAGTTTTCCAGAAGATTTAAGACACTGGAATACTCCCTGCCAGCTTCTATGAAGCTAACATCACTCTGATACCAAAAACAGACAGGGACACAACCAAAAAAGAAAACTACAGACCAATATCTCTGATGAACATAGATGCTAAAATACTGAACAAAATTCTAGCCAACCGGATACAGCAGTATATTAAGAAGATTGTTCATCATGACCAAGTGGGGTTTCTCCCAGGCATGCAATATTGGTTTAATATACGTAAGTCAATCCATGTGATCCACCACATCAACAAAAGCAAGACCAAAGACCACATGGTCATATCAATAGATGCAGAGAAAGTCTTTGACAAAATACAACATCCCTTTATGATCAAAACACTACAAAAAAAGGGAATAGATGGAAAATTCCTGAAGATATTGGGGTCTATATATAGCAAACCTAGATCCAACATCATACTCAATGGTGAAAAACTGGAAGCATTTCCCCTCAGGTCAGGTACTAGACAGGGCTGCCCACTATCACCATTACTATTCAACAAAAGATTAGTAATAGTCCCAAAATGTGGAAGCTCAACAGTACACTCCTTAACAACTACTGGGTCTAAGAGGAAATAAAGGGAGAAATCAAAATGTTTCAAGAGTTCAATGAAAATGAAGATACAAGCTATCAAATTATTTGGGACACAACTAAGGTAGTACTGAGAGGGAGGTTCATAGCCACACAAACCCTTTTATGTGGGCCATTGGCCTGTATGATAGTTTTCCATCCTTTCACTTTGAGTCTGTGTTTGTCTTGCTGAGTCAGGTGGGTTTCCTGTAGACAACATATTGTTGGGTTGTGTTTTCTGATCCATCTTTCTACGTTGTGTCTGTTTTGTTTGTTTGTTTGTTTTTCTTTAATTATTATTTTTAATTTATTAAATAAATAAAGTGTTGGAAGTTCTTGCCATAGCAATCAGGCAGGAGCAAGGAATTAAAGGCATACAGATTGGAAGAGAAGTCATACTCTCCCTATTTGCAGACGACATGATAGTAAACATAGAAAAAACTAAGGAATCAAAACTGCTTGGTACTGGAATGTGAATAGACACACTGACCAGTGGAATAGAATTGAGAGCCAAAAGTGAGCCCCCACACCTATGGACATCTAATCTTTGACAAAGGGGCTCAGACTATTAAATGGGGAAAGCAGAGTCTCTTCAACAAATGGTGTTGGAAACAATGGGTTGAAACATGCAGAAGAATGAAACTGAACCACTGTATTTCACCAAATACAAAAGTAAATTCCAAGTGTATCAAGGAATTGGATGTTAGACCACAAACTATCAGATACTTAGAAGAAAATATTGGCAGAACTCTTTTCCACATAAATTTTAAAGACATCTTCAATGAAACAAATCCAATTACAAAGAAGACTAAGGTAAGTATAAACCTATGGGACTACATCAAATTAAAAAACTTCTTCACAGCAAAAGAAACCACTACCCAAACCAAGAGACCCCTCAAAGAATGGGAGAAGATCTTTACATGCCATACATCAGAGTTTAATAACCAACATATATAAAAAGCTTGCCAAACTCAACAACAAGACAACAAATAACCCCATCCAAAACTGAGGGGAGGACTTGGACAGAATATTCACCACAGAAGAGATCCAAAAGGCTGAGAAACACATGAAAAAATGATCCAAGTCTCTGATTGTCAGAGAAATGCAAATAAAGACAACAATGAGATACCACTTCACTCCTGTGAGAATGTCATAGATCAGAAAAGGTAACAGAAGCAAATGCTGGAGAGGGTGTGAGGTCAAAAAGGAACCCTCCTACACTGCTGGTGGGAATGTAAATTGGTCCAACCTCTGTGGAGAACAGTCTGGAGAATTCTTAGAAGGCTAGAAATGGACCTACCCTATGACCCTGCAATTCCTCTCCTGGGGATATATCCTAAAGAACCCAGCATATCCATCCAAAAAGATCTGTGAACACATATGTTCTTGGCAGCACAATTTGTAATAGCCAAAACCTGGAAGAAACCCAGGTGTCCAACAACAGATGAGTGCCTGAGCAAGTTGTGGTATATATACACAATGGAATACTACTCAGCTGTAAAAAATGGTGACTTCACCCTTTTCAGCCGATCTTGGATGGACCTTGAAAAAATCATGTTGAGTGAAATAAGTCAGAAACAGAAGGATGAATATGGGATGATCTCACTCTCAGGCTGAAGTTAAAAAACAAGATCAGAAAAGAAAACACAAGTAGAACCTGAAATAGAATTGGCGTATCGCACCAAAGTAAAAGACTCTGGGGTGGGTGGGTGGGGAGAATACAGGTCCATGAAGGATGATAAATGACATAGTGGGGGTTGTATTGTTAAATGGGAAACTGGGGAATGTTATGCATGTACAAACTATTGTATTTACTGTTGAATGTAAAACATTAATTCCCTAATAAAGAAATAAATTATAAAAAAAAAAGGATTCAGAGGACCTAGTGGGGGTTGTATTGTTATATGGGAAACTGGAGAATGTTATACATGTACAAACTATTGTACTTACTGTTGAATGTAAAACATTAATTCCCCAATTAAAAAAAATCAGGAAAACACACACACACAAATAATAATAAATTTCTTTTTTTATATATTTATTTTATTTATTTTTTCCCTTTTGTTGCTTTATTGTTGTAGTTATTATTGTTGTTGTTGGATAGGACAGAGAGAAATGGAGAGAGGGAGGGGAAGACAGAGAGGAGGAGAGAAAGATAGACACCTGCAGACCTGCTTCACTGCCTGTGAAGCGACTCCCCTGCAGGTGGGGAGCCGGGGTTCGAACCGGAATCCTTATGCTGGTCTTTGTGCTTTGCACTACCTGCGCTTAGCCCGCTGTACTACAGCCCGACTCCCAATAATAAATTTCTTAAATGTTCTCTGCCAATTTGGATTTTTTAAAATTTATTTTTCCTTGTAGCTATGATTATGTATTCTCTTACCCCTTTGAAGAAGATCCCCTATAACAGAACTCTTTGTTTTGTTCCCTATGTTACTACAAAACACATTTTACACCATTTGATATGATGTCCATGTGTTTGTCCTATATGGGTGTCATTATATTGTAACATTTTTCTTTCTACATTGTCAATTGTTTTCACAGATGTTCATTGTTAGGAAAGCGTGACACAAATGATAGCAGACAGGGCACCTCCATAGCTCCTCCCAGGTTTTAGCACCAAATGTAAGAATTCCAAGATGCAAAATGAGACAAATAGCGTCAGGAGTGTAGACAACAGAAATTTTAATGAAGTAGCAAGGGGAGAGCTTGAAGAACCCAGCTGAAGTAGCTGGGAGAGCTGAAGTAGCTTAGGAGTCATAGCTAGGCCAAAGAGAGTCCAGCTGAAAATCCCCAGTCAGGATCTAGGAGCCCAGAGATGGGGATCTGAGAAGCTCAATGTCAGGCAGGCTGGTGGCTTTATATCTCTTTCTGGCATGGAAGTAGCATCATGGCATGGGTCACAGGATTTATTATCTATTTTGGAGATGTTTCTGGTTAGATGTCTGGTGAAGGCAGGAGTAAATCTTCCTCTGTGGGTGAGGGGTCTGCTTATTCCCAGCACATCACCTTCAGTCTGTTTTAGCAAGATAAATGGTTTCCATAAGAGGAAGGGGTCAGCATATTTCCTTTATTCTGGAACCTAAAAGACGATATGAGGATACAGCGTGACACACTTATTCTAGTTGATCATGGGTGAAGTATTTTTAGGTGCCTGGAAAAGGAATACTGTGGGGCCAGGTGGTGCCTCACCTGATTAAGCTCACACATTACAGGGCACAAGGACCCAGATTCAAGTCTCTGGCCCCCACCTGCAGGAAGAAAGCTTCATAAATGGTGAATCAAGGCTGTAGGTATCTCTCTCTTTCCCTCTCTATCTCCTCCTCCCCTCTCAATTTCTCTTTATCTCTATCTAATAATAAATGAATAATTAAAAATTAAAAATAAAGGAATATTGTCTTAGCCATGTCCTGGGAGGTGGCCTGCATGATGGAAGGCATGTGATGGTCAAGAAACTAGATGAGAGAGATGAAACATGGGAAAACTGCATGGGGTATGAGGACTAAACTTATGAGGGAGCCAAAGAATAGGATTAGAGTCAATAAGAGTTAGAAATCCAGGATGAGAGGAAGATAGGATATCTCTTTAAGTAAGAGTAATTTAGGAGACTAGGACTTTAACAATTTTTGACTGAACTATGAACATGAAATTAGGCTGAGAATTATGAAACTTGAGCACTGGATTAGGACAGAGTGGCTCTCATATTAAAATTCAAGATATATATGATTAATTGTGTACCACATCAATATGACCTGGGACCCATGTGTATTCATATTTAGCATAGGAGCTTAGGTAACTTCCAAGCCCTTGTCATTATGAGCTTGTAAGTACATGGTCATAGATGGGGACATTCTAGGCTACACTCATTTCAGGACCAATCTTCCTCATGTGGTAGAATAGGTTGACCTAGGCTTCCTTCAAAGAATTATCACTGCTGCTCTCCATTGAGGGAAAGGTCCTGGAGAGGCCCATAAAAGGACTTATGATGATGTTGATGATGGAGGTGACCAGTGATAGTATATATAGAGGGTGATCTACTAGAGGTCTAGGCCAATAGTATCTATCAGGGGATTTTAAAATTCTATGACTATGACCCCACTGATAAGGTGGCCTGGCATTGGTAAATAGCCATGACTATGAAAGTCCATCTCTTGTCACCACCCAGTTTCTGTAATCCATCTTCTGTCTTATAAATTAAAAATTTCTCCCTGTAGCTAGGGCCTTGAAGGCCATTTGTTGCATGATACTCAAATGATCATTACACATTTTTGCTAAACTTCTATTTAAGCTGGTTTATCTGTGGAGTCCAGCCTTGAGTTAAGAAAGAAATACATTGGGGGGCCAAGAGGTGGTGTGCTTGGTTAAGCACACACATTAGAGTGCATAAGGACCGAGGTTCAAGCCCCTGGTCCCCACTTGCAGGGGGAAAGCTTCATGAATGCTAATGCAGGGTCGAAGGTGTCTCTATCTCTCTCCTTCACAACCTCCTCCTTTCCTCTCAATTTCTCTCTGTCTCTATCTAATAATAAATGAAATAAGAAAGAAGTACATATAAGTTTTCAGAAGGGCCTCAGTTAACTTCAAAGTTTTTAGTATTAGCTTGTTTTCTGGTTACAATAGGGATATCTTAGAGGTTATCTTTTACTTAGCTTACATTTGTCAGAGTACTTTCAGCCAATTGTCAAGGTATATATACTGGAAGCTGCCAGGTGGTGACCATGTTAAGGGCTTGCCAGAGATTAAAACTGGACTGGTAAACTTTATTTACTACTTAGTATATAACTACTCAAATAACTAGAGAGTAGGGTGAGAAGAAGTAGGGGTAGAACAGAAGGTATCTGGGGTTAATAAACACTTAAGTAAAGAATCTATAGTGCCGGGAGTCAGGTGGTAGCACAGGTGGTGCAAAGCATAAGGACTGGAGTAAGGATCCCGGTTTGAATCCCAAGCTCCCCACCAGCAGGGGAGTCGCTTCACAAGCAGTGAAGCAGGTCTGCAGGTGTTTTTGTGTCTCTGCCCTCTCTGCCCCCCCCCACATTCTCCATTTCTCTCTGTCCTATCCAATAACAAGGACATCAATAACAACAATAAAACAACAAGGGCAACAAAAAGGGAATAAATAAATATAAAAATAATTAAAAATATAGTGTCATCATTAGCCTTTCAGGTCAGAGTCTAGTTAAATAATTCTTTTTTTTCAGAATTTCTTTTTTTTAACATCTTATTTATTTATTTATTTATTCCCTTTTGTTGCCCTTGTTGTTGTAGTTATTAGAGTTGTTGTTGGATAGGACAATGAGATATGGAGAGAGGAGGGTGTGGAGATTAGAATGTAGAGATTAGAAACTGTTACTTCTTAGAGACTGTTACACTGAAACCAAACTGTTACTTGTTAGAGACTTTTACATTGAAACCAACAGTTCCTTGTTACAGCAGTTAAACTGAAAACAACCACTCTTTTTCTGTGTACTATTAAAAGCCAAGAGCAACAATGTTGCGAGGTCGTCAGCAGCAGACTCTTGAGCCCCTTGTGTGGAAGGGTGTCAGTGACCCAAGCTTAAGCTTGCTAATAAAGGCTCTTGCTATTGCATGTGATGCTGGTCTTCCTTGTGTGAGATCGGGACTCGAACTTCTGGGCACAACATTTGGGGTCTCGTTCAGGATCCCCATCTCACTGAAGGAACGCCAGCCTCACTGAGCCTTCAGGACCAGTATATCTATAGCGAGAGACCCTTGGAGTTGAAGGTGGACGTGCTGAGCAGCTCTGGGCCCAGGGTCCTGGGAGATGTCTGAGGCCCTGCTGTAGGGGATTGGATCCCCCTCGCAAATTTGGAAGTGGAGAGTGTGTCGCTCCCACGAAGCAGCAAAAGGCTGTTCTCCCATCTGTAAGGAAGGGGCAGTGAGAGGCTGTCCTCCCATCTGTAGGGAAGTGGTGGTGTGAGAGGCCGTCCTCCCATCTGTAGAGAAGCAGCAAGACCGGTCAAACTTCAGGCATCTGTAGCGAGAGACCCTTGGAGTTGAAGGCGGACACACTGGGCGGCTGGGGTCCAGGGTCCTGGGAGATGTCTCAGGCCCTGCTGTAGGGGATTGGATCCCCCTCGCAAATTTGGAAGGGGAGAGTGGGTCGTGCCCATGAAGCAGCAAAAGGCTGTCCTCCCATCTGTAGGGAAGCGGTGGAGAGAGGCCATCCTCCCATCTGTAGGGAAGCAGCAAGAGGCTGTCCTCCCATCCGTTGGTTTGGAGTGTTGGTGGCTGGGCCTCTAGAGTTTTCTTTAAAAATGTTGTTGTCTCTGTATTCTCTTTGTGTATGTTGTCTCTGTATTTTCCTTGTGTGTGTTGTCTTTGTATTCATTATCAGTTTTGTCTTTCTTAAGTCCAAAGTCAGGAGTCAGGCTACTTCGACTCCTCTGACTATGGTCCTGGATAATTTCAAAGAATTCAAACAGAGAGCTCACAATTTAAGTCTAGGAGTAAAACAAGACTGGATGATCACTTATTGTCAAGATAAGTGGCCAACTTTCTCTACCAGTTGGCCCCCAGAAGGAACATGGAACCTACCTACTATCTGTGCTCCCAGAGACATCATCTTCAGACACCCAGGACACCTGGACCAGATTTCTCATATCCTTACTTGGCAGGATCTGGTAGAGAACCCCCTCCCCTCTTGGCTAAAACCTTTTATTCCTCCACAAGATTTGATACCCACCATTCTTGCTTTAAAGAATTCTTATCGTCAACCTACTGCCCCCTCCACACCCCCTCTAACTTCCCCCTCTTACCCTATTTTCCAAGGTGGTCCCGAAATAGACCTCCTAGAGTACCCTCCTCCCTACCAACCTCAACTTACCCCAGCCCCACAGGAACCCCCAGCAGCAGGCCAGGACTTACAGAACCCTCCTCGTACGAGAGCCCATACAGCCCAGAGAAACCCCGACTCAGTGGCCCTGCCCCTACGAGCCCTAGGACCCCCAAATGAGAACGGCGAACAATTGATACAGTATTGGCCGTTTTTCACTAGTGACCCTTATAATTGCAAAATGCAGAACCCTAAGTTTTCAGAAAAACCAGCAGCACTCATTGACCTGTTAGATTCTGTTATTTTTACCCATCAGCCAACCTGGGATGACTGCCAGCAGCTTTTACAGATTGTTTTTACCACGGAAGAAAGAGAAAGGATCCTCTCGGAAGCCCAAAAATACATGCCTGGGGTAGATGGGAACCCCGCCTTAAACCCAGCCCTGATAGATGCCAGTTTACCTCTGATGAGACCCACCTGGGATTTTAACTCACCTGAAGGTAAGGAGAAGCCCCAGGTCTATCACCGGATTCTAATGGGAGGTCTCTGGGCAGCTGCATGCTGACCCATCAATTTGGTTAGTAGTGTGCAACAGGAAAAGACAGAAACCCCAGCTGCCTTCTTAGAAAGAATTATGGAGGCATATCGAATGTTCACTCCCCTAGACCCAGAAGCTCCAGAGAAAAAGTTAGCAGTAATTATGGCCTTTGTAAACCAGGTTGCCCCTGATATTCAAAAAAATCTCCAGAAAATAGATAGATTAGAACTACAGGCAGTAGTAGAGGAAGTCTTTAACAACTGAGAGACCCTTGAAGAATGCCAACTACAGACAATGACAGCAGCTAGCAAGCGACAGACTCGCAATCTCACTAAGGTATTGTTGGCAGCTACTGCAGAACGCCCTCAGTGGAAAGGCTGAGAGGCTCATCCTCCCCGAGGGTTTGAAAAGAGCAGAGGTATACTTCCACGACCCGATGGGCAGTAAGAGAATTCTTGGGGTTGGTGGGATTTTGCCAGCTGTGGATCCCCAGTTTTGCCGAAATAACAAAACCCCTTTATGAGGTGACCCGAGAAGGGCAGCCTTTTAAATGGACTGAGGCTCATGAGAGTGTCTTTAAACAACTAAAGCATGCTCTGTTGTCAGCTCCGGCCTTGGGACTGCCTGATGTGACTAAACCCTTTCACCTTTTCATAGATGAAAAGCAAGGGATAGCAAAAGGGGTCCTTGCTGGGAAATTGTGCAGATGCAGTCACATCTGCCATGTTGTCCCCTCAGGCTATTGCTAGTTCCCTCGAGATGTAATGTTGTGCCCTCGGCATTGTCAATTCCCCTTGATAGTTGAAGTGCTTTGGTTACTCCTTCCCCTTCCCATTCTCACGAGAGTTATTATCCTACCCTGGAGTGCTATGGTTACTCCTCCCCCTTCCCATTCTCATGAGAGCTACTCCCATAAAAACCCTTCTTCTCCCGCACCTCTCTCTCTTGTTGGGCCTTCACTTCGGTGGTTAGACACAGGGAAGGTTGCTGCGTGAGGCGGCCATTTTTGCTACCTCCACCTGGCCCAAGCTGCTTCTCTCTCACACAACTCTGAGGTGCCAGTGCAAATTAAGATTTGTGTTCCCTCTTCGTTCCAGATCTCCTCTCTCTCTCCTCCGCAGCGCAGCTCGACACCTGGCACCCAACATGGGGTGACAGGTCCTAGCTTATTTATTTAAAAAGCTAGACTCAGTGGCAGTCGGATGGCCACTGTGCCTCCACATCATAGCTTCTACGGTTATGTTTACAAAGGATGCTCAGAAGTTAACTCTCAATGTCATACATCAGAAAAGGTAACAGCAGCAAATGCTGAAGAGGGTGTGGGGTCAAAGGAACCCCCTGCACTGCTGGTGGGAATGTCAATTGGTCCAATCTCTGTGGAGAACAGTCTGGAGAACTCTCAGAAGGCTAGAAATGGACCTACCCTATGACCTTGCAATTCCTCTCCTGGGGATATATCCTAAGGAAACACATCCATCCAAAAAGATCTGTGTACACATATGTTCTTGGCAGCACAATTTGTAATAGCCAAAACCTGGAAGAAACCCAGGTGTCCAACAACAGATGAGTGGCTGAGCAAATTGTGGTATATATACACAATGGAATACTACTCAGCTGTAAAAAATGGTGACTTCACCCTTTTCAGCCGATCTTGGATGGACCTTGAAAAAATCATGTTGAGTGAAATAAGTCAGAAACAGAAGGATGAATATGGGATGATCTCACTCTCAGGCAGAAGTTGAAAAACAAGATCAGAAAAGTAAACACAAGTAGAATCTGAAATGGAATTAGCGTATTGCACCCAAGTAAAAGACTCTGGGGTGGGTGGGTGGGGAGAATACAGGTTCATGAAGGATGATAAATGACATAGTGGGGGTTGTATTGTTAAATGGGAAACTGGGGAATGTTATGCATGTACAAACTATTGTATTTACTGTTGAATGTAAAACATTAATTCCCCAATAAATTAAAAAAAATAAGTTAACTCTTGGTCAGAAATTGACTGACTACTCCTCATGCTGTAGATGGAATCCTTCGACAACCTCCTGACAGGTGGATCAGCAATGCCCGGTTAACTCATTATCAAAGCTTGCTGCTAAACCCACCTGTCATTCAGTTCTCATCCAGATCATCCTTGAACCCAGCTACCTTGCTTCCTGACCCCGAATTAGATGCTCCCTTACATGACTGCTCTGAGATTCTGAGCTGCACATCCAGCCTCCGGGAAGACCTGAAAAGGAAAGCCTTTAAAAGCCTTTAAAAGGAACAGAAGTGAACTGGTATACTGATGGGAGCAGCTTCAGAGATGGGGTAAGGTATGCTGGGGCCGCGGTAACTACTGAACATGAGACTGTGTGGGCAGCCGCCCTGCCTGCAGGGACTTCAGCCCAAAAAGCTGAATTAATTGCTCTCACAAAAGCTCTCAACCTAGGAAAAGGGAAAAGACTTAAAATCTACACTGATAGCCGCTATGCCTTTGCCACAGCCCACATCCATGGGGCTATATATCGATAAAGGGGACTGTTCACAGCTGAAGGTAAAGCTATCAAAAACCAACAAGAATATTAGACCTATTAGAGGCTATCTGGATGCCAGATGAGGTGACCATAATACACTGCCCTGGACACCAAAAAGGAGAAAGTCCTGTGGCACGGGGCAACCACCTAGCAGATATCACAGCCAGACAAGTAGCATTAGAAAGAACTGATGAATTAGCTCTTTGTCTGCCGAACCCTGGAGAGCTCACCCTGCCTGATAAGCCAGAATAAACAAGAGATGATGAGCTCCAGGTAAAAAAGTTACATCTTGCTGACAAGCATGGTAACTGGTGGGTGACAGCTGCTGGTAAACTCATCTTAACCCAAGCCATGGCCAAACACCTGCTACAGCATATACACAGAACCACCTATCTGGGGAAGAAGGAAAATTGCTGAACTTTTGCAAGAAGCCAGCCTGAAAATCCACAACAAGAGCCAACTGATTAAGGAAATAGTTGCAGAATGCAAAGCCTGCAGACTTGCAAATGTTAGCAACCAGTCTAGAAATTCTGGGGTGTGTGAAAAAGGAAGAAGACCAGGTGCCTACTGGGAGATAGACTTAACTGAGGTAAAACTGGGAAAATACGGGTATAAATATATGTTAGTTTTTATAGATACCTTTTCAGGATGGACTGAAGTATGGATTGAAAAAATGGAACACAGAAGGGTGAGAGAAAGGTAGACCCCTGCAGGTCTGCTTCACTAGATAAACAAAAGTGCATGTACATTTATTTACAAAGTGGATACACCGACACTTGTATACATGTATATTACCTGTATATTTTCTCTATGAATTTATATATATATATATATATGTATGTATTTATTTATTGCTTCCAGGGTTACTGCCGGTGCTCGATACATATACCTGGAATCCACTGCTCCTGCAGACCATTTATTCTCCTTTTGCTGCCCTTGTTGCTTGATCATTGTTGTGCTTCTTGTTGTTGTTGTTGTTACTGTCCTTGCATAGGACAGAGAGAAAGGGAGAGGGGAGGGGAAAGGAAGAGGGGGGAGAGAAAGATAGAGCCCCTGAAGATCTGCTTCACCCCCTGTAAAGCGACTCCCCTGCAGGTGGGGGTCTGGGGGCCATACCGTGGATCCTTCTGCCTGTCCCCTCGTTTCCTCCACCACCTCTTAACCCTCTGACATTCTGCCCAACCTCCCTGGATTTCCTTTTGACAGCAATATGACCTGTCTATTTTTTGAATCCTCAATATCCTGAGGATCAGTCTTGGAAATAGTCTCATGAGAAGCCACAGGGGGATCTCTGGAATCAGAGAGCGCCTGGAACAGCAGCTGGGGCTCTGGAGCCAGGGCATGGTCCACCTACCCATCCACCCTCCACGGAGTCCACCTGCCTGCATCTTGGTCCTGCTCCCTCCCCAAAAGATTTTTTCCCTTGTTTCACTGAGAAACAGGCATCACACAGGAGAGTCAGGCAGGGGGAAATGAAAAAAAAAAAGCCTTTTTTTTTTTTTACCCTACTGATGGACCAGCTTCTGGGAAGTATAGGTTTTGACCCTGAAAACGTTGTCTGCCTCTGCCTCTGCCTGTCTCTGAGTCCACTGGAGGAGCCACTGCCCCAGGCAGACCTTGTGCTCAGAGTGGGGTGTTTTCGCCAGTCCTAGGCTTGCACAGCGCACTTGGGATTGGGTTGCCTGAGATCCAAATGTTACATTGTAGATTGTTTGCAGTTCCGGCTCCCCAGGACATTGGACAGACCCAACTCCCCTGGGGATACCCAGAGAAAAAGACTCTTGTCATCCTTAGTGCAAATGGAGTGGAGGGGGAGGGGAGAGATGTGCATGTGTGGGATACTCATGCCCAGGTGTGTGTGAGGGGCCCTGACAGGGGTTAGAAAGGGGTTGAGGGGCAGAAGGAGACTGTTTGGGGGGCAGGCTGCAGGCAGGGGAGCCCCTGAATAGGTGCAGGGCTGTGTGTGCCTGTGGTGGCAGGGCGTTAGGGCAGGTCCCCCTGCAGGATGGTGAAGATGGCAGCTGGGCTGGCCCAGGGCCCCCAGGGCTGGAGGGCAGCAGCAGGCTGGCAGGAAAGGAGGCAAACAGTAGATGACAGTTGGGGAGCTGGGGGACAGGGGGCAAGGGGAAAAGGGGGCATCCTTGCGGAGGAGGGGGAGGGGGCTGGACTGGAGAGTGGGTGGAGCTGGAGGCAGGCAGGTCCCAAGAATCAGGAACTGACAGGGCCAGATACCTGCACCCACCCACTGGATAGCAGCTGCAGCAGCCAGAGCAGCAGCCCTGGCTTGCCTAGGCCAAGGGCCCTGAGTGAGTCCCTCTGAGGATGAGGAAGGGGAGGGGGAGGGGGAGGGGGAAAGGGAGAGGGAGGGGGAAGAGGGCCGCTGTCAGCAGGCAACGGGGTCTACAGGGGCCTCCACTATGGAGGCCTGTGTCCAGGTGGCTGCCCGCCAGATCCGGGGCAGCTCAGGGCTCCCAGGGCCCTGGGGGGTGTCTGTGGGGTGGGGGCTGTCAGTCAGTCAGTCTGTCTGTGTGTCAGTGCACTTGCTTGGACAGGGTCCTGGCGGCCCTTGGACTCCAGCCCTGGGCTGTCAGATGCCGGCCACGCCCCCTGACCCGCCCCCACCGTGCCCCTTGCCCAGGAGCCCTGCCCACCTGCGCTGGCTTTTGCCTGAGGCTCTGGCTCTGGTGGCTGGCCACCACCACTCAGATCAAGTTCAGGATGGGTGTCATGGCTGCTGCCACCACCACTGCCTCCCTAGGGGTCAACTGGGTGGGCGGGGTCCTCGTGGCCTAGCAACCTCTCGAGCCCTCTGTGATGTCACCCCCCCCCCAGGATTCTGTGCGCAGGCGCACTGGCACTGGGCAGCCCAACTGTCCTGCCACTATGTCAGGCGGCAGCAACCAGACCCCTGGGCCCTGGCACAGAGGGACGAAAGAACGGGAGGACAGCGCTGACCGACGACGGACCTCGGGGCTGGCAGCCAAGAGAGCAAAGGAGGAGGTGCGCCCTGGAGCCAGGGAGCCCGGGCCACAGCTGCCTGCATGCCTGCCTGCCTTGCTGGATGCCGGTATGCTACCTCTGTCCAGGTGGGTTTCTCAGTTCCTCTCCTGTCCTCTCCTCTCCTCTCCTGTCCGCTCCTCTCCTCTTGTCTCTCCTCACTTCCGGGTGCCCTGATCACCAGCTCGAGCGCTTTTGACATTTCGCCTGTGACAGCTGCCCACACCCCCCCTCCGCGTCCCTGACGTGACCCAGCTCACAGACTCACCTGCTCACCCCACCCACACCCACACCCATACCCCCCACCACATTCCCTGGATCAGCTCCTCTGCCCTATTCAGCCAAACTGCCCAGTTGGCAACGTATCTGTGCAGGCTTGACTGTCTTTATCATTCAAGGTTATATCTCCTTTTGTACTTAGCTTGGTTGATTGGTCGATGGATAGTTGGATGGATGGATGGATGGATGGATGGAAGGAAGCATGGATGGATGGATGGATGGATGGATGGATGGAAGGTTGGAGTGATGCACGGGTTGATCGATTGGTTTTGTAGAGGCAGAGAGCCATCTAGGGGTACTTGAGACCTCTGGCATCAGAGCCCTAGTCTTCTGTTGAATGTAAAACATTAACACCTCAATAAATAAATGAATAAATAAATTAAATAAACTGGGTTAAAAAAAAACGCGGTGTCTTTTTCCTTTCTGAATATGGTATGCTGTGAGGATCATAATAAGGAAAGCATTGTTCTGAGCAGCCCCTTGAAATATTGGGATATTTCATTTTGCCGCCTTCTTATTCTTCTTCTTCTTCTTCTTCTTCTTCTTCTTCTTCTTCTTTTTTCTTTGCTTTCTATTATCTTGATTTATTTTTTGGAATGGACAGTCAAGAATTGAGAGACAAGGGAGGGATAGAGATTTTGAGAACCAGAGAGATACCTGCAGCACATCTGCACCACTTATAAAGATTTCCCACTGCAAGTGGGGACCAGGGTCTTGAACCCAGGTCCTCCTACAGTTTAACATGAGTGCTTAACCAGGTGAGGCACCACCTGCTAAGCTTAATTAATGTGACATTTTTTTAGCAATGAAAAGAAATTCTCTTGGCTAGGTAAATAAATAAAATATAAATAAGTAAATAAAAGTGCTTTTACGTTTACACAGTGGAAACACACACTGGGACATATTCTTGTATATTACTTGTATTATTTATTTATTTATTTATTTATTGCCACAAGGGGTTATTGCCATAGCGCAGTGCCAGTACCACTAATCCACTGCTCCTATGTTCCATTTTTTCCCTTTTTGCTGCCCTTGTGGCTTGAATATTGTGGTTATTAATAATATTATTATTGTTGTTGTGATAGTTACTGTCCTTGCGGAGAACAGAGAAAAATGTAAAGAGGAGGGGAAAGAGAGATGGGGGAGAGAAAGATAGGCCCCCTGAAGATCTGCTTCACTAAATAAATAAAGCACATTTACATTTGACTCAGTAGAAACACAGAGACACGTATACATGTAAATACCTGTATTTTTTATTTATGTATTTTTATCTATTGATTGATTGACTGATTGATTGCCTCCAGGGTTATTGTCAGGGCTAGGGGCCTGCACCACGAACCCACTGCTCCTGCGGACCATGTTTTCCCCTTTGGCTGCCCTTGTTGCCTGAACTTGGTTGTGGTTATTATTATCGTTGTTGTTGCTGTTACTGTCCTTGCATAGGACAGAGAGAAAGGGAGAGAGGAGTGGAAACACAGAAGGGTGAGAGAAAGGTAGACCCCTGCAGGTCTGCTTCACTAGATAAACAAAAGTGCATGTACATTTATTTACAAAGTGGATACACCGACACATGTATACATGTATATTACCTGTATATTTTCTCTATGAGTTTATATATATATATATATGTATGTATGTATGTATGCATGTATTTATTTATTTATTGCTTCCAGGGTTACTGCCGGTGCTCGATACATATACCTGGAATCCACTGCTCCTGCAGACCATTTATTCTCCTTTTGCTGCCCTTGTTGCTTGATCATTGTTGTGCTTCTTGTTGTTGTTGTTGTTACTGTCCTTGCATAGGACAGAGAGAAAGGGAGAGGGGAGGGGAAAGGAAGAGGGGGGAGAGAAAGATAGAGCCCCTGAAGATCTGCTTCACCCCCTGTAAAGCGACTCCCCTGCAGGTGGGGGTCTGGGGGCCATACCGTGGATCCTTCTGCCTGTCCCCTCGTTTCCTCCACCACCTCTTAACCCTCTGACATTCTGCCCAACCTCCCTGGATTTCCTTTTGACAGCAATATGACCTGTCTATTTTTTGAATCCTCAATATCCTGAGGATCAGTCTTGGAAATAGTCTCATGAGAAGCCACAGGGGGATCTCTGGAATCAGAGAGCGCCTGGAACAGCAGCTGGGGCTCTGGAGCCAGGGCATGGTCCACCTACCCATCCACCCTCCACGGAGTCCACCTGCCTGCATCTTGGTCCTGCTCCCTCCCCAAAAGATTTTTTCCCTTGTTTCACTGAGAAACAGGCATCACACAGGAGAGTCAGGCAGGGGGAAATGAAAAAAAAAAGCCTTTTTTTTTTTTTTTTTTACCCTACTGATGGACCAGCTTCTGGGAAGTATAGGTTTTGAACCTGAAAACGTTGTCTGCCTCTGCCTCTGCCTGTCTCTGAGACCACTGGAGGAGCCACTGCCCCAGGCAGACCTTGTGCTCAGAGTGGGGTGTTTTCGCCAGTCCTAGGCTTGCACAGCGCACTTGGGATTGGGTTGCCTGAGATCCAAATGTTACATTGTAGATTGTTTGCAGTTCCGGCTCCCCAGGACATTGGACAGACCCAACTCCCCTGGGGATACCCAGAGAAAAAGACTCTTGCCATCCTTAGTGCAAATGGAGTGGAGGGGGAGGGGAGAGATGTGCATGTGTGGGATACTCATGCCCAGGTGTGTGTGAGGGGCCCTGACAGGGGTTAGAAGGGGGTTGAGGGGCAGAAGGAGACTGTTTGGGGGGCAGGCTGCAGGCAGGGGAGCCCCTGAATAGGTGCAGGGCTGTGTGTGCCTGTGGTGGCAGGGCGTTAGGGCAGGTCCCCCTGCAGGATGGTGAAGATGGCAGCTGGGCTGGCCCAGGGCCCCCAGGGCTGGAGGGCAGCAGCAGGCTGGCAGGAAAGGAGGCAAACAGTAGATGACAGTTGGGGAGCTGGGGGACAGGGGGCAAGGGGAAAAGGGGGCATCCTTGCGGAGGAGGGGGAGGGGGCTGGACTGGAGAGTGGGTGGAGCTGGAGGCAGGCAGGTCCCAAGAATCAGGAACTGACAGGGCCAGATACCTGCACCCACCCACTGGATAGCAGCTGCAGCAGCCAGAGCAGCAGCCCTGGCTTGCCTAGGCCAAGGGCCCTGAGTGAGTCCCTCTGAGGATGAGGAAGGGGAGGGGGAGGGGGAGAGGGAGAGGGAGGGGGAGGAGGGCCGCTGTCAGCAGGCAACGGGGTCTACAGGGGCCTCCACTATGGAGGCCTGTGTCCAGGTGGCTGCCCGCCAGATCCGGGGCAGCTCAGGGCTCCCAGGGCCCTGGGGGGTGTCTGTGGGGTGGGGGCTGTCAGTCAGTCAGTCTGTCTGTGTGTCAGTGCACTTGCTTGGACAGGGTCCTGGCGGCCCTTGGACCCCAGCCCTGGGCTGTCAGATGCCGGCCCCGCCCCCTGACCCGCCCCCACCGTGCCCCTTGCCCCGGAGCCCTGCCCACCTGCGCTGGCTTTTGCCTGGGGCTCTGGCTCTGGTGGCTGGCCACCACCCCTCAGATCAAGTTCAGGGTGGGTGTCATGGCTGCTGCCACCACCACTGCCTCCCTAGGGGTCAACTGGGTGGGCGGGGTCCTCGTGGCCTAGCAAACTTTCCAGCCCTTTGTGATGTCCCCCCCCCCAGGATTCTGTGCGCAGGCGCACTGGCACTGGGCAGCCCAACTGTCCTGCCACTATGTCAGGCGGCAGCAACCAGACCCCTGGGCCCTGGCACAGAGGGACGGAAGAACGGGAGGACAGCGCTGACCGACGACGGACCTTGGGGCTGGCAGCCAAGAGAGCAAAGGAGGAGGTGCGCCCAGGAGCCAGGGAGCCCAGGCCACAGCTGCCTGCATGCCTGCCTGCCTTGCTGGATGCCGGTATGCTACCTCTGTCCAGGTGGGTTTCTCAGTTCCTCTCCTGTCCTCTCCTGTCCTCTCCTGTCCTCTCCTGTCGGCTCCTCTCCTCTTGTCTCTCCTCACTTCCGGGTGCCCTGATCACCAGCTCGAGCGCTTTTGACATTTCGCCTGTGACAGCTGCCCACACCCCCCCTCCGCGTCCCTGACGTGACCCAGCTCACAGACTCACCTGCTCACCCCACCCACACCCACACCCATACCCCCCACCACATTCCCTGGATCAGCTCCTCTGCCCTATTCAGCCAAACTGCCCAGTTGGCAACGTATCTGTGCAGGCTTGACTGTCTTTATCATTCAAGGTTATATCTCCTTTTGTACTTAGCTTGGTTGATTGGTCGATGGATAGTTGGATGGATGGATGGATGGATGGATGGATGGATGGATGGATGGATGGAAGGAAGCATGGATGGATGGATGGATGGATGGATGGATGGAAGGTTGGAGTGATGCACGGGTTGATCGATTGGTTTTGTAGAGGCAGAGAGCCATCTAGGGGTACTTGAGACCTCTGGCATCAGAGCCCTAGTCTTCTGTTGAATGTAAAACATTAACACCTCAATAAATAAATGAATAAATAAATTAAATAAACTGGGTTAAAAAAAAACGCGGTGTCTTTTTCCTTTCTGAATATGGTATGCTGTGAGGATCATAATAAGGAAAGCATTGTTCTGAGCAGCCCCTTGAAATATTGGGATATTTCATTTTGCCGCCTTCTTCTTCTTCTTCTTCTTCTTCTTTTTTTCTTTGCTTTCTATTATCTTGATTTATTTTTTGGAATGGACAGTCAAGAATTGAGAGACAAGGGAGGGATAGAGATTTTGAGAACCAGAGAGATACCTGCAGCACATCTGCACCACTTATAAAGATTTCCCACTGCAAGTGGGGACCAGGGTCTTGAACCCAGGTCCTCCTACAGTTTAACATGAGTGCTTAACCAGGTGAGGCACCACCTGCTAAGCTTAATTAATGTGACATTTTTTTAGCAATGAAAAGACATTCTCTTGGCTAGGTAAATAAATAAAATATAAATAAGTAAATAAAAGTGCTTTTACGTTTACACAGTGGAAACACACACTGGGACATATTCTTGTATATTACTTGTATTATTTATTTATTTATTTATTTATTTATTGCCACAAGGGGTTATTGCCATAGCGCAGTGCCAGTACCACTAATCCACTGCTCCTATGTTCCATTTTTTCCCTTTTTGCTGCCCTTGTGGCTTGAATATTGTGGTTATTAATAATATTATTATTGTTGTTGTGATAGTTACTGTCCTTGCGGAGAACAGAGAAAAATGTAAAGAGGAGGGGAAAGAGAGATGGGGGAGAGAAAGATAGGCCCCCTGAAGATCTGCTTCACTAAATAAATAAAGCACATTTACATTTGACTCAGTAGAAACACAGAGACACGTATACATGTAAATACCTGTATTTTTTATTTATGTATTCGTTATCTATTGATTGATTGACTGATTGATTGCCTCCAGGGTTATTGTCAGGGCTAGGGGCCTGCACCACGAACCCACTACTCCTGCAGACCATGTTTTCCCCTTTGGCTGCCCTTGTTGCCTGAACTTGGTTGTGGTTATTATTATCGTTGTTGTTGCTGTTACTGTCCTTGCATAGGACAGAGAGAAAGGGAGAGAGGAGTGGAAACACAGAAGGGTGAGAGAAAGGTAGACCCCTGCAGGTCTGCTTCACTAGATAAACAAAAGTGCATGTACATTTATTTACAAAGTGGATACACCGACACATGTATACATGTATATTACCTGTATATTTTCTCTATGAGTTTATATATATATATATGTATGTATGTATGTATGCATGTATTTATTTATTTATTGCTTCCAGGGTTACTGCCGGTGCTCGATACATATACCTGGAATCCACTGCTCCTGCAGACCATTTATTCTCCTTTTGCTGCCCTTGTTGCTTGATCATTGTTGTGCTTCTTGTTGTTGTTGTTGTTACTGTCCTTGCATAGGACAGAGAGAAAGGGAGAGGGGAGGGGAAAGGAAGAGGGGGGAGAGAAAGATAGAGCCCCTGAAGATCTGCTTCACCCCCTGTAAAGCGACTCCCCTGCAGGTGGGGGTCTGGGGGCCATACCGTGGATCCTTCTGCCTGTCCCCTCGTTTCCTCCACCACCTCTTAACCCTCTGACATTCTGCCCAACCTCCCTGGATTTCCTTTTGACAGCAATATGACCTGTCTATTTTTTGAATCCTCAATATCCTGAGGATCAGTCTTGGAAATAGTCTCATGAGAAGCCACAGGGGGATCTCTGGAATCAGAGAGCGCCTGGAACAGCAGCTGGGGCTCTGGAGCCAGGGCATGGTCCACCTACCCATCCACCCTCCACGGAGTCCACCTGCCTGCATCTTGGTCCTGCTCCCTCCCCAAAAGATTTTTTCCCTTGTTTCACTGAGAAACAGGCATCACACAGGAGAGTCAGGCAGGGGGAAATGAAAAAAAAAAGCCTTTTTTTTTTTTTTTTTTACCCTACTGATGGACCAGCTTCTGGGAAGTATAGGTTTTGAACCTGAAAACGTTGTCTGCCTCTGCCTCTGCCTGTCTCTGAGACCACTGGAGGAGCCACTGCCCCAGGCAGACCTTGTGCTCAGAGTGGGGTGTTTTCGCCAGTCCTAGGCTTGCACAGCGCACTTGGGATTGGGTTGCCTGAGATCCAAATGTTACATTGTAGATTGTTTGCAGTTCCGGCTCCCCAGGACATTGGACAGACCCAACTCCCCTGGGGATACCCAGAGAAAAAGACTCTTGCCATCCTTAGTGCAAATGGAGTGGAGGGGGAGGGGAGAGATGTGCATGTGTGGGATACTCATGCCCAGGTGTGTGTGAGGGGCCCTGACAGGGGTTAGAAGGGGGTTGAGGGGCAGAAGGAGACTGTTTGGGGGGCAGGCTGCAGGCAGGGGAGCCCCTGAATAGGTGCAGGGCTGTGTGTGCCTGTGGTGGCAGGGCGTTAGGGCAGGTCCCCCTGCAGGATGGTGAAGATGGCAGCTGGGCTGGCCCAGGGCCCCCAGGGCTGGAGGGCAGCAGCAGGCTGGCAGGAAAGGAGGCAAACAGTAGATGACAGTTGGGGAGCTGGGGGACAGGGGGCAAGGGGAAAAGGGGGCATCCTTGCGGAGGAGGGGGAGGGGGCTGGACTGGAGAGTGGGTGGAGCTGGAGGCAGGCAGGTCCCAAGAATCAGGAACTGACAGGGCCAGATACCTGCACCCACCCACTGGATAGCAGCTGCAGCAGCCAGAGCAGCAGCCCTGGCTTGCCTAGGCCAAGGGCCCTGAGTGAGTCCCTCTGAGGATGAGGAAGGGGAGGGGGAGGGGGAGAGGGAGAGGGAGGGGGAGGAGGGCCGCTGTCAGCAGGCAACGGGGTCTACAGGGGCCTCCACTATGGAGGCCTGTGTCCAGGTGGCTGCCCGCCAGATCCGGGGCAGCTCAGGGCTCCCAGGGCCCTGGGGGGTGTCTGTGGGGTGGGGGCTGTCAGTCAGTCAGTCTGTCTGTGTGTCAGTGCACTTGCTTGGACAGGGTCCTGGCGGCCCTTGGACCCCAGCCCTGGGCTGTCAGATGCCGGCCCCGCCCCCTGACCCGCCCCCACCGTGCCCCTTGCCCCGGAGCCCTGCCCACCTGCGCTGGCTTTTGCCTGGGGCTCTGGCTCTGGTGGCTGGCCACCACCCCTCAGATCAAGTTCAGGGTGGGTGTCATGGCTGCTGCCACCACCACTGCCTCCCTAGGGGTCAACTGGGTGGGCGGGGTCCTCGTGGCCTAGCAAACTTTCCAGCCCTTTGTGATGTCCCCCCCCCCAGGATTCTGTGCGCAGGCGCACTGGCACTGGGCAGCCCAACTGTCCTGCCACTATGTCAGGCGGCAGCAACCAGACCCCTGGGCCCTGGCACAGAGGGACGGAAGAACGGGAGGACAGCGCTGACCGACGACGGACCTTGGGGCTGGCAGCCAAGAGAGCAAAGGAGGAGGTGCGCCCAGGAGCCAGGGAGCCCAGGCCACAGCTGCCTGCATGCCTGCCTGCCTTGCTGGATGCCGGTATGCTACCTCTGTCCAGGTGGGTTTCTCAGTTCCTCTCCTGTCCTCTCCTGTCCTCTCCTGTCCTCTCCTGTCGGCTCCTCTCCTCTTGTCTCTCCTCACTTCCGGGTGCCCTGATCACCAGCTCGAGCGCTTTTGACATTTCGCCTGTGACAGCTGCCCACACCCCCCCTCCGCGTCCCTGACGTGACCCAGCTCACAGACTCACCTGCTCACCCCACCCACACCCACACCCATACCCCCCACCACATTCCCTGGATCAGCTCCTCTGCCCTATTCAGCCAAACTGCCCAGTTGGCAACGTATCTGTGCAGGCTTGACTGTCTTTATCATTCAAGGTTATATCTCCTTTTGTACTTAGCTTGGTTGATTGGTCGATGGATAGTTGGATGGATGGATGGATGGATGGATGGATGGATGGATGGAAGGAAGCATGGATGGATGGATGGATGGATGGATGGATGGAAGGTTGGAGTGATGCACGGGTTGATCGATTGGTTTTGTAGAGGCAGAGAGCCATCTAGGGGTACTTGAGACCTCTGGCATCAGAGCCCTAGTCTTCTGTTGAATGTAAAACATTAACACCTCAATAAATAAATGAATAAATAAATTAAATAAACTGGGTTAAAAAAAAACGCGGTGTCTTTTTCCTTTCTGAATATGGTATGCTGTGAGGATCATAATAAGGAAAGCATTGTTCTGAGCAGCCCCTTGAAATATTGGGATATTTCATTTTGCCGCCTTCTTCTTCTTCTTCTTCTTCTTCTTTTTTTCTTTGCTTTCTATTATCTTGATTTATTTTTTGGAATGGACAGTCAAGAATTGAGAGACAAGGGAGGGATAGAGATTTTGAGAACCAGAGAGATACCTGCAGCACATCTGCACCACTTATAAAGATTTCCCACTGCAAGTGGGGACCAGGGTCTTGAACCCAGGTCCTCCTACAGTTTAACATGAGTGCTTAACCAGGTGAGGCACCACCTGCTAAGCTTAATTAATGTGACATTTTTTTAGCAATGAAAAGACATTCTCTTGGCTAGGTAAATAAATAAAATATAAATAAGTAAATAAAAGTGCTTTTACGTTTACACAGTGGAAACACACACTGGGACATATTCTTGTATATTACTTGTATTATTTATTTATTTATTTATTTATTTATTGCCACAAGGGGTTATTGCCATAGCGCAGTGCCAGTACCACTAATCCACTGCTCCTATGTTCCATTTTTTCCCTTTTTGCTGCCCTTGTGGCTTGAATATTGTGGTTATTAATAATATTATTATTGTTGTTGTGATAGTTACTGTCCTTGCGGAGAACAGAGAAAAATGTAAAGAGGAGGGGAAAGAGAGATGGGGGAGAGAAAGATAGGCCCCCTGAAGATCTGCTTCACTAAATAAATAAAGCACATTTACATTTGACTCAGTAGAAACACAGAGACACGTATACATGTAAATACCTGTATTTTTTATTTATGTATTCGTTATCTATTGATTGATTGACTGATTGATTGCCTCCAGGGTTATTGTCAGGGCTAGGGGCCTGCACCACGAACCCACTACTCCTGCAGACCATGTTTTCCCCTTTGGCTGCCCTTGTTGCCTGAACTTGGTTGTGGTTATTATTATCGTTGTTGTTGCTGTTACTGTCCTTGCATAGGACAGAGAGAAAGGGAGAGAGGAGTGGAAACACAGAAGGGTGAGAGAAAGGTAGACCCCTGCAGGTCTGCTTCACTAGATAAACAAAAGTGCATGTACATTTATTTACAAAGTGGATACACCGACACATGTATACATGTATATTACCTGTATATTTTCTCTATGAGTTTATATATATATATATGTATGTATGTATGTATGCATGTATTTATTTATTTATTGCTTCCAGGGTTACTGCCGGTGCTCGATACATATACCTGGAATCCACTGCTCCTGCAGACCATTTATTCTCCTTTTGCTGCCCTTGTTGCTTGATCATTGTTGTGCTTCTTGTTGTTGTTGTTGTTACTGTCCTTGCATAGGACAGAGAGAAAGGGAGAGGGGAGGGGAAAGGAAGAGGGGGGAGAGAAAGATAGAGCCCCTGAAGATCTGCTTCACCCCCTGTAAAGCGACTCCCCTGCAGGTGGGGGTCTGGGGGCCATACCGTGGATCCTTCTGCCTGTCCCCTCGTTTCCTCCACCACCTCTTAACCCTCTGACATTCTGCCCAACCTCCCTGGATTTCCTTTTGACAGCAATATGACCTGTCTATTTTTTGAATCCTCAATATCCTGAGGATCAGTCTTGGAAATAGTCTCATGAGAAGCCACAGGGGGATCTCTGGAATCAGAGAGCGCCTGGAACAGCAGCTGGGGCTCTGGAGCCAGGGCATGGTCCACCTACCCATCCACCCTCCACGGAGTCCACCTGCCTGCATCTTGGTCCTGCTCCCTCCCCAAAAGATTTTTTCCCTTGTTTCACTGAGAAACAGGCATCACACAGGAGAGTCAGGCAGGGGGAAATGAAAAAAAAAAGCCTTTTTTTTTTTTTTTTTTTTACCCTACTGATGGACCAGCTTCTGGGAAGTATAGGTTTTGAACCTGAAAACGTTGTCTGCCTCTGCCTCTGCCTGTCTCTGAGACCACTGGAGGAGCCACTGCCCCAGGCAGACCTTGTGCTCAGAGTGGGGTGTTTTCGCCAGTCCTAGGCTTGCACAGCGCACTTGGGATTGGGTTGCCTGAGATCCAAATGTTACATTGTAGATTGTTTGCAGTTCCGGCTCCCCAGGACATTGGACAGACCCAACTCCCCTGGGGATACCCAGAGAAAAAGACTCTTGCCATCCTTAGTGCAAATGGAGTGGAGGGGGAGGGGAGAGATGTGCATGTGTGGGATACTCATGCCCAGGTGTGTGTGAGGGGCCCTGACAGGGGTTAGAAGGGGGTTGAGGGGCAGAAGGAGACTGTTTGGGGGGCAGGCTGCAGGCAGGGGAGCCCCTGAATAGGTGCAGGGCTGTGTGTGCCTGTGGTGGCAGGGCGTTAGGGCAGGTCCCCCTGCAGGATGGTGAAGATGGCAGCTGGGCTGGCCCAGGGCCCCCAGGGCTGGAGGGCAGCAGCAGGCTGGCAGGAAAGGAGGCAAACAGTAGATGACAGTTGGGGAGCTGGGGGACAGGGGGCAAGGGGAAAAGGGGGCATCCTTGCGGAGGAGGGGGAGGGGGCTGGACTGGAGAGTGGGTGGAGCTGGAGGCAGGCAGGTCCCAAGAATCAGGAACTGACAGGGCCAGATACCTGCACCCACCCACTGGATAGCAGCTGCAGCAGCCAGAGCAGCAGCCCTGGCTTGCCTAGGCCAAGGGCCCTGAGTGAGTCCCTCTGAGGATGAGGAAGGGGAGGGGGAGGGGGAGAGGGAGAGGGAGGGGGAGGAGGGCCGCTGTCAGCAGGCAACGGGGTCTACAGGGGCCTCCACTATGGAGGCCTGTGTCCAGGTGGCTGCCCGCCAGATCCGGGGCAGCTCAGGGCTCCCAGGGCCCTGGGGGGTGTCTGTGGGGTGGGGGCTGTCAGTCAGTCAGTCTGTCTGTGTGTCAGTGCACTTGCTTGGACAGGGTCCTGGCGGCCCTTGGACCCCAGCCCTGGGCTGTCAGATGCCGGCCCCGCCCCCTGACCCGCCCCCACCGTGCCCCTTGCCCCGGAGCCCTGCCCACCTGCGCTGGCTTTTGCCTGGGGCTCTGGCTCTGGTGGCTGGCCACCACCCCTCAGATCAAGTTCAGGGTGGGTGTCATGGCTGCTGCCACCACCACTGCCTCCCTAGGGGTCAACTGGGTGGGCGGGGTCCTCGTGGCCTAGCAAACTTTCCAGCCCTTTGTGATGTCCCCCCCCCCAGGATTCTGTGCGCAGGCGCACTGGCACTGGGCAGCCCAACTGTCCTGCCACTATGTCAGGCGGCAGCAACCAGACCCCTGGGCCCTGGCACAGAGGGACGGAAGAACGGGAGGACAGCGCTGACCGACGACGGACCTTGGGGCTGGCAGCCAAGAGAGCAAAGGAGGAGGTGCGCCCAGGAGCCAGGGAGCCCAGGCCACAGCTGCCTGCATGCCTGCCTGCCTTGCTGGATGCCGGTATGCTACCTCTGTCCAGGTGGGTTTCTCAGTTCCTCTCCTGTCCTCTCCTGTCCTCTCCTGTCCTCTCCTGTCGGCTCCTCTCCTCTTGTCTCTCCTCACTTCCGGGTGCCCTGATCACCAGCTCGAGCGCTTTTGACATTTCGCCTGTGACAGCTGCCCACACCCCCCCTCCGCGTCCCTGACGTGACCCAGCTCACAGACTCACCTGCTCACCCCACCCACACCCACACCCATACCCCCCACCACATTCCCTGGATCAGCTCCTCTGCCCTATTCAGCCAAACTGCCCAGTTGGCAACGTATCTGTGCAGGCTTGACTGTCTTTATCATTCAAGGTTATATCTCCTTTTGTACTTAGCTTGGTTGATTGGTCGATGGATAGTTGGATGGATGGATGGATGGATGGATGGATGGATGGATGGATGGAAGGAAGCATGGATGGATGGATGGATGGATGGATGGATGGAAGGTTGGAGTGATGCACGGGTTGATCGATTGGTTTTGTAGAGGCAGAGAGCCATCTAGGGGTACTTGAGACCTCTGGCATCAGAGCCCTAGTCTTCTGTTGAATGTAAAACATTAACACCTCAATAAATAAATGAATAAATAAATTAAATAAACTGGGTTAAAAAAAAACGCGGTGTCTTTTTCCTTTCTGAATATGGTATGCTGTGAGGATCATAATAAGGAAAGCATTGTTCTGAGCAGCCCCTTGAAATATTGGGATATTTCATTTTGCCGCCTTCTTCTTCTTCTTCTTCTTCTTCTTTTTTTCTTTGCTTTCTATTATCTTGATTTATTTTTTGGAATGGACAGTCAAGAATTGAGAGACAAGGGAGGGATAGAGATTTTGAGAACCAGAGAGATACCTGCAGCACATCTGCACCACTTATAAAGATTTCCCACTGCAAGTGGGGACCAGGGTCTTGAACCCAGGTCCTCCTACAGTTTAACATGAGTGCTTAACCAGGTGAGGCACCACCTGCTAAGCTTAATTAATGTGACATTTTTTTAGCAATGAAAAGACATTCTCTTGGCTAGGTAAATAAATAAAATATAAATAAGTAAATAAAAGTGCTTTTACGTTTACACAGTGGAAACACACACTGGGACATATTCTTGTATATTACTTGTATTATTTATTTATTTATTTATTTATTTATTGCCACAAGGGGTTATTGCCATAGCGCAGTGCCAGTACCACTAATCCACTGCTCCTATGTTCCATTTTTTCCCTTTTTGCTGCCCTTGTGGCTTGAATATTGTGGTTATTAATAATATTATTATTGTTGTTGTGATAGTTACTGTCCTTGCGGAGAACAGAGAAAAATGTAAAGAGGAGGGGAAAGAGAGATGGGGGAGAGAAAGATAGGCCCCCTGAAGATCTGCTTCACTAAATAAATAAAGCACATTTACATTTGACTCAGTAGAAACACAGAGACACGTATACATGTAAATACCTGTATTTTTTATTTATGTATTCGTTATCTATTGATTGATTGACTGATTGATTGCCTCCAGGGTTATTGTCAGGGCTAGGGGCCTGCACCACGAACCCACTACTCCTGCAGACCATGTTTTCCCCTTTGGCTGCCCTTGTTGCCTGAACTTGGTTGTGGTTATTATTATCGTTGTTGTTGCTGTTACTGTCCTTGCATAGGACAGAGAGAAAGGGAGAGAGGAGTGGAAACACAGAAGGGTGAGAGAAAGGTAGACCCCTGCAGGTCTGCTTCACTAGATAAACAAAAGTGCATGTACATTTATTTACAAAGTGGATACACCGACACATGTATACATGTATATTACCTGTATATTTTCTCTATGAGTTTATATATATATATATGTATGTATGTATGTATGCATGTATTTATTTATTTATTGCTTCCAGGGTTACTGCCGGTGCTCGATACATATACCTGGAATCCACTGCTCCTGCAGACCATTTATTCTCCTTTTGCTGCCCTTGTTGCTTGATCATTGTTGTGCTTCTTGTTGTTGTTGTTGTTACTGTCCTTGCATAGGACAGAGAGAAAGGGAGAGGGGAGGGGAAAGGAAGAGGGGGGAGAGAAAGATAGAGCCCCTGAAGATCTGCTTCACCCCCTGTAAAGCGACTCCCCTGCAGGTGGGGGTCTGGGGGCCATACCGTGGATCCTTCTGCCTGTCCCCTCGTTTCCTCCACCACCTCTTAACCCTCTGACATTCTGCCCAACCTCCCTGGATTTCCTTTTGACAGCAATATGACCTGTCTATTTTTTGAATCCTCAATATCCTGAGGATCAGTCTTGGAAATAGTCTCATGAGAAGCCACAGGGGGATCTCTGGAATCAGAGAGCGCCTGGAACAGCAGCTGGGGCTCTGGAGCCAGGGCATGGTCCACCTACCCATCCACCCTCCACGGAGTCCACCTGCCTGCATCTTGGTCCTGCTCCCTCCCCAAAAGATTTTTTCCCTTGTTTCACTGAGAAACAGGCATCACACAGGAGAGTCAGGCAGGGGGAAATGAAAAAAAAAAGCCTTTTTTTTTTTTTTTTTTTTTACCCTACTGATGGACCAGCTTCTGGGAAGTATAGGTTTTGAACCTGAAAACGTTGTCTGCCTCTGCCTCTGCCTGTCTCTGAGACCACTGGAGGAGCCACTGCCCCAGGCAGACCTTGTGCTCAGAGTGGGGTGTTTTCGCCAGTCCTAGGCTTGCACAGCGCACTTGGGATTGGGTTGCCTGAGATCCAAATGTTACATTGTAGATTGTTTGCAGTTCCGGCTCCCCAGGACATTGGACAGACCCAACTCCCCTGGGGATACCCAGAGAAAAAGACTCTTGCCATCCTTAGTGCAAATGGAGTGGAGGGGGAGGGGAGAGATGTGCATGTGTGGGATACTCATGCCCAGGTGTGTGTGAGGGGCCCTGACAGGGGTTAGAAGGGGGTTGAGGGGCAGAAGGAGACTGTTTGGGGGGCAGGCTGCAGGCAGGGGAGCCCCTGAATAGGTGCAGGGCTGTGTGTGCCTGTGGTGGCAGGGCGTTAGGGCAGGTCCCCCTGCAGGATGGTGAAGATGGCAGCTGGGCTGGCCCAGGGCCCCCAGGGCTGGAGGGCAGCAGCAGGCTGGCAGGAAAGGAGGCAAACAGTAGATGACAGTTGGGGAGCTGGGGGACAGGGGGCAAGGGGAAAAGGGGGCATCCTTGCGGAGGAGGGGGAGGGGGCTGGACTGGAGAGTGGGTGGAGCTGGAGGCAGGCAGGTCCCAAGAATCAGGAACTGACAGGGCCAGATACCTGCACCCACCCACTGGATAGCAGCTGCAGCAGCCAGAGCAGCAGCCCTGGCTTGCCTAGGCCAAGGGCCCTGAGTGAGTCCCTCTGAGGATGAGGAAGGGGAGGGGGAGGGGGAGAGGGAGAGGGAGGGGGAGGAGGGCCGCTGTCAGCAGGCAACGGGGTCTACAGGGGCCTCCACTATGGAGGCCTGTGTCCAGGTGGCTGCCCGCCAGATCCGGGGCAGCTCAGGGCTCCCAGGGCCCTGGGGGGTGTCTGTGGGGTGGGGGCTGTCAGTCAGTCAGTCTGTCTGTGTGTCAGTGCACTTGCTTGGACAGGGTCCTGGCGGCCCTTGGACCCCAGCCCTGGGCTGTCAGATGCCGGCCCCGCCCCCTGACCCGCCCCCACCGTGCCCCTTGCCCCGGAGCCCTGCCCACCTGCGCTGGCTTTTGCCTGGGGCTCTGGCTCTGGTGGCTGGCCACCACCCCTCAGATCAAGTTCAGGGTGGGTGTCATGGCTGCTGCCACCACCACTGCCTCCCTAGGGGTCAACTGGGTGGGCGGGGTCCTCGTGGCCTAGCAAACTTTCCAGCCCTTTGTGATGTCCCCCCCCCCAGGATTCTGTGCGCAGGCGCACTGGCACTGGGCAGCCCAACTGTCCTGCCACTATGTCAGGCGGCAGCAACCAGACCCCTGGGCCCTGGCACAGAGGGACGGAAGAACGGGAGGACAGCGCTGACCGACGACGGACCTTGGGGCTGGCAGCCAAGAGAGCAAAGGAGGAGGTGCGCCCAGGAGCCAGGGAGCCCAGGCCACAGCTGCCTGCATGCCTGCCTGCCTTGCTGGATGCCGGTATGCTACCTCTGTCCAGGTGGGTTTCTCAGTTCCTCTCCTGTCCTCTCCTGTCCTCTCCTGTCCTCTCCTGTCGGCTCCTCTCCTCTTGTCTCTCCTCACTTCCGGGTGCCCTGATCACCAGCTCGAGCGCTTTTGACATTTCGCCTGTGACAGCTGCCCACACCCCCCCTCCGCGTCCCTGACGTGACCCAGCTCACAGACTCACCTGCTCACCCCACCCACACCCACACCCATACCCCCCACCACATTCCCTGGATCAGCTCCTCTGCCCTATTCAGCCAAACTGCCCAGTTGGCAACGTATCTGTGCAGGCTTGACTGTCTTTATCATTCAAGGTTATATCTCCTTTTGTACTTAGCTTGGTTGATTGGTCGATGGATAGTTGGATGGATGGATGGATGGATGGATGGATGGATGGATGGATGGAAGGAAGCATGGATGGATGGATGGATGGATGGATGGATGGAAGGTTGGAGTGATGCACGGGTTGATCGATTGGTTTTGTAGAGGCAGAGAGCCATCTAGGGGTACTTGAGACCTCTGGCATCAGAGCCCTAGTCTTCTGTTGAATGTAAAACATTAACACCTCAATAAATAAATGAATAAATAAATTAAATAAACTGGGTTAAAAAAAAACGCGGTGTCTTTTTCCTTTCTGAATATGGTATGCTGTGAGGATCATAATAAGGAAAGCATTGTTCTGAGCAGCCCCTTGAAATATTGGGATATTTCATTTTGCCGCCTTCTTCTTCTTCTTCTTCTTCTTCTTTTTTTCTTTGCTTTCTATTATCTTGATTTATTTTTTGGAATGGACAGTCAAGAATTGAGAGACAAGGGAGGGATAGAGATTTTGAGAACCAGAGAGATACCTGCAGCACATCTGCACCACTTATAAAGATTTCCCACTGCAAGTGGGGACCAGGGTCTTGAACCCAGGTCCTCCTACAGTTTAACATGAGTGCTTAACCAGGTGAGGCACCACCTGCTAAGCTTAATTAATGTGACATTTTTTTAGCAATGAAAAGACATTCTCTTGGCTAGGTAAATAAATAAAATATAAATAAGTAAATAAAAGTGCTTTTACGTTTACACAGTGGAAACACACACTGGGACATATTCTTGTATATTACTTGTATTATTTATTTATTTATTTATTTATTTATTGCCACAAGGGGTTATTGCCATAGCGCAGTGCCAGTACCACTAATCCACTGCTCCTATGTTCCATTTTTTCCCTTTTTGCTGCCCTTGTGGCTTGAATATTGTGGTTATTAATAATATTATTATTGTTGTTGTGATAGTTACTGTCCTTGCGGAGAACAGAGAAAAATGTAAAGAGGAGGGGAAAGAGAGATGGGGGAGAGAAAGATAGGCCCCCTGAAGATCTGCTTCACTAAATAAATAAAGCACATTTACATTTGACTCAGTAGAAACACAGAGACACGTATACATGTAAATACCTGTATTTTTTATTTATGTATTCGTTATCTATTGATTGATTGACTGATTGATTGCCTCCAGGGTTATTGTCAGGGCTAGGGGCCTGCACCACGAACCCACTACTCCTGCAGACCATGTTTTCCCCTTTGGCTGCCCTTGTTGCCTGAACTTGGTTGTGGTTATTATTATCGTTGTTGTTGCTGTTACTGTCCTTGCATAGGACAGAGAGAAAGGGAGAGAGGAGTGGAAACACAGAAGGGTGAGAGAAAGGTAGACCCCTGCAGGTCTGCTTCACTAGATAAACAAAAGTGCATGTACATTTATTTACAAAGTGGATACACCGACACATGTATACATGTATATTACCTGTATATTTTCTCTATGAGTTTATATATATATATATGTATGTATGTATGTATGCATGTATTTATTTATTTATTGCTTCCAGGGTTACTGCCGGTGCTCGATACATATACCTGGAATCCACTGCTCCTGCAGACCATTTATTCTCCTTTTGCTGCCCTTGTTGCTTGATCATTGTTGTGCTTCTTGTTGTTGTTGTTGTTACTGTCCTTGCATAGGACAGAGAGAAAGGGAGAGGGGAGGGGAAAGGAAGAGGGGGGAGAGAAAGATAGAGCCCCTGAAGATCTGCTTCACCCCCTGTAAAGCGACTCCCCTGCAGGTGGGGGTCTGGGGGCCATACCGTGGATCCTTCTGCCTGTCCCCTCGTTTCCTCCACCACCTCTTAACCCTCTGACATTCTGCCCAACCTCCCTGGATTTCCTTTTGACAGCAATATGACCTGTCTATTTTTTGAATCCTCAATATCCTGAGGATCAGTCTTGGAAATAGTCTCATGAGAAGCCACAGGGGGATCTCTGGAATCAGAGAGCGCCTGGAACAGCAGCTGGGGCTCTGGAGCCAGGGCATGGTCCACCTACCCATCCACCCTCCACGGAGTCCACCTGCCTGCATCTTGGTCCTGCTCCCTCCCCAAAAGATTTTTTCCCTTGTTTCACTGAGAAACAGGCATCACACAGGAGAGTCAGGCAGGGGGAAATGAAAAAAAAAAGCCTTTTTTTTTTTTTTTTTTTTTACCCTACTGATGGACCAGCTTCTGGGAAGTATAGGTTTTGAACCTGAAAACGTTGTCTGCCTCTGCCTCTGCCTGTCTCTGAGACCACTGGAGGAGCCACTGCCCCAGGCAGACCTTGTGCTCAGAGTGGGGTGTTTTCGCCAGTCCTAGGCTTGCACAGCGCACTTGGGATTGGGTTGCCTGAGATCCAAATGTTACATTGTAGATTGTTTGCAGTTCCGGCTCCCCAGGACATTGGACAGACCCAACTCCCCTGGGGATACCCAGAGAAAAAGACTCTTGCCATCCTTAGTGCAAATGGAGTGGAGGGGGAGGGGAGAGATGTGCATGTGTGGGATACTCATGCCCAGGTGTGTGTGAGGGGCCCTGACAGGGGTTAGAAGGGGGTTGAGGGGCAGAAGGAGACTGTTTGGGGGGCAGGCTGCAGGCAGGGGAGCCCCTGAATAGGTGCAGGGCTGTGTGTGCCTGTGGTGGCAGGGCGTTAGGGCAGGTCCCCCTGCAGGATGGTGAAGATGGCAGCTGGGCTGGCCCAGGGCCCCCAGGGCTGGAGGGCAGCAGCAGGCTGGCAGGAAAGGAGGCAAACAGTAGATGACAGTTGGGGAGCTGGGGGACAGGGGGCAAGGGGAAAAGGGGGCATCCTTGCGGAGGAGGGGGAGGGGGCTGGACTGGAGAGTGGGTGGAGCTGGAGGCAGGCAGGTCCCAAGAATCAGGAACTGACAGGGCCAGATACCTGCACCCACCCACTGGATAGCAGCTGCAGCAGCCAGAGCAGCAGCCCTGGCTTGCCTAGGCCAAGGGCCCTGAGTGAGTCCCTCTGAGGATGAGGAAGGGGAGGGGGAGGGGGAGAGGGAGAGGGAGGGGGAGGAGGGCCGCTGTCAGCAGGCAACGGGGTCTACAGGGGCCTCCACTATGGAGGCCTGTGTCCAGGTGGCTGCCCGCCAGATCCGGGGCAGCTCAGGGCTCCCAGGGCCCTGGGGGGTGTCTGTGGGGTGGGGGCTGTCAGTCAGTCAGTCTGTCTGTGTGTCAGTGCACTTGCTTGGACAGGGTCCTGGCGGCCCTTGGACCCCAGCCCTGGGCTGTCAGATGCCGGCCCCGCCCCCTGACCCGCCCCCACCGTGCCCCTTGCCCCGGAGCCCTGCCCACCTGCGCTGGCTTTTGCCTGGGGCTCTGGCTCTGGTGGCTGGCCACCACCCCTCAGATCAAGTTCAGGGTGGGTGTCATGGCTGCTGCCACCACCACTGCCTCCCTAGGGGTCAACTGGGTGGGCGGGGTCCTCGTGGCCTAGCAAACTTTCCAGCCCTTTGTGATGTCCCCCCCCCCAGGATTCTGTGCGCAGGCGCACTGGCACTGGGCAGCCCAACTGTCCTGCCACTATGTCAGGCGGCAGCAACCAGACCCCTGGGCCCTGGCACAGAGGGACGGAAGAACGGGAGGACAGCGCTGACCGACGACGGACCTTGGGGCTGGCAGCCAAGAGAGCAAAGGAGGAGGTGCGCCCAGGAGCCAGGGAGCCTAGGCCACAGCTGCCTGCATGCCTGCCTGCCTTGCTGGATGCCGGTATGCTACCTCTGTCCAGGTGGGTTTCTCAGTTCCTCTCCTGTCCTCTCCTGTCCTCTCCTGTCCTCTCCTGTCGGCTCCTCTCCTCTTGTCTCTCCTCACTTCCGGGTGCCCTGATCACCAGCTCGAGCGCTTTTGACATTTCGCCTGTGACAGCTGCCCACACCCCCCCTCCGCGTCCCTGACGTGACCCAGCTCACAGACTCACCTGCTCACCCCACCCACACCCACACCCATACCCCCCACCACATTCCCTGGATCAGCTCCTCTGCCCTATTCAGCCAAACTGCCCAGTTGGCAACGTATCTGTGCAGGCTTGACTGTCTTTATCATTCAAGGTTATATCTCCTTTTGTACTTAGCTTGGTTGATTGGTCGATGGATAGTTGGATGGATGGATGGATGGATGGATGGATGGATGGATGGATGGATGGAAGGAAGCATGGATGGATGGATGGATGGATGGATGGATGGATGGATGGAAGGTTGGAGTGATGCACGGGTTGATCGATTGGTTTTGTAGAGGCAGAGAGCCATCTAGGGGTACTTGAGACCTCTGGCATCAGAGCCCTAGTCTTCTGTTGAATGTAAAACATTAACACCTCAATAAATAAATGAATAAATAAATTAAATAAACTGGGTTAAAAAAAAACGCGGTGTCTTTTTCCTTTCTGAATATGGTATGCTGTGAGGATCATAATAAGGAAAGCATTGTTCTGAGCAGCCCCTTGAAATATTGGGATATTTCATTTTGCCGCCTTATTCTTCTTCTTCTTCTTCTTCTTCTTCTTTTTTTCTTTGCTTTCTATTATCTTGATTTATTTTTTGGAATGGACAGTCAAGAATTGAGAGACAAGGGAGGGATAGAGATTTTGAGAACCAGAGAGATACCTGCAGCACATCTGCACCACTTATAAAGATTTCCCACTGCAAGTGGGGACCAGGGTCTTGAACCCAGGTCCTCCTACAGTTTAACATGAGTGCTTAACCAGGTGAGGCACCACCTGCTAAGCTTAATTAATGTGACATTTTTTTAGCAATGAAAAGACATTCTCTTGGCTAGGTAAATAAATAAAATATAAATAAGTAAATAAAAGTGCTTTTACGTTTACACAGTGGAAACACACACTGGGACATATTCTTGTATATTACTTGTATTATTTATTTATTTATTTATTTATTTATTGCCACAAGGGGTTATTGCCATAGCGCAGTGCCAGTACCACTAATCCACTGCTCCTATGTTCCATTTTTTCCCTTTTTGCTGCCCTTGTGGCTTGAATATTGTGGTTATTAATAATATTATTATTGTTGTTGTGATAGTTACTGTCCTTGCGGAGAACAGAGAAAAATGTAAAGAGGAGGGGAAAGAGAGATGGGGGAGAGAAAGATAGGCCCCCTGAAGATCTGCTTCACTAAATAAATAAAGCACATTTACATTTGACTCAGTAGAAACACAGAGACACGTATACATGTAAATACCTGTATTTTTTATTTATGTATTCGTTATCTATTGATTGATTGACTGATTGATTGCCTCCAGGGTTATTGTCAGGGCTAGGGGCCTGCACCACGAACCCACTACTCCTGCAGACCATGTTTTCCCCTTTGGCTGCCCTTGTTGCCTGAACTTGGTTGTGGTTATTATTATCGTTGTTGTTGCTGTTACTGTCCTTGCATAGGACAGAGAGAAAGGGAGAGAGGAGTGGAAACACAGAAGGGTGAGAGAAAGGTAGACCCCTGCAGGTCTGCTTCACTAGATAAACAAAAGTGCATGTACATTTATTTACAAAGTGGATACACCGACACATGTATACATGTATATTACCTGTATATTTTCTCTATGAGTTTATATATATATATATATATGTATGTATGTATGTATGTATTTATTTATTTATTTATTGCTTCCAGGGTTACTGCCGGTGCTCGATACATATACCTGGAATCCACTGCTCCTGCAGACCATTTATTCTCCTTTTGCTGCCCTTGTTGCTTGATCATTGTTGTGCTTCTTGTTGTTGTTGTTGTTACTGTCCTTGCATAGGACAGAGAGAAAGGGAGAGGGGAGGGGAAAGGAAGAGGGGGGAGAGAAAGATAGAGCCCCTGAAGATCTGCTTCACCCCCTGTAAAGCGACTCCCCTGCAGGTGGGGGTCTGGGGGCCATACCGTGGATCCTTCTGCCTGTCCCCTCGTTTCCTCCACCACCTCTTAACCCTCTGACATTCTGCCCAACCTCCCTGGATTTCCTTTTGACAGCAATATGACCTGTCTATTTTTTGAATCCTCAATATCCTGAGGATCAGTCTTGGAAATAGTCTCATGAGAAGCCACAGGGGGATCTCTGGAATCAGAGAGCGCCTGGAACAGCAGCTGGGGCTCTGGAGCCAGGGCATGGTCCACCTACCCATCCACCCTCCACGGAGTCCACCTGCCTGCATCTTGGTCCTGCTCCCTCCCCAAAAGATTTTTTCCCTTGTTTCACTGAGAAACAGGCATCACACAGGAGAGTCAGGCAGGGGGAAATGAAAAAAAAAAGCCTTTTTTTTTTTTTTTTTTTTTTTTTTTTACCCTACTGATGGACCAGCTTCTGGGAAGTATAGGTTTTGAACCTGAAAACGTTGTCTGCCTCTGCCTCTGCCTGTCTCTGAGACCACTGGAGGAGCCACTGCCCCAGGCAGACCTTGTGCTCAGAGTGGGGTGTTTTCGCCAGTCCTAGGCTTGCACAGCGCACTTGGGATTGGGTTGCCTGAGATCCAAATGTTACATTGTAGATTGTTTGCAGTTCCGGCTCCCCAGGACATTGGACAGACCCAACTCCCCTGGGGATACCCAGAGAAAAAGACTCTTGCCATCCTTAGTGCAAATGGAGTGGAGGGGGAGGGGAGAGATGTGCATGTGTGGGATACTCATGCCCAGGTGTGTGTGAGGGGCCCTGACAGGGGTTAGAAGGGGGTTGAGGGGCAGAAGGAGACTGTTTGGGGGGCAGGCTGCAGGCAGGGGAGCCCCTGAATAGGTGCAGGGCTGTGTGTGCCTGTGGTGGCAGGGCGTTAGGGCAGGTCCCCCTGCAGGATGGTGAAGATGGCAGCTGGGCTGGCCCAGGGCCCCCAGGGCTGGAGGGCAGCAGCAGGCTGGCAGGAAAGGAGGCAAACAGTAGATGACAGTTGGGGAGCTGGGGGACAGGGGGCAAGGGGAAAAGGGGGCATCCTTGCGGAGGAGGGGGAGGGGGCTGGACTGGAGAGTGGGTGGAGCTGGAGGCAGGCAGGTCCCAAGAATCAGGAACTGACAGGGCCAGATACCTGCACCCACCCACTGGATAGCAGCTGCAGCAGCCAGAGCAGCAGCCCTGGCTTGCCTAGGCCAAGGGCCCTGAGTGAGTCCCTCTGAGGATGAGGAAGGGGAGGGCGAGGGGGAGAGGGAGAGGGAGGGGGAGGAGGGCCGCTGTCAGCAGGCAACGGGGTCTACAGGGGCCTCCACTATGGAGGCCTGTGTCCAGGTGGCTGCCCGCCAGATCCGGGGCAGCTCAGGGCTCCCAGGGCCCTGGGGGGTGTCTGTGGGGTGGGGGCTGTCAGTCAGTCAGTCTGTCTGTGTGTCAGTGCACTTGCTTGGACAGGGTCCTGGCGGCCCTTGGACCCCAGCCCTGGGCTGTCAGATGCCGGCCCCGCCCCCTGACCCGCCCCCACCGTGCCCCTTGCCCCGGAGCCCTGCCCACCTGCGCTGGCTTTTGCCTGGGGCTCTGGCTCTGGTGGCTGGCCACCACCCCTCAGATCAAGTTCAGGGTGGGTGTCATGGCTGCTGCCACCACCACTGCCTCCCTAGGGGTCAACTGGGTGGGCGGGGTCCTCGTGGCCTAGCAAACTTTCCAGCCCTTTGTGATGTCCCCCCCCCCAGGATTCTGTGCGCAGGCGCACTGGCACTGGGCAGCCCAACTGTCCTGCCACTATGTCAGGCGGCAGCAACCAGACCCCTGGGCCCTGGCACAGAGGGACGGAAGAACGGGAGGACAGCGCTGACCGACGACGGACCTTGGGGCTGGCAGCCAAGAGAGCAAAGGAGGAGGTGCGCCCAGGAGCCAGGGAGCCTAGGCCACAGCTGCCTGCATGCCTGCCTGCCTTGCTGGATGCCGGTATGCTACCTCTGTCCAGGTGGGTTTCTCAGTTCCTCTCCTGTCCTCTCCTGTCCTCTCCTGTCCTCTCCTGTCGGCTCCTCTCCTCTTGTCTCTCCTCACTTCCGGGTGCCCTGATCACCAGCTCGAGCGCTTTTGACATTTCGCCTGTGACAGCTGCCCACACCCCCCCTCCGCGTCCCTGACGTGACCCAGCTCACAGACTCACCTGCTCACCCCACCCACACCCACACCCATACCCCCCACCACATTCCCTGGATCAGCTCCTCTGCCCTATTCAGCCAAACTGCCCAGTTGGCAACGTATCTGTGCAGGCTTGACTGTCTTTATCATTCAAGGTTATATCTCCTTTTGTACTTAGCTTGGTTGATTGGTCGATGGATAGTTGGATGGATGGATGGATGGATGGATGGATGGATGGATGGATGGAAGGAAGCATGGATGGATGGATGGATGGATGGATGGATGGAAGGTTGGAGTGATGCACGGGTTGATCGATTGGTTTTGTAGAGGCAGAGAGCCATCTAGGGGTACTTGAGACCTCTGGCATCAGAGCCCTAGTCTTCTGTTGAATGTAAAACATTAACACCTCAATAAATAAATGAATAAATAAATTAAATAAACTGGGTTAAAAAAAAACGCGGTGTCTTTTTCCTTTCTGAATATGGTATGCTGTGAGGATCATAATAAGGAAAGCATTGTTCTGAGCAGCCCCTTGAAATATTGGGATATTTCATTTTGCCGCCTTATTCTTCTTCTTCTTCTTCTTCTTCTTCTTCTTTTTTTCTTTGCTTTCTATTATCTTGATTTATTTTTTGGAATGGACAGTCAAGAATTGAGAGACAAGGGAGGGATAGAGATTTTGAGAACCAGAGAGATACCTGCAGCACATCTGCACCACTTATAAAGATTTCCCACTGCAAGTGGGGACCAGGGTCTTGAACCCAGGTCCTCCTACAGTTTAACATGAGTGCTTAACCAGGTGAGGCACCACCTGCTAAGCTTAATTAATGTGACATTTTTTTAGCAATGAAAAGACATTCTCTTGGCTAGGTAAATAAATAAAATATAAATAAGTAAATAAAAGTGCTTTTACGTTTACACAGTGGAAACACACACTGGGACATATTCTTGTATATTACTTGTATTATTTATTTATTTATTTATTTATTGCCACAAGGGGTTATTGCCATAGCGCAGTGCCAGTACCACTAATCCACTGCTCCTATGTTCCATTTTTTCCCTTTTTGCTGCCCTTGTGGCTTGAATATTGTGGTTATTAATAATATTATTATTGTTGTTGTGATAGTTACTGTCCTTGCGGAGAACAGAGAAAAATGTAAAGAGGAGGGGAAAGAGAGATGGGGGAGAGAAAGATAGGCCCCCTGAAGATCTGCTTCACTAAATAAATAAAGCACATTTACATTTGACTCAGTAGAAACACAGAGACACGTATACATGTAAATACCTGTATTTTTTATTTATGTATTCGTTATCTATTGATTGATTGACTGATTGATTGCCTCCAGGGTTATTGTCAGGGCTAGGGGCCTGCACCACGAACCCACTACTCCTGCAGACCATGTTTTCCCCTTTGGCTGCCCTTGTTGCCTGAACTTGGTTGTGGTTATTATTATCGTTGTTGTTGCTGTTACTGTCCTTGCATAGGACAGAGAGAAAGGGAGAGAGGAGTGGAAACACAGAAGGGTGAGAGAAAGGTAGACCCCTGCAGGTCTGCTTCACTAGATAAACAAAAGTGCATGTACATTTATTTACAAAGTGGATACACCGACACATGTATACATGTATATTACCTGTATATTTTCTCTATGAGTTTATATATATATATATGTATGTATGTATGTATATATGTATGTATGTATTTATTTATTTATTGCTTCCAGGGTTACTGCCGGTGCTCGATACATATACCTGGAATCCACTGCTCCTGCAGACCATTTATTCTCCTTTTGCTGCCCTTGTTGCTTGATCATTGTTGTGCTTCTTGTTGTTGTTGTTGTTACTGTCCTTGCATAGGACAGAGAGAAAGGGAGAGGGGAGGGGAAAGGAAGAGGGGGGAGAGAAAGATAGAGCCCCTGAAGATCTGCTTCACCCCCTGTAAAGCGACTCCCCTGCAGGTGGGGGTCTGGGGGCCATACCGTGGATCCTTCTGCCTGTCCCCTCGTTTCCTCCACCACCTCTTAACCCTCTGACATTCTGCCCAACCTCCCTGGATTTCCTTTTGACAGCAATATGACCTGTCTATTTTTTGAATCCTCAATATCCTGAGGATCAGTCTTGGAAATAGTCTCATGAGAAGCCACAGGGGGATCTCTGGAATCAGAGAGCGCCTGGAACAGCAGCTGGGGCTCTGGAGCCAGGGCATGGTCCACCTACCCATCCACCCTCCACGGAGTCCACCTGCCTGCATCTTGGTCCTGCTCCCTCCCCAAAAGATTTTTTCCCTTGTTTCACTGAGAAACAGGCATCACACAGGAGAGTCAGGCAGGGGGAAATGAAAAAAAAAAGCCTTTTTTTTTTTTTTTTTTTTACCCTACTGATGGACCAGCTTCTGGGAAGTATAGGTTTTGAACCTGAAAACGTTGTCTGCCTCTGCCTCTGCCTGTCTCTGAGACCACTGGAGGAGCCACTGCCCCAGGCAGACCTTGTGCTCAGAGTGGGGTGTTTTCGCCAGTCCTAGGCTTGCACAGCGCACTTGGGATTGGGTTGCCTGAGATCCAAATGCTACATTGTAGATTGTTTGCAGTTCCGGCTCCCCAGGACATTGGACAGACCCAACTCCCCTGGGGATACCCAGAGAAAAAGACTCTTGCCATCCTTAGTGCAAATGGAGTGGAGGGGGAGGGGAGAGATGTGCATGTGTGGGATACTCATGCCCAGGTGTGTGTGAGGGGCCCTGACAGGGGTTAGAAGGGGGTTGAGGGGCAGAAGGAGACTGTTTGGGGGGCAGGCTGCAGGCAGGGGAGCCCCTGAATAGGTGCAGGGCTGTGTGTGCCTGTGGTGGCAGGGCGTTAGGGCAGGTCCCCCTGCAGGATGGTGAAGATGGCAGCTGGGCTGGCCCAGGGCCCCCAGGGCTGGAGGGCAGCAGCAGGCTGGCAGGAAAGGAGGCAAACAGTAGATGACAGTTGGGGAGCTGGGGGACAGGGGGCAAGGGGAAAAGGGGGCATCCTTGCGGAGGAGGGGGAGGGGGCTGGACTGGAGAGTGGGTGGAGCTGGAGGCAGGCAGGTCCCAAGAATCAGGAACTGACAGGGCCAGATACCTGCACCCACCCACTGGATAGCAGCTGCAGCAGCCAGAGCAGCAGCCCTGGCTTGCCTAGGCCAAGGGCCCTGAGTGAGTCCCTCTGAGGATGAGGAAGGGGAGGGGGAGGGGGAGAGGGAGAGGGAGGGGGAGGAGGGCCGCTGTCAGCAGGCAACGGGGTCTACAGGGGCCTCCACTATGGAGGCCTGTGTCCAGGTGGCTGCCCGCCAGATCCGGGGCAGCTCAGGGCTCCCAGGGCCCTGGGGGGTGTCTGTGGGGTGGGGGCTGTCAGTCAGTCAGTCTGTCTGTGTGTCAGTGCACTTGCTTGGACAGGGTCCTGGCGGCCCTTGGACCCCAGCCCTGGGCTGTCAGATGCCGGCCCCGCCCCCTGACCCGCCCCCACCGTGCCCCTTGCCCCGGAGCCCTGCCCACCTGCGCTGGCTTTTGCCTGGGGCTCTGGCTCTGGTGGCTGGCCACCACCCCTCAGATCAAGTTCAGGGTGGGTGTCATGGCTGCTGCCACCACCACTGCCTCCCTAGGGGTCAACTGGGTGGGCGGGGTCCTCGTGGCCTAGCAAACTTTCCAGCCCTTTGTGATGTCCCCCCCCCCAGGATTCTGTGCGCAGGCGCACTGGCACTGGGCAGCCCAACTGTCCTGCCACTATGTCAGGCGGCAGCAACCAGACCCCTGGGCCCTGGCACAGAGGGACGGAAGAACGGGAGGACAGCGCTGACCGACGACGGACCTTGGGGCTGGCAGCCAAGAGAGCAAAGGAGGAGGTGCGCCCAGGAGCCAGGGAGCCCAGGCCACAGCTGCCTGCATGCCTGCCTGCCTTGCTGGATGCCGGTATGCTACCTCTGTCCAGGTGGGTTTCTCAGTTCCTCTCCTGTCCTCTCCTCTCCTCTCCTGTCCTCTCCTGTCGGCTCCTCTCCTCTTGTCTCTCCTCACTTCCGGGTGCCCTGATCACCAGCTCGAGCGCTTTTGACATTTCGCCTGTGACAGCTGCCCACACCCCCCCTCCGCGTCCCTGACGTGACCCAGCTCACAGACTCACCTGCTCACCCCACCCACACCCACACCCATACCCCCCACCACATTCCCTGGATCAGCTCCTCTGCCCTATTCAGCCGAACTGCCCAGTTGGCAACGTATCTGTGCAGGCTTGACTGTCTTTATCATTCAAGGTTATATCTCCTTTTGTACTTAGCTTGGTTGATTGGTCGATGGATAGTTGGATGGATGGATGGATGGATGGATGGATGGATGGATGGATGGAAGGAAGCATGGATGGATGGATGGATGGATGGATGGATGGATGGATGGAAGGTTGGAGTGATGCACGGGTTGATCGATTGGTTTTGTAGAGGCAGAGAGCCATCTAGGGGTACTTGAGACCTCTGGCATCAGAGCCCTAGTCTTCTGTTGAATGTAAAACATTAACACCTCAATAAATAAATGAATAAATAAATTAAATAAACTGGGTTAAAAAAAAACGCGGTGTCTTTTTCCTTTCTGAATATGGTATGCTGTGAGGATCATAATAAGGAAAGCATTGTTCTGAGCAGCCCCTTGAAATATTGGGATATTTCATTTTGCCGCCTTCTTCTTCTTCTTCTTCTTCTTCTTCTTCTTCTTCTTCTTCTTCTTCTTCTTCTTTTTTCTTTGCTTTCTATTATCTTGATTTATTTTTTGGAATGGACAGTCAAGAATTGAGAGACAAGGGAGGGACAGAGATTTTGAGAACCAGAGAGATACCTGCAGCACATCTGCACCACTTGTAAAGATTTCCCACTGCAAGTGGGGACCAGGGTCTTGAACCCAGGTCCTCCTACAGTTTAACATGAGTGCTTAACCAGGTGAGGCACCACCTGCTAAGCTTAATTAATGTGACATTTTTTTAGCAATGAAAAGAAATTCTCTTGGCTAGGTATCTAAATAAAATATAAATAAGTAAATAAAAGTGCTTTTACGTTTACACAGTGGAAACACACACTGGGACATATTCTTGTATATTACTTGTATTATTTATTTATTTATTTATTTATTGCCACAAGGGGTTATTGCCATAGCGCAGTGCCAGTACCACTAATCCACTGCTCCTATGTTCCATTTTTTCCCTTTTTGCTGCCCTTGTGGCTTGAATATTGTGGTTATTAATAATATTATTATTGTTGTTGTGATAGTTACTGTCCTTGCGGAGAACAGAGAAAAATGTAAAGAGGAGGGGAAAGAGAGATGGGGGAGAGAAAGATAGGCCCCCTGAAGATCTGCTTCACTATATAAATAAAGCACATTTACATTTGACTCAGTAGAAACACAGAGACACGTATACATGTATAATACCTGTATTTTTTATTTATGTATTCGTTATCTATTGATTGATTGATTGATTGATTGCCTCCAGGGTTATTGTCAGGGCTAGGGGCCTGCACCACGAACCCACTGCTCCTGCAGACCATGTTTTCCCCTTTGGCTGCCCTTGTTGCCTGAACTTTGTTGTGGTTATTATTATCGTTGTTGTTGCTGTTACTGTCCTTGCATAGGACAGAGAGAAAGGGAGAGAGGAGTGGAAACACAGAAGGGTGAGAGAAAGGTAGACCCCTGCAGGTCTGCTTCACTAGATAAACAAAAGTGCATGTACATTTATTTACAAAGTGGATACACCGACACATGTATACATGTATATTACCTGTATATTTTCTCTATGAGTTTATATATATATATGTGTATGTATGTATGTATGTATTTATTTATTTATTGATTGCTTCCAGGGTTACTGCCAATGCTCGATACATATACCTGGAATCCACTGCTCCTGCAGATCATTTATTCTCCTTTTGCTGCCCTTGTTGCTTGATCATTGTTGTGCTTGCTGTTGTTGTTGTTGTTGTTGTTACTGTCCTTGCATAGGACAGAGAGAAAGGGAGAGGGGAGGGTAAAGGAAGAGGGGGGAGAGAAAGATAGAGCCCCTGAAGATCTGCTTCACCCCCTGTAAAGCGACTCCCCTGCAGGTGGGGGTCTGGGGGCCATACCGTGGATCCTTCTGCCTGTCCCCTCGTTTCCTCCACCACCTCTTAACCCTCTGACATTCTGCCCAACCTCCCTGGATTTCCTTTTGACAGCAATATGACCTGTCTATTTTTTGAATCCTCAATATCCTGAGGATCAGTCTTGGAAATAGTCTCATGAGAAGCCACAGGGGGATCTCTGGAATCAGAGAGCGCCTGGAACAGCAGCTGGGGCTCTGGAGCCAGGGCATGGTCCACCTACCCATCCACCCTCCACGGAGTCCACCTGCCTGCATCTTGGTCCTGCTCCCTCCCCAAAAGATTTTTTCCCTTGTTTCACTGAGAAACAGGCATCACACAGGAGAGTCAGGCAGGGGGAAATGAAAAAAAAAAGCCTTTTTTTTTTTTTTTTTTTTTACCCTACTGATGGACCAGCTTCTGGGAAGTATAGGTTTTGAACCTGAAAACGTTGTCTGCCTCTGCCTCTGCCTGTCTCTGAGACCACTGGAGGAGCCACTGCCCCAGGCAGACCTTGTGCTCAGAGTGGGGTGTTTTCGCCAGTCCTAGGCTTGCACAGCGCACTTGGGATTGGGTTGCCTGAGATCCAAATGTTACATTGTAGATTGTTTGCAGTTCCGGCTCCCCAGGACATTGGACAGACCCAACTCCCCTGGGGATACCCAGAGAAAAAGACTCTTGCCATCCTTAGTGCAAATGGAGTGGAGGGGGAGGGGAGAGATGTGCATGTGTGGGATACTCATGCCCAGGTGTGTGTGAGGGGCCCTGACAGGGGTTAGAAGGGGGTTGAGGGGCAGAAGGAGACTGTTTGGGGGGCAGGCTGCAGGCAGGGGAGCCCCTGAATAGGTGCAGGGCTGTGTGTGCCTGTGGTGGCAGGGCGTTAGGGCAGGTCCCCCTGCAGGATGGTGAAGATGGCAGCTGGGCTGGCCCAGGGCCCCCAGGGCTGGAGGGCAGCAGCAGGCTGGCAGGAAAGGAGGCAAACAGTAGATGACAGTTGGGGAGCTGGGGGACAGGGGGCAAGGGGAAAAGGGGGCATCCTTGCGGAGGAGGGGGAGGGGGCTGGACTGGAGAGTGGGTGGAGCTGGAGGCAGGCAGGTCCCAAGAATCAGGAACTGACAGGGCCAGATACCTGCACCCACCCACTGGATAGCAGCTGCAGCAGCCAGAGCAGCAGCCCTGGCTTGCCTAGGCCAAGGGCCCTGAGTGAGTCCCTCTGAGGATGAGGAAGGGGAGGGGGAGGGGGAGAGGGAGAGGGAGGGGGAGGAGGGCCGCTGTCAGCAGGCAACGGGGTCTACAGGGGCCTCCACTATGGAGGCCTGTGTCCAGGTGGCTGCCCGCCAGATCCGGGGCAGCTCAGGGCTCCCAGGGCCCTGGGGGGTGTCTGTGGGGTGGGGGCTGTCAGTCAGTCAGTCTGTCTGTGTGTCAGTGCACTTGCTTGGACAGGGTCCTGGCGGCCCTTGGACCCCAGCCCTGGGCTGTCAGATGCCGGCCCCGCCCCCTGACCCGCCCCCACCGTGCCCCTTGCCCCGGAGCCCTGCCCACCTGCGCTGGCTTTTGCCTGGGGCTCTGGCTCTGGTGGCTGGCCACCACCCCTCAGATCAAGTTCAGGGTGGGTGTCATGGCTGCTGCCACCACCACTGCCTCCCTAGGGGTCAACTGGGTGGGCGGGGTCCTCGTGGCCTAGCAAACTTTCCAGCCCTTTGTGATGTCCCCCCCCCCAGGATTCTGTGCGCAGGCGCACTGGCACTGGGCAGCCCAACTGTCCTGCCACTATGTCAGGCGGCAGCAACCAGACCCCTGGGCCCTGGCACAGAGGGACGGAAGAACGGGAGGACAGCGCTGACCGACGACGGACCTTGGGGCTGGCAGCCAAGAGAGCAAAGGAGGAGGTGCGCCCAGGAGCCAGGGAGCCTAGGCCACAGCTGCCTGCATGCCTGCCTGCCTTGCTGGATGCCGGTATGCTACCTCTGTCCAGGTGGGTTTCTCAGTTCCTCTCCTGTCCTCTCCTGTCCTCTCCTGTCCTCTCCTGTCGGCTCCTCTCCTCTTGTCTCTCCTCACTTCCGGGTGCCCTGATCACCAGCTCGAGCGCTTTTGACATTTCGCCTGTGACAGCTGCCCACACCCCCCCTCCGCGTCCCTGACGTGACCCAGCTCACAGACTCACCTGCTCACCCCACCCACACCCACACCCATACCCCCCACCACATTCCCTGGATCAGCTCCTCTGCCCTATTCAGCCAAACTGCCCAGTTGGCAACGTATCTGTGCAGGCTTGACTGTCTTTATCATTCAAGGTTATATCTCCTTTTGTACTTAGCTTGGTTGATTGGTCGATGGATAGTTGGATGGATGGATGGATGGATGGATGGATGGATGGATGGATGGATGGAAGGAAGCATGGATGGATGGATGGATGGATGGATGGATGGATGGATGGAAGGTTGGAGTGATGCACGGGTTGATCGATTGGTTTTGTAGAGGCAGAGAGCCATCTAGGGGTACTTGAGACCTCTGGCATCAGAGCCCTAGTCTTCTGTTGAATGTAAAACATTAACACCTCAATAAATAAATGAATAAATAAATTAAATAAACTGGGTTAAAAAAAAACGCGGTGTCTTTTTCCTTTCTGAATATGGTATGCTGTGAGGATCATAATAAGGAAAGCATTGTTCTGAGCAGCCCCTTGAAATATTGGGATATTTCATTTTGCCGCCTTCTTCTTCTTCTTCTTCTTCTTCTTCTTCTTCTTTTTTCTTTGCTTTCTATTATCTTGATTTATTTTTTGGAATGGACAGTCAAGAATTGAGAGACAAGGGAGGGATAGAGATTTTGAGAACCAGAGAGATACCTGCAGCACATCTGCACCACTTATAAAGATTTCCCACTGCAAGTGGGGACCAGGGTCTTGAACCCAGGTCCTCCTACAGTTTAACATGAGTGCTTAACCAGGTGAGGCACCACCTGCTAAGCTTAATTAATGTGACATTTTTTTAGCAATGAAAAGACATTCTCTTGGCTAGGTAAATAAATAAAATATAAATAAGTAAATAAAAGTGCTTTTACGTTTACACAGTGGAAACACACACTGGGACATATTCTTGTATATTACTTGTATTATTTATTTATTTATTTATTTATTTATTGCCACAAGGGGTTATTGCCATAGCGCAGTGCCAGTACCACTAATCCACTGCTCCTATGTTCCATTTTTTCCCTTTTTGCTGCCCTTGTGGCTTGAATATTGTGGTTATTAATAATATTATTATTGTTGTTGTGATAGTTACTGTCCTTGCGGAGAACAGAGAAAAATGTAAAGAGGAGGGGAAAGAGAGATGGGGGAGAGAAAGATAGGCCCCCTGAAGATCTGCTTCACTAAATAAATAAAGCACATTTACATTTGACTCAGTAGAAACACAGAGACACGTATACATGTAAATACCTGTATTTTTTATTTATGTATTCGTTATCTATTGATTGATTGACTGATTGATTGCCTCCAGGGTTATTGTCAGGGCTAGGGGCCTGCACCACGAACCCACTACTCCTGCAGACCATGTTTTCCCCTTTGGCTGCCCTTGTTGCCTGAACTTGGTTGTGGTTATTATTATCGTTGTTGTTGCTGTTACTGTCCTTGCATAGGATAGAGAGAAAGGGAGAGAGGAGTGGAAACACAGAAGGGTGAGAGAAAGGTAGACCCCTGCAGGTCTGCTTCACTAGATAAACAAAAGTGCATGTACATTTATTTACAAAGTGGATACACTGACACATGTATACATGTATATTACCTGTATATTTTCTCTATGAGTTTATATATATATATGTATGTATGTATGTATGTATTTATTTATTTATTGCTTCCAGGGTTACTGCCGGTGCTCGATACATATACCTGGAATCCACTGCTCCTGCAGACCATTTATTCTCCTTTTGCTGCCCTTGTTGCTTGATCATTGTTGTGCTTCTTGTTGTTGTTGTTGTTACTGTCCTTGCATAGGACAGAGAGAAAGGGAGAGGGGAGGGGAAAGGAAAGGGGGGAGAGAAAGATAGAGCCCCTGAAGATCTGCTTCACCCCCTGTAAAGCGACTCCCCTGCAGGTGGGGGTCTGGGGGCCATACCGTGGATCCTTCTGCCTGTCCCCTCGTTTCCTCCACCACCTCTTAACCCTCTGACATTCTGCCCAACCTCCCTGGATTTCCTTTTGACAGCAATATGACCTGTCTATTTTTTGAATCCTCAATATCCTGAGGATCAGTCTTGGAAATAGTCTCACGAGAAGCCACAGGGGGATCTCTGGAATCAGAGAGCGCCTGGAACAGCAGCTGGGGCTCTGGAGCCAGGGCATGGTCCACCTACCCATCCACCCTCCACGGAGTCCTCCTGCCTGCATCTTGGTCCTGCTCCCTCCCCAAAAGATTTTTTCCCTTGTTTCACTGAGAAACAGGCATCACACAGGAGAGTCAGGCAGGGGGAAATGAAAAAAAAAAGCCTTTTTTTTTTTTTTTTTTACCCTACTGATGGACCAGCTTCTGGGAAGTATAGGTTTTGAACCTGAAAACGTTGTCTGCCTCTGCCTCTGCCTGTCTCTGAGACCACTGGAGGAGCCACTGCCCCAGGCAGACCTTGTGCTCAGAGTGGGGTGTTTTCGCCAGTCCTAGGCTTGCACAGCGCACTTGGGATTGGGTTGCCTGAGATCCAAATGTTACATTGTAGATTGTTTGCAGTTCCGGCTCCCCAGGACATTGGACAGACCCAACTCCCCTGGGGATACCCAGAGAAAAAGACTCTTGCCATCCTTAGTGCAAATGGAGTGGAGGGGGAGGGGAGAGATGTGCATGTGTGGGATACTCATGCCCAGGTGTGTGTGAGGGGCCCTGACAGGGGTTAGAAGGGGGTTGAGGGGCAGAAGGAGACTGTTTGGGGGGCAGGCTGCAGGCAGGGGAGCCCCTGAATAGGTGCAGGGCTGTGTGTGCCTGTGGTGGCAGGGCGTTAGGGCAGGTCCCCCTGCAGGATGGTGAAGATGGCAGCTGGGCTGGCCCAGGGCCCCCAGGGCTGGAGGGCAGCAGCAGGCTGGCAGGAAAGGAGGCAAACAGTAGATGACAGTTGGGGAGCTGGGGGACAGGGGGCAAGGGGAAAAGGGGGCATCCTTGCGGAGGAGGGGGAGGGGGCTGGACTGGAGAGTGGGTGGAGCTGGAGGCAGGCAGGTCCCAAGAATCAGGAACTGACAGGGCCAGATACCTGCACCCACCCACTGGATAGCAGCTGCAGCAGCCAGAGCAGCAGCCCTGGCTTGCCTAGGCCAAGGGCCCTGAGTGAGTCCCTCTGAGGATGAGGAAGGGGAGGGGGAGGGGGAGAGGGAGAGGGAGGGGGAGGAGGGCCGCTGTCAGCAGGCAACGGGGTCTACAGGGGCCTCCACTATGGAGGCCTGTGTCCAGGTGGCTGCCCGCCAGATCCGGGGCAGCTCAGGGCTCCCAGGGCCCTGGGGGGTGTCTGTGGGGTGGGGGCTGTCAGTCAGTCAGTCTGTCTGTGTGTCAGTGCACTTGCTTGGACAGGGTCCTGGCGGCCCTTGGACCCCAGCCCTGGGCTGTCAGATGCCGGCCCCGCCCCCTGACCCGCCCCCACCGTGCCCCTTGCCCCGGAGCCCTGCCCACCTGCGCTGGCTTTTGCCTGGGGCTCTGGCTCTGGTGGCTGCCCACCACCCCTCAGATCAAGTTCAGGGTGGGTGTCATGGCTGCTGCCACCACCACTGCCTCCCTAGGGGTCAACTGGGTGGGCGGGGTCCTCGTAGCCTAGCAACCTCTCGAGCCCTCTGTGATGTCCCCCCCCCCAGGATTCTGTGCGCAGGCGCACTGGCACTGGGCAGCCCAACTGTCCTGCCACTATGTCAGGCGGCAGCAACCAGACCCCTGGGCCCTGGCACAGAGGGACGGAAGAACGGGAGGACAGCGCTGACCGACGACGGACCTTGGGGCTGGCAGCCAAGAGAGCAAAGGAGGAGGTGCGCCCAGGAGCCAGGGAGCCCGGGCCACAGCTGCCTGCATGCCTGCCTGCCTTGCTGGATGCCGGTATGCTATCTCTGTCCAGGTGGGTTTCTCAGTTCCTCTCCTGTCCTCTCCTCTCCTCTCCTGTCCGCTCCTCTCCTCTTGTCTCTCTTCACTTCCGGGTGCCCTGATCACCAGCTCGAGCGCTTTTGACATTTCGCCTGTGACAGCTGCCCACACCCCCCCTCCGCGTCCCTGACGTGACCCAGCTCACAGACTCACCTGCTCACCCCACCCACACCCACACCCCCCACCACATTCCCTGGATCAGCTCTTCTGCCCTATTCAGCCAAACTGCCCAGTTGGCAACGTATCTGTGCAGGCTTGACTGTCTATCATTCAAGGTTATATCTCCTTTTGTACTTAGCTTGGTTGATTGGTCGATGGATAGTTGGATGGATGGATGGATGGATGGATGGATGGATGGATGGATGGATGGAAGGTTGGAGTGATGCACGGGTTGATCGATTGGTTTTGTAGAGGCAGAGAGCCATCTAGGGGTACTTGAGACCTCTGGCATCAGAGCCCTAGTCTTCTGTTGAATGTAAAACATTAACACCTCAATAAATAAATGAATAAATAAATTAAATAAACTGGGTTAAAAAAAACGCGGTGTCTTTTTCCTTTCTGAATATGGTATGCTGTGAGGATCGTAATAAGGAAAGCATTGTTCTGAGCAGCCCCTTGAACTATTGGGATATTTCATTTTGCCGCCTTCTTCTTCTTCTTCTTCTTCTTCTTCTTCTTCTTCTTCTTCTTTTTTCTTTGCTTTCTATTATCTTGATTTATTTTTTGGAATGGCCAGTCAAGAATTGAGAGACAAGGGAGGGACAGAGATTTTGAGAACCAGAGAGATACCTGCAGCACATCTGCACCACTTGTAAAGATTTCCCACTGCAAGTGGGGACCAGGGTCTTGAACCCAGGTCCTCCTACAGTTTAACATGAGTGCTTAACCAGGTGAGGCACCACCTGCTAAGCTTAATTAATGTGACATTTTTTTTAGCAATGAAAAAAAATTCTCTTGGCTAGGTAAATAAATAAAATATAAATAAGTAAATAAAAGTGCTTTTACGTTTACACAGTGGAAACACACACTGGGACATATTCTTGTATATCACTTGTATTATTTATTTATTTATTTATTTATTGCCACAAGGGGTTATTGCCATAGCACAGTGCCAGTACCACTAATCCGCTGCTCCTATGTTCCATTTATTCCCTTTTTGCTGCCCTTGTGGCTTGAATATTGTGGTTATTAATAATATTATTATTGTTGTAGTGATAGTTACTGTCCTTGCGGAGAACAGAGAAAAATGTAAAGAGGAGGGGAAAGAGAGATGGGGGAGAGAAAGATAGGCCCCCTGAAGATCTGCTTCACTATATAAATAAAGCACATTTACATTTGACTCAGTAGAAACACAGAGACACGTATACATGTATAATACCTGTATTTTTTATTTATGTATTCGTTATCTATTGATTGATTGATTGATTGATTGATTGCCTCCAGGGTTATTGTCAGGGCTAGGGGCCTGCACCACGAACCCACTGCTCCTGCGGACCATGTTTTCCCCTTTGGCTGCCCTTGTTGCCTGAACTTGGTTGTGGTTATTATTATCGTTGTTGTTGCTGTTACTGTCCTTGCATAGGACAGAGAGAAAGGGAGAGAGGAGTGGAAACACAGAAGGGTGAGAGAAAGGTAGACCCCTGCAGGTCTGCTTCACTAGATAAACAAAAGTGCATGTACATTTATTTACAAAGTGGATACACCGACACATGTATACATGTATATTACCTGTATATTTTCTCTATGAGTTTATATATATATATATATGTATGTATGTATGTATGTATTTATTTATTTATTGATTGCTTCCAGGGTTACTGCCGGTGCTCGATACATATACCTGGAATCCACTGCTTCTGCAGACCATTTATTCTCCTTTTGCTGCCCTTGTTGCTTGATCATTGTTGTGCTTGTTGTTGTTGTTGTTGTTACTGTCCTTGCATAGGACAGAGAGAAAGGGAGAGGGGAGGGGAAAGGAAGAGGGGGGAGAGAAAGATAGAGCCCCTGAAGATCTGCTTCACCCCCTGTAAAGCGACTCCCCTACAGGTGGGGGTCTGGGGGCAATACCGTGGATCCTTCTGCCTGTCCCCTCGTTTCCTCCACCACCTCTTAACCCTCTGACATTCCGCCCAACCTCCCTGGATTTCCTTTTGACAGCAATATGACCTGTCTATTTTTTGAATCCTCAATATCCTGAGGATCAGTCTTGGAAATAGTCTCATGAGAAGCCACAGGGAATCAGAGAGCGCCTGGAACAGCAGCTGGGGCTCAGGAGCCAGGGCATGGTCTACCTACCCATCCACCCTCCACGGAGTCCACCTGCCTGCATCTTGGTCCTGCTCCCTCCCCAAAAGATTTTTTCCCTTGTTTCACTGAGAAACAGGCATCACACAGGAGAGTCAGGCAGTGGGAAAAGAAAAAAAAAGCCTTCTTTTTTTTTTTTTTTTTTTTTTTTTTTTACCCTACTGATGGACCAGCTTCTGGGAAGTATAGGTTTTGAACCTGAAAACGTTGTCTGCCTCTGCCTCTGCCTGTCTCTGAGTCCACTGGAGGAGCCACTGCCCCAGGCAGACCTTGTGCTCAGAGTGGGGTGTTTTCGCCAGTCCTAGGCTTGCACAGCGCACTTGGGATTGGGTTGCCTGAGATCCAAATGTTACATTGTAGATTGTTTGCAGTTCCGGCTCCCAGGACATTGGACAGACCCAACTCCCCTGGGGATACCCAGAGAAAAAGACTCTTGCCATCCTTAGTGCAAATGGAGTGGAGGGGGAGGGGAGAGATGTGCATGTGTGGGATACTCATGCCCAGGTGTGTGTGAGGGGCCCTGACAGGGGTTAGAAGGGGGTTGAGGGGCAGAAGGAGATTGTTTGGGGGGCAGGCTGCAGGCAGGGGAGCCCCTGAATAGGTGCAGGGCTGTGTGTGCCTGTGGTGGCAGGGCGTTAGGGCAGATCCCCCTGCAGAATGGTGAAGATGGCAGCTGGGCTGGCCCAGGGCCCCCAGGGCTGGAGGGCAGCAGCAGGCTGGCAGGAAAGGAGGCAAACAGTAGATGACAGTTGGGGAGCTGGGGGACAGGGGGCAAGGGGAAAAGGGGGCATCCTTGCGGAGGAGGGGGAGGGGGCTGGACTGGAGAGTGGGTGGCGCTGGAGGCAGGCAGGCCCCAAGAATCAAGAACTGACAGGGCCAGATACCTGCACCCACCCACTGGATAGCAGCTGCAGCAGCCAGAGCAGCAGCCCTGGCTTGCCTAGGCCAAGGGCCCTGAGTGAGTCCCTCTGAGGATGAGGAAGGGGAGGGGGAGAGGGAGGGGGAGGAGGGCCGCTGTCAGCAGGCAAGGGGGTCTACAGGGGCCTCCACTATGGAGGCCTGTGTCCAGGTGGCTGCCCGCCAGATCCGGGGCAGCTCAGGGCTCCCAGGGCCCTGGGGGGTGTCTGTGGGGTGGGGGCTGTCAGTCAGTCAGTCTGTCTGTGTGTCAGTGCACTTGCTTGGACAGGGTCCTGGCGGCCCTTGGACCCCAGCCCTGGACTGTCAGATGCCGGCCCCGCCCCCTGACCCGCCCCCACCGTGCTCCTTGCCCCGGAGCCCTGTCCACCTGCGCTGGCTTTTGCCTGGGGCTCTGGCTCTGGTGGCTGCCCACCACCCCTCAGATCAAGTTCAGGGTGGGTGTCATGGCTGCTGCCACCACCACTGCCTCCCTAGGGGTCAACTGGGTGGGCGGGGTCCTCGTGGCCTAGCAAACTTTCCAGCCCTTTGTGATGTCCCCCCCCCCAGGATTCTGTGCGCAGGCGCACTGGCACTGGGCAGCCCAACTGTCCTGCCACTATGTCAGGCGGCAGCAACCAGACCCCTGGGCCCTGGCACAGAGGGACGGAAGAACGGGAGGACAGCGCTGACCGACGACGGACCTTGGGGCTGGCAGCCAAGAGAGCAAAGGAGGAGGTGCGCCCAGGAGCCAGGGAGCCCAGGCCACAGCTGCCTGCATGCCTGCCTGCCTTGCTGGATGCCGGTATGCTACCTCTGTCCAGGTGGGTTTCTCAGTTCCTCTCCTGTCCTCTCCTCTCCTCTCCTGTCCTCTCCTGTCGGCTCCTCTCCTCTTGTCTCTCCTCACTTCCGGGTGCCCTGATCACCAGCTCGAGCGCTTTTGACATTTCGCCTGTGACAGCTGCCCACACCCCCCCTCCGCGTCCCTGACGTGACCCAGCTCACAGACTCACCTGCTCACCCCACCCACACCCACACCCATACCCCCCACCACATTCCCTGGATCAGCTCCTCTGCCCTATTCAGCCAAACTGCCCAGTTGGCAACGTATCTGTGCAGGCTTGACTGTCTTTATCATTCAAGGTTATATCTCCTTTTGTACTTAGCTTGGTTGATTGGTCGATGGATAGTTGGATGGATGGATGGATGGATGGATGGATGGATGGAAGGAAGCATGGATGGATGGATGGATGGATGGATGGATGGATGGAAGGTTGGAGTGATGCACGGGTTGATCGATTGGTTTTGTAGAGGCAGAGAGCCATCTAGGGGTACTTGAGACCTCTGGCATCAGAGCCCTAGTCTTCTGTTGAATGTAAAACATTAACACCTCAATAAATAAATGAATAAATAAATTAAATAAACTGGGTTAAAAAAAAACGCGGTGTCTTTTTCCTTTCTGAATATGGTATGCTGTGAGGATCATAATAAGGAAAGCATTGTTCTGAGCAGCCCCTTGAAATATTGGGATATTTCATTTTGCCGCCTTCTTCTTCTTCTTCTTCTTCTTCTTCTTCTTCTTTTTTCTTTGCTTTCTATTATCTTGATTTATTTTTTGGAATGGACAGTCAAGAATTGAGAGACAAGGGAGGGATAGAGATTTTGAGAACCAGAGAGATACCTGCAGCACATCTGCACCACTTATAAAGATTTCCCACTGCAAGTGGGGACCAGGGTCTTGAACCCAGGTCCTCCTACAGTTTAACATGAGTGCTTAACCAGGTGAGGCACCACCTGCTAAGCTTAATTAATGTGACATTTTTTTAGCAATGAAAAGACATTCTCTTGGCTAGGTAAATAAATAAAATATAAATAAGTAAATAAAAGTGCTTTTACGTTTACACAGTGGAAACACACACTGGGACATATTCTTGTATATTACTTGTATTATTTATTTATTTATTTATTTATTTATTTATTTATTGCCACAAGGGGTTATTGCCATAGCGCAGTGCCAGTACCACTAATCCACTGCTCCTATGTTCCATTTTTTCCCTTTTTGCTGCCCTTGTGGCTTGAATATTGTGGTTATTAATAATATTATTATTGTTGTTGTGATAGTTACTGTCCTTGCGGAGAACAGAGAAAAATGTAAAGAGGAGGGGAAAGAGAGATGGGGGAGAGAAAGATAGGCCCCCTGAAGATCTGCTTCACTAAATAAATAAAGCACATTTACATTTGACTCAGTAGAAACACAGAGACACGTATACATGTAAATACCTGTATTTTTTATTTATGTATTCGTTATCTATTGATTGATTGACTGATTGATTGCCTCCAGGGTTATTGTCAGGGCTAGGGGCCTGCACCACGAACCCACTACTCCTGCAGACCATGTTTTCCCCTTTGGCTGCCCTTGTTGCCTGAACTTGGTTGTGGTTATTATTATCGTTGTTGTTGCTGTTACTGTCCTTGCATAGGACAGAGAGAAAGGGAGAGAGGAGTGGAAACACAGAAGGGTGAGAGAAAGGTAGACCCCTGCAGGTCTGCTTCACTAGATAAACAAAAGTGCATGTACATTTATTTACAAAGTGGATACACCGACACATGTATACATGTATATTACCTGTATATTTTCTCTATGAGTTTATATATATATATATGTATGTATGTATGTATGTATGTATGTATTTATTTATTTATTTATTGCTTCCAGGGTTACTGCCGGTGCTCGATACATATACCTGGAATCCACTGCTCCTGCAGACCATTTATTCTCCTTTTGCTGCCCTTGTTGCTTGATCATTGTTGTGCTTGTTGTTGTTGTTGTTGTTGTTACTGTCCTTGCATAGGACAGAGAGAAAGGGAGAGGGGAGGGGAAAGGAAGAGGGGGGAGAGAAAGATAGAGCCCCTGAAGATCTGCTTCACCCCCTGTAAAGCGACTCCCCTGCAGGTGGGGGTCTGGGGGCCATACCGTGGATCCTTCTGCCTGTCCCCTCGTTTCCTCCACCACCTCTTAACCCTCTGACATTCTGCCCAACCTCCCTGGATTTCCTTTTGACAGCAATATGACCTGTCTATTTTTTGAATCCTCAATATCCTGAGGATCAGTCTTGGAAATAGTCTCATGAGAAGCCACAGGGGGATCTCTGGAATCAGAGAGCGCCTGGAACAGCAGCTGGGGCTCTGGAGCCAGGGCATGGTCCACCTACCCATCCACCCTCCACGGAGTCCTCCTGCCTGCATCTTGGTCCTGCTCCCTCCCCAAAAGATTTTTTCCCTTGTTTCACTGAGAAACAGGCATCACACAGGAGAGTCAGGCAGGGGGAAATGAAAAAAAAAAGCCTTTTTTTTTTTTTTACCCTACTGATGGACCAGCTTCTGGGAAGTATAGGTTTTGAACCTGAAAACGTTGTCTGCCTCTGCCTCTGCCTGTCTCTGAGACCACTGGAGGAGCCACTGCCCCAGGCAGACCTTGTGCTCAGAGTGGGGTGTTTTCGCCAGTCCTAGGCTTGCACAGCGCACTTGGGATTGGGTTGCCTGAGATCCAAATGTTACATTGTAGATTGTTTGCAGTTCCGGCTCCCCAGGACATTGGACAGACCCAACTCCCCTGGGGATACCCAGAGAAAAAGACTCTTGCCATCCTTAGTGCAAATGGAGTGGAGGGGGAGGGGAGAGATGTGCATGTGTGGGATACTCATGCCCAGGTGTGTGTGAGGGGCCCTGACAGGGGTTAGAAGGGGGTTGAGGGGCAGAAGGAGACTGTTTGGGGGGCAGGCTGCAGGCAGGGGAGCCCCTGAATAGGTGCAGGGCTGTGTGTGCCTGTGGTGGCAGGGCGTTAGGGCAGGTCCCCCTGCAGGATGGTGAAGATGGCAGCTGGGCTGGCCCAGGGCCCCCAGGGCTGGAGGGCAGCAGCAGGCTGGCAGGAAAGGAGGCAAACAGTAGATGACAGTTGGGGAGCTGGGGGACAGGGGGCAAGGGGAAAAGGGGGCATCCTTGCGGAGGAGGGGGAGGGGGCTGGACTGGAGAGTGGGTGGAGCTGGAGGCAGGCAGGTCCCAAGAATCAGGAACTGACAGGGCCAGATACCTGCACCCACCCACTGGATAGCAGCTGCAGCAGCCAGAGCAGCAGCCCTGGCTTGCCTAGGCCAAGGGCCCTGAGTGAGTCCCTCTGAGGATGAGGAAGGGGAGGGGGAGGGGGAGAGGGAGGGGGAGGAGGGCCGCTGTCAGCAGGCAACGGGGTCTACAGGGGCCTCCACTATGGAGGCCTGTGTCCAGGTGGCTGCCCGCCAGATCCAGGGCAGCTCAGGGCTCCCAGGGCCCTGGGGGGTGTCTGTGGGGTGGGGGCTGTCAGTCAGTCAGTCTGTCTGTGTGTCAGTGCACTTGCTTGGACAGGGTCCTGGCGGCCCTTGGACCCCAGCCCTGGGCTGTCAGATGCCGGCCCCGCCCCCTGACCCGCCCCCACCGTGCCCCTTTCCCCGGAGCCCTGCCCACCTGCGCTGGCTTTTGCCTGGGGCTCTGGCTCTGGTGGCTGCCCACCACCCCTCAGATCAAGTTCAGGGTGGGTGTCATGGCTGCTGCCACCACCACTGCCTCCCTAGGGGTCAACTGGGTGGGCGGGGTCCTCGTGGCCTAGCAAACTTTCCAGCCCTTTGTGATGTCCCCCCCCCCAGCATTCTGTGCGCAGGCGCACTGGCACTGGGCAGCCCAACTGTCCTGCCACTATGTCAGGCGGCAGCAACCAGACCCCTGGGCCCTGGCACAGAGGGACGGAAGAACGGGAGGACAGCGCTGACCGACGACGGACCTTGGGGCTGGCAGCCAAGAGAGCAAAGGAGGAGGTGCGCCCAGGAGCCAGGGAGCCCAGGCCACAGCTGCCTGCATGCCTGCCTGCCTTGCTGGATGCCGGTATGCTACCTCTGTCCAGGTGGGTTTCTCAGTTCCTCTCCTGTCCTCTCCTCTCCTCTCCTGTCCTCTCCTGTCGGCTCCTCTCCTCTTGTCTCTCCTCACTTCCGGGTGCCCTGATCACCAGCTCGAGCGCTTTTGACATTTCGCCTGTGACAGCTGCCCACACCCCCCCTCCGCGTCCCTGACGTGACCCAGCTCACAGACTCACCTGCTCACCCCACCCACACCCACACCCATACCCCCCACCACATTCCCTGGATCAGCTCCTCTGCCCTATTCAGCCAAACTGCCCAGTTGGCAACATATCTGTGCAGGCTTGACTGTCTTTATCATTCAAGGTTATATCTCCTTTTGTACTTAGCTTGGTTGATTGGTCGATGGATAGTTGGATGGATGGATGGATGGATGGATGGAAGGAAGCATGGATGGATGGATGGATGGATGGATGGAAGGTTGGAGTGATGCACGGGTTGATCGATTGGTTTTGTAGAGGCAGAGAGCCATCTAGGGGTACTTGAGACCTCTGGCATCAGAGCCCTAGTCTTCTGTTGAATGTAAAACATTAACACCTCAATAAATAAATGAATAAATAAATTAAAAAAACTGGGTTAAAAAAAACGCGGTGTCTTTTTCCTTTCTGAATATGGTATGCTGTGAGGATCATAATAAGGAAAGCATTGTTCTGAGCAGCCCCTTGAAATATTGGGATATTTCATTTTGCCGTCTTCTTCTTCTTCTTCTTCTTCTTCTTCTTCTTCTTCTTCTTCTTCTTCTTCTTTTTTCTTTGCTTTCTATTATCTTGATTTATTTTTTGGAATGGACAGTCAAGAATTGAGAGACAAGGGAGGGATAGAGATTTTGAGAACCAGAGAGATACCTGCAGCACATCTGCACCACTTATAAAGATTTCCCACTGCAAGTGGGGACCAGGGTCTTGAACCCAGGTCCTCCTACAGTTTAACATGAGTGCTTAACCAGGTGAGGCACCACCTGCTAAGCTTAATTAATGTGACATTTTTTTAGCAATGAAAAGAAATTCTCTTGGCTAGGTAAATAAATAAAATATAAATAAGTAAATAAAAGTGCTTTTACGTTTACACAGTGGAAACACACACTGGGACATATTCTTGTATATTACTTGTATTATTTATTTATTTATTGCCACAAAGGGTTATTGCCATAGCGCAGTGCCAGTACCACTAATCCACTGCTCCTATGTTCCATTTTTTCCCTTTTTGCTGCCCTTGTGGCTTGAATATTGTGGTTATTAATAATATTATTATTGTTGTTGTGATAGTTACTGTCCTTGCGGAGAACAGAGAAAAATGTAAAGAGGAGGGGAAAGAGAGATGGGGGAGAGAAAGATAGGCCCCCTGAAGATCTGCTTCACTAAATAAATAAAGCACATTTACATTTGACTCAGTAGAAACACAGAGACACGTATACATGTAAATACCTGTATTTTTTATTTATGTATTCGTTATCTATTGATTGATTGACTGATTGATTGCCTCCAGGGTTATTGTCAGGGCTAGGGGCCTGCACCACGAACCCACTACTCCTGCAGACCATGTTTTCCCCTTTGGCTGCCCTTGTTGCCTGAACTTGGTTGTGGTTATTATTATCGTTGTTGTTGCTGTTACTGTCCTTGCATAGGATAGAGAGAAAGGGAGAGAGGAGTGGAAACACAGAAGGGTGAGAGAAAGGTAGACCCCTGCAGGTCTGCTTCACTAGATAAACAAAAGTGCATGTACATTTATTTACAAAGTGGATACACCGACACATGTATACATGTATATTACCTGTATATTTTCTCTATGAGTTTATATATATATATATGTATGTATGTATGTATGTATTTATTTATTTATTGCTTCCAGGGTTACTGCCGGTGCTCGATACATATACCTGGAATCCACTGCTCCTGCAGACCATTTATTCTCCTTTTGCTGCCCTTGTTGCTTGATCATTGTTGTGCTTCTTGTTGTTGTTGTTGTTACTGTCCTTGCATAGGACAGAGAGAAAGGGAGAGGGGAGGGGAAAGGAAGAGGGGGGAGAGAAAGATAGAGCCCCTGAAGATCTGCTTCACCCCCTGTAAAGCGACTCCCCTGCAGGTGGGGGTCTGGGGGCCATACCGTGGATCCTTCTGCCTGTCCCCTCGTTTCCTCCACCACCTCTTAACCCTCTGACATTCTGCCCAACCTCCCTGGATTTCCTTTTGACAGCAATATGACCTGTCTATTTTTTGAATCCTCAATATCCTGAGGATCAGTCTTGGAAATAGTCTCATGAGAAGCCACAGGGGGATCTCTGAATCAGAGAGCGCCTGGAACAGCAGCTGGGGCTCTGGAGCCAGGGCATGGTCCACCTACCCATCCACCCTCCACGGAGTCCTCCTGCCTGCATCTTGGTCCTGCTCCCTCCCCAAAAGATTTTTTCCCTTGTTTCACTGAGAAACAGGCATCACACAGGAGAGTCAGGCAGGGGGAAATGAAAAAAAAAAGCCTTTTTTTTTTTTTTTTTTTTACCCTACTGATGGACCAGCTTCTGGGAAGTATAGGTTTTGAACCTGAAAACGTTGTCTGCCTCTGCCTCTGCCTGTCTCTGAGACCACTGGAGGAGCCACTGACCCAGGCAGACCTTGTGCTCAGAGTGGGGTGTTTTCGCCAGTCCTAGGCTTGCACAGCGCACTTGGGATTGGGTTGCCTGAGATCCAAATGTTACATTGTAGATTGTTTGCAGTTCCGGCTCCCCAGGACATTGGACAGACCCAACTCCCCTGGGGATACCCAGAGAAAAAGACTCTTGCCATCCTTAGTGCAAATGGAGTGGAGGGGGAGGGGAGAGATGTGCATGTGTGGGATACTCATGCCCAGGTGTGTGTGAGGGGCCCTGACAGGGGTTAGAAGGGGGTTGAGGGGCAGAAGGAGACTGTTTGGGGGGCAGGCTGCAGGCAGGGGAGCCCCTGAATAGGTGCAGGGCTGTGTGTGCCTGTGGTGGCAGGGCGTTAGGGCAGGTCCCCCTGCAGGATGGTGAAGATGGCAGCTGGGCTGGCCCAGGGCCCCCAGGGCTGGAGGGCAGCAGCAGGCTGGCAGGAAAGGAGGCAAACAGTAGATGACAGTTGGGGAGCTGGGGGACAGGGGGCAAGGGGAAAAGGGGGCATCCTTGCGGAGGAGGGGGAGGGGGCTGGACTGGAGAGTGGGTGGAGCTGGAGGCAGGCAGGTCCCAAGAATCAGGAACTGACAGGGCCAGATACCTGCACCCACCCACTGGATAGCAGCTGCAGCAGCCAGAGCAGCAGCCCTGGCTTGCCTAGGCCAAGGGCCCTGAGTGAGTCCCTCTGAGGATGAGGAAGGGGAGGGCGAGGGGGAGAGGGAGAGGGAGGGGGAGGAGGGCCGCTGTCAGCAGGCAACGGGGTCTACAGGGGCCTCCACTATGGAGGCCTGTGTCCAGGTGGCTGCCCGCCAGATCCGGGGCAGCTCAGGGCTCCCAGGGCCCTGGGGGGTGTCTGGGGGCTGTCAGTCAGTCAGTCTGTCTGTGTGTCAGTGCACTTGCTTGGACAGGGTCCTGGCGGCCCTTGGACCCCAGCCCTGGGCTGTCAGATGCCGGCCCCGCCCCCTGACCCGCCCCCACCGTGCCCCTTGCCCCGGAACCCTGCCCACCTGCGCTGGCTTTTGCCTGGGGCTCTGGCTCTGGTGGCTGCCCACCACCCCTCAGATCAAGTTCAGGGTGGGTGTCATGGCTGCTGCCACCACCACTGCCTCCCTAGGGGTCAACTGGGTGGGCGGGGTCCTCGTGGCCTAGCAACCTCTCGAGCCCTCTGTGATGTCCCCCCCCCCAGGATTCTGTGCGCAGGCGCACTGGCACTGGGCAGCCCAACTGTCCTGCCACTATGTCAGGCGGCAGCAACCAGACCCCTGGGCCCTGGCACAGAGGGACGGAAGAACGGGAGGACAGCGCTGACCGACGACGGACCTTGGGGCTGGCAGCCAAGAGAGCAAAGGAGGAGGTGCGCCCAGGAGCCAGGGAGCCCAGGCCACAGCTGCCTGCATGCCTGCCTGCCTTGCTGGATGCCGGTATTCTATCTCTGTCCAGGTGGGTTTCTCAGTTCCTCTCCTGTCCTCTCCTCTCCTCTCCTGTCCGCTCCTCTCCTCTTGTCTCTCTTCACTTCCGGGTGCCCTGATCACCAGCTCGAGCGCTTTTGACATTTCGCCTGTGACAGCTGCCCACACCCCCCCTCCGCGTCCCTGACGTGACCCAGCTCACAGACTCACCTGCTCACCCCACCCACACCCACACCCCCCACCACATTCCCTGGATCAGCTCTTCTGCCCTATTCAGCCAAACTGCCCAGTTGGCAACGTATCTGTGCAGGCTTGACTGTCTATCATTCAAGGTTATATCTCCTTTTGTACTTAGCTTGGTTGATTGGTCGATGGATAGTTGGATGGATGGATGGATGGATGGATGGATGGATGGATGGATGGATGGAAGGTTGGAGTGATGCACGGGTTGATCGATTGGTTTTGTAGAGGCAGAGAGCCATCTAGGGGTACTTGAGACCTCTGGCATCAGAGCCCTAGTCTTCTGTTGAATGTAAAACATTAACACCTCAATAAATAAATGAATAAATAAATTAAATAAACTGGGTTAAAAAAAAACGCGGTGTCTTTTTCCTTTCTGAATATGGTATGCTGTGAGGATCATAATAAGGAAAGCATTGTTCTGAGCAGCCCCTTGAAATATTGGGATATTTCATTTTGCCGCCTTCTTCTTCTTCTTCTTCTTCTTCTTCTTCTTCTTCTTCTTCTTCTTTTTTCTTTGCTTTCTATTATCTTGATTTATTTTTTGGAATGGACAGTCAAGAATTGAGAGACAAGGGAGGGACAGAGATTTTGAGAACCAGAGAGATACCTGCAGCACATCTGCACCACTTGTAAAGATTTCCCACTGCAAGTGGGGACCAGGGTCTTGAACCCAGGTCCTCCTACAGTTTAACATGAGTGCTTAACCAGGTGAGGCACCACCTGCTAAGCTTAATTAATGTGACATTTTTTTAGCAATGAAAAGAAATTCTCTTGGCTAGGTAAATAAATAAAATATAAATAAGTAAATAAAAGTGCTTTTACGTTTACACAGTGGAAACACACACTGGGACATATTCTTGTATATTACTTGTATTATTTATTTATTTATTGCCACAAAGGGTTATTGCCCTAGCGCAGTGCCAGTACCACTAATCCACTGCTCCTATGTTCCATTTTTTCCCTTTTTGCTGCCCTTGTGGCTTGAATATTGTGGTTATTAATAATATTATTATTGTTGTTGTGATAGTTACTGTCCTTGCGGAGAACAGAGAAAAATGTAAAGAGGAGGGGAAAGAGAGATGGGGGAGAGAAAGATAGGCCCCCTGAAGATCTGCTTCACTAAATAAATAAAGCACATTTACATTTGACTCAGTAGAAACACAGAGACACGTATACATGTAAATACCTGTATTTTTTATTTATGTATTCGTTATCTATTGATTGATTGACTGATTGATTGCCTCCAGGGTTATTGTCAGGGCTAGGGGCCTGCACCACGAACCCACTACTCCTGCAGACCATGTTTTCCCCTTTGGCTGCCCTTGTTGCCTGAACTTGGTTGTGGTTATTATTATCGTTGTTGTTGCTGTTACTGTCCTTGCATAGGATAGAGAGAAAGGGAGAGAGGAGTGGAAACACAGAAGGGTGAGAGAAAGGTAGACCCCTGCAGGTCTGCTTCACTAGATAAACAAAAGTGCATGTACATTTATTTACAAAGTGGATACACCGACACATGTATACATGTATATTACCTGTATATTTTCTCTATGAGTTTATATATATATATATGTATGTATGTATGTATGTATTTATTTATTTATTGCTTCCAGGGTTACTGCCGGTGCTCGATACATATACCTGGAATCCACTGCTCCTGCAGACCATTTATTCTCCTTTTGCTGCCCTTGTTGCTTGATCATTGTTGTGCTTCTTGTTGTTGTTGTTGTTACTGTCCTTGCATAGGACAGAGAGAAAGGGAGAGGGGAGGGGAAAGGAAGAGGGGGGAGAGAAAGATAGAGCCCCTGAAGATCTGCTTCACCCCCTGTAAAGCGACTCCCCTGCAGGTGGGGGTCTGGGGGCCATACCGTGGATCCTTCTGCCTGTCCCCTCGTTTCCTCCACCACCTCTTAACCCTCTGACATTCTGCCCAACCTCCCTGGATTTCCTTTTGACAGCAATATGACCTGTCTATTTTTTGAATCCTCAATATCCTGAGGATCAGTCTTGGAAATAGTCTCATGAGAAGCCACAGGGGGATCTCTGAATCAGAGAGCGCCTGGAACAGCAGCTGGGGCTCTGGAGCCAGGGCATGGTCCACCTACCCATCCACCCTCCACGGAGTCCTCCTGCCTGCATCTTGGTCCTGCTCCCTCCCCAAAAGATTTTTTCCCTTGTTTCACTGAGAAACAGGCATCACACAGGAGAGTCAGGCAGGGGGAAATGAAAAAAAAAAGCCTTTTTTTTTTTTTTTTTTTACCCTACTGATGGACCAGCTTCTGGGAAGTATAGGTTTTGAACCTGAAAACGTTGTCTGCCTCTGCCTCTGCCTGTCTCTGAGACCACTGGAGGAGCCACTGACCCAGGCAGACCTTGTGCTCAGAGTGGGGTGTTTTCGCCAGTCCTAGGCTTGCACAGCGCACTTGGGATTGGGTTGCCTGAGATCCAAATGTTACATTGTAGATTGTTTGCAGTTCCGGCTCCCCAGGACATTGGACAGACCCAACTCCCCTGGGGATACCCAGAGAAAAAGACTCTTGCCATCCTTAGTGCAAATGGAGTGGAGGGGGAAGGGAGAGATGTGCATGTGTGGGATACTCATGCCCAGGTGTGTGTGAGGGGCCCTGACAGGGGTTAGAAGGGGGTTGAGGGGCAGAAGGAGACTGTTTGGGGGGCAGGCTGCAGGCAGGGGAGCCCCTGAATAGGTGCAGGGCTGTGTGTGCCTGTGGTGGCAGGGCGTTAGGGCAGGTCCCCCTGCAGGATGGTGAAGATGGCAGCTGGGCTGGCCCAGGGCCCCCAGGGCTGGAGGGCAGCAGCAGGCTGGCAGGAAAGGAGGCAAACAGTAGATGACAGTTGGGGAGCTGGGGGACAGGGGGCAAGGGGAAAAGGGGGCATCCTTGCGGAGGAGGGGGAGGGGGCTGGACTGGAGAGTGGGTGGAGCTGGAGGCAGGCAGGTCCCAAGAATCAGGAACTGACAGGGCCAGATACCTGCACCCACCCACTGGATAGCAGCTGCAGCAGCCAGAGCAGCAGCCCTGGCTTGCCTAGGCCAAGGGCCCTGAGTGAGTCCCTCTGAGGATGAGGAAGGGGAGGGCGAGGGGGAGAGGGAGAGGGAGGGGGAGGAGGGCCGCTGTCAGCAGGCAACGGGGTCTACAGGGGCCTCCACTATGGAGGCCTGTGTCCAGGTGGCTGCCCGCCAGATCCGGGGCAGCTCAGGGCTCCCAGGGCCCTGGGGGGTGTCTGTGGGGTGGGGGCTGTCAGTCAGTCAGTCTGTCTGTGTGTCAGTGCACTTGCTTGGACAGGGTCCTGGCGGCCCTTGGACCCCAGCCCTGGGCTGTCAGATGCCGGCCCCGCCCCCTGACCCGCCCCCACCGTGCCCCTTGCCCCGGAACCCTGCCCACCTGCGCTGGCTTTTGCCTGGGGCTCTGGCTCTGGTGGCTGCCCACCACCCCTCAGATCAAGTTCAGGGTGGGTGTCATGGCTGCTGCCACCACCACTGCCTCCCTAGGGGTCAACTGGGTGGGCGGGGTCCTCGTGGCCTAGCAACCTCTCGAGCCCTCTGTGATGTCCCCCCCCCCAGGATTCTGTGCGCAGGCGCACTGGCACTGGGCAGCCCAACTGTCCTGCCACTATGTCAGGCGGCAGCAACCAGACCCCTGGGCCCTGGCACAGAGGGACGGAAGAACGGGAGGACAGCGCTGACCGACGACGGACCTTGGGGCTGGCAGCCAAGAGAGCAAAGGAGGAGGTGCGCCCAGGAGCCAGGGAGCCCAGGCCACAGCTGCCTGCATGCCTGCCTGCCTTGCTGGATGCCGGTATGCTATCTCTGTCCAGGTGGGTTTCTCAGTTCCTCTCCTGTCCTCTCCTCTCCTCTCCTGTCCGCTCCTCTCCTCTTGTCTCTCTTCACTTCCGGGTGCCCTGATCACCAGCTCGAGCGCTTTTGACATTTCGCCTGTGACAGCTGCCCACACCCCCCCTCCGCGTCCCTGACGTGACCCAGCTCACAGACTCACCTGCTCACCCCACCCACACCCACACCCCCCACCACATTCCCTGGATCAGCTCTTCTGCCCTATTCAGCCAAACTGCCCAGTTGGCAACGTATCTGTGCAGGCTTGACTGTCTATCATTCAAGGTTATATCTCCTTTTGTACTTAGCTTGGTTGATTGGTCGATGGATAGTTGGATGGATGGATGGATGGATGGATGGATGGATGGATGGATGGAAGGTTGGAGTGATGCACGGGTTGATCGATTGGTTTTGTAGAGGCAGAGAGCCATCTAGGGGTACTTGAGACCTCTGGCATCAGAGCCCTAGTCTTCTGTTGAATGTAAAACATTAACACCTCAATAAATAAATGAATAAATAAATTAAATAAACTGGGTTAAAAAAACGCGGTGTCTTTTTCCTTTCTGAATATGGTATGCTGTGAGGATCATAATAAGGAAAGCATTGTTCTGAGCAGCCCCTTGAACTATTGGGATATTTCATTTTGCCGCCTTCTTCTTCTTCTTCTTCTTCTTCTTCTTCTTCTTCTTCTTCTTCTTCTTCTTTTTTCTTTGCTTTCTATTATCTTGATTTATTTTTTGGAATGGACAGTCAAGAATTGAGAGACAAGGGAGGGACAGAGATTTTGAGAACCAGAGAGATACCTGCAGCACATCTGCACCACTTGTAAAGATTTCCCACTGCAAGTGGGGACCAGGGTCTTGAACCCAGGTCCTCCTACAGTTTAACATGAGTGCTTAACCAGGTGAGGCACCACCTGCTAAGCTTAATTAATGTGACATTTTTTTAGCAATGAAAAGAAATTCTCTTGGCTAGGTAAATAAATAAAATATAAATAAGTAAATAAAAGTGCTTTTACGTTTACACAGTGGAAACACACACTGGGACATATTCTTGTATATTACTTGTATTATTTATTTATTTATTTATTTATTTATTTATTGCCACAAGGGGTTATTGCCATAGCGCAGTGCCAGTACCACTAATCCACTGCTCCTATGTTCCATTTTTTCCATTTTTGCTGCCCTTGTGGCTTGAATATTGTGGTTATTAATAATATTATTATTGTTGTTGTGATAGTTACTGTCCTTGCGGAGAACAGAGAAAAATGTAAAGAGGAGGGGAAAGAGAGATGGGGGAGAGAAAGATAGGCCCCCTGAAGATCTGCTTCACTAAATAAATAAAGCACATTTACATTTGACTCAGTAGAAACACAGAGACACGTATACATGTAAATACCTGTATTTTTTATTTATGTATTCGTTATCTATTGATTGATTGACTGATTGATTGCCTCCAGGGTTATTGTCAGGGCTAGGGGCCTGCACCACGAACCCACTACTCCTGCAGACCATGTTTTCCCCTTTGGCTGCCCTTGTTGCCTGAACTTGGTTGTGGTTATTATTATCGTTGTTGTTGCTGTTACTGTCCTTGCATAGGACAGAGAGAAAGGGAGAGAGGAGTGGAAACACAGAAGGGTGAGAGAAAGGTAGACCCCTGCAGGTCTGCTTCACTAGATAAACAAAAGTGCATGTACATTTATTTACAAAGTGGATACACCGACACATGTATACATGTATATTACCTGTATATTTTCTCTATGAGTTTATATATATATATGTATGTATGTATGTATGTATGTATTTATTTATTGCTTCCAGGGTTACTGCCGGTGCTCGATACATATACCTGGAATCCACTGCTCCTGCAGACCATTTATTCTCCTTTTGCTGCCCTTGTTGCTTGATCATTGTTGTGCTTGTTGTTGTTGTTGTTGTTGTTGTTACTGTCCTTGCATAGGACAGAGAGAAAGGGAGAGGGGAGGGGAAAGGAAGAGGGGGGAGAGAAAGATAGAGCCCCTGAAGATCTGCTTCACCCCCTGTAAAGCGACTCCCCTGCAGGTGGGGGTCTGGGGGCCATACCGTGGATCCTTCTGCCTGTCCCCTCGTTTCCTCCACCACCTCTTAACCCTCTGACATTCCGCCCAACCTCCCTGGATTTCCTTTTGACAGCAATATGACCTGTCTATTTTTTGAATCCTCAATATCCTGAGGATCAGTCTTGGAAATAGTCTCATGAGAAGCCACAGGGAATCAGAGAGCGCCTGGAACAGCAGCTGGGGCTCAGGAGCCAGGGCATGGTCTACCTACCCATCCACCCTCCACGGAGTCCACCTGCCTGCATCTTGGTCCTGCTCCCTCCCCAAAAGATTTTTTCCCTTGTTTCACTGAGAATCAGGCATCACACAGGAGAGTCAGGCAGTGGGAAAAGAAAAAAAAAAGCCTTCTTTTTTTTTTTTTTTTTTTTTTTTTTTTTTTTTTTTACCCTACTGATGGACCAGCTTCTGGGAAGTATAGGTTTTGAACCTGAAAACGTTGTCTGCCTCTGCCTCTGCCTGTCTCTGAGTCCACTGGAGGAGCCACTGGCCCAGGCAGACCTTGTGCTCAGAGTGGGGTGTTTTCGCCAGTCCTAGGCTTGCACAGCGCACTTGGGATTGGGTTGCCTGAGATCCAAATGTTACATTGTAGATTGTTTGCAGTTCCGGCGCCCCAGGACATTGGACAGACCCAACTCCCCTGGGGATACCCAGAGAAAAAGACTCTTGCCATCCTTAGTGCAAATGGAGTGGAGGGGGAGGGGAGAGATGTGCATGTGTGGGATACTCATGCCCAGGTGTGTGTGAGGGGCCCTGACAGGGGTTAGAAGGGGGTTGAGGGGCAGAAGGAGATTGTTTGGGGGGCAGGCTGCAGGCAGGGGAGCCCCTGAATAGGTGCAGGGCTGTGTGTGCCTGTGGTGGCAGGGCGTTAGGGCAGGTCCCCCTGCAGGATGGTGAAGATGGCAGCTGGGCTGGCCCAGGGCCCCCAGGGCTGGAGGGCAGCAGCAGGCTGGCAGGAAAGGAGGCAAACAGTAGATGACAGTTGGGGAGCTGGGGGACAGGGGGCAAGGGGAAAAGGGGGCATCCTTGCGGAGGAGGGGGAGGGGGCTGGACTGGAGAGTGGGTGGAGCTGGAGGCAGGCAGGTCCCAAGAATCAGGAACTGACAGGGCCAGATACCTGCACCCACCCACTGGATAGCAGCTGCAGCAGCCAGAGCAGCAGCCCTGGCTTGCCTAGGCCAAGGGCCCTGAGTGAGTCCCTCTGAGGATGAGGAAGGGGAGGGGGAGAGGGAGGGGGAGGAGGGCCGCTGTCAGCGGGCAACGGGGTCTACAGGGGCCTCCACTATGGAGGCCTGTGTCCAGGTGGCTGCCCGCCAGATCCGGGGCAGCTCAGGGCTCCCAGGGCCCTGGGGGGTGTCTGTGGGGTGGGGGCTGTCAGTCAGTCAGTCTGTCTGTGTGTCAGTGCACTTGCTTGGACAGGGTCCTGGCGGCCCTTGGACCCCAGCCCTGGGCTGTCAGATGCCGGCCCCGCCCCCTGACCCGCCCCCACCGTGCCCCTTGCCCCGGAGCCCTGCCCACCTGCGCTGGCTTTTGCCTGGGGCTCTGGCTCTGGTGGCTGGCCACCACCCCTCAGATCAAGTTCAGGGTGGGTGTCATGGCTGCTGCCACCACCACTGCCTCCCTAGGGGTCAACTGGGTGGGCGGGGTCCTCGTGGCCTAGCAAACTTTCCAGCCCTTTGTGATGTCCCCCCCCCCCCCCAGGATTCTGTGCGCAGGCGCACTGGCACTGGGCAGCCCAACTGTCCTGCCACTATGTCAGGCGGCAGCAACCAGACCCCTGGGCCCTGGCACAGAGGGACGGAAGAACGGGAGGACAGCGCTGACCGACGACGGACCTTGGGGCTGGCAGCCAAGAGAGCAAAGGAGGAGGTGCGCCCAGGAGCCAGGGAGCCCAGGCCACAGCTGCCTGCATGCCTGCCTGCCTTGCTGGATGCCGGTATGCTACCTCTGTCCAGGTGGGTTTCTCAGTTCCTCTCCTGTCCTCTCCTCTCCTCTCCTGTCCTCTCCTGTCGGCTCCTCTCCTCTTGTCTCTCCTCACTTCCGGGTGCCCTGATCACCAGCTCGAGCGCTTTTGACATTTCGCCTGTGACAGCTGCCCACACCCCCCCTCCGCGTCCCTGACGTGACCCAGCTCACAGACTCACCTGCTCACCCCACCCACACCCACACCCATACCCCCCACCACATTCCCTGGATCAGCTCCTCTGCCCTATTCAGCCAAACTGCCCAGTTGGCAACGTATCTGTGCAGGCTTGACTGTCTTTATCATTCAAGGTTATATCTCCTTTTGTACTTAGCTTGGTTGATTGGTCGATGGATAGTTGGATGGATGGATGGATGGATGGATGGATGGATGGATGGATGGATGGAAGGAAGCATGGATGGATGGATGGATGGATGGATGGATGGAAGGTTGGAGTGATGCACGGGTTGATCGATTGGTTTTGTAGAGGCAGAGAGCCATCTAGGGGTACTTGAGACCTCTGGCATCAGAGCCCTAGTCTTCTGTTGAATGTAAAACATTAACACCTCAATAAATAAATGAATAAATAAATTAAAAAAACTGGGTTAAAAAAAACGCGGTGTCTTTTTCCTTTCTGAATATGGTATGCTGTGAGGATCATAATAAGGAAAGCATTGTTCTGAGCAGCCCCTTGAAATATTGGGATATTTCATTTTGCCGCCTTCTTCTTCTTCTTCTTCTTCTTCTTCTTCTTCTTCTTCTTTTTTCTTTGCTTTCTATTATCTTGATTTATTTTTTGGAATGGACAGTCAAGAATTGAGAGACAAGGGAGGGATAGAGATTTTGAGAACCAGAGAGATACCTGCAGCACATCTGCACCACTTATAAAGATTTCCCACTGCAAGTGGGGACCAGGGTCTTGAACCCAGGTCCTCCTACAGTTTAACATGAGTGCTTAACCAGGTGAGGCACCACCTGCTAAGCTTAATTAATGTGACATTTTTTTAGCAATGAAAAGAAATTCTCTTGGCTAGGTAAATAAATAAAATATAAATAAGTAAATAAAAGTGCTTTTACGTTTACACAGTGGAAACACACACTGGGACATATTCTTGTATATTACTTGTATTATTTATTTATTTATTGCCACAAGGGGTTATTGCCATAGCGCAGTGCCAGTACCACTAATCCACTGCTCCTATGTTCCATTTTTTCCCTTTTTGCTGCCCTTGTGGCTTGAATATTGTGGTTATTAATAATATTATTATTGTTGTTGTGATAGTTACTGTCCTTGCGGAGAACAGAGAAAAATGTAAAGAGGAGGGGAAAGAGAGATGGGGGAGAGAAAGATAGGCCCCCTGAAGATCTGCTTCACTAAATAAATAAAGCACATTTACATTTGACTCAGTAGAAACACAGAGACACGTATACATGTAAATACCTGTATTTTTTATTTATGTATTCGTTATCTATTGATTGATTGACTGATTGATTGCCTCCAGGGTTATTGTCAGGGCTAGGGGCCTGCACCACGAACCCACTACTCCTGCAGACCATGTTTTCCCCTTTGGCTGCCCTTGTTGCCTGAACTTGGTTGTGGTTATTATTATCGTTGTTGTTGCTGTTACTGTCCTTGCATAGGATAGAGAGAAAGGGAGAGAGGAGTGGAAACACAGAAGGGTGAGAGAAAGGTAGACCCCTGCAGGTCTGCTTCACTAGATAAACAAAAGTGCATGTACATTTATTTACAAAGTGGATACACCGACACATGTATACATGTATATTACCTGTATATTTTCTCTATGAGTTTATATATATATATATATATATATGTATGTATGTATGTATTTATTTATTTATTGCTTCCAGGGTTACTGCCGGTGCTCGATACATATACCTGGAATCCACTGCTCCTGCAGACCATTTATTCTCCTTTTGCTGCCCTTGTTGCTTGATCATTGTTGTGCTTCTTGTTGTTGTTGTTGTTACTGTCCTTGCATAGGACAGAGAGAAAGGGAGAGGGGAGGGGAAAGGAAGAGGGGGGAGAGAAAGATAGAGCCCCTGAAGATCTGCTTCACCCCCTGTAAAGCGACTCCCCTGCAGGTGGGGGTCTGGGGGCCATACCGTGGATCCTTCTGCCTGTCCCCTCGTTTCCTCCACCACCTCTTAACCCTCTGACATTCTGCCCAACCTCCCTGGATTTCCTTTTGACAGCAATATGACCTGTCTATTTTTTGAATCCTCAATATCCTGAGGATCAGTCTTGGAAATAGTCTCATGAGAAGCCACAGGGGGATCTCTGGAATCAGAGAGCGCCTGGAACAGCAGCTGGGGCTCTGGAGCCAGGGCATGGTCCACCTACCCATCCACCCTCCACGGAGTCCTCCTGCCTGCATCTTGGTCCTGCTCCCTCCCCAAAAGATTTTTTCCCTTGTTTCACTGAGAAACAGGCATCACACAGGAGAGTCAGGCAGGGGGAAATGAAAAAAAAAAGCCTTTTTTTTTTTTTTTTTTTACCCTACTGATGGACCAGCTTCTGGGAAGTATAGGTTTTGAACCTGAAAACGTTGTCTGCCTCTGCCTCTGCCTGTCTCTGAGACCACTGGAGGAGCCACTGACCCAGGCAGACCTTGTGCTCAGAGTGGGGTGTTTTCGCCAGTCCTAGGCTTGCACAGCGCACTTGGGATTGGGTTGCCTGAGATCCAAATGTTACATTGTAGATTGTTTGCAGTTCCGGCTCCCCAGGACATTGGACAGACCCAACTCCCCTGGGGATACCCAGAGAAAAAGACTCTTGCCATCCTTAGTGCAAATGGAGTGGAGGGGGAGGGGAGAGATGTGCATGTGTGGGATACTCATGCCCAGGTGTGTGTGAGGGGCCCTGACAGGGGTTAGAAGGGGGTTGAGGGGCAGAAGGAGACTGTTTGGGGGGCAGGCTGCAGGCAGGGGAGCCCCTGAATAGGTGCAGGGCTGTGTGTGCCTGTGGTGGCAGGGCGTTAGGGCAGGTCCCCCTGCAGGATGGAGAAGATGGCAGCTGGGCTGGCCCAGGGCCCCCAGGGCTGGAGGGCAGCAGCAGGCTGGCAGGAAAGGAGGCAAACAGTAGATGACAGTTGGGGAGCTGGGGGACAGGGGGCAAGGGGAAAAGGGGGCATCCTTGCGGAGGAGGGGGAGGGGGCTGGACTGGAGAGTGGGTGGAGCTGGAGGCAGGCAGGTCCCAAGAATCAGGAACTGACAGGGCCAGATACCTGCACCCACCCACTGGATAGCAGCTGCAGCAGCCAGAGCAGCAGCCCTGGCTTGCCTAGGCCAAGGGCCCTGAGTGAGTCCCTCTGAGGATGAGGAAGGGGAGGGGGAGGGGGAGAGGGAGAGGGAGGGGGAGGAGGGCCGCTGTCAGCAGGCAACGGGGTCTACAGGGGCCTCCACTATGGAGGCCTGTGTCCAGGTGGCTGCCCGCCAGATCCGGGGCAGCTCAGGGCTCCCAGGGCCCTGGGGGGTGTCTGTGGGGTGGGGGCTGTCAGTCAGTCAGTCTGTCTGTGTGTCAGTGCACTTGCTTGGACAGGGTCCTGGCGGCCCTTGGACCCCAGCCCTGGGCTGTCAGATGCCGGCCCCGCCCCCTGACCCGCCCCCACCGTGCCCCTTTCCCCGGAGCCCTGCCCACCTGCGCTGGCTTTTGCCTGGGGCTCTGGCTCTGGTGGCTGCCCACCACCCCTCAGATCAAGTTCAGGGTGGGTGTCATGGCTGCTGCCACCACCACTGCCTCCCTAGGGGTCAACTGGGTGGGCGGGGTCCTCGTGGCCTAGCAAACTTTCCAGCCCTTTGTGATGTCCCCCCCCCCAGGATTCTGTGCGCAGGCGCACTGGCACTGGGCAGCCCAACTGTCCTGCCACTATGTCAGGCGGCAGCAACCAGACCCCTGGGCCCTGGCACAGAGGGACGGAAGAACGGGAGGACAGCGCTGACCGACGACGGACCTTGGGGCTGGCAGCCAAGAGAGCAAAGGAGGAGGTGCGCCCAGGAGCCAGGGAGCCCAGGCCACAGCTGCCTGCATGCCTGCCTGCCTTGCTGGATGCCGGTATGCTACCTCTGTCCAGGTGGGTTTCTCAGTTCCTCTCCTGTCCTCTCCTCTCCTCTCCTGTCCTCTCCTGTCGGCTCCTCTCCTCTTGTCTCTCCTCACTTCCGGGTGCCCTGATCACCAGCTCGAGCGCTTTTGACATTTCGCCTGTGACAGCTGCCCACACCCCCCCTCCGCGTCCCTGACGTGACCCAGCTCACAGACTCACCTGCTCACCCCACCCACACCCACACCCATACCCCCCACCACATTCCCTGGATCAGCTCCTCTGCCCTATTCAGCCAAACTGCCCAGTTGGCAACGTATCTGTGCAGGCTTGACTGTCTTTATCATTCAAGGTTATATCTCCTTTTGTACTTAGCTTGGTTGATTGGTCGATGGATAGTTGGATGGATGGATGGATGGATGGATGGAAGGAAGCATGGATGGATGGATGGATGGATGGATGGAAGGTTGGAGTGATGCACGGGTTGATCGATTGGTTTTGTAGAGGCAGAGAGCCATCTAGGGGTACTTGAGACCTCTGGCATCAGAGCCCTAGTCTTCTGTTGAATGTAAAACATTAACACCTCAATAAATAAATGAATAAATAAATTAAAAAAACTGGGTTAAAAAAAACGCGGTGTCTTTTTCCTTTCTGAATATGGTATGCTGTGAGGATCATAATAAGGAAAGCATTGTTCTGAGCAGCCCCTTGAAATATTGGGATATTTCATTTTGCCGCCTTCTTCTTCTTCTTCTTCTTCTTCTTCTTCTTCTTCTTCTTCTTCTTCTTCTTCTTCTTCTTTTTTCTTTGCTTTCTATTATCTTGATTTATTTTTTGGAATGGACAGTCAAGAATTGAGAGACAAGGGAGGGATAGAGATTTTGAGAACCAGAGAGATACCTGCAGCACATCTGCACCACTTATAAAGATTTCCCACTGCAAGTGGGGACCAGGGTCTTGAACCCAGGTCCTCCTACAGTTTAACATGAGTGCTTAACCAGGTGAGGCACCACCTGCTAAGCTTAATTAATGTGACATTTTTTTAGCAATGAAAAGAAATTCTCTTGGCTAGGTAAATAAATAAAATATAAATAAGTAAATAAAAGTGCTTTTACGTTTACACAGTGGAAACACACACTGGGACATATTCTTGTATATTACTTGTATTATTTATTTATTTATTGCCACAAGGGGTTATTGCCATAGCGCAGTGCCAGTACCACTAATCCACTGCTCCTATGTTCCATTTTTTCCCTTTTTGCTGCCCTTGTGGCTTGAATATTGTGGTTATTAATAATATTATTATTGTTGTTGTGATAGTTACTGTCCTTGCGGAGAACAGAGAAAAATGTAAAGAGGAGGGGAAAGAGAGATGGGGGAGAGAAAGATAGGCCCCCTGAAGATCTGCTTCACTAAATAAATAAAGCACATTTACATTTGACTCAGTAGAAACACAGAGACACGTATACATGTAAATACCTGTATTTTTTATTTATGTATTCGTTATCTATTGATTGATTGACTGATTGATTGCCTCCAGGGTTATTGTCAGGGCTAGGGGCCTGCACCACGAACCCACTACTCCTGCAGACCATGTTTTCCCCTTTGGCTGCCCTTGTTGCCTGAACTTGGTTGTGGTTATTATTATCGTTGTTGTTGCTGTTACTGTCCTTGCATAGGATAGAGAGAAAGGGAGAGAGGAGTGGAAACACAGAAGGGTGAGAGAAAGGTAGACCCCTGCAGGTCTGCTTCACTAGATAAACAAAAGTGCATGTACATTTATTTACAAAGTGGATACACCGACACATGTATACATGTATATTACCTGTATATTTTCTCTATGAGTTTATATATATATATATATATGTATGTATGTATGTATGTATGTATTTATTTATTTATTGCTTCCAGGGTTACTGCCGGTGCTCGATACATATACCTGGAATCCACTGCTCCTGCAGACCATTTATTCTCCTTTTGCTGCCCTTGTTGCTTGATCATTGTTGTGCTTGTTGTTGTTGTTGTTGTTGTTGTTACTGTCCTTGCATAGGACAGAGAGAAAGGGAGAGGGGAGGGGAAAGGAAGAGGGGGGAGAGAAAGATAGAGCCCCTGAAGATCTGCTTCACCCCCTGTAAAGCGACTCCCCTGCAGGTGGGGGTCTGGGGGCCATACCGTGGATCCTTCTGCCTGTCCCCTCGTTTCCTCCACCACCTCTTAACCCTCTGACATTCTGCCCAACCTCCCTGGATTTCCTTTTGACAGCAATATGACCTGTCTATTTTTTGAATCCTCAATATCCTGAGGATCAGTCTTGGAAATAGTCTCATGAGAAGCCACAGGGGGATCTCTGGAATCAGAGAGCGCCTGGAACAGCAGCTGGGGCTCTGGAGCCAGGGCATGGTCCACCTACCCATCCACCCTCCACGGAGTCCTCCTGCCTGCATCTTGGTCCTGCTCCCTCCCCAAAAGATTTTTTCCCTTGTTTCACTGAGAAACAGGCATCACACAGGAGAGTCAGGCAGGGGGAAATGAAAAAAAAAAGCCTTTTTTTTTTTTTTTTTTACCCTACTGATGGACCAGCTTCTGGGAAGTATAGGTTTTGAACCTGAAAACGTTGTCTGCCTCTGCCTCTGCCTGTCTCTGAGACCACTGGAGGAGCCACTGCCCCAGGCAGACCTTGTGCTCAGAGTGGGGTGTTTTCGCCAGTCCTAGGCTTGCACAGCGCACTTGGGATTGGGTTGCCTGAGATCCAAATGTTACATTGTAGATTGTTTGCAGTTCCGGCTCCCCAGGACATTGGACAGACCCAACTCCCCTGGGGATACCCAGAGAAAAAGACTCTTGCCATCCTTAGTGCAAATGGAGTGGAGGGGGAGGGGAGAGATGTGCATGTGTGGGATACTCATGCCCAGGTGTGTGTGAGGGGCCCTGACAGGGGTTAGAAGGGGGTTGAGGGGCAGAAGGAGACTGTTTGGGGGGCAGGCTGCAGGCAGGGGAGCCCCTGAATAGGTGCAGGGCTGTGTGTGCCTGTGGTGGCAGGGCGTTAGGGCAGGTCCCCCTGCAGGATGGTGAAGATGGCAGCTGGGCTGGCCCAGGGCCCCCAGGGCTGGAGGGCAGCAGCAGGCTGGCAGGAAAGGAGGCAAACAGTAGATGACAGTTGGGGAGCTGGGGGACAGGGGGCAAGGGGAAAAGGGGGCATCCTTGCGGAGGAGGGGGAGGGGGCTGGACTGGAGAGTGGGTGGAGCTGGAGGCAGGCAGGTCCCAAGAATCAGGAACTGACAGGGCCAGATACCTGCACCCACCCACTGGATAGCAGCTGCAGCAGCCAGAGCAGCAGCCCTGGCTTGCCTAGGCCAAGGGCCCTGAGTGAGTCCCTCTGAGGATGAGGAAGGGGAGGGCGAGGGGGAGAGGGAGAGGGAGGGGGAGGAGGGCCGCTGTCAGCAGGCAACGGGGTCTACAGGGGCCTCCACTATGGAGGCCTGTGTCCAGGTGGCTGCCCGCCAGATCCGGGGCAGCTCAGGGCTCCCAGGGCCCTGGGGGGTGTCTGGGGGCTGTCAGTCAGTCAGTCTGTCTGTGTGTCAGTGCACTTGCTTGGACAGGGTCCTGGCGGCCCTTGGACCCCAGCCCTGGGCTGTCAGATGCCGGCCCCGCCCCCTGACCCGCCCCCACCGTGCCCCTTGCCCCGGAACCCTGCCCACCTGCGCTGGCTTTTGCCTGGGGCTCTGGCTCTGGTGGCTGCCCACCACCCCTCAGATCAAGTTCAGGGTGGGTGTCATGGCTGCTGCCACCACCACTGCCTCCCTAGGGGTCAACTGGGTGGGCGGGGTCCTCGTGGCCTAGCAACCTCTGGAGCCCTCTGTGATGTCCCCCCCCCAGGATTCTGTGCGCAGGCGCACTGGCACTGGGCAGCCCAACTGTCCTGCCACTATGTCAGGCGGCAGCAACCAGACCCCTGGGCCCTGGCACAGAGGGACGGAAGAACGGGAGGACAGCGCTGACCGACGACGGACCTTGGGGCTGGCAGCCAAGAGAGCAAAGGAGGAGGTGCGCCCAGGAGCCAGGGAGCCCAGGCCACAGCTGCCTGCATGCCTGCCTGCCTTGCTGGATGCCGGTATGCTATCTCTGTCCAGGTGGGTTTCTCAGTTCCTCTCCTGTCCTCTCCTCTCCTCTCCTGTCCGCTCCTCTCCTCTTGTCTCTCTTCACTTCCGGGTGCCCTGATCACCAGCTCGAGCGCTTTTGACATTTCGCCTGTGACAGCTGCCCACACCCCCCCTCCGCGTCCCTGACGTGACCCAGCTCACAGACTCACCTGCTCACCCCACCCACACCCACACCCCCCACCACATTCCCTGGATCAGCTCTTCTGCCCTATTCAGCCAAACTGCCCAGTTGGCAACGTATCTGTGCAGGCTTGACTGTCTATCATTCAAGGTTATATCTCCTTTTGTACTTAGCTTGGTTGATTGGTCGATGGATAGTTGGATGGATGGATGGATGGATGGATGGATGGATGGATGGAAGGTTGGAGTGATGCACGGGTTGATCGATTGGTTTTGTAGAGGCAGAGAGCCATCTAGGGGTACTTGAGACCTCTGGCATCAGAGCCCTAGTCTTCTGTTGAATGTAAAACATTAACACCTCAATAAATAAATGAATAAATAAATTAAATAAACTGGGTTAAAAAAAACGCGGTGTCTTTTTCCTTTCTGAATATGGTATGCTGTGAGGATCATAATAAGGAAAGCATTGTTCTGAGCAGCCCCTTGAACTATTGGGATATTTCATTTTGCCGCCTTCTTCTTCTTCTTCTTCTTCTTCTTCTTCTTCTTCTTCTTCTTCTTCTTCTTCTTCTTTTTTCTTTGCTTTCTATTATCTTGATTTATTTTTTGGAATGGACAGTCAAGAATTGAGAGACAAGGGAGGGACAGAGATTTTGAGAACCAGAGAGATACCTGCAGCACATCTGCACCACTTGTAAAGATTTCCCACTGCAAGTGGGGACCAGGGTCTTGAACCCAGGTCCTCCTACAGTTTAACATGAGTGCTTAACCAGGTGAGGCACCACCTGCTAAGCTTAATTAATGTGACATTTTTTTAGCAATGAAAAGAAATTCTCTTGGCTAGGTAAATAAATAAAATATAAATAAGTAAATAAAAGTGCTTTTACGTTTACACAGTGGAAACACACACTGGGACATATTCTTGTATATTACTTGTATTATTTATTTATTTATTTATTCATTTATTTATTGCCACAAGGGGTTATTGCCATAGCGCAGTGCCAGTACCACTAATCCACTGCTCCTATGTTCCATTTTTTCCATTTTTGCTGCCCTTGTGGCTTGAATATTGTGGTTATTAATAATATTATTATTGTTGTTGTGATAGTTACTGTCCTTGCGGAGAACAGAGAAAAATGTAAAGAGGAGGGGAAAGAGAGATGGGGGAGAGAAAGATAGGCCCCCTGAAGATCTGCTTCACTAAATAAATAAAGCACATTTACATTTGACTCAGTAGAAACACAGAGACACGTATACATGTAAATACCTGTATTTTTTATTTATGTATTCGTTATCTATTGATTGATTGACTGATTGATTGCCTCCAGGGTTATTGTCAGGGCTAGGGGCCTGCACCACGAACCCACTACTCCTGCAGACCATGTTTTCCCCTTTGGCTGCCCTTGTTGCCTGAACTTGGTTGTGGTTATTATTATCGTTGTTGTTGCTGTTACTGTCCTTGCATAGGACAGAGAGAAAGGGAGAGAGGAGTGGAAACACAGAAGGGTGAGAGAAAGGTAGACCCCTGCAGGTCTGCTTCACTAGATAAACAAAAGTGCATGTACATTTATTTACAAAGTGGATACACCGACACATGTATACATGTATATTACCTGTATATTTTCTCTATGAGTTTATATATATATATATATGTATGTATGTATGTATGTATGTATTTATTTATTGCTTCCAGGGTTACTGCCGGTGCTCGATACATATACCTGGAATCTACTGCTCCTGCAGACCATTTATTCTCCTTTTGCTGCCCTTGTTGCTTGATCATTGTTGTGCTTGTTGTTGTTGTTGTTGTTGTTGTTACTGTCCTTGCATAGGACAGAGAGAAAGGGAGAGGGGAGGGGAAAGGAAGAGGGGGGAGAGAAAGATAGAGCCCCTGAAGATCTGCTTCACCCCCTGTAAAGCGACTCCCCTGCAGGTGGGGGTCTGGGGGCCATACCGTGGATCCTTCTGCCTGTCCCCTCGTTTCCTCCACCACCTCTTAACCCTCTGACATTCCGCCCAACCTCCCTGGATTTCCTTTTGACAGCAATATGACCTGTCTATTTTTTGAATCCTCAATATCCTGAGGATCAGTCTTGGAAATAGTCTCATGAGAAGCCACAGGGAATCAGAGAGCGCCTGGAACAGCAGCTGGGGCTCAGGAGCCAGGGCATGGTCTACCTACCCATCCACCCTCCACGGAGTCCACCTGCCTGCATCTTGGTCCTGCTCCCTCCCCAAAAGATTTTTTCCCTTGTTTCACTGAGAATCAGGCATCACACAGGAGAGTCAGGCAGTGGGAAAAGAAAAAAAAAAGCCTTCTTTTTTTTTTTTTTTTTTTTTTTTTTTTTTACCCTACTGATGGACCAGCTTCTGGGAAGTATAGGTTTTGAACCTGAAAACGTTGTCTGCCTCTGCCTCTGCCTGTCTCTGAGTCCACTGGAGGAGCCACTGGCCCAGGCAGACCTTGTGCTCAGAGTGGGGTGTTTTCGCCAGTCCTAGGCTTGCACAGCGCACTTGGGATTGGGTTGCCTGAGATCCAAATGTTACATTGTAGATTGTTTGTAGTTCCGGCGCCCCAGGACATTGGACAGACCCAACTCCCCTGGGGATACCCAGAGAAAAAGACTCTTGCCATCCTTAGTGCAAATGGAGTGGAGGGGGAGGGGAGAGATGTGCATGTGTGGGATACTCATGCCCAGGTGTGTGTGAGGGGCCCTGACAGGGGTTAGAAGGGGGTTGAGGGGCAGAAGGAGATTGTTTGGGGGTTAGGCTGCAGGCAGGGGAGCCCCTGAATAGGTGCAGGGCTGTGTGTGCCTGTGGTGGCAGGGCGTTAGGGCAGGTCCCCCTGCAGGATGGTGAAGATGGCAGCTGGGCTGGCCCAGGGCCCCCAGGGCTGGAGGGCAGCAGCAGGCTGGCAGGAAAGGAGGCAAACAGTAGATGACAGTTGGGGAGCTGGGGGACAGGGGGCAAGGGGAAAAGGGGGCATCCTTGCGGAGGAGGGGGAGGGGGCTGGACTGGAGAGTGGGTGGAGCTGGAGGCAGGCAGGTCCCAAGAATCAGGAACTGACAGGGCCAGATACCTGCACCCACCCACTGGATAGCAGCTGCAGCAGCCAGAGCAGCAGCCCTGGCTTGCCTAGGCCAAGGGCCCTGAGTGAGTCCCTCTGAGGATGAGGAAGGGGAGGGGGAGAGGGAGGGGGAGGAGGGCCGCTGTCAGCGGGCAACGGGGTCTACAGGGGCCTCCACTATGGAGGCCTGTGTCCAGGTGGCTGCCCGCCAGATCCGGGGCAGCTCAGGGCTCCCAGGGCCCTGGGGGGTGTCTGTGGGGTGGGGGCTGTCAGTCAGTCAGTCTGTCTGTGTGTCAGTGCACTTGCTTGGACAGGGTCCTGGCGGCCCTTGGACCCCAGCCCTGGGCTGTCAGATGCCGGCCCCGCCCCCTGACCCGCCCCCACCGTGCCCCTTGCCCCGGAGCCCTGCCCACCTGCGCTGGCTTTTGCCTGGGGCTCTGGCTCTGGTGGCTGCCCACCACCCCTCAGATCAAGTTCAGGGTGGGTGTCATGGCTGCTGCCACCACCACTGCCTCCCTAGGGGTCAACTGGGTGGGCGGGGTCCTCGTGGCCTAGCAAACTTTCCAGCCCTTTGTGATGTCCCCCCCCCCAGGATTCTGTGCGCAGGCGCACTGGCACTGGGCAGCCCAACTGTCCTGCCACTATGTCAGGCGGCAGCAACCAGACCCCTGGGCCCTGGCACAGAGGGACGGAAGAACGGGAGGACAGCGCTGACCGACGACGGACCTTGGGGCTGGCAGCCAAGAGAGCAAAGGAGGAGGTGCGCCCAGGAGCCAGGGAGCCCAGGCCACAGCTGCCTGCATGCCTGCCTGCCTTGCTGGATGCCGGTATGCTATCTCTGTCCAGGTGGGTTTCTCAGTTCCTCTCCTGTCCTCTCCTCTCCTCTCCTGTCCTCTCCTGTCGGCTCCTCTCCTCTTGTCTCTCCTCACTTCCGGGTGCCCTGATCACCAGCTCGAGCGCTTTTGACATTTCGCCTGTGACAGCTGCCCACACCCCCCCTCCGCGTCCCTGACGTGACCCAGCTCACAGACTCACCTGCTCACCCCACCCACACCCACACCCATACCCCCCACCACATTCCCTGGATCAGCTCCTCTGCCCTATTCAGCCAAACTGCCCAGTTGGCAACGTATCTGTGCAGGCTTGACTGTCTTTATCATTCAAGGTTATATCTCCTTTTGTACTTAGCTTGGTTGATTGGTCGATGGATAGTTGGATGGATGGATGGATGGATGGATGGATGGATGGAAGGAAGCATGGATGGATGGATGGATGGATGGATGGATGGAAGGTTGGAGTGATGCACGGGTTGATCGATTGGTTTTGTAGAGGCAGAGAGCCATCTAGGGGTACTTGAGACCTCTGGCATCAGAGCCCTAGTCTTCTGTTGAATGTAAAACATTAACACCTCAATAAATAAATGAATAAATAAATTAAATAAACTGGGTTAAAAAAAACGCGGTGTCTTTTTCCTTTCTGAATATGGTATGCTGTGAGGATCATAATAAGGAAAGCATTGTTCTGAGCAGCCCCTTGAAATATTGGGATATTTCATTTTGCCGCCTTCTTCTTCTTCTTCTTCTTCTTCTTCTTCTTCTTCTTCTTCTTCTTTTTTCTTTGCTTTCTATTATCTTGATTTATTTTTTGGAATGGACAGTCAAGAATTGAGAGACAAGGGAGGGATAGAGATTTTGAGAACCAGAGAGATACCTGCAGCACATCTGCACCACTTATAAAGATTTCCCACTGCAAGTGGGGACCAGGGTCTTGAACCCAGGTCCTCCTACAGTTTAACATGAGTGCTTAACCAGGTGAGGCACCACCTGCTAAGCTTAATTAATGTGACATTTTTTTAGCAATGAAAAGAAATTCTCTTGGCTAGGTAAATAAATAAAATATAAATAAGTAAATAAAAGTGCTTTTACGTTTACACAGTGGAAACACACACTGGGACATATTCTTGTATATTACTTGTATTATTCATTTATTTATTGCCACAAGGGGTTATTGCCATAGCGCAGTGCCAGTACCACTAATCCACTGCTCCTATGTTCCATTTTTTCCCTTTTTGCTGCCCTTGTGGCTTGAATATTGTGGTTATTAATAATATTATTATTGTTGTTGTGATAGTTACTGTCCTTGCGGAGAACAGAGAAAAATGTAAAGAGGAGGGGAAAGAGAGATGGGGGAGAGAAAGATAGGCCCCCTGAAGATCTGCTTCACTAAATAAATAAAGCACATTTACATTTGACTCAGTAGAAACACAGAGACACGTATACATGTAAATACCTGTATTTTTTATTTATGTATTCGTTATCTATTGATTGATTGACTGATTGATTGCCTCCAGGGTTATTGTCAGGGCTAGGGGCCTGCACCACGAACCCACTACTCCTGCAGACCATGTTTTCCCCTTTGGCTGCCCTTGTTGCCTGAACTTGGTTGTGGTTATTATTATCGTTGTTGTTGCTGTTACTGTCCTTGCATAGGATAGAGAGAAAGGGAGAGAGGAGTGGAAACACAGAAGGGTGAGAGAAAGGTAGACCCCTGCAGGTCTGCTTCACTAGATAAACAAAAGTGCATGTACATTTATTTACAAAGTGGATACACCGACACATGTATACATGTATATTACCTGTATATTTTCTCTATGAGTTTATATATATATATATGTATGTATGTATGTATGTATTTATTTATTTATTGCTTCCAGGGTTACTGCCGGTGCTCGATACATATACCTGGAATCCACTGCTCCTGCAGACCATTTATTCTCCTTTTGCTGCCCTTGTTGCTTGATCATTGTTGTGCTTCTTGTTGTTGTTGTTGTTACTGTCCTTGCATAGGACAGAGAGAAAGGGAGAGGGGAGGGGAAAGGAAGAGGGGGGAGAGAAAGATAGAGCCCCTGAAGATCTGCTTCACCCCCTGTAAAGCGACTCCCCTGCAGGTGGGGGTCTGGGGGCCATACCGTGGATCCTTCTGCCTGTCCCCTCGTTTCCTCCACCACCTCTTAACCCTCTGACATTCTGCCCAACCTCCCTGGATTTCCTTTTGACAGCAATATGACCTGTCTATTTTTTGAATCCTCAATATCCTGAGGATCAGTCTTGGAAATAGTCTCATGAGAAGCCACAGGGGGATCTCTGGAATCAGAGAGCGCCTGGAACAGCAGCTGGGGCTCTGGAGCCAGGGCATGGTCCACCTACCCATCCACCCTCCACGGAGTCCTCCTGCCTGCATCTTGGTCCTGCTCCCTCCCCAAAAGATTTTTTCCCTTGTTTCACTGAGAAACAGGCATCACACAGGAGAGTCAGGCAGGGGGAAATGAAAAAAAAAAGCCTTTTTTTTTTTTTTTTTTTACCCTACTGATGGACCAGCTTCTGGGAAGTATAGGTTTTGAACCTGAAAACGTTGTCTGCCTCTGCCTCTGCCTGTCTCTGAGACCACTGGAGGAGCCACTGACCCAGGCAGACCTTGTGCTCAGAGTGGGGTGTTTTCGCCAGTCCTAGGCTTGCACAGCGCACTTGGGATTGGGTTGCCTGAGATCCAAATGTTACATTGTAGATTGTTTGCAGTTCCGGCTCCCCAGGACATTGGACAGACCCAACTCCCCTGGGGATACCCAGAGAAAAAGACTCTTGCCATCCTTAGTGCAAATGGAGTGGAGGGGGAGGGGAGAGATGTGCATGTGTGGGATACTCATGCCCAGGTGTGTGTGAGGGGCCCTGACAGGGGTTAGAAGGGGGTTGAGGGGCAGAAGGAGACTGTTTGGGGGGCAGGCTGCAGGCAGGGGAGCCCCTGAATAGGTGCAGGGCTGTGTGTGCCTGTGGTGGCAGGGCGTTAGGGCAGGTCCCCCTGCAGGATGGTGAAGATGGCAGCTGGGCTGGCCCAGGGCCCCCAGGGCTGGAGGGCAGCAGCAGGCTGGCAGGAAAGGAGGCAAACAGTAGATGACAGTTGGGGAGCTGGGGGACAGGGGGCAAGGGGAAAAGGGGGCATCCTTGCGGAGGAGGGGGAGGGGGCTGGACTGGAGAGTGGGTGGAGCTGGAGGCAGGCAGGTCCCAAGAATCAGGAACTGACAGGGCCAGATACCTGCACCCACCCACTGGATAGCAGCTGCAGCAGCCAGAGCAGCAGCCCTGGCTTGCCTAGGCCAAGGGCCCTGAGTGAGTCCCTCTGAGGATGAGGAAGGGGAGGGCGAGGGGGAGAGGGAGAGGGAGGGGGAGGAGGGCCGCTGTCAGCAGGCAACGGGGTCTACAGGGGCCTCCACTATGGAGGCCTGTGTCCAGGTGGCTGCCCGCCAGATCCGGGGCAGCTCAGGGCTCCCAGGGCCCTGGGGGGTGTCTGTGGGGTGGGGGCTGTCAGTCAGTCAGTCTGTCTGTGTGTCAGTGCACTTGCTTGGACAGGGTCCTGGCGGCCCTTGGACCCCAGCCCTGGGCTGTCAGATGCCGGCCCCGCCCCCTGACCCGCCCCCACCGTGCCCCTTGCCCCGGAGCCCTGCCCACCTGCGCTGGCTTTTGCCTGGGGCTCTGGCTCTGGTGGCTGCCCACCACCCCTCAGATCAAGTTCAGGGTGGGTGTCATGGCTGCTGCCACCACCACTGCCTCCCTAGGGGTCAACTGGGTGGGCGGGGTCCTCGTGGCCTAGCAAACTTTCCAGCCCTTTGTGATGTCCCCCCCCCCCAGGATTCTGTGCGCAGGCGCACTGGCACTGGGCAGCCCAACTGTCCTGCCACTATGTCAGGCGGCAGCAACCAGACCCCTGGGCCCTGGCACAGAGGGACGGAAGAACGGGAGGACAGCGCTGACCGACGACGGACCTTGGGGCTGGCAGCCAAGAGAGCAAAGGAGGAGGTGCGCCCAGGAGCCAGGGAGCCCAGGCCACAGCTGCCTGCATGCCTGCCTGCCTTGCTGGATGCCGGTATGCTACCTCTGTCCAGGTGGGTTTCTCAGTTCCTCTCCTGTCCTCTCCTCTCCTCTCCTGTCCTCTCCTGTCGGCTCCTCTCCTCTTGTCTCTCCTCACTTCCGGGTGCCCTGATCACCAGCTCGAGCGCTTTTGACATTTCGCCTGTGACAGCTGCCCACACCCCCCCTCCGCGTCCCTGACGTGACCCAGCTCACAGACTCACCTGCTCACCCCACCCACACCCACACCCATACCCCCCACCACATTCCCTGGATCAGCTCCTCTGCCCTATTCAGCCAAACTGCCCAGTTGGCAACGTATCTGTGCAGGCTTGACTGTCTTTATCATTCAAGGTTATATCTCCTTTTGTACTTAGCTTGGTTGATTGGTCGATGGATAGTTGGATGGATGGATGGATGGATGGATGGATGGATGGAAGGAAGCATGGATGGATGGATGGATGGATGGATGGAAGGTTGGAGTGATGCACGGGTTGATCGATTGGTTTTGTAGAGGCAGAGAGCCATCTAGGGGTACTTGAGACCTCTGGCATCAGAGCCCTAGTCTTCTGTTGAATGTAAAACATTAACACCTCAATAAATAAATGAATAAATAAATTAAAAAAACTGGGTTAAAAAAAACGCGGTGTCTTTTTCCTTTCTGAATATGGTATGCTGTGAGGATCATAATAAGGAAAGCATTGTTCTGAGCAGCCCCTTGAAATATTGGGATATTTCATTTTGCCGCCTTCTTCTTCTTCTTCTTCTTCTTCTTCTTCTTCTTCTTCTTCTTCTTCTTCTTCTTCTTCTTCTTTTTTCTTTGCTTTCTATTATCTTGATTTATTTTTTGGAATGGACAGTCAAGAATTGAGAGACAAGGGAGGGATAGAGATTTTGAGAACCAGAGAGATACCTGCAGCACATCTGCACCACTTATAAAGATTTCCCACTGCAAGTGGGGACCAGGGTCTTGAACCCAGGTCCTCCTACAGTTTAACATGAGTGCTTAACCAGGTGAGGCACCACCTGCTAAGCTTAATTAATGTGACATTTTTTTAGCAATGAAAAGAAATTCTCTTGGCTAGGTAAATAAATAAAATATAAATAAGTAAATAAAAGTGCTTTTACGTTTACACAGTGGAAACACACACTGGGACATATTCTTGTATATTACTTGTATTATTTATTTATTTATTGCCACAAGGGGTTATTGCCATAGCGCAGTGCCAGTACCACTAATCCACTGCTCCTATGTTCCATTTTTTCCCTTTTTGCTGCCCTTGTGGCTTGAATATTGTGGTTATTAATAATATTATTATTGTTGTTGTGATAGTTACTGTCCTTGCGGAGAACAGAGAAAAATGTAAAGAGGAGGGGAAAGAGAGATGGGGGAGAGAAAGATAGGCCCCCTGAAGATCTGCTTCACTAAATAAATAAAGCACATTTACATTTGACTCAGTAGAAACACAGAGACACGTATACATGTAAATACCTGTATTTTTTATTTATGTATTCGTTATCTATTGATTGATTGACTGATTGATTGCCTCCAGGGTTATTGTCAGGGCTAGGGGCCTGCACCACGAACCCACTACTCCTGCAGACCATGTTTTCCCCTTTGGCTGCCCTTGTTGCCTGAACTTGGTTGTGGTTATTATTATCGTTGTTGTTGCTGTTACTGTCCTTGCATAGGATAGAGAGAAAGGGAGAGAGGAGTGGAAACACAGAAGGGTGAGAGAAAGGTAGACCCCTGCAGGTCTGCTTCACTAGATAAACAAAAGTGCATGTACATTTATTTACAAAGTGGATACACCGACACATGTATACATGTATATTACCTGTATATTTTCTCTATGAGTTTATATATATATATATATGTATGTATGTATGTATGTATGTATGTATTTATTTATTTATTGCTTCCAGGGTTACTGCCGGTGCTCGATACATATACCTGGAATCCACTGCTCCTGCAGACCATTTATTCTCCTTTTGCTGCCCTTGTTGCTTGATCATTGTTGTGCTTCTTGTTGTTGTTGTTGTTACTGTCCTTGCATAGGACAGAGAGAAAGGGAGAGGGGAGGGGAAAGGAAGAGGGGGGAGAGAAAGATAGAGCCCCTGAAGATCTGCTTCACCCCCTGTAAAGCGACTCCCCTGCAGGTGGGGGTCTGGGGGCCATACCGTGGATCCTTCTGCCTGTCCCCTCGTTTCCTCCACCACCTCTTAACCCTCTGACATTCTGCCCAACCTCCCTGGATTTCCTTTTGACAGCAATATGACCTGTCTATTTTTTGAATCCTCAATATCCTGAGGATCAGTCTTGGAAATAGTCTCATGAGAAGCCACAGGGGGATCTCTGGAATCAGAGAGCGCCTGGAACAGCAGCTGGGGCTCTGGAGCCAGGGCATGGTCCACCTACCCATCCACCCTCCACGGAGTCCTCCTGCCTGCATCTTGGTCCTGCTCCCTCCCCAAAAGATTTTTTCCCTTGTTTCACTGAGAAACAGGCATCACACAGGAGAGTCAGGCAGGGGGAAATGAAAAAAAAAAGCCTTTTTTTTTTTTTTTTTTTACCCTACTGATGGACCAGCTTCTGGGAAGTATAGGTTTTGAACCTGAAAACGTTGTCTGCCTCTGCCTCTGCCTGTCTCTGAGACCACTGGAGGAGCCACTGCCCCAGGCAGACCTTGTGCTCAGAGTGGGGTGTTTTCGCCAGTCCTAGGCTTGCACAGCGCACTTGGGATTGGGTTGCCTGAGATCCAAATGTTACATTGTAGATTGTTTGCAGTTCCGGCTCCCCAGGACATTGGACAGACCCAACTCCCCTGGGGATACCCAGAGAAAAAGACTCTTGCCATCCTTAGTGCAAATGGAGTGGAGGGGGAGGGGAGAGATGTGCATGTGTGGGATACTCATGCCCAGGTGTGTGTGAGGGGCCCTGACAGGGGTTAGAAGGGGGTTGAGGGGCAGAAGGAGACTGTTTGGGGGGCAGGCTGCAGGCAGGGGAGCCCCTGAATAGGTGCAGGGCTGTGTGTGCCTGTGGTGGCAGGGCGTTAGGGCAGGTCCCCCTGCAGGATGGTGAAGATGGCAGCTGGGCTGGCCCAGGGCCCCCAGGGCTGGAGGGCAGCAGCAGGCTGGCAGGAAAGGAGGCAAACAGTAGATGACAGTTGGGGAGCTGGGGGACAGGGGGCAAGGGGAAAAGGGGGCATCCTTGCGGAGGAGGGGGAGGGGGCTGGACTGGAGAGTGGGTGGAGCTGGAGGCAGGCAGGTCCCAAGAATCAGGAACTGACAGGGCCAGATACCTGCACCCACCCACTGGATAGCAGCTGCAGCAGCCAGAGCAGCAGCCCTGGCTTGCCTAGGCCAAGGGCCCTGAGTGAGTCCCTCTGAGGATGAGGAAGGGGAGGGCGAGGGGGAGAGGGAGAGGGAGGGGGAGGAGGGCCGCTGTCAGCAGGCAACGGGGTCTACAGGGGCCTCCACTATGGAGGCCTGTGTCCAGGTGGCTGCCCGCCAGATCCGGGGCAGCTCAGGGCTCCCAGGGCCCTGGGGGGTGTCTGGGGGCTGTCAGTCAGTCAGTCTGTCTGTGTGTCAGTGCACTTGCTTGGACAGGGTCCTGGCGGCCCTTGGACCCCAGCCCTGGGCTGTCAGATGCCGGCCCCGCCCCCTGACCCGCCCCCACCGTGCCCCTTGCCCCGGAACCCTGCCCACCTGCGCTGGCTTTTGCCTGGGGCTCTGGCTCTGGTGGCTGCCCACCACCCCTCAGATCAAGTTCAGGGTGGGTGTCATGGCTGCTGCCACCACCACTGCCTCCCTAGGGGTCAACTGGGTGGGCGGGGTCCTCGTGGCCTAGCAACCTCTGGAGCCCTCTGTGATGTCCCCCCCCCAGGATTCTGTGCGCAGGCGCACTGGCACTGGGCAGCCCAACTGTCCTGCCACTATGTCAGGCGGCAGCAACCAGACCCCTGGGCCCTGGCACAGAGGGACGGAAGAACGGGAGGACAGCGCTGACCGACGACGGACCTTGGGGCTGGCAGCCAAGAGAGCAAAGGAGGAGGTGCGCCCAGGAGCCAGGGAGCCCAGGCCACAGCTGCCTGCATGCCTGCCTGCCTTGCTGGATGCCGGTATGCTATCTCTGTCCAGGTGGGTTTCTCAGTTCCTCTCCTGTCCTCTCCTCTCCTCTCCTGTCCGCTCCTCTCCTCTTGTCTCTCTTCACTTCCGGGTGCCCTGATCACCAGCTCGAGCGCTTTTGACATTTCGCCTGTGACAGCTGCCCACACCCCCCCTCCGCGTCCCTGACGTGACCCAGCTCACAGACTCACCTGCTCACCCCACCCACACCCACACCCCCCACCACATTCCCTGGATCAGCTCTTCTGCCCTATTCAGCCAAACTGCCCAGTTGGCAACGTATCTGTGCAGGCTTGACTGTCTATCATTCAAGGTTATATCTCCTTTTGTACTTAGCTTGGTTGATTGGTCGATGGATAGTTGGATGGATGGATGGATGGATGGATGGATGGATGGATGGATGGATGGATGGATGGATGGATGGAAGGTTGGAGTGATGCACGGGTTGATCGATTGGTTTTGTAGAGGCAGAGAGCCATCTAGGGGTACTTGAGACCTCTGGCATCAGAGCCCTAGTCTTCTGTTGAATGTAAAACATTAACACCTCAATAAATAAATGAATAAATAAATTAAATAAACTGGGTTAAAAAAAACGCGGTGTCTTTTTCCTTTCTGAATATGGTATGCTGTGAGGATCATAATAAGGAAAGCATTGTTCTGAGCAGCCCCTTGAACTATTGGGATATTTCATTTTGCCGCCTTCTTCTTCTTCTTCTTCTTCTTCTTCTTCTTCTTCTTCTTCTTCTTCTTCTTCTTCTTCTTTTTTCTTTGCTTTCTATTATCTTGATTTATTTTTTGGAATGGACAGTCAAGAATTGAGAGACAAGGGAGGGACAGAGATTTTGAGAACCAGAGAGATACCTGCAGCACATCTGCACCACTTGTAAAGATTTCCCACTGCAAGTGGGGACCAGGGTCTTGAACCCAGGTCCTCCTACAGTTTAACATGAGTGCTTAACCAGGTGAGGCACCACCTGCTAAGCTTAATTAATGTGACATTTTTTTAGCAATGAAAAGAAATTCTCTTGGCTAGGTAAATAAATAAAATATAAATAAGTAAATAAAAGTGCTTTTACGTTTACACAGTGGAAACACACACTGGGACATATTCTTGTATATTACTTGTATTATTTATTTATTTATTTATTTATTTATTGCCACAAGGGGTTATTGCCATAGCGCAGTGCCAGTACCACTAATCCACTGCTCCTATGTTCCATTTTTTCCATTTTTGCTGCCCTTGTGGCTTGAATATTGTGGTTATTAATAATATTATTATTGTTGTTGTGATAGTTACTGTCCTTGCGGAGAACAGAGAAAAATGTAAAGAGGAGGGGAAAGAGAGATGGGGGAGAGAAAGATAGGCCCCCTGAAGATCTGCTTCACTAAATAAATAAAGCACATTTACATTTGACTCAGTAGAAACACAGAGACACGTATACATGTAAATACCTGTATTTTTTATTTATGTATTCGTTATCTATTGATTGATTGACTGATTGATTGCCTCCAGGGTTATTGTCAGGGCTAGGGGCCTGCACCACGAACCCACTACTCCTGCAGACCATGTTTTCCCCTTTGGCTGCCCTTGTTGCCTGAACTTGGTTGTGGTTATTATTATCGTTGTTGTTGCTGTTACTGTCCTTGCATAGGACAGAGAGAAAGGGAGAGAGGAGTGGAAACACAGAAGGGTGAGAGAAAGGTAGACCCCTGCAGGTCTGCTTCACTAGATAAACAAAAGTGCATGTACATTTATTTACAAAGTGGATACACCGACACATGTATACATGTATATTACCTGTATATTTTCTCTATGAGTTTATATATATATATATATGTATGTATGTATGTATGTATGTATTTATTTATTGCTTCCAGGGTTACTGCCGGTGCTCGATACATATACCTGGAATCTACTGCTCCTGCAGACCATTTATTCTCCTTTTGCTGCCCTTATTGCTTGATCATTGTTGTGCTTGTTGTTGTTGTTGTTGTTGTTGTTACTGTCCTTGCATAGGACAGAGAGAAAGGGAGAGGGGAGGGGAAAGGAAGAGGGGGGAGAGAAAGATAGAGCCCCTGAAGATCTGCTTCACCCCCTGTAAAGCGACTCCCCTGCAGGTGGGGGTCTGGGGGCCATACCGTGGATCCTTCTGCCTGTCCCCTCGTTTCCTCCACCACCTCTTAACCCTCTGACATTCCGCCCAACCTCCCTGGATTTCCTTTTGACAGCAATATGACCTGTCTATTTTTTGAATCCTCAATATCCTGAGGATCAGTCTTGGAAATAGTCTCATGAGAAGCCACAGGGAATCAGAGAGCGCCTGGAACAGCAGCTGGGGCTCAGGAGCCAGGGCATGGTCTACCTACCCATCCACCCTCCACGGAGTCCACCTGCCTGCATCTTGGTCCTGCTCCCTCCCCAAAAGATTTTTTCCCTTGTTTCACTGAGAATCAGGCATCACACAGGAGAGTCAGGCAGTGGGAAAAGAAAAAAAAAAGCCTTCTTTTTTTTTTTTTTTTTTTTTTTTTTTTACCCTACTGATGGACCAGCTTCTGGGAAGTATAGGTTTTGAACCTGAAAACGTTGTCTGCCTCTGCCTCTGCCTGTCTCTGAGTCCACTGGAGGAGCCACTGGCCCAGGCAGACCTTGTGCTCAGAGTGGGGTGTTTTCGCCAGTCCTAGGCTTGCACAGCGCACTTGGGATTGGGTTGCCTGAGATCCAAATGTTACATTGTAGATTGTTTGTAGTTCCGGCGCCCCAGGACATTGGACAGACCCAACTCCCCTGGGGATACCCAGAGAAAAAGACTCTTGCCATCCTTAGTGCAAATGGAGTGGAGGGGGAGGGGAGAGATGTGCATGTGTGGGATACTCATGCCCAGGTGTGTGTGAGGGGCCCTGACAGGGGTTAGAAGGGGGTTGAGGGGCAGAAGGAGATTGTTTGGGGGTTAGGCTGCAGGCAGGGGAGCCCCTGAATAGGTGCAGGGCTGTGTGTGCCTGTGGTGGCAGGGCGTTAGGGCAGGTCCCCCTGCAGGATGGTGAAGATGGCAGCTGGGCTGGCCCAGGGCCCCCAGGGCTGGAGGGCAGCAGCAGGCTGGCAGGAAAGGAGGCAAACAGTAGATGACAGTTGGGGAGCTGGGGGACAGGGGGCAAGGGGAAAAGGGGGCATCCTTGCGGAGGAGGGGGAGGGGGCTGGACTGGAGAGTGGGTGGAGCTGGAGGCAGGCAGGTCCCAAGAATCAGGAACTGACAGGGCCAGATACCTGCACCCACCCACTGGATAGCAGCTGCAGCAGCCAGAGCAGCAGCCCTGGCTTGCCTAGGCCAAGGGCCCTGAGTGAGTCCCTCTGAGGATGAGGAAGGGGAGGGGGAGAGGGAGGGGGAGGAGGGCCGCTGTCAGCGGGCAACGGGGTCTACAGGGGCCTCCACTATGGAGGCCTGTGTCCAGGTGGCTGCCCGCCAGATCCGGGGCAGCTCAGGGCTCCCAGGGCCCTGGGGGGTGTCTGTGGGGTGGGGGCTGTCAGTCAGTCAGTCTGTCTGTGTGTCAGTGCACTTGCTTGGACAGGGTCCTGGCGGCCCTTGGACCCCAGCCCTGGGCTGTCAGATGCCGGCCCCGCCCCCTGACCCGCCCCCACCGTGCCCCTTGCCCCGGAGCCCTGCCCACCTGCGCTGGCTTTTGCCTGGGGCTCTGGCTCTGGTGGCTGGCCACCACCCCTCAGATCAAGTTCAGGGTGGGTGTCATGGCTGCTGCCACCACCACTGCCTCCCTAGGGGTCAACTGGGTGGGCGGGGTCCTCGTGGCCTAGCAAACTTTCCAGCCCTTTGTGATGTCCCCCCCCCCCAGGATTCTGTGCGCAGGCGCACTGGCACTGGGCAGCCCAACTGTCCTGCCACTATGTCAGGCGGCAGCAACCAGACCCCTGGGCCCTGGCACAGAGGGACGGAAGAACGGGAGGACAGCGCTGACCGACGACGGACCTTGGGGCTGGCAGCCAAGAGAGCAAAGGAGGAGGTGCGCCCAGGAGCCAGGGAGCCCAGGCCACAGCTGCCTGCATGCCTGCCTGCCTTGCTGGATGCCGGTATGCTACCTCTGTCCAGGTGGGTTTCTCAGTTCCTCTCCTGTCCTCTCCTCTCCTCTCCTGTCCTCTCCTGTCGGCTCCTCTCCTCTTGTCTCTCCTCACTTCCGGGTGCCCTGATCACCAGCTCGAGCGCTTTTGACATTTCGCCTGTGACAGCTGCCCACACCCCCCCTCCGCGTCCCTGACGTGACCCAGCTCACAGACTCACCTGCTCACCCCACCCACACCCACACCCATACCCCCCACCACATTCCCTGGATCAGCTCCTCTGCCCTATTCAGCCAAACTGCCCAGTTGGCAACGTATCTGTGCAGGCTTGACTGTCTTTATCATTCAAGGTTATATCTCCTTTTGTACTTAGCTTGGTTGATTGGTCGATGGATAGTTGGATGGATGGATGGATGGATGGATGGATGGATGGAAGGAAGCATGGATGGATGGATGGATGGATGGATGGATGGAAGGTTGGAGTGATGCACGGGTTGATCGATTGGTTTTGTAGAGGCAGAGAGCCATCTAGGGGTACTTGAGACCTCTGGCATCAGAGCCCTAGTCTTCTGTTGAATGTAAAACATTAACACCTCAATAAATAAATGAATAAATAAATTAAATAAACTGGGTTAAAAAAAACGCGGTGTCTTTTTCCTTTCTGAATATGGTATGCTGTGAGGATCATAATAAGGAAAGCATTGTTCTGAGCAGCCCCTTGAAATATTGGGATATTTCATTTTGCCGCCTTCTTCTTCTTCTTCTTCTTCTTCTTCTTCTTCTTCTTCTTCTTCTTCTTCTTTTTTCTTTGCTTTCTATTATCTTGATTTATTTTTTGGAATGGACAGTCAAGAATTGAGAGACAAGGGAGGGATAGAGATTTTGAGAACCAGAGAGATACCTGCAGCACATCTGCACCACTTATAAAGATTTCCCACTGCAAGTGGGGACCAGGGTCTTGAACCCAGGTCCTCCTACAGTTTAACATGAGTGCTTAACCAGGTGAGGCACCACCTGCTAAGCTTAATTAATGTGACATTTTTTTAGCAATGAAAAGAAATTCTCTTGGCTAGGTAAATAAATAAAATATAAATAAGTAAATAAAAGTGCTTTTACGTTTACACAGTGGAAACACACACTGGGACATATTCTTGTATATTACTTGTATTATTCATTTATTTATTGCCACAAGGGGTTATTGCCATAGCGCAGTGCCAGTACCACTAATCCACTGCTCCTATGTTCCATTTTTTCCCTTTTTGCTGCCCTTGTGGCTTGAATATTGTGGTTATTAATAATATTATTATTGTTGTTGTGATAGTTACTGTCCTTGCGGAGAACAGAGAAAAATGTAAAGAGGAGGGGAAAGAGAGATGGGGGAGAGAAAGATAGGCCCCCTGAAGATCTGCTTCACTAAATAAATAAAGCACATTTACATTTGACTCAGTAGAAACACAGAGACACGTATACATGTAAATACCTGTATTTTTTATTTATGTATTCGTTATCTATTGATTGATTGACTGATTGATTGCCTCCAGGGTTATTGTCAGGGCTAGGGGCCTGCACCACGAACCCACTACTCCTGCAGACCATGTTTTCCCCTTTGGCTGCCCTTGTTGCCTGAACTTGGTTGTGGTTATTATTATCGTTGTTGTTGCTGTTACTGTCCTTGCATAGGATAGAGAGAAAGGGAGAGAGGAGTGGAAACACAGAAGGGTGAGAGAAAGGTAGACCCCTGCAGGTCTGCTTCACTAGATAAACAAAAGTGCATGTACATTTATTTACAAAGTGGATACACCGACACATGTATACATGTATATTACCTGTATATTTTCTCTATGAGTTTATATATATATATATATGTATGTATGTATGTATGTATGTATTTATTTATTTATTGCTTCCAGGGTTACTGCCGGTGCTCGATACATATACCTGGAATCCACTGCTCCTGCAGACCATTTATTCTCCTTTTGCTGCCCTTGTTGCTTGATCATTGTTGTGCTTCTTGTTGTTGTTGTTGTTACTGTCCTTGCATAGGACAGAGAGAAAGGGAGAGGGGAGGGGAAAGGAAGAGGGGGGAGAGAAAGATAGAGCCCCTGAAGATCTGCTTCACCCCCTGTAAAGCGACTCCCCTGCAGGTGGGGGTCTGGGGGCCATACCGTGGATCCTTCTGCCTGTCCCCTCGTTTCCTCCACCACCTCTTAACCCTCTGACATTCTGCCCAACCTCCCTGGATTTCCTTTTGACAGCAATATGACCTGTCTATTTTTTGAATCCTCAATATCCTGAGGATCAGTCTTGGAAATAGTCTCATGAGAAGCCACAGGGGGATCTCTGGAATCAGAGAGCGCCTGGAACAGCAGCTGGGGCTCTGGAGCCAGGGCATGGTCCACCTACCCATCCACCCTCCACGGAGTCCTCCTGCCTGCATCTTGGTCCTGCTCCCTCCCCAAAAGATTTTTTCCCTTGTTTCACTGAGAAACAGGCATCACACAGGAGAGTCAGGCAGGGGGAAATGAAAAAAAAAAGCCTTTTTTTTTTTTTTTTTTTTACCCTACTGATGGACCAGCTTCTGGGAAGTATAGGTTTTGAACCTGAAAACGTTGTCTGCCTCTGCCTCTGCCTGTCTCTGAGACCACTGGAGGAGCCACTGACCCAGGCAGACCTTGTGCTCAGAGTGGGGTGTTTTCGCCAGTCCTAGGCTTGCACAGCGCACTTGGGATTGGGTTGCCTGAGATCCAAATGTTACATTGTAGATTGTTTGCAGTTCCGGCTCCCCAGGACATTGGACAGACCCAACTCCCCTGGGGATACCCAGAGAAAAAGACTCTTGCCATCCTTAGTGCAAATGGAGTGGAGGGGGAGGGGAGAGATGTGCATGTGTGGGATACTCATGCCCAGGTGTGTGTGAGGGGCCCTGACAGGGGTTAGAAGGGGGTTGAGGGGCAGAAGGAGACTGTTTGGGGGGCAGGCTGCAGGCAGGGGAGCCCCTGAATAGGTGCAGGGCTGTGTGTGCCTGTGGTGGCAGGGCGTTAGGGCAGGTCCCCCTGCAGGATGGTGAAGATGGCAGCTGGGCTGGCCCAGGGCCCCCAGGGCTGGAGGGCAGCAGCAGGCTGGCAGGAAAGGAGGCAAACAGTAGATGACAGTTGGGGAGCTGGGGGACAGGGGGCAAGGGGAAAAGGGGGCATCCTTGCGGAGGAGGGGGAGGGGGCTGGACTGGAGAGTGGGTGGAGCTGGAGGCAGGCAGGTCCCAAGAATCAGGAACTGACAGGGCCAGATACCTGCACCCACCCACTGGATAGCAGCTGCAGCAGCCAGAGCAGCAGCCCTGGCTTGCCTAGGCCAAGGGCCCTGAGTGAGTCCCTCTGAGGATGAGGAAGGGGAGGGGGAGGGGGAGAGGGAGAGGGAGGGGGAGGAGGGCCGCTGTCAGCAGGCAACGGGGTCTACAGGGGCCTCCACTATGGAGGCCTGTGTCCAGGTGGCTGCCCGCCAGATCCGGGGCAGCTCAGGGCTCCCAGGGCCCTGGGGGGTGTCTGTGGGGTGGGGGCTGTCAGTCAGTCAGTCTGTCTGTGTGTCAGTGCACTTGCTTGGACAGGGTCCTGGCGGCCCTTGGACCCCAGCCCTGGGCTGTCAGATGCCGGCCCCGCCCCCTGACCCGCCCCCACCGTGCCCCTTTCCCCGGAGCCCTGCCCACCTGCGCTGGCTTTTGCCTGGGGCTCTGGCTCTGGTGGCTGCCCACCACCCCTCAGATCAAGTTCAGGGTGGGTGTCATGGCTGCTGCCACCACCACTGCCTCCCTAGGGGTCAACTGGGTGGGCGGGGTCCTCGTGGCCTAGCAAACTTTCCAGCCCTTTGTGATGTCCCCCCCCCCAGGATTCTGTGCGCAGGCGCACTGGCACTGGGCAGCCCAACTGTCCTGCCACTATGTCAGGCGGCAGCAACCAGACCCCTGGGCCCTGGCACAGAGGGACGGAAGAACGGGAGGACAGCGCTGACCGACGACGGACCTTGGGGCTGGCAGCCAAGAGAGCAAAGGAGGAGGTGCGCCCAGGAGCCAGGGAGCCCAGGCCACAGCTGCCTGCATGCCTGCCTGCCTTGCTGGATGCCGGTATGCTACCTCTGTCCAGGTGGGTTTCTCAGTTCCTCTCCTGTCCTCTCCTCTCCTGTCCTCTCCTGTCGGCTCCTCTCCTCTTGTCTCTCCTCACTTCCGGGTGCCCTGATCACCAGCTCGAGCGCTTTTGACATTTCGCCTGTGACAGCTGCCCACACCCCCCCTCCGCGTCCCTGACGTGACCCAGCTCACAGACTCACCTGCTCACCCCACCCACACCCACACCCATACCCCCCACCACATTCCCTGGATCAGCTCCTCTGCCCTATTCAGCCAAACTGCCCAGTTGGCAACGTATCTGTGCAGGCTTGACTGTCTTTATCATTCAAGGTTATATCTCCTTTTGTACTTAGCTTGGTTGATTGGTCGATGGATAGTTGGATGGATGGATGGATGGATGGATGGAAGGAAGCATGGATGGATGGATGGATGGATGGATGGAAGGTTGGAGTGATGCACGGGTTGATCGATTGGTTTTGTAGAGGCAGAGAGCCATCTAGGGGTACTTGAGACCTCTGGCATCAGAGCCCTAGTCTTCTGTTGAATGTAAAACATTAACACCTCAATAAATAAATGAATAAATAAATTAAAAAAACTGGGTTAAAAAAAACGCGGTGTCTTTTTCCTTTCTGAATATGGTATGCTGTGAGGATCATAATAAGGAAAGCATTGTTCTGAGCAGCCCCTTGAAATATTGGGATATTTCATTTTGCCGCCTTCTTCTTCTTCTTCTTCTTCTTCTTCTTCTTCTTCTTCTTCTTCTTCTTCTTCTTCTTCTTTTTTCTTTGCTTTCTATTATCTTGATTTATTTTTTGGAATGGACAGTCAAGAATTGAGAGACAAGGGAGGGATAGAGATTTTGAGAACCAGAGAGATACCTGCAGCACATCTGCACCACTTATAAAGATTTCCCACTGCAAGTGGGGACCAGGGTCTTGAACCCAGGTCCTCCTACAGTTTAACATGAGTGCTTAACCAGGTGAGGCACCACCTGCTAAGCTTAATTAATGTGACATTTTTTTAGCAATGAAAAGAAATTCTCTTGGCTAGGTAAATAAATAAAATATAAATAAGTAAATAAAAGTGCTTTTACGTTTACACAGTGGAAACACACACTGGGACATATTCTTGTATATTACTTGTATTATTTATTTATTTATTGCCACAAGGGGTTATTGCCATAGCGCAGTGCCAGTACCACTAATCCACTGCTCCTATGTTCCATTTTTTCCCTTTTTGCTGCCCTTGTGGCTTGAATATTGTGGTTATTAATAATATTATTATTGTTGTTGTGATAGTTACTGTCCTTGCGGAGAACAGAGAAAAATGTAAAGAGGAGGGGAAAGAGAGATGGGGGAGAGAAAGATAGGCCCCCTGAAGATCTGCTTCACTAAATAAATAAAGCACATTTACATTTGACTCAGTAGAAACACAGAGACACGTATACATGTAAATACCTGTATTTTTTATTTATGTATTCGTTATCTATTGATTGATTGACTGATTGATTGCCTCCAGGGTTATTGTCAGGGCTAGGGGCCTGCACCACGAACCCACTACTCCTGCAGACCATGTTTTCCCCTTTGGCTGCCCTTGTTGCCTGAACTTGGTTGTGGTTATTATTATCGTTGTTGTTGCTGTTACTGTCCTTGCATAGGATAGAGAGAAAGGGAGAGAGGAGTGGAAACACAGAAGGGTGAGAGAAAGGTAGACCCCTGCAGGTCTGCTTCACTAGATAAACAAAAGTGCATGTACATTTATTTACAAAGTGGATACACCGACACATGTATACATGTATATTACCTGTATATTTTCTCTATGAGTTTATATATATATATATATGTATGTATGTATGTATGTATGTATTTATTTATTTATTGCTTCCAGGGTTACTGCCGGTGCTCGATACATATACCTGGAATCCACTGCTCCTGCAGACCATTTATTCTCCTTTTGCTGCCCTTGTTGCTTGATCATTGTTGTGCTTCTTGTTGTTGTTGTTGTTACTGTCCTTGCATAGGACAGAGAGAAAGGGAGAGGGGAGGGGAAAGGAAGAGGGGGGAGAGAAAGATAGAGCCCCTGAAGATCTGCTTCACCCCCTGTAAAGCGACTCCCCTGCAGGTGGGGGTCTGGGGGCCATACCGTGGATCCTTCTGCCTGTCCCCTCGTTTCCTCCACCACCTCTTAACCCTCTGACATTCTGCCCAACCTCCCTGGATTTCCTTTTGACAGCAATATGACCTGTCTATTTTTTGAATCCTCAATATCCTGAGGATCAGTCTTGGAAATAGTCTCATGAGAAGCCACAGGGGGATCTCTGGAATCAGAGAGCGCCTGGAACAGCAGCTGGGGCTCTGGAGCCAGGGCATGGTCCACCTACCCATCCACCCTCCACGGAGTCCTCCTGCCTGCATCTTGGTCCTGCTCCCTCCCCAAAAGATTTTTTCCCTTGTTTCACTGAGAAACAGGCATCACACAGGAGAGTCAGGCAGGGGGAAATGAAAAAAAAAAGCCTTTTTTTTTTTTTTTTTTTACCCTACTGATGGACCAGCTTCTGGGAAGTATAGGTTTTGAACCTGAAAACGTTGTCTGCCTCTGCCTCTGCCTGTCTCTGAGACCACTGGAGGAGCCACTGACCCAGGCAGACCTTGTGCTCAGAGTGGGGTGTTTTCGCCAGTCCTAGGCTTGCACAGCGCACTTGGGATTGGGTTGCCTGAGATCCAAATGTTACATTGTAGATTGTTTGCAGTTCCGGCTCCCCAGGACATTGGACAGACCCAACTCCCCTGGGGATACCCAGAGAAAAAGACTCTTGCCATCCTTAGTGCAAATGGAGTGGAGGGGGAGGGGAGAGATGTGCATGTGTGGGATACTCATGCCCAGGTGTGTGTGAGGGGCCCTGACAGGGGTTAGAAGGGGGTTGAGGGGCAGAAGGAGACTGTTTGGGGGGCAGGCTGCAGGCAGGGGAGCCCCTGAATAGGTGCAGGGCTGTGTGTGCCTGTGGTGGCAGGGCGTTAGGGCAGGTCCCCCTGCAGGATGGTGAAGATGGCAGCTGGGCTGGCCCAGGGCCCCCAGGGCTGGAGGGCAGCAGCAGGCTGGCAGGAAAGGAGGCAAACAGTAGATGACAGTTGGGGAGCTGGGGGACAGGGGGCAAGGGGAAAAGGGGGCATCCTTGCGGAGGAGGGGGAGGGGGCTGGACTGGAGAGTGGGTGGAGCTGGAGGCAGGCAGGTCCCAAGAATCAGGAACTGACAGGGCCAGATACCTGCACCCACCCACTGGATAGCAGCTGCAGCAGCCAGAGCAGCAGCCCTGGCTTGCCTAGGCCAAGGGCCCTGAGTGAGTCCCTCTGAGGATGAGGAAGGGGAGGGCGAGGGGGAGAGGGAGAGGGAGGGGGAGGAGGGCCGCTGTCAGCAGGCAACGGGGTCTACAGGGGCCTCCACTATGGAGGCCTGTGTCCAGGTGGCTGCCCGCCAGATCCGGGGCAGCTCAGGGCTCCCAGGGCCCTGGGGGGTGTCTGGGGGCTGTCAGTCAGTCAGTCTGTCTGTGTGTCAGTGCACTTGCTTGGACAGGGTCCTGGCGGCCCTTGGACCCCAGCCCTGGGCTGTCAGATGCCGGCCCCGCCCCCTGACCCGCCCCCACCGTGCCCCTTGCCCCGGAACCCTGCCCACCTGCGCTGGCTTTTGCCTGGGGCTCTGGCTCTGGTGGCTGCCCACCACCCCTCAGATCAAGTTCAGGGTGGGTGTCATGGCTGCTGCCACCACCACTGCCTCCCTAGGGGTCAACTGGGTGGGCGGGGTCCTCGTGGCCTAGCAACCTCTGGAGCCCTCTGTGATGTCCCCCCCCCAGGATTCTGTGCGCAGGCGCACTGGCACTGGGCAGCCCAACTGTCCTGCCACTATGTCAGGCGGCAGCAACCAGACCCCTGGGCCCTGGCACAGAGGGACGGAAGAACGGGAGGACAGCGCTGACCGACGACGGACCTTGGGGCTGGCAGCCAAGAGAGCAAAGGAGGAGGTGCGCCCAGGAGCCAGGGAGCCCAGGCCACAGCTGCCTGCATGCCTGCCTGCCTTGCTGGATGCCGGTATGCTATCTCTGTCCAGGTGGGTTTCTCAGTTCCTCTCCTGTCCTCTCCTCTCCTCTCCTGTCCGCTCCTCTCCTCTTGTCTCTCTTCACTTCCGGGTGCCCTGATCACCAGCTCGAGCGCTTTTGACATTTCGCCTGTGACAGCTGCCCACACCCCCCCTCCGCGTCCCTGACGTGACCCAGCTCACAGACTCACCTGCTCACCCCACCCACACCCACACCCCCCACCACATTCCCTGGATCAGCTCTTCTGCCCTATTCAGCCAAACTGCCCAGTTGGCAACGTATCTGTGCAGGCTTGACTGTCTATCATTCAAGGTTATATCTCCTTTTGTACTTAGCTTGGTTGATTGGTCGATGGATAGTTGGATGGATGGATGGATGGATGGATGGATGGATGGATGGATGGATGGATGGATGGATGGATGGATGGAAGGTTGGAGTGATGCACGGGTTGATCGATTGGTTTTGTAGAGGCAGAGAGCCATCTAGGGGTACTTGAGACCTCTGGCATCAGAGCCCTAGTCTTCTGTTGAATGTAAAACATTAACACCTCAATAAATAAATGAATAAATAAATTAAATAAACTGGGTTAAAAAAAACGCGGTGTCTTTTTCCTTTCTGAATATGGTATGCTGTGAGGATCATAATAAGGAAAGCATTGTTCTGAGCAGCCCCTTGAACTATTGGGATATTTCATTTTGCCGCCTTCTTCTTCTTCTTCTTCTTCTTCTTCTTCTTCTTCTTCTTCTTCTTCTTCTTTTTTCTTTGCTTTCTATTATCTTGATTTATTTTTTGGAATGGACAGTCAAGAATTGAGAGACAAGGGAGGGACAGAGATTTTGAGAACCAGAGAGATACCTGCAGCACATCTGCACCACTTGTAAAGATTTCCCACTGCAAGTGGGGACCAGGGTCTTGAACCCAGGTCCTCCTACAGTTTAACATGAGTGCTTAACCAGGTGAGGCACCACCTGCTAAGCTTAATTAATGTGACATTTTTTTAGCAATGAAAAGAAATTCTCTTGGCTAGGTAAATAAATAAAATATAAATAAGTAAATAAAAGTGCTTTTACGTTTACACAGTGGAAACACACACTGGGACATATTCTTGTATATTACTTGTATTATTTATTTATTTATTTATTTATTTATTTATTGCCACAAGGGGTTATTGCCATAGCGCAGTGCCAGTACCACTAATCCACTGCTCCTATGTTCCATTTTTTCCATTTTTGCTGCCCTTGTGGCTTGAATATTGTGGTTATTAATAATATTATTATTGTTGTTGTGATAGTTACTGTCCTTGCGGAGAACAGAGAAAAATGTAAAGAGGAGGGGAAAGAGAGATGGGGGAGAGAAAGATAGGCCCCCTGAAGATCTGCTTCACTAAATAAATAAAGCACATTTACATTTGACTCAGTAGAAACACAGAGACACGTATACATGTAAATACCTGTATTTTTTATTTATGTATTCGTTATCTATTGATTGATTGACTGATTGATTGCCTCCAGGGTTATTGTCAGGGCTAGGGGCCTGCACCACGAACCCACTACTCCTGCAGACCATGTTTTCCCCTTTGGCTGCCCTTGTTGCCTGAACTTGGTTGTGGTTATTATTATCGTTGTTGTTGCTGTTACTGTCCTTGCATAGGACAGAGAGAAAGGGAGAGAGGAGTGGAAACACAGAAGGGTGAGAGAAAGGTAGACCCCTGCAGGTCTGCTTCACTAGATAAACAAAAGTGCATGTACATTTATTTACAAAGTGGATACACCGACACATGTATACATGTATATTACCTGTATATTTTCTCTATGAGTTTATATATATATATATATGTATGTATGTATGTATGTATGTATTTATTTATTGCTTCCAGGGTTACTGCCGGTGCTCGATACATATACCTGGAATCTACTGCTCCTGCAGACCATTTATTCTCCTTTTGCTGCCCTTGTTGCTTGATCATTGTTGTGCTTGTTGTTGTTGTTGTTGTTGTTGTTACTGTCCTTGCATAGGACAGAGAGAAAGGGAGAGGGGAGGGGAAAGGAAGAGGGGGGAGAGAAAGATAGAGCCCCTGAAGATCTGCTTCACCCCCTGTAAAGCGACTCCCCTGCAGGTGGGGGTCTGGGGGCCATACCGTGGATCCTTCTGCCTGTCCCCTCGTTTCCTCCACCACCTCTTAACCCTCTGACATTCCGCCCAACCTCCCTGGATTTCCTTTTGACAGCAATATGACCTGTCTATTTTTTGAATCCTCAATATCCTGAGGATCAGTCTTGGAAATAGTCTCATGAGAAGCCACAGGGAATCAGAGAGCGCCTGGAACAGCAGCTGGGGCTCAGGAGCCAGGGCATGGTCTACCTACCCATCCACCCTCCACGGAGTCCACCTGCCTGCATCTTGGTCCTGCTCCCTCCCCAAAAGATTTTTTCCCTTGTTTCACTGAGAATCAGGCATCACACAGGAGAGTCAGGCAGTGGGAAAAGAAAAAAAAAAGCCTTCTTTTTTTTTTTTTTTTTTTTTTTTTTTTTTTTTTACCCTACTGATGGACCAGCTTCTGGGAAGTATAGGTTTTGAACCTGAAAACGTTGTCTGCCTCTGCCTCTGCCTGTCTCTGAGTCCACTGGAGGAGCCACTGGCCCAGGCAGACCTTGTGCTCAGAGTGGGGTGTTTTCGCCAGTCCTAGGCTTGCACAGCGCACTTGGGATTGGGTTGCCTGAGATCCAAATGTTACATTGTAGATTGTTTGTAGTTCCGGCGCCCCAGGACATTGGACAGACCCAACTCCCCTGGGGATACCCAGAAAAAAAGACTCTTGCCATCCTTAGTGCAAATGGAGTGGAGGGGGAGGGGAGAGATGTGCATGTGTGGGATACTCATGCCCAGGTGTGTGTGAGGGGCCCTGACAGGGGTTAGAAGGGGGTTGAGGGGCAGAAGGAGATTGTTTGGGGGTTAGGCTGCAGGCAGGGGAGCCCCTGAATAGGTGCAGGGCTGTGTGTGCCTGTGGTGGCAGGGCGTTAGGGCAGGTCCCCCTGCAGGATGGTGAAGATGGCAGCTGGGCTGGCCCAGGGCCCCCAGGGCTGGAGGGCAGCAGCAGGCTGGCAGGAAAGGAGGCAAACAGTAGATGACAGTTGGGGAGCTGGGGGACAGGGGGCAAGGGGAAAAGGGGGCATCCTTGCGGAGGAGGGGGAGGGGGCTGGACTGGAGAGTGGGTGGAGCTGGAGGCAGGCAGGTCCCAAGAATCAGGAACTGACAGGGCCAGATACCTGCACCCACCCACTGGATAGCAGCTGCAGCAGCCAGAGCAGCAGCCCTGGCTTGCCTAGGCCAAGGGCCCTGAGTGAGTCCCTCTGAGGATGAGGAAGGGGAGGGGGAGAGGGAGGGGGAGGAGGGCCGCTGTCAGCGGGCAACGGGGTCTACAGGGGCCTCCACTATGGAGGCCTGTGTCCAGGTGGCTGCCCGCCAGATCCGGGGCAGCTCAGGGCTCCCAGGGCCCTGGGGGGTGTCTGTGGGGTGGGGGCTGTCAGTCAGTCAGTCTGTCTGTGTGTCAGTGCACTTGCTTGGACAGGGTCCTGGCGGCCCTTGGACCCCAGCCCTGGGCTGTCAGATGCCGGCCCCGCCCCCTGACCCGCCCCCACCGTGCCCCTTGCCCCGGAGCCCTGCCCACCTGCGCTGGCTTTTGCCTGGGGCTCTGGCTCTGGTGGCTGGCCACCACCCCTCAGATCAAGTTCAGGGTGGGTGTCATGGCTGCTGCCACCACCACTGCCTCCCTAGGGGTCAACTGGGTGGGCGGGGTCCTCGTGGCCTAGCAAACTTTCCAGCCCTTTGTGATGTCCCCCCCCCCAGGATTCTGTGCGCAGGCGCACTGGCACTGGGCAGCCCAACTGTCCTGCCACTATGTCAGGCGGCAGCAACCAGACCCCTGGGCCCTGGCACAGAGGGACGGAAGAACGGGAGGACAGCGCTGACCGACGACGGACCTTGGGGCTGGCAGCCAAGAGAGCAAAGGAGGAGGTGCGCCCAGGAGCCAGGGAGCCCAGGCCACAGCTGCCTTCATGCCTGCCTGCCTTGCTGGATGCCGGTATGCTACCTCTGTCCAGGTGGGTTTCTCAGTTCCTCTCCTGTCCTCTCCTCTCCTCTCCTGTCCTCTCCTGTCGGCTCCTCTCCTCTTGTCTCTCCTCACTTCCGGGTGCCCTGATCACCAGCTCGAGCGCTTTTGACATTTCGCCTGTGACAGCTGCCCACACCCCCCCTCCGCGTCCCTGACGTGACCCAGCTCACAGACTCACCTGCTCACCCCACCCACACCCACACCCATACCCCCCACCACATTCCCTGGATCAGCTCCTCTGCCCTATTCAGCCAAACTGCCCAGTTGGCAACGTATCTGTGCAGGCTTGACTGTCTTTATCATTCAAGGTTATATCTCCTTTTGTACTTAGCTTGGTTGATTGGTCGATGGATAGTTGGATGGATGGATGGATGGATGGATGGATGGATGGAAGGAAGCATGGATGGATGGATGGATGGATGGATGGATGGAAGGTTGGAGTGATGCACGGGTTGATCGATTGGTTTTGTAGAGGCAGAGAGCCATCTAGGGGTACTTGAGACCTCTGGCATCAGAGCCCTAGTCTTCTGTTGAATGTAAAACATTAACACCTCAATAAATAAATGAATAAATAAATTAAATAAACTGGGTTAAAAAAAACGCGGTGTCTTTTTCCTTTCTGAATATGGTATGCTGTGAGGATCATAATAAGGAAAGCATTGTTCTGAGCAGCCCCTTGAAATATTGGGATATTTCATTTTGCCGCCTTCTTCTTCTTCTTCTTCTTCTTCTTCTTCTTCTTCTTCTTCTTCTTCTTCTTCTTTTTTCTTTGCTTTCTATTATCTTGATTTATTTTTTGGAATGGACAGTCAAGAATTGAGAGACAAGGGAGGGATAGAGATTTTGAGAACCAGAGAGATACCTGCAGCACATCTGCACCACTTATAAAGATTTCCCACTGCAAGTGGGGACCAGGGTCTTGAACCCAGGTCCTCCTACAGTTTAACATGAGTGCTTAACCAGGTGAGGCACCACCTGCTAAGCTTAATTAATGTGACATTTTTTTAGCAATGAAAAGAAATTCTCTTGGCTAGGTAAATAAATAAAATATAAATAAGTAAATAAAAGTGCTTTTACGTTTACACAGTGGAAACACACACTGGGACATATTCTTGTATATTACTTGTATTATTTATTTATTTATTGCCACAAGGGGTTATTGCCATAGCGCAGTGCCAGTACCACTAATCCACTGCTCCTATGTTCCATTTTTTCCCTTTTTGCTGCCCTTGTGGCTTGAATATTGTGGTTATTAATAATATTATTATTGTTGTTGTGATAGTTACTGTCCTTGCGGAGAACAGAGAAAAATGTAAAGAGGAGGGGAAAGAGAGATGGGGGAGAGAAAGATAGGCCCCCTGAAGATCTGCTTCACTAAATAAATAAAGCACATTTACATTTGACTCAGTAGAAACACAGAGACACGTATACATGTAAATACCTGTATTTTTTATTTATGTATTCGTTATCTATTGATTGATTGACTGATTGATTGCCTCCAGGGTTATTGTCAGGGCTAGGGGCCTGCACCACGAACCCACTACTCCTGCAGACCATGTTTTCCCCTTTGGCTGCCCTTGTTGCCTGAACTTGGTTGTGGTTATTATTATCGTTGTTGTTGCTGTTACTGTCCTTGCATAGGATAGAGAGAAAGGGAGAGAGGAGTGGAAACACAGAAGGGTGAGAGAAAGGTAGACCCCTGCAGGTCTGCTTCACTAGATAAACAAAAGTGCATGTACATTTATTTACAAAGTGGATACACCGACACATGTATACATGTATATTACCTGTATATTTTCTCTATGAGTTTATATATATATATATATGTATGTATGTATGTATGTATGTATTTATTTATTTATTGCTTCCAGGGTTACTGCCGGTGCTCGATACATATACCTGGAATCCACTGCTCCTGCAGACCATTTATTCTCCTTTTGCTGCCCTTGTTGCTTGATCATTGTTGTGCTTCTTGTTGTTGTTGTTGTTACTGTCCTTGCATAGGACAGAGAGAAAGGGAGAGGGGAGGGGAAAGGAAGAGGGGGGAGAGAAAGATAGAGCCCCTGAAGATCTGCTTCACCCCCTGTAAAGCGACTCCCCTGCAGGTGGGGGTCTGGGGGCCATACCGTGGATCCTTCTGCCTGTCCCCTCGTTTCCTCCACCACCTCTTAACCCTCTGACATTCTGCCCAACCTCCCTGGATTTCCTTTTGACAGCAATATGACCTGTCTATTTTTTGAATCCTCAATATCCTGAGGATCAGTCTTGGAAATAGTCTCATGAGAAGCCACAGGGGGATCTCTGGAATCAGAGAGCGCCTGGAACAGCAGCTGGGGCTCTGGAGCCAGGGCATGGTCCACCTACCCATCCACCCTCCACGGAGTCCTCCTGCCTGCATCTTGGTCCTGCTCCCTCCCCAAAAGATTTTTTCCCTTGTTTCACTGAGAAACAGGCATCACACAGGAGAGTCAGGCAGGGGGAAATGAAAAAAAAAAGCCTTTTTTTTTTTTTTTTTTTACCCTACTGATGGACCAGCTTCTGGGAAGTATAGGTTTTGAACCTGAAAACGTTGTCTGCCTCTGCCTCTGCCTGTCTCTGAGACCACTGGAGGAGCCACTGACCCAGGCAGACCTTGTGCTCAGAGTGGGGTGTTTTCGCCAGTCCTAGGCTTGCACAGCGCACTTGGGATTGGGTTGCCTGAGATCCAAATGTTACATTGTAGATTGTTTGCAGTTCCGGCTCCCCAGGACATTGGACAGACCCAACTCCCCTGGGGATACCCAGAGAAAAAGACTCTTGCCATCCTTAGTGCAAATGGAGTGGAGGGGGAGGGGAGAGATGTGCATGTGTGGGATACTCATGCCCAGGTGTGTGTGAGGGGCCCTGACAGGGGTTAGAAGGGGGTTGAGGGGCAGAAGGAGACTGTTTGGGGGGCAGGCTGCAGGCAGGGGAGCCCCTGAATAGGTGCAGGGCTGTGTGTGCCTGTGGTGGCAGGGCGTTAGGGCAGGTCCCCCTGCAGGATGGTGAAGATGGCAGCTGGGCTGGCCCAGGGCCCCCAGGGCTGGAGGGCAGCAGCAGGCTGGCAGGAAAGGAGGCAAACAGTAGATGACAGTTGGGGAGCTGGGGGACAGGGGGCAAGGGGAAAAGGGGGCATCCTTGCGGAGGAGGGGGAGGGGGCTGGACTGGAGAGTGGGTGGAGCTGGAGGCAGGCAGGTCCCAAGAATCAGGAACTGACAGGGCCAGATACCTGCACCCACCCACTGGATAGCAGCTGCAGCAGCCAGAGCAGCAGCCCTGGCTTGCCTAGGCCAAGGGCCCTGAGTGAGTCCCTCTGAGGATGAGGAAGGGGAGGGCGAGGGGGAGAGGGAGAGGGAGGGGGAGGAGGGCCGCTGTCAGCAGGCAACGGGGTCTACAGGGGCCTCCACTATGGAGGCCTGTGTCCAGGTGGCTGCCCGCCAGATCCGGGGCAGCTCAGGGCTCCCAGGGCCCTGGGGGGTGTCTGGGGGCTGTCAGTCAGTCAGTCTGTCTGTGTGTCAGTGCACTTGCTTGGACAGGGTCCTGGCGGCCCTTGGACCCCAGCCCTGGGCTGTCAGATGCCGGCCCCGCCCCCTGACCCGCCCCCACCGTGCCCCTTGCCCCGGAACCCTGCCCACCTGCGCTGGCTTTTGCCTGGGGCTCTGGCTCTGGTGGCTGCCCACCACCCCTCAGATCAAGTTCAGGGTGGGTGTCATGGCTGCTGCCACCACCACTGCCTCCCTAGGGGTCAACTGGGTGGGCGGGGTCCTCGTGGCCTAGCAACCTCTGGAGCCCTCTGTGATGTCCCCCCCCCAGGATTCTGTGCGCAGGCGCACTGGCACTGGGCAGCCCAACTGTCCTGCCACTATGTCAGGCGGCAGCAACCAGACCCCTGGGCCCTGGCACAGAGGGACGGAAGAACGGGAGGACAGCGCTGACCGACGACGGACCTTGGGGCTGGCAGCCAAGAGAGCAAAGGAGGAGGTGCGCCCAGGAGCCAGGGAGCCCAGGCCACAGCTGCCTGCATGCCTGCCTGCCTTGCTGGATGCCGGTATGCTATCTCTGTCCAGGTGGGTTTCTCAGTTCCTCTCCTGTCCTCTCCTCTCCTCTCCTGTCCGCTCCTCTCCTCTTGTCTCTCTTCACTTCCGGGTGCCCTGATCACCAGCTCGAGCGCTTTTGACATTTCGCCTGTGACAGCTGCCCACACCCCCCCTCCGCGTCCCTGACGTGACCCAGCTCACAGACTCACCTGCTCACCCCACCCACACCCACACCCCCCACCACATTCCCTGGATCAGCTCTTCTGCCCTATTCAGCCAAACTGCCCAGTTGGCAACGTATCTGTGCAGGCTTGACTGTCTATCATTCAAGGTTATATCTCCTTTTGTACTTAGCTTGGTTGATTGGTCGATGGATAGTTGGATGGATGGATGGATGGATGGATGGATGGATGGATGGATGGAAGGTTGGAGTGATGCACGGGTTGATCGATTGGTTTTGTAGAGGCAGAGAGCCATCTAGGGGTACTTGAGACCTCTGGCATCAGAGCCCTAGTCTTCTGTTGAATGTAAAACATTAACACCTCAATAAATAAATGAATAAATAAATTAAATAAACTGGGTTAAAAAAAACGCGGTGTCTTTTTCCTTTCTGAATATGGTATGCTGTGAGGATCATAATAAGGAAAGCATTGTTCTGAGCAGCCCCTTGAACTATTGGGATATTTCATTTTGCCGCCTTCTTCTTCTTCTTCTTCTTCTTCTTCTTCTTCTTCTTCTTCTTCTTCTTCTTCTTCTTCTTCTTCTTTTTTCTTTGCTTTCTATTATCTTGATTTATTTTTTGGAATGGACAGTCAAGAATTGAGAGACAAGGGAGGGATAGAGATTTTGAGAACCAGAGAGATACCTGCAGCACATCTGCACCACTTATAAAGATTTCCCACTGCAAGTGGGGACCAGGGTCTTGAACCCAGGTCCTCCTACAGTTTAACATGAGTGCTTAACCAGGTGAGGCACCACCTGCTAAGCTTAATTAATGTGACATTTTTTTAGCAATGAAAAGAAATTCTCTTGGCTAGGTAAATAAATAAAATATAAATAAGTAAATAAAAGTGCTTTTACGTTTACACAGTGGAAACACACACTGGGACATATTCTTGTATATTACTTGTATTATTTATTTATTTATTGCCACAAGGGGTTATTGCCATAGCGCAGTGCCAGTACCACTAATCCACTGCTCCTATGTTCCATTTTTTCCCTTTTTGCTGCCCTTGTGGCTTGAATATTGTGGTTATTAATAATATTATTATTGTTGTTGTGATAGTTACTGTCCTTGCGGAGAACAGAGAAAAATGTAAAGAGGAGGGGAAAGAGAGATGGGGGAGAGAAAGATCCCCTGAAGATCTGCTTCACTAAATAAATAAAGCACATTTACATTTGACTCAGTAGAAACACAGAGACACGTATACATGTAAATACCTGTATTTTTTATTTATGTATTCGTTATCTATTGATTGATTGACTGATTGATTGCCTCCAGGGTTATTGTCAGGGCTAGGGGCCTGCACCACGAACCCACTACTCCTGCAGACCATGTTTTCCCCTTTGGCTGCCCTTGTTGCCTGAACTTGGTTGTGGTTATTATTATCGTTGTTGTTGCTGTTACTGTCCTTGCATAGGACAGAGAGAAAGGGAGAGAGGAGTGGAAACACAGAAGGGTGAGAGAAAGGTAGACCCCTGCAGGTCTGCTTCACTAGATAAACAAAAGTGCATGTACATTTATTTACAAAGTGGATACACCGACACATGTATACATGTATATTACCTGTATATTTTCTCTATGAGTTTATATATATATATATATGTATGTATGTATGTATGTATTTATTTATTTATTTATTGCTTCCAGGGTTACTGCCGGTGCTCGATACATATACCTGGAATCCACTGCTCCTGCAGACCATTTATTCTCCTTTTGCTGCCCTTGTTGCTTGATCATTGTTGTGCTTCTTGTTGTTGTTGTTGTTACTGTCCTTGCATAGGACAGAGAGAAAGGGAGAGGGGAGGGGAAAGGAAGAGGGGGGAGAGAAAGATAGAGCCCCTGAAGATCTGCTTCACCCCCTGTAAAGCGACTCCCCTGCAGGTGGGGGTCTGGGGGCCATACCGTGGATCCTTCTGCCTGTCCCCTCGTTTCCTCCACCACCTCTTAACCCTCTGACATTCTGCCCAACCTCCCTGGATTTCCTTTTGACAGCAATATGACCTGTCTATTTTTTGAATCCTCAATATCCTGAGGATCAGTCTTGGAAATAGTCTCATGAGAAGCCACAGGGGGATCTCTGGAATCAGAGAGCGCCTGGAACAGCAGCTGGGGCTCTGGAGCCAGGGCATGGTCCACCTACCCATCCACCCTCCACGGAGTCCTCCTGCCTGCATCTTGGTCCTGCTCCCTCCCCAAAAGATTTTTTCCCTTGTTTCACTGAGAAACAGGCATCACACAGGAGAGTCAGGCAGGGGGAAATGAAAAAAAAAAGCCTTTTTTTTTTTTTTTTTTTACCCTACTGATGGACCAGCTTCTGGGAAGTATAGGTTTTGAACCTGAAAACGTTGTCTGCCTCTGCCTCTGCCTGTCTCTGAGACCACTGGAGGAGCCACTGACCCAGGCAGACCTTGTGCTCAGAGTGGGGTGTTTTCGCCAGTCCTAGGCTTGCACAGCGCACTTGGGATTGGGTTGCCTGAGATCCAAATGTTACATTGTAGATTGTTTGCAGTTCCGGCTCCCCAGGACATTGGACAGACCCAACTCCCCTGGGGATACCCAGAGAAAAAGACTCTTGCCATCCTTAGTGCAAATGGAGTGGAGGGGGAGGGGAGAGATGTGCATGTGTGGGATACTCATGCCCAGGTGTGTGTGAGGGGCCCTGACAGGGGTTAGAAGGGGGTTGAGGGGCAGAAGGAGACTGTTTGGGGGGCAGGCTGCAGGCAGGGGAGCCCCTGAATAGGTGCAGGGCTGTGTGTGCCTGTGGTGGCAGGGCGTTAGGGCAGGTCCCCCTGCAGGATGGTGAAGATGGCAGCTGGGCTGGCCCAGGGCCCCCAGGGCTGGAGGGCAGCAGCAGGCTGGCAGGAAAGGAGGCAAACAGTAGATGACAGTTGGGGAGCTGGGGGACAGGGGGCAAGGGGAAAAGGGGGCATCCTTGCGGAGGAGGGGGAGGGGGCTGGACTGGAGAGTGGGTGGAGCTGGAGGCAGGCAGGTCCCAAGAATCAGGAACTGACAGGGCCAGATACCTGCACCCACCCACTGGATAGCAGCTGCAGCAGCCAGAGCAGCAGCCCTGGCTTGCCTAGGCCAAGGGCCCTGAGTGAGTCCCTCTGAGGATGAGGAAGGGGAGGGCGAGGGGGAGAGGGAGAGGGAGGGGGAGGAGGGCCGCTGTCAGCAGGCAACGGGGTCTACAGGGGCCTCCACTATGGAGGCCTGTGTCCAGGTGGCTGCCCGCCAGATCCGGGGCAGCTCAGGGCTCCCAGGGCCCTGGGGGGTGTCTGGGGGCTGTCAGTCAGTCAGTCTGTCTGTGTGTCAGTGCACTTGCTTGGACAGGGTCCTGGCGGCCCTTGGACCCCAGCCCTGGGCTGTCAGATGCCGGCCCCGCCCCCTGACCCGCCCCCACCGTGCCCCTTGCCCCGGAACCCTGCCCACCTGCGCTGGCTTTTGCCTGGGGCTCTGGCTCTGGTGGCTGCCCACCACCCCTCAGATCAAGTTCAGGGTGGGTGTCATGGCTGCTGCCACCACCACTGCCTCCCTAGGGGTCAACTGGGTGGGCGGGGTCCTCGTGGCCTAGCAACCTCTGGAGCCCTCTGTGATGTCCCCCCCCCAGGATTCTGTGCGCAGGCGCACTGGCACTGGGCAGCCCAACTGTCCTGCCACTATGTCAGGCGGCAGCAACCAGACCCCTGGGCCCTGGCACAGAGGGACGGAAGAACGGGAGGACAGCGCTGACCGACGACGGACCTTGGGGCTGGCAGCCAAGAGAGCAAAGGAGGAGGTGCGCCCAGGAGCCAGGGAGCCCAGGCCACAGCTGCCTGCATGCCTGCCTGCCTTGCTGGATGCCGGTATGCTATCTCTGTCCAGGTGGGTTTCTCAGTTCCTCTCCTGTCCTCTCCTCTCCTCTCCTGTCCGCTCCTCTCCTCTTGTCTCTCTTCACTTCCGGGTGCCCTGATCACCAGCTCGAGCGCTTTTGACATTTCGCCTGTGACAGCTGCCCACACCCCCCCTCCGCGTCCCTGACGTGACCCAGCTCACAGACTCACCTGCTCACCCCACCCACACCCACACCCCCCACCACATTCCCTGGATCAGCTCTTCTGCCCTATTCAGCCAAACTGCCCAGTTGGCAACGTATCTGTGCAGGCTTGACTGTCTATCATTCAAGGTTATATCTCCTTTTGTACTTAGCTTGGTTGATTGGTCGATGGATAGTTGGATGGATGGATGGATGGATGGATGGATGGATGGATGGATGGAAGGTTGGAGTGATGCACGGGTTGATCGATTGGTTTTGTAGAGGCAGAGAGCCATCTAGGGGTACTTGAGACCTCTGGCATCAGAGCCCTAGTCTTCTGTTGAATGTAAAACATTAACACCTCAATAAATAAATGAATAAATAAATTAAATAAACTGGGTTAAAAAAAACGCGGTGTCTTTTTCCTTTCTGAATATGGTATGCTGTGAGGATCATAATAAGGAAAGCATTGTTCTGAGCAGCCCCTTGAACTATTGGGATATTTCATTTTGCCGCCTTCTTCTTCTTCTTCTTCTTCTTCTTCTTCTTCTTCTTCTTCTTCTTCTTCTTCTTCTTTTTTCTTTGCTTTCTATTATCTTGATTTATTTTTTGGAATGGACAGTCAAGAATTGAGAGACAAGGGAGGGATAGAGATTTTGAGAACCAGAGAGATACCTGCAGCACATCTGCACCACTTATAAAGATTTCCCACTGCAAGTGGGGACCAGGGTCTTGAACCCAGGTCCTCCTACAGTTTAACATGAGTGCTTAACCAGGTGAGGCACCACCTGCTAAGCTTAATTAATGTGACATTTTTTTAGCAATGAAAAGAAATTCTCTTGGCTAGGTAAATAAATAAAATATAAATAAGTAAATAAAAGTGCTTTTACGTTTACACAGTGGAAACACACACTGGGACATATTCTTGTATATTACTTGTATTATTTATTTATTTATTGCCACAAGGGGTTATTGCCATAGCGCAGTGCCAGTACCACTAATCCACTGCTCCTATGTTCCATTTTTTCCCTTTTTGCTGCCCTTGTGGCTTGAATATTGTGGTTATTAATAATATTATTATTGTTGTTGTGATAGTTACTGTCCTTGCGGAGAACAGAGAAAAATGTAAAGAGGAGGGGAAAGAGAGATGGGGGAGAGAAAGATAGGCCCCCTGAAGATCTGCTTCACTAAATAAATAAAGCACATTTACATTTGACTCAGTAGAAACACAGAGACACGTATACATGTAAATACCTGTATTTTTTATTTATGTATTCGTTATCTATTGATTGATTGACTGATTGATTGCCTCCAGGGTTATTGTCAGGGCTAGGGGCCTGCACCACGAACCCACTACTCCTGCAGACCATGTTTTCCCCTTTGGCTGCCCTTGTTGCCTGAACTTGGTTGTGGTTATTATTATCGTTGTTGTTGCTGTTACTGTCCTTGCATAGGATAGAGAGAAAGGGAGAGAGGAGTGGAAACACAGAAGGGTGAGAGAAAGGTAGACCCCTGCAGGTCTGCTTCACTAGATAAACAAAAGTGCATGTACATTTATTTACAAAGTGGATACACCGACACATGTATACATGTATATTACCTGTATATTTTCTCTATGAGTTTATATATATATATATATGTATGTATGTATGTATGTATGTATTTATTTATTTATTGCTTCCAGGGTTACTGCCGGTGCTCGATACATATACCTGGAATCCACTGCTCCTGCAGACCATTTATTCTCCTTTTGCTGCCCTTGTTGCTTGATCATTGTTGTGCTTCTTGTTGTTGTTGTTGTTACTGTCCTTGCATAGGACAGAGAGAAAGGGAGAGGGGAGGGGAAAGGAAGAGGGGGGAGAGAAAGATAGAGCCCCTGAAGATCTGCTTCACCCCCTGTAAAGCGACTCCCCTGCAGGTGGGGGTCTGGGGGCCATACCGTGGATCCTTCTGCCTGTCCCCTCGTTTCCTCCACCACCTCTTAACCCTCTGACATTCTGCCCAACCTCCCTGGATTTCCTTTTGACAGCAATATGACCTGTCTATTTTTTGAATCCTCAATATCCTGAGGATCAGTCTTGGAAATAGTCTCATGAGAAGCCACAGGGGGATCTCTGGAATCAGAGAGCGCCTGGAACAGCAGCTGGGGCTCTGGAGCCAGGGCATGGTCCACCTACCCATCCACCCTCCACGGAGTCCTCCTGCCTGCATCTTGGTCCTGCTCCCTCCCCAAAAGATTTTTTCCCTTGTTTCACTGAGAAACAGGCATCACACAGGAGAGTCAGGCAGGGGGAAATGAAAAAAAAAAGCCTTTTTTTTTTTTTTTTTTTTACCCTACTGATGGACCAGCTTCTGGGAAGTATAGGTTTTGAACCTGAAAACGTTGTCTGCCTCTGCCTCTGCCTGTCTCTGAGACCACTGGAGGAGCCACTGACCCAGGCAGACCTTGTGCTCAGAGTGGGGTGTTTTCGCCAGTCCTAGGCTTGCACAGCGCACTTGGGATTGGGTTGCCTGAGATCCAAATGTTACATTGTAGATTGTTTGCAGTTCCGGCTCCCCAGGACATTGGACAGACCCAACTCCCCTGGGGATACCCAGAGAAAAAGACTCTTGCCATCCTTAGTGCAAATGGAGTGGAGGGGGAGGGGAGAGATGTGCATGTGTGGGATACTCATGCCCAGGTGTGTGTGAGGGGCCCTGACAGGGGTTAGAAGGGGGTTGAGGGGCAGAAGGAGACTGTTTGGGGGGCAGGCTGCAGGCAGGGGAGCCCCTGAATAGGTGCAGGGCTGTGTGTGCCTGTGGTGGCAGGGCGTTAGGGCAGGTCCCCCTGCAGGATGGTGAAGATGGCAGCTGGGCTGGCCCAGGGCCCCCAGGGCTGGAGGGCAGCAGCAGGCTGGCAGGAAAGGAGGCAAACAGTAGATGACATTTGGGGAGCTGGGGGACAGGGGGCAAGGGGAAAAGGGGGCATCCTTGCGGAGGAGGGGGAGGGGGCTGGACTGGAGAGTGGGTGGAGCTGGAGGCAGGCAGGTCCCAAGAATCAGGAACTGACAGGGCCAGATACCTGCACCCACCCACTGGATAGCAGCTGCAGCAGCCAGAGCAGCAGCCCTGGCTTGCCTAGGCCAAGGGCCCTGAGTGAGTCCCTCTGAGGATGAGGAAGGGGAGGGCGAGGGGGAGAGGGAGAGGGAGGGGGAGGAGGGCCGCTGTCAGCAGGCAACGGGGTCTACAGGGGCCTCCACTATGGAGGCCTGTGTCCAGGTGGCTGCCCGCCAGATCCGGGGCAGCTCAGGGCTCCCAGGGCCCTGGGGGGTGTCTGGGGGCTGTCAGTCAGTCAGTCTGTCTGTGTGTCAGTGCACTTGCTTGGACAGGGTCCTGGCGGCCCTTGGACCCCAGCCCTGGGCTGTCAGATGCCGGCCCCGCCCCCTGACCCGCCCCCACCGTGCCCCTTGCCCCGGAACCCTGCCCACCTGCGCTGGCTTTTGCCTGGGGCTCTGGCTCTGGTGGCTGCCCACCACCCCTCAGATCAAGTTCAGGGTGGGTGTCATGGCTGCTGCCACCACCACTGCCTCCCTAGGGGTCAACTGGGTGGGCGGGGTCCTCGTGGCCTAGCAACCTCTGGAGCCCTCTGTGATGTCCCCCCCCCAGGATTCTGTGCGCAGGCGCACTGGCACTGGGCAGCCCAACTGTCCTGCCACTATGTCAGGCGGCAGCAACCAGACCCCTGGGCCCTGGCACAGAGGGACGGAAGAACGGGAGGACAGCGCTGACCGACGACGGACCTTGGGGCTGGCAGCCAAGAGAGCAAAGGAGGAGGTGCGCCCAGGAGCCAGGGAGCCCAGGCCACAGCTGCCTGCATGCCTGCCTGCCTTGCTGGATGCCGGTATGCTATCTCTGTCCAGGTGGGTTTCTCAGTTCCTCTCCTGTCCTCTCCTCTCCTCTCCTGTCCGCTCCTCTCCTCTTGTCTCTCTTCACTTCCGGGTGCCCTGATCACCAGCTCGAGCGCTTTTGACATTTCGCCTGTGACAGCTGCCCACACCCCCCCTCCGCGTCCCTGACGTGACCCAGCTCACAGACTCACCTGCTCACCCCACCCACACCCACACCCCCCACCACATTCCCTGGATCAGCTCTTCTGCCCTATTCAGCCAAACTGCCCAGTTGGCAACGTATCTGTGCAGGCTTGACTGTCTATCATTCAAGGTTATATCTCCTTTTGTACTTAGCTTGGTTGATTGGTCGATGGATAGTTGGATGGATGGATGGATGGATGGATGGATGGATGGATGGATGGAAGGTTGGAGTGATGCACGGGTTGATCGATTGGTTTTGTAGAGGCAGAGAGCCATCTAGGGGTACTTGAGACCTCTGGCATCAGAGCCCTAGTCTTCTGTTGAATGTAAAACATTAACACCTCAATAAATAAATGAATAAATAAATTAAATAAACTGGGTTAAAAAAAACGCGGTGTCTTTTTCCTTTCTGAATATGGTATGCTGTGAGGATCATAATAAGGAAAGCATTGTTCTGAGCAGCCCCTTGAACTATTGGGATATTTCATTTTGCCGCCTTCTTCTTCTTCTTCTTCTTCTTCTTCTTCTTCTTCTTCTTCTTCTTCTTCTTCTTCTTTTTTCTTTGCTTTCTATTATCTTGATTTATTTTTTGGAATGGACAGTCAAGAATTGAGAGACAAGGGAGGGATAGAGATTTTGAGAACCAGAGAGATACCTGCAGCACATCTGCACCACTTATAAAGATTTCCCACTGCAAGTGGGGACCAGGGTCTTGAACCCAGGTCCTCCTACAGTTTAACATGAGTGCTTAACCAGGTGAGGCACCACCTGCTAAGCTTAATTAATGTGACATTTTTTTAGCAATGAAAAGAAATTCTCTTGGCTAGGTAAATAAATAAAATATAAATAAGTAAATAAAAGTGCTTTTACGTTTACACAGTGGAAACACACACTGGGACATATTCTTGTATATTACTTGTATTATTTATTTATTTATTGCCACAAGGGGTTATTGCCATAGCGCAGTGCCAGTACCACTAATCCACTGCTCCTATGTTCCATTTTTTCCCTTTTTGCTGCCCTTGTGGCTTGAATATTGTGGTTATTAATAATATTATTATTGTTGTTGTGATAGTTACTGTCCTTGCGGAGAACAGAGAAAAATGTAAAGAGGAGGGGAAAGAGAGATGGGGGAGAGAAAGATAGGCCCCCTGAAGATCTGCTTCACTAAATAAATAAAGCACATTTACATTTGACTCAGTAGAAACACAGAGACACGTATACATGTAAATACCTGTATTTTTTATTTATGTATTCGTTATCTATTGATTGATTGACTGATTGATTGCCTCCAGGGTTATTGTCAGGGCTAGGGGCCTGCACCACGAACCCACTACTCCTGCAGACCATGTTTTCCCCTTTGGCTGCCCTTGTTGCCTGAACTTGGTTGTGGTTATTATTATCGTTGTTGTTGCTGTTACTGTCCTTGCATAGGATAGAGAGAAAGGGAGAGAGGAGTGGAAACACAGAAGGGTGAGAGAAAGGTAGACCCCTGCAGGTCTGCTTCACTAGATAAACAAAAGTGCATGTACATTTATTTACAAAGTGGATACACCGACACATGTATACATGTATATTACCTGTATATTTTCTCTATGAGTTTATATATATATATATATGTATGTATGTATGTATGTATGTATTTATTTATTTATTGCTTCCAGGGTTACTGCCGGTGCTCGATACATATACCTGGAATCCACTGCTCCTGCAGACCATTTATTCTCCTTTTGCTGCCCTTGTTGCTTGATCATTGTTGTGCTTCTTGTTGTTGTTGTTGTTACTGTCCTTGCATAGGACAGAGAGAAAGGGAGAGGGGAGGGGAAAGGAAGAGGGGGGAGAGAAAGATAGAGCCCCTGAAGATCTGCTTCACCCCCTGTAAAGCGACTCCCCTGCAGGTGGGGGTCTGGGGGCCATACCGTGGATCCTTCTGCCTGTCCCCTCGTTTCCTCCACCACCTCTTAACCCTCTGACATTCTGCCCAACCTCCCTGGATTTCCTTTTGACAGCAATATGACCTGTCTATTTTTTGAATCCTCAATATCCTGAGGATCAGTCTTGGAAATAGTCTCATGAGAAGCCACAGGGGGATCTCTGGAATCAGAGAGCGCCTGGAACAGCAGCTGGGGCTCTGGAGCCAGGGCATGGTCCACCTACCCATCCACCCTCCACGGAGTCCTCCTGCCTGCATCTTGGTCCTGCTCCCTCCCCAAAAGATTTTTTCCCTTGTTTCACTGAGAAACAGGCATCACACAGGAGAGTCAGGCAGGGGGAAATGAAAAAAAAAAGCCTTTTTTTTTTTTTTTTTTTTACCCTACTGATGGACCAGCTTCTGGGAAGTATAGGTTTTGAACCTGAAAACGTTGTCTGCCTCTGCCTCTGCCTGTCTCTGAGACCACTGGAGGAGCCACTGACCCAGGCAGACCTTGTGCTCAGAGTGGGGTGTTTTCGCCAGTCCTAGGCTTGCACAGCGCACTTGGGATTGGGTTGCCTGAGATCCAAATGTTACATTGTAGATTGTTTGCAGTTCCGGCTCCCCAGGACATTGGACAGACCCAACTCCCCTGGGGATACCCAGAGAAAAAGACTCTTGCCATCCTTAGTGCAAATGGAGTGGAGGGGGAGGGGAGAGATGTGCATGTGTGGGATACTCATGCCCAGGTGTGTGTGAGGGGCCCTGACAGGGGTTAGAAGGGGGTTGAGGGGCAGAAGGAGACTGTTTGGGGGGCAGGCTGCAGGCAGGGGAGCCCCTGAATAGGTGCAGGGCTGTGTGTGCCTGTGGTGGCAGGGCGTTAGGGCAGGTCCCCCTGCAGGATGGTGAAGATGGCAGCTGGGCTGGCCCAGGGCCCCCAGGGCTGGAGGGCAGCAGCAGGCTGGCAGGAAAGGAGGCAAACAGTAGATGACATTTGGGGAGCTGGGGGACAGGGGGCAAGGGGAAAAGGGGGCATCCTTGCGGAGGAGGGGGAGGGGGCTGGACTGGAGAGTGGGTGGAGCTGGAGGCAGGCAGGTCCCAAGAATCAGGAACTGACAGGGCCAGATACCTGCACCCACCCACTGGATAGCAGCTGCAGCAGCCAGAGCAGCAGCCCTGGCTTGCCTAGGCCAAGGGCCCTGAGTGAGTCCCTCTGAGGATGAGGAAGGGGAGGGCGAGGGGGAGAGGGAGAGGGAGGGGGAGGAGGGCCGCTGTCAGCAGGCAACGGGGTCTACAGGGGCCTCCACTATGGAGGCCTGTGTCCAGGTGGCTGCCCGCCAGATCCGGGGCAGCTCAGGGCTCCCAGGGCCCTGGGGGGTGTCTGGGGGCTGTCAGTCAGTCAGTCTGTCTGTGTGTCAGTGCACTTGCTTGGACAGGGTCCTGGCGGCCCTTGGACCCCAGCCCTGGGCTGTCAGATGCCGGCCCCGCCCCCTGACCCGCCCCCACCGTGCCCCTTGCCCCGGAACCCTGCCCACCTGCGCTGGCTTTTGCCTGGGGCTCTGGCTCTGGTGGCTGCCCACCACCCCTCAGATCAAGTTCAGGGTGGGTGTCATGGCTGCTGCCACCACCACTGCCTCCCTAGGGGTCAACTGGGTGGGCGGGGTCCTCGTGGCCTAGCAACCTCTGGAGCCCTCTGTGATGTCCCCCCCCCAGGATTCTGTGCGCAGGCGCACTGGCACTGGGCAGCCCAACTGTCCTGCCACTATGTCAGGCGGCAGCAACCAGACCCCTGGGCCCTGGCACAGAGGGACGGAAGAACGGGAGGACAGCGCTGACCGACGACGGACCTTGGGGCTGGCAGCCAAGAGAGCAAAGGAGGAGGTGCGCCCAGGAGCCAGGGAGCCCAGGCCACAGCTGCCTGCATGCCTGCCTGCCTTGCTGGATGCCGGTATGCTATCTCTGTCCAGGTGGGTTTCTCAGTTCCTCTCCTGTCCTCTCCTCTCCTCTCCTGTCCGCTCCTCTCCTCTTGTCTCTCTTCACTTCCGGGTGCCCTGATCACCAGCTCGAGCGCTTTTGACATTTCGCCTGTGACAGCTGCCCACACCCCCCCTCCGCGTCCCTGACGTGACCCAGCTCACAGACTCACCTGCTCACCCCACCCACACCCACACCCCCCACCACATTCCCTGGATCAGCTCTTCTGCCCTATTCAGCCAAACTGCCCAGTTGGCAACGTATCTGTGCAGGCTTGACTGTCTATCATTCAAGGTTATATCTCCTTTTGTACTTAGCTTGGTTGATTGGTCGATGGATAGTTGGATGGATGGATGGATGGATGGATGGATGGATGGATGGATGGAAGGTTGGAGTGATGCACGGGTTGATCGATTGGTTTTGTAGAGGCAGAGAGCCATCTAGGGGTACTTGAGACCTCTGGCATCAGAGCCCTAGTCTTCTGTTGAATGTAAAACATTAACACCTCAATAAATAAATGAATAAATAAATTAAATAAACTGGGTTAAAAAAAACGCGGTGTCTTTTTCCTTTCTGAATATGGTATGCTGTGAGGATCATAATAAGGAAAGCATTGTTCTGAGCAGCCCCTTGAACTATTGGGATATTTCATTTTGCCGCCTTCTTCTTCTTCTTCTTCTTCTTCTTCTTCTTCTTCTTCTTCTTCTTCTTCTTCTTCTTTTTTCTTTGCTTTCTATTATCTTGATTTATTTTTTGGAATGGACAGTCAAGAATTGAGAGACAAGGGAGGGATAGAGATTTTGAGAACCAGAGAGATACCTGCAGCACATCTGCACCACTTATAAAGATTTCCCACTGCAAGTGGGGACCAGGGTCTTGAACCCAGGTCCTCCTACAGTTTAACATGAGTGCTTAACCAGGTGAGGCACCACCTGCTAAGCTTAATTAATGTGACATTTTTTTAGCAATGAAAAGAAATTCTCTTGGCTAGGTAAATAAATAAAATATAAATAAGTAAATAAAAGTGCTTTTACGTTTACACAGTGGAAACACACACTGGGACATATTCTTGTATATTACTTGTATTATTTATTTATTTATTGCCACAAGGGGTTATTGCCATAGCGCAGTGCCAGTACCACTAATCCACTGCTCCTATGTTCCATTTTTTCCCTTTTTGCTGCCCTTGTGGCTTGAATATTGTGGTTATTAATAATATTATTATTGTTGTTGTGATAGTTACTGTCCTTGCGGAGAACAGAGAAAAATGTAAAGAGGAGGGGAAAGAGAGATGGGGGAGAGAAAGATAGGCCCCCTGAAGATCTGCTTCACTAAATAAATAAAGCACATTTACATTTGACTCAGTAGAAACACAGAGACACGTATACATGTAAATACCTGTATTTTTTATTTATGTATTCGTTATCTATTGATTGATTGACTGATTGATTGCCTCCAGGGTTATTGTCAGGGCTAGGGGCCTGCACCACGAACCCACTACTCCTGCAGACCATGTTTTCCCCTTTGGCTGCCCTTGTTGCCTGAACTTGGTTGTGGTTATTATTATCGTTGTTGTTGCTGTTACTGTCCTTGCATAGGACAGAGAGAAAGGGAGAGAGGAGTGGAAACACAGAAGGGTGAGAGAAAGGTAGACCCCTGCAGGTCTGCTTCACTAGATAAACAAAAGTGCATGTACATTTATTTACAAAGTGGATACACCGACACATGTATACATGTATATTACCTGTATATTTTCTCTATGAGTTTATATATATATATATATGTATGTATGTATGTATGTATTTATTTATTTATTTATTGCTTCCAGGGTTACTGCCGGTGCTCGATACATATACCTGGAATCCACTGCTCCTGCAGACCATTTATTCTCCTTTTGCTGCCCTTGTTGCTTGATCATTGTTGTGCTTCTTGTTGTTGTTGTTGTTACTGTCCTTGCATAGGACAGAGAGAAAGGGAGAGGGGAGGGGAAAGGAAGAGGGGGGAGAGAAAGATAGAGCCCCTGAAGATCTGCTTCACCCCCTGTAAAGCGACTCCCCTGCAGGTGGGGGTCTGGGGGCCATACCGTGGATCCTTCTGCCTGTCCCCTCGTTTCCTCCACCACCTCTTAACCCTCTGACATTCTGCCCAACCTCCCTGGATTTCCTTTTGACAGCAATATGACCTGTCTATTTTTTGAATCCTCAATATCCTGAGGATCAGTCTTGGAAATAGTCTCATGAGAAGCCACAGGGGGATCTCTGGAATCAGAGAGCGCCTGGAACAGCAGCTGGGGCTCTGGAGCCAGGGCATGGTCCACCTACCCATCCACCCTCCACGGAGTCCTCCTGCCTGCATCTTGGTCCTGCTCCCTCCCCAAAAGATTTTTTCCCTTGTTTCACTGAGAAACAGGCATCACACAGGAGAGTCAGGCAGGGGGAAATGAAAAAAAAAAGCCTTTTTTTTTTTTTTTTTTTACCCTACTGATGGACCAGCTTCTGGGAAGTATAGGTTTTGAACCTGAAAACGTTGTCTGCCTCTGCCTCTGCCTGTCTCTGAGACCACTGGAGGAGCCACTGACCCAGGCAGACCTTGTGCTCAGAGTGGGGTGTTTTCGCCAGTCCTAGGCTTGCACAGCGCACTTGGGATTGGGTTGCCTGAGATCCAAATGTTACATTGTAGATTGTTTGCAGTTCCGGCTCCCCAGGACATTGGACAGACCCAACTCCCCTGGGGATACCCAGAGAAAAAGACTCTTGCCATCCTTAGTGCAAATGGAGTGGAGGGGGAGGGGAGAGATGTGCATGTGTGGGATACTCATGCCCAGGTGTGTGTGAGGGGCCCTGACAGGGGTTAGAAGGGGGTTGAGGGGCAGAAGGAGACTGTTTGGGGGGCAGGCTGCAGGCAGGGGAGCCCCTGAATAGGTGCAGGGCTGTGTGTGCCTGTGGTGGCAGGGCGTTAGGGCAGGTCCCCCTGCAGGATGGTGAAGATGGCAGCTGGGCTGGCCCAGGGCCCCCAGGGCTGGAGGGCAGCAGCAGGCTGGCAGGAAAGGAGGCAAACAGTAGATGACAGTTGGGGAGCTGGGGGACAGGGGGCAAGGGGAAAAGGGGGCATCCTTGCGGAGGAGGGGGAGGGGGCTGGACTGGAGAGTGGGTGGAGCTGGAGGCAGGCAGGTCCCAAGAATCAGGAACTGACAGGGCCAGATACCTGCACCCACCCACTGGATAGCAGCTGCAGCAGCCAGAGCAGCAGCCCTGGCTTGCCTAGGCCAAGGGCCCTGAGTGAGTCCCTCTGAGGATGAGGAAGGGGAGGGCGAGGGGGAGAGGGAGAGGGAGGGGGAGGAGGGCCGCTGTCAGCAGGCAACGGGGTCTACAGGGGCCTCCACTATGGAGGCCTGTGTCCAGGTGGCTGCCCGCCAGATCCGGGGCAGCTCAGGGCTCCCAGGGCCCTGGGGGGTGTCTGGGGGCTGTCAGTCAGTCAGTCTGTCTGTGTGTCAGTGCACTTGCTTGGACAGGGTCCTGGCGGCCCTTGGACCCCAGCCCTGGGCTGTCAGATGCCGGCCCCGCCCCCTGACCCGCCCCCACCGTGCCCCTTGCCCCGGAACCCTGCCCACCTGCGCTGGCTTTTGCCTGGGGCTCTGGCTCTGGTGGCTGCCCACCACCCCTCAGATCAAGTTCAGGGTGGGTGTCATGGCTGCTGCCACCACCACTGCCTCCCTAGGGGTCAACTGGGTGGGCGGGGTCCTCGTGGCCTAGCAACCTCTGGAGCCCTCTGTGATGTCCCCCCCCCAGGATTCTGTGCGCAGGCGCACTGGCACTGGGCAGCCCAACTGTCCTGCCACTATGTCAGGCGGCAGCAACCAGACCCCTGGGCCCTGGCACAGAGGGACGGAAGAACGGGAGGACAGCGCTGACCGACGACGGACCTTGGGGCTGGCAGCCAAGAGAGCAAAGGAGGAGGTGCGCCCAGGAGCCAGGGAGCCCAGGCCACAGCTGCCTGCATGCCTGCCTGCCTTGCTGGATGCCGGTATGCTATCTCTGTCCAGGTGGGTTTCTCAGTTCCTCTCCTGTCCTCTCCTCTCCTCTCCTGTCCGCTCCTCTCCTCTTGTCTCTCTTCACTTCCGGGTGCCCTGATCACCAGCTCGAGCGCTTTTGACATTTCGCCTGTGACAGCTGCCCACACCCCCCCTCCGCGTCCCTGACGTGACCCAGCTCACAGACTCACCTGCTCACCCCACCCACACCCACACCCCCCACCACATTCCCTGGATCAGCTCTTCTGCCCTATTCAGCCAAACTGCCCAGTTGGCAACGTATCTGTGCAGGCTTGACTGTCTATCATTCAAGGTTATATCTCCTTTTGTACTTAGCTTGGTTGATTGGTCGATGGATAGTTGGATGGATGGATGGATGGATGGATGGATGGATGGATGGATGGAAGGTTGGAGTGATGCACGGGTTGATCGATTGGTTTTGTAGAGGCAGAGAGCCATCTAGGGGTACTTGAGACCTCTGGCATCAGAGCCCTAGTCTTCTGTTGAATGTAAAACATTAACACCTCAATAAATAAATGAATAAATAAATTAAATAAACTGGGTTAAAAAAAACGCGGTGTCTTTTTCCTTTCTGAATATGGTATGCTGTGAGGATCATAATAAGGAAAGCATTGTTCTGAGCAGCCCCTTGAACTATTGGGATATTTCATTTTGCCGCCTTCTTCTTCTTCTTCTTCTTCTTCTTCTTCTTCTTCTTCTTCTTCTTCTTCTTCTTCTTCTTTTTTCTTTGCTTTCTATTATCTTGATTTATTTTTTGGAATGGACAGTCAAGAATTGAGAGACAAGGGAGGGATAGAGATTTTGAGAACCAGAGAGATACCTGCAGCACATCTGCACCACTTATAAAGATTTCCCACTGCAAGTGGGGACCAGGGTCTTGAACCCAGGTCCTCCTACAGTTTAACATGAGTGCTTAACCAGGTGAGGCACCACCTGCTAAGCTTAATTAATGTGACATTTTTTTAGCAATGAAAAGAAATTCTCTTGGCTAGGTAAATAAATAAAATATAAATAAGTAAATAAAAGTGCTTTTACGTTTACACAGTGGAAACACACACTGGGACATATTCTTGTATATTACTTGTATTATTTATTTATTTATTGCCACAAGGGGTTATTGCCATAGCGCAGTGCCAGTACCACTAATCCACTGCTCCTATGTTCCATTTTTTCCCTTTTTGCTGCCCTTGTGGCTTGAATATTGTGGTTATTAATAATATTATTATTGTTGTTGTGATAGTTACTGTCCTTGCGGAGAACAGAGAAAAATGTAAAGAGGAGGGGAAAGAGAGATGGGGGAGAGAAAGATAGGCCCCCTGAAGATCTGCTTCACTAAATAAATAAAGCACATTTACATTTGACTCAGTAGAAACACAGAGACACGTATACATGTAAATACCTGTATTTTTTATTTATGTATTCGTTATCTATTGATTGATTGACTGATTGATTGCCTCCAGGGTTATTGTCAGGGCTAGGGGCCTGCACCACGAACCCACTACTCCTGCAGACCATGTTTTCCCCTTTGGCTGCCCTTGTTGCCTGAACTTGGTTGTGGTTATTATTATCGTTGTTGTTGCTGTTACTGTCCTTGCATAGGATAGAGAGAAAGGGAGAGAGGAGTGGAAACACAGAAGGGTGAGAGAAAGGTAGACCCCTGCAGGTCTGCTTCACTAGATAAACAAAAGTGCATGTACATTTATTTACAAAGTGGATACACCGACACATGTATACATGTATATTACCTGTATATTTTCTCTATGAGTTTATATATATATATATATGTATGTATGTATGTATGTATGTATTTATTTATTTATTGCTTCCAGGGTTACTGCCGGTGCTCGATACATATACCTGGAATCCACTGCTCCTGCAGACCATTTATTCTCCTTTTGCTGCCCTTGTTGCTTGATCATTGTTGTGCTTCTTGTTGTTGTTGTTGTTACTGTCCTTGCATAGGACAGAGAGAAAGGGAGAGGGGAGGGGAAAGGAAGAGGGGGGAGAGAAAGATAGAGCCCCTGAAGATCTGCTTCACCCCCTGTAAAGCGACTCCCCTGCAGGTGGGGGTCTGGGGGCCATACCGTGGATCCTTCTGCCTGTCCCCTCGTTTCCTCCACCACCTCTTAACCCTCTGACATTCTGCCCAACCTCCCTGGATTTCCTTTTGACAGCAATATGACCTGTCTATTTTTTGAATCCTCAATATCCTGAGGATCAGTCTTGGAAATAGTCTCATGAGAAGCCACAGGGGGATCTCTGGAATCAGAGAGCGCCTGGAACAGCAGCTGGGGCTCTGGAGCCAGGGCATGGTCCACCTACCCATCCACCCTCCACGGAGTCCTCCTGCCTGCATCTTGGTCCTGCTCCCTCCCCAAAAGATTTTTTCCCTTGTTTCACTGAGAAACAGGCATCACACAGGAGAGTCAGGCAGGGGGAAATGAAAAAAAAAAGCCTTTTTTTTTTTTTTTTTTTTACCCTACTGATGGACCAGCTTCTGGGAAGTATAGGTTTTGAACCTGAAAACGTTGTCTGCCTCTGCCTCTGCCTGTCTCTGAGACCACTGGAGGAGCCACTGACCCAGGCAGACCTTGTGCTCAGAGTGGGGTGTTTTCGCCAGTCCTAGGCTTGCACAGCGCACTTGGGATTGGGTTGCCTGAGATCCAAATGTTACATTGTAGATTGTTTGCAGTTCCGGCTCCCCAGGACATTGGACAGACCCAACTCCCCTGGGGATACCCAGAGAAAAAGACTCTTGCCATCCTTAGTGCAAATGGAGTGGAGGGGGAGGGGAGAGATGTGCATGTGTGGGATACTCATGCCCAGGTGTGTGTGAGGGGCCCTGACAGGGGTTAGAAGGGGGTTGAGGGGCAGAAGGAGACTGTTTGGGGGGCAGGCTGCAGGCAGGGGAGCCCCTGAATAGGTGCAGGGCTGTGTGTGCCTGTGGTGGCAGGGCGTTAGGGCAGGTCCCCCTGCAGGATGGTGAAGATGGCAGCTGGGCTGGCCCAGGGCCCCCAGGGCTGGAGGGCAGCAGCAGGCTGGCAGGAAAGGAGGCAAACAGTAGATGACATTTGGGGAGCTGGGGGACAGGGGGCAAGGGGAAAAGGGGGCATCCTTGCGGAGGAGGGGGAGGGGGCTGGACTGGAGAGTGGGTGGAGCTGGAGGCAGGCAGGTCCCAAGAATCAGGAACTGACAGGGCCAGATACCTGCACCCACCCACTGGATAGCAGCTGCAGCAGCCAGAGCAGCAGCCCTGGCTTGCCTAGGCCAAGGGCCCTGAGTGAGTCCCTCTGAGGATGAGGAAGGGGAGGGCGAGGGGGAGAGGGAGAGGGAGGGGGAGGAGGGCCGCTGTCAGCAGGCAACGGGGTCTACAGGGGCCTCCACTATGGAGGCCTGTGTCCAGGTGGCTGCCCGCCAGATCCGGGGCAGCTCAGGGCTCCCAGGGCCCTGGGGGGTGTCTGGGGGCTGTCAGTCAGTCAGTCTGTCTGTGTGTCAGTGCACTTGCTTGGACAGGGTCCTGGCGGCCCTTGGACCCCAGCCCTGGGCTGTCAGATGCCGGCCCCGCCCCCTGACCCGCCCCCACCGTGCCCCTTGCCCCGGAACCCTGCCCACCTGCGCTGGCTTTTGCCTGGGGCTCTGGCTCTGGTGGCTGCCCACCACCCCTCAGATCAAGTTCAGGGTGGGTGTCATGGCTGCTGCCACCACCACTGCCTCCCTAGGGGTCAACTGGGTGGGCGGGGTCCTCGTGGCCTAGCAACCTCTGGAGCCCTCTGTGATGTCCCCCCCCCAGGATTCTGTGCGCAGGCGCACTGGCACTGGGCAGCCCAACTGTCCTGCCACTATGTCAGGCGGCAGCAACCAGACCCCTGGGCCCTGGCACAGAGGGACGGAAGAACGGGAGGACAGCGCTGACCGACGACGGACCTTGGGGCTGGCAGCCAAGAGAGCAAAGGAGGAGGTGCGCCCAGGAGCCAGGGAGCCCAGGCCACAGCTGCCTGCATGCCTGCCTGCCTTGCTGGATGCCGGTATGCTATCTCTGTCCAGGTGGGTTTCTCAGTTCCTCTCCTGTCCTCTCCTCTCCTCTCCTGTCCGCTCCTCTCCTCTTGTCTCTCTTCACTTCCGGGTGCCCTGATCACCAGCTCGAGCGCTTTTGACATTTCGCCTGTGACAGCTGCCCACACCCCCCCTCCGCGTCCCTGACGTGACCCAGCTCACAGACTCACCTGCTCACCCCACCCACACCCACACCCCCCACCACATTCCCTGGATCAGCTCTTCTGCCCTATTCAGCCAAACTGCCCAGTTGGCAACGTATCTGTGCAGGCTTGACTGTCTATCATTCAAGGTTATATCTCCTTTTGTACTTAGCTTGGTTGATTGGTCGATGGATAGTTGGATGGATGGATGGATGGATGGATGGATGGATGGATGGAAGGTTGGAGTGATGCACGGGTTGATCGATTGGTTTTGTAGAGGCAGAGAGCCATCTAGGGGTACTTGAGACCTCTGGCATCAGAGCCCTAGTCTTCTGTTGAATGTAAAACATTAACACCTCAATAAATAAATGAATAAATAAATTAAATAAACTGGGTTAAAAAAAACGCGGTGTCTTTTTCCTTTCTGAATATGGTATGCTGTGAGGATCATAATAAGGAAAGCATTGTTCTGAGCAGCCCCTTGAACTATTGGGATATTTCATTTTGCCGCCTTCTTCTTCTTCTTCTTCTTCTTCTTCTTCTTCTTCTTCTTCTTCTTCTTCTTCTTTTTTCTTTGCTTTCTATTATCTTGATTTATTTTTTGGAATGGACAGTCAAGAATTGAGAGACAAGGGAGGGATAGAGATTTTGAGAACCAGAGAGATACCTGCAGCACATCTGCACCACTTATAAAGATTTCCCACTGCAAGTGGGGACCAGGGTCTTGAACCCAGGTCCTCCTACAGTTTAACATGAGTGCTTAACCAGGTGAGGCACCACCTGCTAAGCTTAATTAATGTGACATTTTTTTAGCAATGAAAAGAAATTCTCTTGGCTAGGTAAATAAATAAAATATAAATAAGTAAATAAAAGTGCTTTTACGTTTACACAGTGGAAACACACACTGGGACATATTCTTGTATATTACTTGTATTATTTATTTATTTATTGCCACAAGGGGTTATTGCCATAGCGCAGTGCCAGTACCACTAATCCACTGCTCCTATGTTCCATTTTTTCCCTTTTTGCTGCCCTTGTGGCTTGAATATTGTGGTTATTAATAATATTATTATTGTTGTTGTGATAGTTACTGTCCTTGCGGAGAACAGAGAAAAATGTAAAGAGGAGGGGAAAGAGAGATGGGGGAGAGAAAGATAGGCCCCCTGAAGATCTGCTTCACTAAATAAATAAAGCACATTTACATTTGACTCAGTAGAAACACAGAGACACGTATACATGTAAATACCTGTATTTTTTATTTATGTATTCGTTATCTATTGATTGATTGACTGATTGATTGCCTCCAGGGTTATTGTCAGGGCTAGGGGCCTGCACCACGAACCCACTACTCCTGCAGACCATGTTTTCCCCTTTGGCTGCCCTTGTTGCCTGAACTTGGTTGTGGTTATTATTATCGTTGTTGTTGCTGTTACTGTCCTTGCATAGGATAGAGAGAAAGGGAGAGAGGAGTGGAAACACAGAAGGGTGAGAGAAAGGTAGACCCCTGCAGGTCTGCTTCACTAGATAAACAAAAGTGCATGTACATTTATTTACAAAGTGGATACACCGACACATGTATACATGTATATTACCTGTATATTTTCTCTATGAGTTTATATATATATATATATGTATGTATGTATGTATGTATGTATTTATTTATTTATTGCTTCCAGGGTTACTGCCGGTGCTCGATACATATACCTGGAATCCACTGCTCCTGCAGACCATTTATTCTCCTTTTGCTGCCCTTGTTGCTTGATCATTGTTGTGCTTCTTGTTGTTGTTGTTGTTACTGTCCTTGCATAGGACAGAGAGAAAGGGAGAGGGGAGGGGAAAGGAAGAGGGGGGAGAGAAAGATAGAGCCCCTGAAGATCTGCTTCACCCCCTGTAAAGCGACTCCCCTGCAGGTGGGGGTCTGGGGGCCATACCGTGGATCCTTCTGCCTGTCCCCTCGTTTCCTCCACCACCTCTTAACCCTCTGACATTCTGCCCAACCTCCCTGGATTTCCTTTTGACAGCAATATGACCTGTCTATTTTTTGAATCCTCAATATCCTGAGGATCAGTCTTGGAAATAGTCTCATGAGAAGCCACAGGGGGATCTCTGGAATCAGAGAGCGCCTGGAACAGCAGCTGGGGCTCTGGAGCCAGGGCATGGTCCACCTACCCATCCACCCTCCACGGAGTCCTCCTGCCTGCATCTTGGTCCTGCTCCCTCCCCAAAAGATTTTTTCCCTTGTTTCACTGAGAAACAGGCATCACACAGGAGAGTCAGGCAGGGGGAAATGAAAAAAAAAAGCCTTTTTTTTTTTTTTTTTTTACCCTACTGATGGACCAGCTTCTGGGAAGTATAGGTTTTGAACCTGAAAACGTTGTCTGCCTCTGCCTCTGCCTGTCTCTGAGACCACTGGAGGAGCCACTGACCCAGGCAGACCTTGTGCTCAGAGTGGGGTGTTTTCGCCAGTCCTAGGCTTGCACAGCGCACTTGGGATTGGGTTGCCTGAGATCCAAATGTTACATTGTAGATTGTTTGCAGTTCCGGCTCCCCAGGACATTGGACAGACCCAACTCCCCTGGGGATACCCAGAGAAAAAGACTCTTGCCATCCTTAGTGCAAATGGAGTGGAGGGGGAGGGGAGAGATGTGCATGTGTGGGATACTCATGCCCAGGTGTGTGTGAGGGGCCCTGACAGGGGTTAGAAGGGGGTTGAGGGGCAGAAGGAGACTGTTTGGGGGGCAGGCTGCAGGCAGGGGAGCCCCTGAATAGGTGCAGGGCTGTGTGTGCCTGTGGTGGCAGGGCGTTAGGGCAGGTCCCCCTGCAGGATGGTGAAGATGGCAGCTGGGCTGGCCCAGGGCCCCCAGGGCTGGAGGGCAGCAGCAGGCTGGCAGGAAAGGAGGCAAACAGTAGATGACAGTTGGGGAGCTGGGGGACAGGGGGCAAGGGGAAAAGGGGGCATCCTTGCGGAGGAGGGGGAGGGGGCTGGACTGGAGAGTGGGTGGAGCTGGAGGCAGGCAGGTCCCAAGAATCAGGAACTGACAGGGCCAGATACCTGCACCCACCCACTGGATAGCAGCTGCAGCAGCCAGAGCAGCAGCCCTGGCTTGCCTAGGCCAAGGGCCCTGAGTGAGTCCCTCTGAGGATGAGGAAGGGGAGGGCGAGGGGGAGAGGGAGAGGGAGGGGGAGGAGGGCCGCTGTCAGCAGGCAACGGGGTCTACAGGGGCCTCCACTATGGAGGCCTGTGTCCAGGTGGCTGCCCGCCAGATCCGGGGCAGCTCAGGGCTCCCAGGGCCCTGGGGGGTGTCTGGGGGCTGTCAGTCAGTCAGTCTGTCTGTGTGTCAGTGCACTTGCTTGGACAGGGTCCTGGCGGCCCTTGGACCCCAGCCCTGGGCTGTCAGATGCCGGCCCCGCCCCCTGACCCGCCCCCACCGTGCCCATTGCCCCGGAACCCTGCCCACCTGCGCTGGCTTTTGCCTGGGGCTCTGGCTCTGGTGGCTGCCCACCACCCCTCAGATCAAGTTCAGGGTGGGTGTCATGGCTGCTGCCACCACCACTGCCTCCCTAGGGGTCAACTGGGTGGGCGGGGTCCTCGTGGCCTAGCAACCTCTGGAGCCCTCTGTGATGTCCCCCCCCCAGGATTCTGTGCGCAGGCGCACTGGCACTGGGCAGCCCAACTGTCCTGCCACTATGTCAGGCGGCAGCAACCAGACCCCTGGGCCCTGGCACAGAGGGACGGAAGAACGGGAGGACAGCGCTGACCGACGACGGACCTTGGGGCTGGCAGCCAAGAGAGCAAAGGAGGAGGTGCGCCCAGGAGCCAGGGAGCCCAGGCCACAGCTGCCTGCATGCCTGCCTGCCTTGCTGGATGCCGGTATGCTATCTCTGTCCAGGTGGGTTTCTCAGTTCCTCTCCTGTCCTCTCCTCTCCTCTCCTGTCCGCTCCTCTCCTCTTGTCTCTCTTCACTTCCGGGTGCCCTGATCACCAGCTCGAGCGCTTTTGACATTTCGCCTGTGACAGCTGCCCACACCCCCCCTCCGCGTCCCTGACGTGACCCAGCTCACAGACTCACCTGCTCACCCCACCCACACCCACACCCCCCACCACATTCCCTGGATCAGCTCTTCTGCCCTATTCAGCCAAACTGCCCAGTTGGCAACGTATCTGTGCAGGCTTGACTGTCTATCATTCAAGGTTATATCTCCTTTTGTACTTAGCTTGGTTGATTGGTCGATGGATAGTTGGATGGATGGATGGATGGATGGATGGATGGATGGATGGAAGGTTGGAGTGATGCACGGGTTGATCGATTGGTTTTGTAGAGGCAGAGAGCCATCTAGGGGTACTTGAGACCTCTGGCATCAGAGCCCTAGTCTTCTGTTGAATGTAAAACATTAACACCTCAATAAATAAATGAATAAATAAATTAAATAAACTGGGTTAAAAAAAACGCGGTGTCTTTTTCCTTTCTGAATATGGTATGCTGTGAGGATCATAATAAGGAAAGCATTGTTCTGAGCAGCCCCTTGAACTATTGGGATATTTCATTTTGCCGCCTTCTTCTTCTTCTTCTTCTTCTTCTTCTTCTTCTTCTTCTTCTTCTTCTTCTTCTTCTTTTTTCTTTGCTTTCTATTATCTTGATTTATTTTTTGGAATGGACAGTCAAGAATTGAGAGACAAGGGAGGGACAGAGATTTTGAGAACCAGAGAGATACCTGCAGCACATCTGCACCACTTGTAAAGATTTCCCACTGCAAGTGGGGACCAGGGTCTTGAACCCAGGTCCTCCTACAGTTTAACATGAGTGCTTAACCAGGTGAGGCACCACCTGCTAAGCTTAATTAATGTGACATTTTTTTAGCAATGAAAAGAAATTCTCTTGGCTAGGTAAATAAATAAAATATAAATAAGTAAATAAAAGTGCTTTTACGTTTACACAGTGGAAACACACACTGGGACATATTCTTGTATATTACTTGTATTATTTATTTATTTATTTATTTATTTATTGCCACAAGGGGTTATTGCCATAGCGCAGTGCCAGTACCACTAATCCACTGCTCCTATGTTCCATTTTTTCCATTTTTGCTGCCCTTGTGGCTTGAATATTGTGGTTATTAATAATATTATTATTGTTGTTGTGATAGTTACTGTCCTTGCGGAGAACAGAGAAAAATGTAAAGAGGAGGGGAAAGAGAGATGGGGGAGAGAAAGATAGGCCCCCTGAAGATCTGCTTCACTAAATAAATAAAGCACATTTACATTTGACTCAGTAGAAACACAGAGACACGTATACATGTAAATACCTGTATTTTTTATTTATGTATTCGTTATCTATTGATTGATTGACTGATTGATTGCCTCCAGGGTTATTGTCAGGGCTAGGGGCCTGCACCACGAACCCACTACTCCTGCAGACCATGTTTTCCCCTTTGGCTGCCCTTGTTGCCTGAACTTGGTTGTGGTTATTATTATCGTTGTTGTTGCTGTTACTGTCCTTGCATAGGACAGAGAGAAAGGGAGAGAGGAGTGGAAACACAGAAGGGTGAGAGAAAGGTAGACCCCTGCAGGTCTGCTTCACTAGATAAACAAAAGTGCATGTACATTTATTTACAAAGTGGATACACCGACACATGTATACATGTATATTACCTGTATATTTTCTCTATGAGTTTATATATATATATATATGTATGTATGTATGTATGTATGTATTTATTTATTGCTTCCAGGGTTACTGCCGGTGCTCGATACATATACCTGGAATCTACTGCTCCTGCAGACCATTTATTCTCCTTTTGCTGCCCTTGTTGCTTGATCATTGTTGTGCTTGTTGTTGTTGTTGTTGTTGTTGTTACTGTCCTTGCATAGGACAGAGAGAAAGGGAGAGGGGAGGGGAAAGGAAGAGGGGGGAGAGAAAGATAGAGCCCCTGAAGATCTGCTTCACCCCCTGTAAAGCGACTCCCCTGCAGGTGGGGGTCTGGGGGCCATACCGTGGATCCTTCTGCCTGTCCCCTCGTTTCCTCCACCACCTCTTAACCCTCTGACATTCCGCCCAACCTCCCTGGATTTCCTTTTGACAGCAATATGACCTGTCTATTTTTTGAATCCTCAATATCCTGAGGATCAGTCTTGGAAATAGTCTCATGAGAAGCCACAGGGAATCAGAGAGCGCCTGGAACAGCAGCTGGGGCTCAGGAGCCAGGGCATGGTCTACCTACCCATCCACCCTCCACGGAGTCCACCTGCCTGCATCTTGGTCCTGCTCCCTCCCCAAAAGATTTTTTCCCTTGTTTCACTGAGAATCAGGCATCACACAGGAGAGTCAGGCAGTGGGAAAAGAAAAAAAAAAGCCTTCTTTTTTTTTTTTTTTTTTTTTACCCTACTGATGGACCAGCTTCTGGGAAGTATAGGTTTTGAACCTGAAAACGTTGTCTGCCTCTGCCTCTGCCTGTCTCTGAGTCCACTGGAGGAGCCACTGGCCCAGGCAGACCTTGTGCTCAGAGTGGGGTGTTTTCGCCAGTCCTAGGCTTGCACAGCGCACTTGGGATTGGGTTGCCTGAGATCCAAATGTTACATTGTAGATTGTTTGTAGTTCCGGCGCCCCAGGACATTGGACAGACCCAACTCCCCTGGGGATACCCAGAAAAAAAGACTCTTGCCATCCTTAGTGCAAATGGAGTGGAGGGGGAGGGGAGAGATGTGCATGTGTGGGATACTCATGCCCAGGTGTGTGTGAGGGGCCCTGACAGGGGTTAGAAGGGGGTTGAGGGGCAGAAGGAGATTGTTTGGGGGTTAGGCTGCAGGCAGGGGAGCCCCTGAATAGGTGCAGGGCTGTGTGTGCCTGTGGTGGCAGGGCGTTAGGGCAGGTCCCCCTGCAGGATGGTGAAGATGGCAGCTGGGCTGGCCCAGGGCCCCCAGGGCTGGAGGGCAGCAGCAGGCTGGCAGGAAAGGAGGCAAACAGTAGATGACAGTTGGGGAGCTGGGGGACAGGGGGCAAGGGGAAAAGGGGGCATCCTTGCGGAGGAGGGGGAGGGGGCTGGACTGGAGAGTGGGTGGAGCTGGAGGCAGGCAGGTCCCAAGAATCAGGAACTGACAGGGCCAGATACCTGCACCCACCCACTGGATAGCAGCTGCAGCAGCCAGAGCAGCAGCCCTGGCTTGCCTAGGCCAAGGGCCCTGAGTGAGTCCCTCTGAGGATGAGGAAGGGGAGGGGGAGAGGGAGGGGGAGGAGGGCCGCTGTCAGCGGGCAACGGGGTCTACAGGGGCCTCCACTATGGAGGCCTGTGTCCAGGTGGCTGCCCGCCAGATCCGGGGCAGCTCAGGGCTCCCAGGGCCCTGGGGGGTGTCTGTGGGGTGGGGGCTGTCAGTCAGTCAGTCTGTCTGTGTGTCAGTGCACTTGCTTGGACAGGGTCCTGGCGGCCCTTGGACCCCAGCCCTGGGCTGTCAGATGCCGGCCCCGCCCCCTGACCCGCCCCCACCGTGCCCCTTGCCCCGGAGCCCTGCCCACCTGCGCTGGCTTTTGCCTGGGGCTCTGGCTCTGGTGGCTGGCCACCACCCCTCAGATCAAGTTCAGGGTGGGTGTCATGGCTGCTGCCACCACCACTGCCTCCCTAGGGGTCAACTGGGTGGGCGGGGTCCTCGTGGCCTAGCAAACTTTCCAGCCCTTTGTGATGTCCCCCCCCCCAGGATTCTGTGCGCAGGCGCACTGGCACTGGGCAGCCCAACTGTCCTGCCACTATGTCAGGCGGCAGCAACCAGACCCCTGGGCCCTGGCACAGAGGGACGGAAGAACGGGAGGACAGCGCTGACCGACGACGGACCTTGGGGCTGGCAGCCAAGAGAGCAAAGGAGGAGGTGCGCCCAGGAGCCAGGGAGCCCAGGCCACAGCTGCCTGCATGCCTGCCTGCCTTGCTGGATGCCGGTATGCTACCTCTGTCCAGGTGGGTTTCTCAGTTCCTCTCCTGTCCTCTCCTCTCCTCTCCTGTCCTCTCCTGTCGGCTCCTCTCCTCTTGTCTCTCCTCACTTCCGGGTGCCCTGATCACCAGCTCGAGCGCTTTTGACATTTCGCCTGTGACAGCTGCCCACACCCCCCCTCCGCGTCCCTGACGTGACCCAGCTCACAGACTCACCTGCTCACCCCACCCACACCCACACCCATACCCCCCACCACATTCCCTGGATCAGCTCCTCTGCCCTATTCAGCCAAACTGCCCAGTTGGCAACGTATCTGTGCAGGCTTGACTGTCTTTATCATTCAAGGTTATATCTCCTTTTGTACTTAGCTTGGTTGATTGGTCGATGGATAGTTGGATGGATGGATGGATGGATGGATGGATGGATGGATGGAAGGAAGCATGGATGGATGGATGGATGGATGGATGGATGGAAGGTTGGAGTGATGCACGGGTTGATCGATTGGTTTTGTAGAGGCAGAGAGCCATCTAGGGGTACTTGAGACCTCTGGCATCAGAGCCCTAGTCTTCTGTTGAATGTAAAACATTAACACCTCAATAAATAAATGAATAAATAAATTAAATAAACTGGGTTAAAAAAAACGCGGTGTCTTTTTCCTTTCTGAATATGGTATGCTGTGAGGATCATAATAAGGAAAGCATTGTTCTGAGCAGCCCCTTGAAATATTGGGATATTTCATTTTGCCGCCTTCTTCTTCTTCTTCTTCTTCTTCTTCTTCTTCTTCTTCTTCTTCTTCTTCTTCTTTTTTCTTTGCTTTCTATTATCTTGATTTATTTTTTGGAATGGACAGTCAAGAATTGAGAGACAAGGGAGGGATAGAGATTTTGAGAACCAGAGAGATACCTGCAGCACATCTGCACCACTTATAAAGATTTCCCACTGCAAGTGGGGACCAGGGTCTTGAACCCAGGTCCTCCTACAGTTTAACATGAGTGCTTAACCAGGTGAGGCACCACCTGCTAAGCTTAATTAATGTGACATTTTTTTAGCAATGAAAAGAAATTCTCTTGGCTAGGTAAATAAATAAAATATAAATAAGTAAATAAAAGTGCTTTTACGTTTACACAGTGGAAACACACACTGGGACATATTCTTGTATATTACTTGTATTATTCATTTATTTATTGCCACAAGGGGTTATTGCCATAGCGCAGTGCCAGTACCACTAATCCACTGCTCCTATGTTCCATTTTTTCCCTTTTTGCTGCCCTTGTGGCTTGAATATTGTGGTTATTAATAATATTATTATTGTTGTTGTGATAGTTACTGTCCTTGCGGAGAACAGAGAAAAATGTAAAGAGGAGGGGAAAGAGAGATGGGGGAGAGAAAGATAGGCCCCCTGAAGATCTGCTTCACTAAATAAATAAAGCACATTTACATTTGACTCAGTAGAAACACAGAGACACGTATACATGTAAATACCTGTATTTTTTATTTATGTATTCGTTATCTATTGATTGATTGACTGATTGATTGCCTCCAGGGTTATTGTCAGGGCTAGGGGCCTGCACCTCGAACCCACTACTCCTGCAGACCATGTTTTCCCCTTTGGCTGCCCTTGTTGCCTGAACTTGGTTGTGGTTATTATTATCGTTGTTGTTGCTGTTACTGTCCTTGCATAGGATAGAGAGAAAGGGAGAGAGGAGTGGAAACACAGAAGGGTGAGAGAAAGGTAGACCCCTGCAGGTCTGCTTCACTAGATAAACAAAAGTGCATGTACATTTATTTACAAAGTGGATACACCGACACATGTATACATGTATATTACCTGTATATTTTCTCTATGAGTTTATATATATATATATGTATGTATGTATGTATGTATTTATTTATTTATTGCTTCCAGGGTTACTGCCGGTGCTCGATACATATACCTGGAATCCACTGCTCCTGCAGACCATTTATTCTCCTTTTGCTGCCCTTGTTGCTTGATCATTGTTGTGCTTCTTGTTGTTGTTGTTGTTACTGTCCTTGCATAGGACAGAGAGAAAGGGAGAGGGGAGGGGAAAGGAAGAGGGGGGAGAGAAAGATAGAGCCCCTGAAGATCTGCTTCACCCCCTGTAAAGCGACTCCCCTGCGGGTGGGGGTCTGGGGGCCATACCGTGGATCCTTCTGCCTGTCCCCTCGTTTCCTCCACCACCTCTTAACCCTCTGACATTCTGCCCAACCTCCCTGGATTTCCTTTTGACAGCAATATGACCTGTCTATTTTTTGAATCCTCAATATCCTGAGGATCAGTCTTGGAAATAGTCTCATGAGAAGCCACAGGGGGATCTCTGGAATCAGAGAGCGCCTGGAACAGCAGCTGGGGCTCTGGAGCCAGGGCATGGTCCACCTACCCATCCACCCTCCACGGAGTCCTCCTGCCTGCATCTTGGTCCTGCTCCCTCCCCAAAAGATTTTTTCCCTTGTTTCACTGAGAAACAGGCATCACACAGGAGAGTCAGGCAGGGGGAAATGAAAAAAAAAAGCCTTTTTTTTTTTTTTTTTTTACCCTACTGATGGACCAGCTTCTGGGAAGTATAGGTTTTGAACCTGAAAACGTTGTCTGCCTCTGCCTCTGCCTGTCTCTGAGACCACTGGAGGAGCCACTGACCCAGGCAGACCTTGTGCTCAGAGTGGGGTGTTTTCGCCAGTCCTAGGCTTGCACAGCGCACTTGGGATTGGGTTGCCTGAGATCCAAATGTTACATTGTAGATTGTTTGCAGTTCCGGCTCCCCAGGACATTGGACAGACCCAACTCCCCTGGGGATACCCAGAGAAAAAGACTCTTGCCATCCTTAGTGCAAATGGAGTGGAGGGGGAGGGGAGAGATGTGCATGTGTGGGATACTCATGCCCAGGTGTGTGTGAGGGGCCCTGACAGGGGTTAGAAGGGGGTTGAGGGGCAGAAGGAGATTGTTTGGGGGTTAGGCTGCAGGCAGGGGAGCCCCTGAATAGGTGCAGGGCTGTGTGTGCCTGTGGTGGCAGGGCGTTAGGGCAGGTCCCCCTGCAGGATGGTGAAGATGGCAGCTGGGCTGGCCCAGGGCCCCCAGGGCTGGAGGGCAGCAGCAGGCTGGCAGGAAAGGAGGCAAACAGTAGATGACAGTTGGGGAGCTGGGGGACAGGGGGCAAGGGGAAAAGGGGGCATCCTTGCGGAGGAGGGGGAGGGGGCTGGACTGGAGAGTGGGTGGAGCTGGAGGCAGGCAGGTCCCAAGAATCAGGAACTGACAGGGCCAGATACCTGCACCCACCCACTGGATAGCAGCTGCAGCAGCCAGAGCAGCAGCCCTGGCTTGCCTAGGCCAAGGGCCCTGAGTGAGTCCCTCTGAGGATGAGGAAGGGGAGGGCGAGGGGGAGAGGGAGAGGGAGGGGGAGGAGGGCCGCTGTCAGCAGGCAACGGGGTCTACAGGGGCCTCCACTATGGAGGCCTGTGTCCAGGTGGCTGCCCGCCAGATCCGGGGCAGCTCAGGGCTCCCAGGGCCCTGGGGGGTGTCTGGGGGCTGTCAGTCAGTCAGTCTGTCTGTGTGTCAGTGCACTTGCTTGGACAGGGTCCTGGCGGCCCTTGGACCCCAGCCCTGGGCTGTCAGATGCCGGCCCCGCCCCCTGACCCGCCCCCACCGTGCCCCTTGCCCCGGAACCCTGCCCACCTGCGCTGGCTTTTGCCTGGGGCTCTGGCTCTGGTGGCTGCCCACCACCCCTCAGATCAAGTTCAGGGTGGGTGTCATGGCTGCTGCCACCACCACTGCCTCCCTAGGGGTCAACTGGGTGGGCGGGGTCCTCGTGGCCTAGCAACCTCTGGAGCCCTCTGTGATGTCCCCCCCCCAGGATTCTGTGCGCAGGCGCACTGGCACTGGGCAGCCCAACTGTCCTGCCACTATGTCAGGCGGCAGCAACCAGACCCCTGGGCCCTGGCACAGAGGGACGGAAGAACGGGAGGACAGCGCTGACCGACGACGGACCTTGGGGCTGGCAGCCAAGAGAGCAAAGGAGGAGGTGCGCCCAGGAGCCAGGGAGCCCAGGCCACAGCTGCCTGCATGCCTGCCTGCCTTGCTGGATGCCGGTATGCTATCTCTGTCCAGGTGGGTTTCTCAGTTCCTCTCCTGTCCTCTCCTCTCCTCTCCTGTCCGCTCCTCTCCTCTTGTCTCTCTTCACTTCCGGGTGCCCTGATCACCAGCTCGAGCGCTTTTGACATTTCGCCTGTGACAGCTGCCCACACCCCCCCTCCGCGTCCCTGACGTGACCCAGCTCACAGACTCACCTGCTCACCCCACCCACACCCACACCCCCCACCACATTCCCTGGATCAGCTCTTCTGCCCTATTCAGCCAAACTGCCCAGTTGGCAACGTATCTGTGCAGGCTTGACTGTCTATCATTCAAGGTTATATCTCCTTTTGTACTTAGCTTGGTTGATTGGTCGATGGATAGTTGGATGGATGGATGGATGGATGGATGGATGGATGGATGGAAGGTTGGAGTGATGCACGGGTTGATCGATTGGTTTTGTAGAGGCAGAGAGCCATCTAGGGGTACTTGAGACCTCTGGCATCAGAGCCCTAGTCTTCTGTTGAATGTAAAACATTAACACCTCAATAAATAAATGAATAAATAAATTAAATAAACTGGGTTAAAAAAAACGCGGTGTCTTTTTCCTTTCTGAATATGGTATGCTGTGAGGATCATAATAAGGAAAGCATTGTTCTGAGCAGCCCCTTGAACTATTGGGATATTTCATTTTGCCGCCTTCTTCTTCTTCTTCTTCTTCTTCTTCTTCTTCTTCTTCTTCTTCTTCTTCTTCTTCTTCTTCTTCTTTTTTCTTTGCTTTCTATTATCTTGATTTATTTTTTGGAATGGACAGTCAAGAATTGAGAGACAAGGGAGGGACAGAGATTTTGAGAACCAGAGAGATACCTGCAGCACATCTGCACCACTTGTAAAGATTTCCCACTGCAAGTGGGGACCAGGGTCTTGAACCCAGGTCCTCCTACAGTTTAACATGAGTGCTTAACCAGGTGAGGCACCACCTGCTAAGCTTAATTAATGTGACATTTTTTTAGCAATGAAAAGAAATTCTCTTGGCTAGGTAAATAAATAAAATATAAATAAGTAAATAAAAGTGCTTTTACGTTTACACAGTGGAAACACACACTGGGACATATTCTTGTATATTACTTGTATTATTTATTTATTTATTTATTTATTTATTGCCACAAGGGGTTATTGCCATAGCGCAGTGCCAGTACCACTAATCCACTGCTCCTATGTTCCATTTTTTCCATTTTTGCTGCCCTTGTGGCTTGAATATTGTGGTTATTAATAATATTATTATTGTTGTTGTGATAGTTACTGTCCTTGCGGAGAACAGAGAAAAATGTAAAGAGGAGGGGAAAGAGAGATGGGGGAGAGAAAGATAGGCCCCCTGAAGATCTGCTTCACTAAATAAATAAAGCACATTTACATTTGACTCAGTAGAAACACAGAGACACGTATACATGTAAATACCTGTATTTTTTATTTATGTATTCGTTATCTATTGATTGATTGACTGATTGATTGCCTCCAGGGTTATTGTCAGGGCTAGGGGCCTGCACCACGAACCCACTACTCCTGCAGACCATGTTTTCCCCTTTGGCTGCCCTTGTTGCCTGAACTTGGTTGTGGTTATTATTATCGTTGTTGTTGCTGTTACTGTCCTTGCATAGGACAGAGAGAAAGGGAGAGAGGAGTGGAAACACAGAAGGGTGAGAGAAAGGTAGACCCCTGCAGGTCTGCTTCACTAGATAAACAAAAGTGCATGTACATTTATTTACAAAGTGGATACACCGACACATGTATACATGTATATTACCTGTATATTTTCTCTATGAGTTTATATATATATATATATGTATGTATGTATGTATGTATGTATTTATTTATTGCTTCCAGGGTTACTGCCGGTGCTCGATACATATACCTGGAATCTACTGCTCCTGCAGACCATTTATTCTCCTTTTGCTGCCCTTGTTGCTTGATCATTGTTGTGCTTGTTGTTGTTGTTGTTGTTGTTGTTACTGTCCTTGCATAGGACAGAGAGAAAGGGAGAGGGGAGGGGAAAGGAAGAGGGGGGAGAGAAAGATAGAGCCCCTGAAGATCTGCTTCACCCCCTGTAAAGCGACTCCCCTGCAGGTGGGGGTCTGGGGGCCATACCGTGGATCCTTCTGCCTGTCCCCTCGTTTCCTCCACCACCTCTTAACCCTCTGACATTCCGCCCAACCTCCCTGGATTTCCTTTTGACAGCAATATGACCTGTCTATTTTTTGAATCCTCAATATCCTGAGGATCAGTCTTGGAAATAGTCTCATGAGAAGCCACAGGGAATCAGAGAGCGCCTGGAACAGCAGCTGGGGCTCAGGAGCCAGGGCATGGTCTACCTACCCATCCACCCTCCACGGAGTCCACCTGCCTGCATCTTGGTCCTGCTCCCTCCCCAAAAGATTTTTTCCCTTGTTTCACTGAGAATCAGGCATCACACAGGAGAGTCAGGCAGTGGGAAAAGAAAAAAAAAAGCCTTCTTTTTTTTTTTTTTTTTTTTTACCCTACTGATGGACCAGCTTCTGGGAAGTATAGGTTTTGAACCTGAAAACGTTGTCTGCCTCTGCCTCTGCCTGTCTCTGAGTCCACTGGAGGAGCCACTGGCCCAGGCAGACCTTGTGCTCAGAGTGGGGTGTTTTCGCCAGTCCTAGGCTTGCACAGCGCACTTGGGATTGGGTTGCCTGAGATCCAAATGTTACATTGTAGATTGTTTGTAGTTCCGGCGCCCCAGGACATTGGACAGACCCAACTCCCCTGGGGATACCCAGAAAAAAAGACTCTTGCCATCCTTAGTGCAAATGGAGTGGAGGGGGAGGGGAGAGATGTGCATGTGTGGGATACTCATGCCCAGGTGTGTGTGAGGGGCCCTGACAGGGGTTAGAAGGGGGTTGAGGGGCAGAAGGAGATTGTTTGGGGGTTAGGCTGCAGGCAGGGGAGCCCCTGAATAGGTGCAGGGCTGTGTGTGCCTGTGGTGGCAGGGCGTTAGGGCAGGTCCCCCTGCAGGATGGTGAAGATGGCAGCTGGGCTGGCCCAGGGCCCCCAGGGCTGGAGGGCAGCAGCAGGCTGGCAGGAAAGGAGGCAAACAGTAGATGACAGTTGGGGAGCTGGGGGACAGGGGGCAAGGGGAAAAGGGGGCATCCTTGCGGAGGAGGGGGAGGGGGCTGGACTGGAGAGTGGGTGGAGCTGGAGGCAGGCAGGTCCCAAGAATCAGGAACTGACAGGGCCAGATACCTGCACCCACCCACTGGATAGCAGCTGCAGCAGCCAGAGCAGCAGCCCTGGCTTGCCTAGGCCAAGGGCCCTGAGTGAGTCCCTCTGAGGATGAGGAAGGGGAGGGGGAGAGGGAGGGGGAGGAGGGCCGCTGTCAGCGGGCAACGGGGTCTACAGGGGCCTCCACTATGGAGGCCTGTGTCCAGGTGGCTGCCCGCCAGATCCGGGGCAGCTCAGGGCTCCCAGGGCCCTGGGGGGTGTCTGTGGGGTGGGGGCTGTCAGTCAGTCAGTCTGTCTGTGTGTCAGTGCACTTGCTTGGACAGGGTCCTGGCGGCCCTTGGACCCCAGCCCTGGGCTGTCAGATGCCGGCCCCGCCCCCTGACCCGCCCCCACCGTGCCCCTTGCCCCGGAGCCCTGCCCACCTGCGCTGGCTTTTGCCTGGGGCTCTGGCTCTGGTGGCTGGCCACCACCCCTCAGATCAAGTTCAGGGTGGGTGTCATGGCTGCTGCCACCACCACTGCCTCCCTAGGGGTCAACTGGGTGGGCGGGGTCCTCGTGGCCTAGCAAACTTTCCAGCCCTTTGTGATGTCCCCCCCCCCAGGATTCTGTGCGCAGGCGCACTGGCACTGGGCAGCCCAACTGTCCTGCCACTATGTCAGGCGGCAGCAACCAGACCCCTGGGCCCTGGCACAGAGGGACGGAAGAACGGGAGGACAGCGCTGACCGACGACGGACCTTGGGGCTGGCAGCCAAGAGAGCAAAGGAGGAGGTGCGCCCAGGAGCCAGGGAGCCCAGGCCACAGCTGCCTGCATGCCTGCCTGCCTTGCTGGATGCCGGTATGCTACCTCTGTCCAGGTGGGTTTCTCAGTTCCTCTCCTGTCCTCTCCTCTCCTCTCCTGTCCTCTCCTGTCGGCTCCTCTCCTCTTGTCTCTCCTCACTTCCGGGTGCCCTGATCACCAGCTCGAGCGCTTTTGACATTTCGCCTGTGACAGCTGCCCACACCCCCCCTCCGCGTCCCTGACGTGACCCAGCTCACAGACTCACCTGCTCACCCCACCCACACCCACACCCATACCCCCCACCACATTCCCTGGATCAGCTCCTCTGCCCTATTCAGCCAAACTGCCCAGTTGGCAACGTATCTGTGCAGGCTTGACTGTCTTTATCATTCAAGGTTATATCTCCTTTTGTACTTAGCTTGGTTGATTGGTCGATGGATAGTTGGATGGATGGATGGATGGATGGATGGATGGATGGATGGAAGGAAGCATGGATGGATGGATGGATGGATGGATGGATGGAAGGTTGGAGTGATGCACGGGTTGATCGATTGGTTTTGTAGAGGCAGAGAGCCATCTAGGGGTACTTGAGACCTCTGGCATCAGAGCCCTAGTCTTCTGTTGAATGTAAAACATTAACACCTCAATAAATAAATGAATAAATAAATTAAATAAACTGGGTTAAAAAAAACGCGGTGTCTTTTTCCTTTCTGAATATGGTATGCTGTGAGGATCATAATAAGGAAAGCATTGTTCTGAGCAGCCCCTTGAAATATTGGGATATTTCATTTTGCCGCCTTCTTCTTCTTCTTCTTCTTCTTCTTCTTCTTCTTCTTCTTCTTCTTCTTCTTCTTTTTTCTTTGCTTTCTATTATCTTGATTTATTTTTTGGAATGGACAGTCAAGAATTGAGAGACAAGGGAGGGATAGAGATTTTGAGAACCAGAGAGATACCTGCAGCACATCTGCACCACTTATAAAGATTTCCCACTGCAAGTGGGGACCAGGGTCTTGAACCCAGGTCCTCCTACAGTTTAACATGAGTGCTTAACCAGGTGAGGCACCACCTGCTAAGCTTAATTAATGTGACATTTTTTTAGCAATGAAAAGAAATTCTCTTGGCTAGGTAAATAAATAAAATATAAATAAGTAAATAAAAGTGCTTTTACGTTTACACAGTGGAAACACACACTGGGACATATTCTTGTATATTACTTGTATTATTCATTTATTTATTGCCACAAGGGGTTATTGCCATAGCGCAGTGCCAGTACCACTAATCCACTGCTCCTATGTTCCATTTTTTCCCTTTTTGCTGCCCTTGTGGCTTGAATATTGTGGTTATTAATAATATTATTATTGTTGTTGTGATAGTTACTGTCCTTGCGGAGAACAGAGAAAAATGTAAAGAGGAGGGGAAAGAGAGATGGGGGAGAGAAAGATAGGCCCCCTGAAGATCTGCTTCACTAAATAAATAAAGCACATTTACATTTGACTCAGTAGAAACACAGAGACACGTATACATGTAAATACCTGTATTTTTTATTTATGTATTCGTTATCTATTGATTGATTGACTGATTGATTGCCTCCAGGGTTATTGTCAGGGCTAGGGGCCTGCACCTCGAACCCACTACTCCTGCAGACCATGTTTTCCCCTTTGGCTGCCCTTGTTGCCTGAACTTGGTTGTGGTTATTATTATCGTTGTTGTTGCTGTTACTGTCCTTGCATAGGATAGAGAGAAAGGGAGAGAGGAGTGGAAACACAGAAGGGTGAGAGAAAGGTAGACCCCTGCAGGTCTGCTTCACTAGATAAACAAAAGTGCATGTACATTTATTTACAAAGTGGATACACCGACACATGTATACATGTATATTACCTGTATATTTTCTCTATGAGTTTATATATATATATATGTATGTATGTATGTATGTATTTATTTATTTATTGCTTCCAGGGTTACTGCCGGTGCTCGATACATATACCTGGAATCCACTGCTCCTGCAGACCATTTATTCTCCTTTTGCTGCCCTTGTTGCTTGATCATTGTTGTGCTTCTTGTTGTTGTTGTTGTTACTGTCCTTGCATAGGACAGAGAGAAAGGGAGAGGGGAGGGGAAAGGAAGAGGGGGGAGAGAAAGATAGAGCCCCTGAAGATCTGCTTCACCCCCTGTAAAGCGACTCCCCTGCGGGTGGGGGTCTGGGGGCCATACCGTGGATCCTTCTGCCTGTCCCCTCGTTTCCTCCACCACCTCTTAACCCTCTGACATTCTGCCCAACCTCCCTGGATTTCCTTTTGACAGCAATATGACCTGTCTATTTTTTGAATCCTCAATATCCTGAGGATCAGTCTTGGAAATAGTCTCATGAGAAGCCACAGGGGGATCTCTGGAATCAGAGAGCGCCTGGAACAGCAGCTGGGGCTCTGGAGCCAGGGCATGGTCCACCTACCCATCCACCCTCCACGGAGTCCTCCTGCCTGCATCTTGGTCCTGCTCCCTCCCCAAAAGATTTTTTCCCTTGTTTCACTGAGAAACAGGCATCACACAGGAGAGTCAGGCAGGGGGAAATGAAAAAAAAAAGCCTTTTTTTTTTTTTTTTTTTACCCTACTGATGGACCAGCTTCTGGGAAGTATAGGTTTTGAACCTGAAAACGTTGTCTGCCTCTGCCTCTGCCTGTCTCTGAGACCACTGGAGGAGCCACTGACCCAGGCAGACCTTGTGCTCAGAGTGGGGTGTTTTCGCCAGTCCTAGGCTTGCACAGCGCACTTGGGATTGGGTTGCCTGAGATCCAAATGTTACATTGTAGATTGTTTGCAGTTCCGGCTCCCCAGGACATTGGACAGACCCAACTCCCCTGGGGATACCCAGAGAAAAAGACTCTTGCCATCCTTAGTGCAAATGGAGTGGAGGGGGAGGGGAGAGATGTGCATGTGTGGGATACTCATGCCCAGGTGTGTGTGAGGGGCCCTGACAGGGGTTAGAAGGGGGTTGAGGGGCAGAAGGAGATTGTTTGGGGGTTAGGCTGCAGGCAGGGGAGCCCCTGAATAGGTGCAGGGCTGTGTGTGCCTGTGGTGGCAGGGCGTTAGGGCAGGTCCCCCTGCAGGATGGTGAAGATGGCAGCTGGGCTGGCCCAGGGCCCCCAGGGCTGGAGGGCAGCAGCAGGCTGGCAGGAAAGGAGGCAAACAGTAGATGACAGTTGGGGAGCTGGGGGACAGGGGGCAAGGGGAAAAGGGGGCATCCTTGCGGAGGAGGGGGAGGGGGCTGGACTGGAGAGTGGGTGGAGCTGGAGGCAGGCAGGTCCCAAGAATCAGGAACTGACAGGGCCAGATACCTGCACCCACCCACTGGATAGCAGCTGCAGCAGCCAGAGCAGCAGCCCTGGCTTGCCTAGGCCAAGGGCCCTGAGTGAGTCCCTCTGAGGATGAGGAAGGGGAGGGCGAGGGGGAGAGGGAGAGGGAGGGGGAGGAGGGCCGCTGTCAGCAGGCAACGGGGTCTACAGGGGCCTCCACTATGGAGGCCTGTGTCCAGGTGGCTGCCCGCCAGATCCGGGGCAGCTCAGGGCTCCCAGGGCCCTGGGGGGTGTCTGGGGGCTGTCAGTCAGTCAGTCTGTCTGTGTGTCAGTGCACTTGCTTGGACAGGGTCCTGGCGGCCCTTGGACCCCAGCCCTGGGCTGTCAGATGCCGGCCCCGCCCCCTGACCCGCCCCCACCGTGCCCCTTGCCCCGGAACCCTGCCCACCTGCGCTGGCTTTTGCCTGGGGCTCTGGCTCTGGTGGCTGCCCACCACCCCTCAGATCAAGTTCAGGGTGGGTGTCATGGCTGCTGCCACCACCACTGCCTCCCTAGGGGTCAACTGGGTGGGCGGGGTCCTCGTGGCCTAGCAACCTCTGGAGCCCTCTGTGATGTCCCCCCCCCAGGATTCTGTGCGCAGGCGCACTGGCACTGGGCAGCCCAACTGTCCTGCCACTATGTCAGGCGGCAGCAACCAGACCCCTGGGCCCTGGCACAGAGGGACGGAAGAACGGGAGGACAGCGCTGACCGACGACGGACCTTGGGGCTGGCAGCCAAGAGAGCAAAGGAGGAGGTGCGCCCAGGAGCCAGGGAGCCCAGGCCACAGCTGCCTGCATGCCTGCCTGCCTTGCTGGATGCCGGTATGCTATCTCTGTCCAGGTGGGTTTCTCAGTTCCTCTCCTGTCCTCTCCTCTCCTCTCCTGTCCGCTCCTCTCCTCTTGTCTCTCTTCACTTCCGGGTGCCCTGATCACCAGCTCGAGCGCTTTTGACATTTCGCCTGTGACAGCTGCCCACACCCCCCCTCCGCGTCCCTGACGTGACCCAGCTCACAGACTCACCTGCTCACCCCACCCACACCCACACCCCCCACCACATTCCCTGGATCAGCTCTTCTGCCCTATTCAGCCAAACTGCCCAGTTGGCAACGTATCTGTGCAGGCTTGACTGTCTATCATTCAAGGTTATATCTCCTTTTGTACTTAGCTTGGTTGATTGGTCGATGGATAGTTGGATGGATGGATGGATGGATGGATGGATGGATGGATGGAAGGTTGGAGTGATGCACGGGTTGATCGATTGGTTTTGTAGAGGCAGAGAGCCATCTAGGGGTACTTGAGACCTCTGGCATCAGAGCCCTAGTCTTCTGTTGAATGTAAAACATTAACACCTCAATAAATAAATGAATAAATAAATTAAATAAACTGGGTTAAAAAAAACGCGGTGTCTTTTTCCTTTCTGAATATGGTATGCTGTGAGGATCATAATAAGGAAAGCATTGTTCTGAGCAGCCCCTTGAACTATTGGGATATTTCATTTTGCCGCCTTCTTCTTCTTCTTCTTCTTCTTCTTCTTCTTCTTCTTCTTCTTCTTCTTCTTCTTCTTCTTCTTCTTTTTTCTTTGCTTTCTATTATCTTGATTTATTTTTTGGAATGGACAGTCAAGAATTGAGAGACAAGGGAGGGACAGAGATTTTGAGAACCAGAGAGATACCTGCAGCACATCTGCACCACTTGTAAAGATTTCCCACTGCAAGTGGGGACCAGGGTCTTGAACCCAGGTCCTCCTACAGTTTAACATGAGTGCTTAACCAGGTGAGGCACCACCTGCTAAGCTTAATTAATGTGACATTTTTTTAGCAATGAAAAGAAATTCTCTTGGCTAGGTAAATAAATAAAATATAAATAAGTAAATAAAAGTGCTTTTACGTTTACACAGTGGAAACACACACTGGGACATATTCTTGTATATTACTTGTATTATTTATTTATTTATTTATTTATTTATTGCCACAAGGGGTTATTGCCATAGCGCAGTGCCAGTACCACTAATCCACTGCTCCTATGTTCCATTTTTTCCATTTTTGCTGCCCTTGTGGCTTGAATATTGTGGTTATTAATAATATTATTATTGTTGTTGTGATAGTTACTGTCCTTGCGGAGAACAGAGAAAAATGTAAAGAGGAGGGGAAAGAGAGATGGGGGAGAGAAAGATAGGCCCCCTGAAGATCTGCTTCACTAAATAAATAAAGCACATTTACATTTGACTCAGTAGAAACACAGAGACACGTATACATGTAAATACCTGTATTTTTTATTTATGTATTCGTTATCTATTGATTGATTGACTGATTGATTGCCTCCAGGGTTATTGTCAGGGCTAGGGGCCTGCACCACGAACCCACTACTCCTGCAGACCATGTTTTCCCCTTTGGCTGCCCTTGTTGCCTGAACTTGGTTGTGGTTATTATTATCGTTGTTGTTGCTGTTACTGTCCTTGCATAGGACAGAGAGAAAGGGAGAGAGGAGTGGAAACACAGAAGGGTGAGAGAAAGGTAGACCCCTGCAGGTCTGCTTCACTAGATAAACAAAAGTGCATGTACATTTATTTACAAAGTGGATACACCGACACATGTATACATGTATATTACCTGTATATTTTCTCTATGAGTTTATATATATATATATATGTATGTATGTATGTATGTATGTATTTATTTATTGCTTCCAGGGTTACTGCCGGTGCTCGATACATATACCTGGAATCTACTGCTCCTGCAGACCATTTATTCTCCTTTTGCTGCCCTTGTTGCTTGATCATTGTTGTGCTTGTTGTTGTTGTTGTTGTTGTTGTTACTGTCCTTGCATAGGACAGAGAGAAAGGGAGAGGGGAGGGGAAAGGAAGAGGGGGGAGAGAAAGATAGAGCCCCTGAAGATCTGCTTCACCCCCTGTAAAGCGACTCCCCTGCAGGTGGGGGTCTGGGGGCCATACCGTGGATCCTTCTGCCTGTCCCCTCGTTTCCTCCACCACCTCTTAACCCTCTGACATTCCGCCCAACCTCCCTGGATTTCCTTTTGACAGCAATATGACCTGTCTATTTTTTGAATCCTCAATATCCTGAGGATCAGTCTTGGAAATAGTCTCATGAGAAGCCACAGGGAATCAGAGAGCGCCTGGAACAGCAGCTGGGGCTCAGGAGCCAGGGCATGGTCTACCTACCCATCCACCCTCCACGGAGTCCACCTGCCTGCATCTTGGTCCTGCTCCCTCCCCAAAAGATTTTTTCCCTTGTTTCACTGAGAATCAGGCATCACACAGGAGAGTCAGGCAGTGGGAAAAGAAAAAAAAAAGCCTTCTTTTTTTTTTTTTTTTTTTTTTTTTTTTTTTTTACCCTACTGATGGACCAGCTTCTGGGAAGTATAGGTTTTGAACCTGAAAACGTTGTCTGCCTCTGCCTCTGCCTGTCTCTGAGTCCACTGGAGGAGCCACTGGCCCAGGCAGACCTTGTGCTCAGAGTGGGGTGTTTTCGCCAGTCCTAGGCTTGCACAGCGCACTTGGGATTGGGTTGCCTGAGATCCAAATGTTACATTGTAGATTGTTTGTAGTTCCGGCGCCCCAGGACATTGGACAGACCCAACTCCCCTGGGGATACCCAGAGAAAAAGACTCTTGCCATCCTTAGTGCAAATGGAGTGGAGGGGGAGGGGAGAGATGTGCATGTGTGGGATACTCATGCCCAGGTGTGTGTGAGGGGCCCTGACAGGGGTTAGAAGGGGGTTGAGGGGCAGAAGGAGATTGTTTGGGGGTTAGGCTGCAGGCAGGGGAGCCCCTGAATAGGTGCAGGGCTGTGTGTGCCTGTGGTGGCAGGGCGTTAGGGCAGGTCCCCCTGCAGGATGGTGAAGATGGCAGCTGGGCTGGCCCAGGGCCCCCAGGGCTGGAGGGCAGCAGCAGGCTGGCAGGAAAGGAGGCAAACAGTAGATGACAGTTGGGGAGCTGGGGGACAGGGGGCAAGGGGAAAAGGGGGCATCCTTGCGGAGGAGGGGGAGGGGGCTGGACTGGAGAGTGGGTGGAGCTGGAGGCAGGCAGGTCCCAAGAATCAGGAACTGACAGGGCCAGATACCTGCACCCACCCACTGGATAGCAGCTGCAGCAGCCAGAGCAGCAGCCCTGGCTTGCCTAGGCCAAGGGCCCTGAGTGAGTCCCTCTGAGGATGAGGAAGGGGAGGGGGAGAGGGAGGGGGAGGAGGGCCGCTGTCAGCGGGCAACGGGGTCTACAGGGGCCTCCACTATGGAGGCCTGTGTCCAGGTGGCTGCCCGCCAGATCCGGGGCAGCTCAGGGCTCCCAGGGCCCTGGGGGGTGTCTGTGGGGTGGGGGCTGTCAGTCAGTCAGTCTGTCTGTGTGTCAGTGCACTTGCTTGGACAGGGTCCTGGCGGCCCTTGGACCCCAGCCCTGGGCTGTCAGATGCCGGCCCCGCCCCCTGACCCGCCCCCACCGTGCCCCTTGCCCCGGAGCCCTGCCCACCTGCGCTGGCTTTTGCCTGGGGCTCTGGCTCTGGTGGCTGGCCACCACCCCTCAGATCAAGTTCAGGGTGGGTGTCATGGCTGCTGCCACCACCACTGCCTCCCTAGGGGTCAACTGGGTGGGCGGGGTCCTCGTGGCCTAGCAAACTTTCCAGCCCTTTGTGATGTCCCCCCCCCCAGGATTCTGTGCGCAGGCGCACTGGCACTGGGCAGCCCAACTGTCCTGCCACTATGTCAGGCGGCAGCAACCAGACCCCTGGGCCCTGGCACAGAGGGACGGAAGAACGGGAGGACAGCGCTGACCGACGACGGACCTTGGGGCTGGCAGCCAAGAGAGCAAAGGAGGAGGTGCGCCCAGGAGCCAGGGAGCCCAGGCCACAGCTGCCTGCATGCCTGCCTGCCTTGCTGGATGCCGGTATGCTACCTCTGTCCAGGTGGGTTTCTCAGTTCCTCTCCTGTCCTCTCCTCTCCTCTCCTGTCCTCTCCTGTCGGCTCCTCTCCTCTTGTCTCTCCTCACTTCCGGGTGCCCTGATCACCAGCTCGAGCGCTTTTGACATTTCGCCTGTGACAGCTGCCCACACCCCCCCTCCGCGTCCCTGACGTGACCCAGCTCACAGACTCACCTGCTCACCCCACCCACACCCACACCCATACCCCCCACCACATTCCCTGGATCAGCTCCTCTGCCCTATTCAGCCAAACTGCCCAGTTGGCAACGTATCTGTGCAGGCTTGACTGTCTTTATCATTCAAGGTTATATCTCCTTTTGTACTTAGCTTGGTTGATTGGTCGATGGATAGTTGGATGGATGGATGGATGGATGGATGGATGGATGGATGGATGGAAGGAAGCATGGATGGATGGATGGATGGATGGATGGATGGAAGGTTGGAGTGATGCACGGGTTGATCGATTGGTTTTGTAGAGGCAGAGAGCCATCTAGGGGTACTTGAGACCTCTGGCATCAGAGCCCTAGTCTTCTGTTGAATGTAAAACATTAACACCTCAATAAATAAATGAATAAATAAATTAAATAAACTGGGTTAAAAAAAACGCGGTGTCTTTTTCCTTTCTGAATATGGTATGCTGTGAGGATCATAATAAGGAAAGCATTGTTCTGAGCAGCCCCTTGAAATATTGGGATATTTCATTTTGCCGCCTTCTTCTTCTTCTTCTTCTTCTTCTTCTTCTTCTTCTTCTTCTTCTTCTTTTTTCTTTGCTTTCTATTATCTTGATTTATTTTTTGGAATGGACAGTCAAGAATTGAGAGACAAGGGAGGGATAGAGATTTTGAGAACCAGAGAGATACCTGCAGCACATCTGCACCACTTATAAAGATTTCCCACTGCAAGTGGGGACCAGGGTCTTGAACCCAGGTCCTCCTACAGTTTAACATGAGTGCTTAACCAGGTGAGGCACCACCTGCTAAGCTTAATTAATGTGACATTTTTTTAGCAATGAAAAGAAATTCTCTTGGCTAGGTAAATAAATAAAATATAAATAAGTAAATAAAAGTGCTTTTACGTTTACACAGTGGAAACACACACTGGGACATATTCTTGTATATTACTTGTATTATTCATTTATTTATTGCCACAAGGGGTTATTGCCATAGCGCAGTGCCAGTACCACTAATCCACTGCTCCTATGTTCCATTTTTTCCCTTTTTGCTGCCCTTGTGGCTTGAATATTGTGGTTATTAATAATATTATTATTGTTGTTGTGATAGTTACTGTCCTTGCGGAGAACAGAGAAAAATGTAAAGAGGAGGGGAAAGAGAGATGGGGGAGAGAAAGATAGGCCCCCTGAAGATCTGCTTCACTAAATAAATAAAGCACATTTACATTTGACTCAGTAGAAACACAGAGACACGTATACATGTAAATACCTGTATTTTTTATTTATGTATTCGTTATCTATTGATTGATTGACTGATTGATTGCCTCCAGGGTTATTGTCAGGGCTAGGGGCCTGCACCACGAACCCACTACTCCTGCAGACCATGTTTTCCCCTTTGGCTGCCCTTGTTGCCTGAACTTGGTTGTGGTTATTATTATCGTTGTTGTTGCTGTTACTGTCCTTGCATAGGATAGAGAGAAAGGGAGAGAGGAGTGGAAACACAGAAGGGTGAGAGAAAGGTAGACCCCTGCAGGTCTGCTTCACTAGATAAACAAAAGTGCATGTACATTTATTTACAAAGTGGATACACCGACACATGTATACATGTATATTACCTGTATATTTTCTCTATGAGTTTATATATATATATATGTATGTATGTATGTATGTATTTATTTATTTATTGCTTCCAGGGTTACTGCCGGTGCTCGATACATATACCTGGAATCCACTGCTCCTGCAGACCATTTATTCTCCTTTTGCTGCCCTTGTTGCTTGATCATTGTTGTGCTTCTTGTTGTTGTTGTTGTTACTGTCCTTGCATAGGACAGAGAGAAAGGGAGAGGGGAGGGGAAAGGAAGAGGGGGGAGAGAAAGATAGAGCCCCTGAAGATCTGCTTCACCCCCTGTAAAGCGACTCCCCTGCAGGTGGGGGTCTGGGGGCCATACCGTGGATCCTTCTGCCTGTCCCCTCGTTTCCTCCACCACCTCTTAACCCTCTGACATTCTGCCCAACCTCCCTGGATTTCCTTTTGACAGCAATATGACCTGTCTATTTTTTGAATCCTCAATATCCTGAGGATCAGTCTTGGAAATAGTCTCATGAGAAGCCACAGGGGGATCTCTGGAATCAGAGAGCGCCTGGAACAGCAGCTGGGGCTCTGGAGCCAGGGCATGGTCCACCTACCCATCCACCCTCCACGGAGTCCTCCTGCCTGCATCTTGGTCCTGCTCCCTCCCCAAAAGATTTTTTCCCTTGTTTCACTGAGAAACAGGCATCACACAGGAGAGTCAGGCAGGGGGAAATGAAAAAAAAAAGCCTTTTTTTTTTTTTTTTTTACCCTACTGATGGACCAGCTTCTGGGAAGTATAGGTTTTGAACCTGAAAACGTTGTCTGCCTCTGCCTCTGCCTGTCTCTGAGACCACTGGAGGAGCCACTGACCCAGGCAGACCTTGTGCTCAGAGTGGGGTGTTTTCGCCAGTCCTAGGCTTGCACAGCGCACTTGGGATTGGGTTGCCTGAGATCCAAATGTTACATTGTAGATTGTTTGCAGTTCCGGCTCCCCAGGACATTGGACAGACCCAACTCCCCTGGGGATACCCAGAGAAAAAGACTCTTGCCATCCTTAGTGCAAATGGAGTGGAGGGGGAGGGGAGAGATGTGCATGTGTGGGATACTCATGCCCAGGTGTGTGTGAGGGGCCCTGACAGGGGTTAGAAGGGGGTTGAGGGGCAGAAGGAGACTGTTTGGGGGGCAGGCTGCAGGCAGGGGAGCCCCTGAATAGGTGCAGGGCTGTGTGTGCCTGTGGTGGCAGGGCGTTAGGGCAGGTCCCCCTGCAGGATGGTGAAGATGGCAGCTGGGCTGGCCCAGGGCCCCCAGGGCTGGAGGGCAGCAGCAGGCTGGCAGGAAAGGAGGCAAACAGTAGATGACAGTTGGGGAGCTGGGGGACAGGGGGCAAGGGGAAAAGGGGGCATCCTTGCGGAGGAGGGGGAGGGGGCTGGACTGGAGAGTGGGTGGAGCTGGAGGCAGGCAGGTCCCAAGAATCAGGAACTGACAGGGCCAGATACCTGCACCCACCCACTGGATAGCAGCTGCAGCAGCAGAGCAGCAGCCCTGGCTTGCCTAGGCCAAGGGCCCTGAGTGAGTCCCTCTGAGGATGAGGAAGGGGAGGGGGAGGGGGAGAGGGAGAGGGAGGGGGAGGAGGGCCGCTGTCAGCAGGCAACGGGGTCTACAGGGGCCTCCACTATGGAGGCCTGTGTCCAGGTGGCTGCCCGCCAGATCCGGGGCAGCTCAGGGCTCCCAGGGCCCTGGGGGGTGTCTGTGGGGTGGGGGCTGTCAGTCAGTCAGTCTGTCTGTGTGTCAGTGCACTTGCTTGGACAGGGTCCTGGCGGCCCTTGGACCCCAGCCCTGGGCTGTCAGATGCCGGCCCCGCCCCCTGACCCGCCCACACCGTGCCCCTTTCCCCGGAGCCCTGCCCACCTGCGCTGGCTTTTGCCTGGGGCTCTGGCTCTGGTGGCTGCCCACCACCCCTCAGATCAAGTTCAGGGTGGGTGTCATGGCTGCTGCCACCACCACTGCCTCCCTAGGGGTCAACTGGGTGGGCGGGGTCCTCGTGGCCTAGCAAACTTTCCAGCCCTTTGTGATGTCCCCCCCCCCCAGGATTCTGTGCGCAGGCGCACTGGCACTGGGCAGCCCAACTGTCCTGCCACTATGTCAGGCGGCAGCAACCAGACCCCTGGGCCCTGGCACAGAGGGACGGAAGAACGGGAGGACAGCGCTGACCGACGACGGACCTTGGGGCTGGCAGCCAAGAGAGCAAAGGAGGAGGTGCGCCCAGGAGCCAGGGAGCCCAGGCCACAGCTGCCTGCATGCCTGCCTGCCTTGCTGGATGCCGGTATGCTACCTCTGTCCAGGTGGGTTTCTCAGTTCCTCTCCTGTCCTCTCCTCTCCTCTCCTGTCCTCTCCTGTCGGCTCCTCTCCTCTTGTCTCTCCTCACTTCCGGGTGCCCTGATCACCAGCTCGAGCGCTTTTGACATTTCGCCTGTGACAGCTGCCCACACCCCCCCTCCGCGTCCCTGACGTGACCCAGCTCACAGACTCACCTGCTCACCCCACCCACACCCACACCCATACCCCCCACCACATTCCCTGGATCAGCTCCTCTGCCCTATTCAGCCAAACTGCCCAGTTGGCAACGTATCTGTGCAGGCTTGACTGTCTTTATCATTCAAGGTTATATCTCCTTTTGTACTTAGCTTGGTTGATTGGTCGATGGATAGTTGGATGGATGGATGGATGGATGGATGGAAGGAAGCATGGATGGATGGATGGATGGATGGATGGAAGGTTGGAGTGATGCACGGGTTGATCGATTGGTTTTGTAGAGGCAGAGAGCCATCTAGGGGTACTTGAGACCTCTGGCATCAGAGCCCTAGTCTTCTGTTGAATGTAAAACATTAACACCTCAATAAATAAATGAATAAATAAATTAAAAAAACTGGGTTAAAAAAAACGCGGTGTCTTTTTCCTTTCTGAATATGGTATGCTGTGAGGATCATAATAAGGAAAGCATTGTTCTGAGCAGCCCCTTGAAATATTGGGATATTTCATTTTGCCGCCTTCTTCTTCTTCTTCTTCTTCTTCTTCTTCTTCTTCTTCTTCTTCTTCTTCTTCTTTTTTCTTTGCTTTCTATTATCTTGATTTATTTTTTGGAATGGACAGTCAAGAATTGAGAGACAAGGGAGGGATAGAGATTTTGAGAACCAGAGAGATACCTGCAGCACATCTGCACCACTTATAAAGATTTCCCACTGCAAGTGGGGACCAGGGTCTTGAACCCAGGTCCTCCTACAGTTTAACATGAGTGCTTAACCAGGTGAGGCACCACCTGCTAAGCTTAATTAATGTGACATTTTTTTAGCAATGAAAAGAAATTCTCTTGGCTAGGTAAATAAATAAAATATAAATAAGTAAATAAAAGTGCTTTTACGTTTACACAGTGGAAACACACACTGGGACATATTCTTGTATATTACTTGTATTATTTATTTATTTATTGCCACAAGGGGTTATTGCCATAGCGCAGTGCCAGTACCACTAATCCACTGCTCCTATGTTCCATTTTTTCCCTTTTTGCTGCCCTTGTGGCTTGAATATTGTGGTTATTAATAATATTATTATTGTTGTTGTGATAGTTACTGTCCTTGCGGAGAACAGAGAAAAATGTAAAGAGGAGGGGAAAGAGAGATGGGGGAGAGAAAGATAGGCCCCCTGAAGATCTGCTTCACTAAATAAATAAAGCACATTTACATTTGACTCAGTAGAAACACAGAGACACGTATACATGTAAATACCTGTATTTTTTATTTATGTATTCGTTATCTATTGATTGATTGACTGATTGATTGCCTCCAGGGTTATTGTCAGGGCTAGGGGCCTGCACCACGAACCCACTACTCCTGCAGACCATGTTTTCCCCTTTGGCTGCCCTTGTTGCCTGAACTTGGTTGTGGTTATTATTATCGTTGTTGTTGCTGTTACTGTCCTTGCATAGGATAGAGAGAAAGGGAGAGAGGAGTGGAAACACAGAAGGTGAGAGAAAGGTAGACCCCTGCAGGTCTGCTTCACTAGATAAACAAAAGTGCATGTACATTTATTTACAAAGTGGATACACCGACACATGTATACATGTATATTACCTGTATATTTTCTCTATGAGTTTATATATATATATATGTATGTATGTATGTATGTATTTATTTATTTATTGCTTCCAGGGTTACTGCCGGTGCTCGATACATATACCTGGAATCCACTGCTCCTGCAGACCATTTATTCTCCTTTTGCTGCCCTTGTTGCTTGATCATTGTTGTGCTTCTTGTTGTTGTTGTTGTTACTGTCCTTGCATAGGACAGAGAGAAAGGGAGAGGGGAGGGGAAAGGAAGAGGGGGGAGAGAAAGATAGAGCCCCTGAAGATCTGCTTCACCCCCTGTAAAGCGACTCCCCTGCAGGTGGGGGTCTGGGGGCCATACCATGGATCCTTCTGCCTGTCCCCTCGTTTCCTCCACCACCTCTTAACCCTCTGACATTCTGCCCAACCTCCCTGGATTTCCTTTTGACAGCAATATGACCTGTCTATTTTTTGAATCCTCAATATCCTGAGGATCAGTCTTGGAAATAGTCTCATGAGAAGCCACAGGGGGATCTCTGGAATCAGAGAGCGCCTGGAACAGCAGCTGGGGCTCTGGAGCCAGGGCATGGTCCACCTACCCATCCACCCTCCACGGAGTCCTCCTGCCTGCATCTTGGTCCTGCTCCCTCCCCAAAAGATTTTTTCCCTTGTTTCACTGAGAAACAGGCATCACACAGGAGAGTCAGGCAGGGGGAAATGAAAAAAAAAAGCCTTTTTTTTTTTTTTTTTTTACCCTACTGATGGACCAGCTTCTGGGAAGTATAGGTTTTGAACCTGAAAACGTTGTCTGCCTCTGCCTCTGCCTGTCTCTGAGACCACTGGAGGAGCCACTGACCCAGGCAGACCTTGTGCTCAGAGTGGGGTGTTTTCGCCAGTCCTAGGCTTGCACAGCGCACTTGGGATTGGGTTGCCTGAGATCCAAATGTTACATTGTAGATTGTTTGCAGTTCCGGCTCCCCAGGACATTGGACAGACCCAACTCCCCTGGGGATACCCAGAGAAAAAGACTCTTGCCATCCTTAGTGCAAATGGAGTGGAGGGGGAGGGGAGAGATGTGCATGTGTGGGATACTCATGCCCAGGTGTGTGTGAGGGGCCCTGACAGGGGTTAGAAGGGGGTTGAGGGGCAGAAGGAGACTGTTTGGGGGGCAGGCTGCAGGCAGGGGAGCCCCTGAATAGGTGCAGGGCTGTGTGTGCCTGTGGTGGCAGGGCGTTAGGGCAGGTCCCCCTGCAGGATGGTGAAGATGGCAGCTGGGCTGGCCCAGGGCCCCCAGGGCTGGAGGGCAGCAGCAGGCTGGCAGGAAAGGAGGCAAACAGTAGATGACAGTTGGGGAGCTGGGGGACAGGGGGCAAGGGGAAAAGGGGGCATCCTTGCGGAGGAGGGGGAGGGGGCTGGACTGGAGAGTGGGTGGAGCTGGAGGCAGGCAGGTCCCAAGAATCAGGAACTGACAGGGCCAGATACCTGCACCCACCCACTGGATAGCAGCTGCAGCAGCCAGAGCAGCAGCCCTGGCTTGCCTAGGCCAAGGGCCCTGAGTGAGTCCCTCTGAGGATGAGGAAGGGGAGGGCGAGGGGGAGAGGGAGAGGGAGGGGGAGGAGGGCCGCTGTCAGCAGGCAACGGGGTCTACAGGGGCCTCCACTATGGAGGCCTGTGTCCAGGTGGCTGCCCGCCAGATCCGGGGCAGCTCAGGGCTCCCAGGGCCCTGGGGGGTGTCTGGGGGCTGTCAGTCAGTCAGTCTGTCTGTGTGTCAGTGCACTTGCTTGGACAGGGTCCTGGCGGCCCTTGGACCCCAGCCCTGGGCTGTCAGATGCCGGCCCCGCCCCCTGACCCGCCCCCACCGTGCCCCTTGCCCCGGAACCCTGCCCACCTGCGCTGGCTTTTGCCTGGGGCTCTGGCTCTGGTGGCTGCCCACCACCCCTCAGATCAAGTTCAGGGTGGGTGTCATGGCTGCTGCCACCACCACTGCCTCCCTAGGGGTCAACTGGGTGGGCGGGGTCCTCGTGGCCTAGCAACCTCTCGAGCCCTCTGTGATGTCCCCCCCCCCAGGATTCTGTGCGCAGGCGCACTGGCACTGGGCAGCCCAACTGTCCTGCCACTATGTCAGGCGGCAGCAACCAGACCCCTGGGCCCTGGCACAGAGGGACGGAAGAACGGGAGGACAGCGCTGACCGACGACGGACCTTGGGGCTGGCAGCCAAGAGAGCAAAGGAGGAGGTGCGCCCAGGAGCCAGGGAGCCCAGGCCACAGCTGCCTGCATGCCTGCCTGCCTTGCTGGATGCCGGTATGCTATCTCTGTCCAGGTGGGTTTCTCAGTTCCTCTCCTGTCCTCTCCTCTCCTCTCCTGTCCGCTCCTCTCCTCTTGTCTCTCTTCACTTCCGGGTGCCCTGATCACCAGCTCGAGCGCTTTTGACATTTCGCCTGTGACAGCTGCCCACACCCCCCCTCCGCGTCCCTGACGTGACCCAGCTCACAGACTCACCTGCTCACCCCACCCACACCCACACCCATACCCCCCACCACATTCCCTGGATCAGCTCCTCTGCCCTATTCAGCCAAACTGCCCAGTTGGCAACGTATCTGTGCAGGCTTGACTGTCTTTATCATTCAAGGTTATATCTCCTTTTGTACTTAGCTTGGTTGATTGGTCGATGGATAGTTGGATGGATGGATGGATGGATGGATGGAAGGAAGCATGGATGGATGGATGGATGGATGGATGGAAGGTTGGAGTGATGCACGGGTTGATCGATTGGTTTTGTAGAGGCAGAGAGCCATCTAGGGGTACTTGAGACCTCTGGCATCAGAGCCCTAGTCTTCTGTTGAATGTAAAACATTAACACCTCAATAAATAAATGAATAAATAAATTAAAAAAACTGGGTTAAAAAAAACGCGGTGTCTTTTTCCTTTCTGAATATGGTATGCTGTGAGGATCATAATAAGGAAAGCATTGTTCTGAGCAGCCCCTTGAAATATTGGGATATTTCATTTTGCCGCCTTCTTCTTCTTCTTCTTCTTCTTCTTCTTCTTCTTCTTCTTCTTTTTTCTTTGCTTTCTATTATCTTGATTTATTTTTTGGAATGGACAGTCAAGAATTGAGAGACAAGGGAGGGATAGAGATTTTGAGAACCAGAGAGATACCTGCAGCACATCTGCACCACTTATAAAGATTTCCCACTGCAAGTGGGGACCAGGGTCTTGAACCCAGGTCCTCCTACAGTTTAACATGAGTGCTTAACCAGGTGAGGCACCACCTGCTAAGCTTAATTAATGTGACATTTTTTTAGCAATGAAAAGAAATTCTCTTGGCTAGGTAAATAAATAAAATATAAATAAGTAAATAAAAGTGCTTTTACGTTTACACAGTGGAAACACACACTGGGACATATTCTTGTATATTACTTGTATTATTTATTTATTTATTGCCACAAGGGGTTATTGCCATAGCGCAGTGCCAGTACCACTAATCCACTGCTCCTATGTTCCATTTTTTCCCTTTTTGCTGCCCTTGTGGCTTGAATATTGTGGTTATTAATAATATTATTATTGTTGTTGTGATAGTTACTGTCCTTGCGGAGAACAGAGAAAAATGTAAAGAGGAGGGGAAAGAGAGATGGGGGAGAGAAAGATAGGCCCCCTGAAGATCTGCTTCACTAAATAAATAAAGCACATTTACATTTGACTCAGTAGAAACACAGAGACACGTATACATGTAAATACCTGTATTTTTTATTTATGTATTCGTTATCTATTGATTGATTGACTGATTGATTGCCTCCAGGGTTATTGTCAGGGCTAGGGGCCTGCACCACGAACCCACTACTCCTGCAGACCATGTTTTCCCCTTTGGCTGCCCTTGTTGCCTGAACTTGGTTGTGGTTATTATTATCGTTGTTGTTGCTGTTACTGTCCTTGCATAGGATAGAGAGAAAGGGAGAGAGGAGTGGAAACACAGAAGGGTGAGAGAAAGGTAGACCCCTGCAGGTCTGCTTCACTAGATAAACAAAAGTGCATGTACATTTATTTACAAAGTGGATACACCGACACATGTATACATGTATATTACCTGTATATTTTCTCTATGAGTTTATATATATATATATATGTATGTATGTATGTATGTATGTATTTATTTATTTATTGCTTCCAGGGTTACTGCCGGTGCTCGATACATATACCTGGAATCCACTGCTCCTGCAGACCATTTATTCTCCTTTTGCTGCCCTTGTTGCTTGATCATTGTTGTGCTTCTTGTTGTTGTTGTTGTTACTGTCCTTGCATAGGACAGAGAGAAAGGGAGAGGGGAGGGGAAAGGAAGAGGGGGGAGAGAAAGATAGAGCCCCTGAAGATCTGCTTCACCCCCTGTAAAGCGACTCCCCTGCAGGTGGGGGTCTGGGGGCCATACCGTGGATCCTTCTGCCTGTCCCCTCGTTTCCTCCACCACCTCTTAACCCTCTGACATTCTGCCCAACCTCCCTGGATTTCCTTTTGACAGCAATATGACCTGTCTATTTTTTGAATCCTCAATATCCTGAGGATCAGTCTTGGAAATAGTCTCATGAGAAGCCACAGGGGGATCTCTGGAATCAGAGAGCGCCTGGAACAGCAGCTGGGGCTCTGGAGCCAGGGCATGGTCCACCTACCCATCCACCCTCCACGGAGTCCTCCTGCCTGCATCTTGGTCCTGCTCCCTCCCCAAAAGATTTTTTCCCTTGTTTCACTGAGAAACAGGCATCACACAGGAGAGTCAGGCAGGGGGAAATGAAAAAAAAAAGCCTTTTTTTTTTTTTTTTTTTTACCCTACTGATGGACCAGCTTCTGGGAAGTATAGGTTTTGAACCTGAAAACGTTGTCTGCCTCTGCCTCTGCCTGTCTCTGAGACCACTGGAGGAGCCACTGACCCAGGCAGACCTTGTGCTCAGAGTGGGGTGTTTTCGCCAGTCCTAGGCTTGCACAGCGCACTTGGGATTGGGTTGCCTGAGATCCAAATGTTACATTGTAGATTGTTTGCAGTTCCGGCTCCCCAGGACATTGGACAGACCCAACTCCCCTGGGGATACCCAGAGAAAAAGACTCTTGCCATCCTTAGTGCAAATGGAGTGGAGGGGGAGGGGAGAGATGTGCATGTGTGGGATACTCATGCCCAGGTGTGTGTGAGGGGCCCTGACAGGGGTTAGAAGGGGGTTGAGGGGCAGAAGGAGACTGTTTGGGGGGCAGGCTGCAGGCAGGGGAGCCCCTGAATAGGTGCAGGGCTGTGTGTGCCTGTGGTGGCAGGGCGTTAGGGCAGGTCCCCCTGCAGGATGGTGAAGATGGCAGCTGGGCTGGCCCAGGGCCCCCAGGGCTGGAGGGCAGCAGCAGGCTGGCAGGAAAGGAGGCAAACAGTAGATGACAGTTGGGGAGCTGGGGGACAGGGGGCAAGGGGAAAAGGGGGCATCCTTGCGGAGGAGGGGGAGGGGGCTGGACTGGAGAGTGGGTGGAGCTGGAGGCAGGCAGGTCCCAAGAATCAGGAACTGACAGGGCCAGATACCTGCACCCACCCACTGGATAGCAGCTGCAGCAGCCAGAGCAGCAGCCCTGGCTTGCCTAGGCCAAGGGCCCTGAGTGAGTCCCTCTGAGGATGAGGAAGGGGAGGGCGAGGGGGAGAGGGAGAGGGAGGGGGAGGAGGGCCGCTGTCAGCAGGCAACGGGGTCTACAGGGGCCTCCACTATGGAGGCCTGTGTCCAGGTGGCTGCCCGCCAGATCCGGGGCAGCTCAGGGCTCCCAGGGCCCTGGGGGGTGTCTGGGGGCTGTCAGTCAGTCAGTCTGTCTGTGTGTCAGTGCACTTGCTTGGACAGGGTCCTGGCGGCCCTTGGACCCCAGCCCTGGGCTGTCAGATGCCGGCCCCGCCCCCTGACCCGCCCCCACCGTGCCCCTTGCCCCGGAACCCTGCCCACCTGCGCTGGCTTTTGCCTGGGGCTCTGGCTCTGGTGGCTGCCCACCACCCCTCAGATCAAGTTCAGGGTGGGTGTCATGGCTGCTGCCACCACCACTGCCTCCCTAGGGGTCAACTGGGTGGGCGGGGTCCTCGTGGCCTAGCAACCTCTCGAGCCCTCTGTGATGTCCCCCCCCCCAGGATTCTGTGCGCAGGCGCACTGGCACTGGGCAGCCCAACTGTCCTGCCACTATGTCAGGCGGCAGCAACCAGACCCCTGGGCCCTGGCACAGAGGGACGGAAGAACGGGAGGACAGCGCTGACCGACGACGGACCTTGGGGCTGGCAGCCAAGAGAGCAAAGGAGGAGGTGCGCCCAGGAGCCAGGGAGCCCAGGCCACAGCTGCCTGCATGCCTGCCTGCCTTGCTGGATGCCGGTATGCTATCTCTGTCCAGGTGGGTTTCTCAGTTCCTCTCCTGTCCTCTCCTCTCCTCTCCTGTCCGCTCCTCTCCTCTTGTCTCTCTTCACTTCCGGGTGCCCTGATCACCAGCTCGAGCGCTTTTGACATTTCGCCTGTGACAGCTGCCCACACCCCCCCTCCGCGTCCCTGACGTGACCCAGCTCACAGACTCACCTGCTCACCCCACCCACACCCACACCCCCCACCACATTCCCTGGATCAGCTCTTCTGCCCTATTCAGCCAAACTGCCCAGTTGGCAACGTATCTGTGCAGGCTTGACTGTCTATCATTCAAGGTTATATCTCCTTTTGTACTTAGCTTGGTTGATTGGTCGATGGATAGTTGGATGGATGGATGGATGGATGGATGGATGGATGGATGGATGGAAGGTTGGAGTGATGCACGGGTTGATCGATTGGTTTTGTAGAGGCAGAGAGCCATCTAGGGGTACTTGAGACCTCTGGCATCAGAGCCCTAGTCTTCTGTTGAATGTAAAACATTAACACCTCAATAAATAAATGAATAAATAAATTAAATAAACTGGGTTAAAAAAAACGCGGTGTCTTTTTCCTTTCTGAATATGGTATGCTGTGAGGATCATAATAAGGAAAGCATTGTTCTGAGCAGCCCCTTGAACTATTGGGATATTTCATTTTGCCGCCTTCTTCTTCTTCTTCTTCTTCTTCTTCTTCTTCTTCTTCTTCTTCTTCTTCTTTTTTCTTTGCTTTCTATTATCTTGATTTATTTTTTGGAATGGACAGTCAAGAATTGAGAGACAAGGGAGGGACAGAGATTTTGAGAACCAGAGAGATACCTGCAGCACATCTGCACCACTTGTAAAGATTTCCCACTGCAAGTGGGGACCAGGGTCTTGAACCCAGGTCCTCCTACAGTTTAACATGAGTGCTTAACCAGGTGAGGCACCACCTGCTAAGCTTAATTAATGTGACATTTTTTTAGCAATGAAAAGAAATTCTCTTGGCTAGGTATCTAAATAAAATATAAATAAGTAAATAAAAGTGCTTTTACGTTTACACAGTGGAAACACACACTGGGACATATTCTTGTATATTACTTGTATTATTTATTTATTTATTTATTTATTTATTTATTTATTGCCACAAGGGGTTATTGCCATAGCGCAGTGCCAGTACCACTAATCCACTGCTCCTATGTTCCATTTTTTCCCTTTTTGCTGCCCTTGTGGCTTGAATATTGTGGTTATTAATAATATTATTATTGTTGTTGTGATAGTTACTGTCCTTGCGGAGAACAGAGAAAAATGTAAAGAGGAGGGGAAAGAGAGATGGGGGAGAGAAAGATAGGCCCCCTGAAGATCTGCTTCACTATATAAATAAAGCACATTTACATTTGACTCAGTAGAAACACAGAGACACGTATACATGTATAATACCTGTATTTTTTATTTATGTATTCGTTATCTATTGATTGATTGACTGATTGATTGCCTCCAGGGTTATTGTCAGGGCTAGGGGCCTGCACCACGAACCCACTGCTCCTGCAGACCATGTTTTCCCCTTTGGCTGCCCTTGTTGCCTGAACTTTGTTGTGGTTATTATTATCGTTGTTGTTGCTGTTACTGTCCTTGCATAGGACAGAGAGAAAGGGAGAGAGGAGTGGAAACACAGAAGGGTGAGAGAAAGGTAGACCCCTGCAGGTCTGCTTCACTAGATAAACAAAAGTGCATGTACATTTATTTACAAAGTGGATACACCGACACATGTATACATGTATATTACCTGTATATTTTCTCTATGAGTTTATATATATATATATGTATGTATGTATGTATGTATTTATTTATTTATTGATTGCTTCCAGGGTTACTGCCGGTGCTCGATACATATACCTGGAATCCACTGCTCCTGCAGACCATTTATTCTCCTTTTGCTGCCCTTGTTGCTTGATCATTGTTGTGCTTGTTGTTGTTGTTGTTGTTGTTGTTGTTGTTACTGTCCTTGCATAGGACAGAGAGAAAGGGAGAGGGGAGGGGAAAGGAAGAGGGGGGAGAGAAAGATAGAGCCCCTGAAGATCTGCTTCACCCCCTGTAAAGCGACTCCCCTGCAGGTGGGGGTCTGGGGGCCATACCGTGGATCCTTCTGCCTGTCCCCTCGTTTCCTCCACCACCTCTTAACCCTCTGACATTCTGCCCAACCTCCCTGGATTTCCTTTTGACAGCAATATGACCTGTCTATTTTTTGAATCCTCAATATCCTGAGGATCAGTCTTGGAAATAGTCTCATGAGAAGCCACAGGGAATCAGAGAGCGCCTGGAACAGCAGCTGGGGCTCAGGAGCCAGGGCATGGTCTACCTACCCATCCACCCTCCACGGAGTCCACCTGCCTGCATCTTGGTCCTGCTCCCTTCCCAAAAGATTTTTTCCCTTGTTTCACTGAGAAACAGGCATCACACAGGAGAGTCAGGCAGTGGGAAAAGAAAAAAAAAGCCTTCTTTTTTTTTTTTTTTTTTTTTTTTTTTTTTTTACCCTACTGATGGACCAGCTTTTGGGAAGTATAGGTTTTGAACCTGAAAACGTTGTCTGCCTCTGCCTCTGCCTGTCTCTGAGTCCACTGGAGGAGCCACTGCCCCAGGCAGACCTTGTGCTCAGAGTGGGGTGTTTTCGCCAGTCCTAGGCTTGCACAGCGCACTTGGGATTGGGTTGCCTGAGATCCAAATGTTACATTGTAGATTGTTTGCAGTTCCGGCTCCCCAGGACATTGGACAGACCCAACTCCCCTGGGGATACCCAGAGAAAAAGACTCTTGCCATCCTTAGTGCAAATGGAGTGGAGGGGGAGGGGAGAGATGTGCATGTGTGGGATACTCATGCCAAGGTGTGTGTGAGGGGCCCTGACAGGGGTTAGAAGGGGGTTGAGGGGCAGAAGGAGATTGTTTGCGGGGCAGGCTGCAGGCAGGGGAGCCCCTGAATAGGTGCAGGGCTGTGTGTGCCTGTGGTGGCAGGGCGTTAGGGCAGATCCCCCTGCAGGATGGTGAAGATGGCAGCTGGGCTGGCCCAGGGCCCCCAGTGCTGGAGGGCAGCAGCAGGCTGGCAGGAAAGGAGGCAAACAGTAGATGACAGTTGGGGAGCTGGGGGACAGGGGGCAAGGGGAAAAGGGGGCATCCTTGCGGAGGAGGGGGAGGGGGCTGGACTGGAGAGTGGGTGGAGCTGGAGGCAGGCAGGTCCCAAGAATCAGGAACTGACAGGGCCAGATACCTGCACCCACCCACTGGATAGCAGCTGCAGCAGCCAGAGCAGCAGCCCTGGCTTGCCTAGGCCAAGGGCCCTGAGTGAGTCCCTCTGAGGATGAGGAAGGGGAGGGGGAGAGGGAGGGGGAGGAGGGCCGCTGTCAGCAGGCAACGGGGTCTACAGGGGCCTCCACTATGGAGGCCTGTGTCCAGGTGGCTGCCCACCAGATCCGGGGCAGCTCAGGGCTCCCAGGGCCCTGGGGGGTGTCTGTGGGGTGGGGGCTGTCAGTCAGTCAGTCTGTCTGTGTGTCAGTGCACTTGCTTGGACAGGGTCCTGGCGGCCCTTGGACCCCAGCCCTGGGCTGTCAGATGCCGGCCCCGCCCCCTGACCCGCCCCCACCGTGCCCCTTGCCCCGGAGCCCTGCCCACCTGCGCTGGCTTTTGCCTGGGGCTCTGGCTCTGGTGGCTGCCCACCACCCCTCAGATCAAGTTCAGGGTGGGTGTCATGGCTGCTGCCACCACCACTGCCTCCCTAGGGGTCAACTGGGTGGGCGGGGTCCTCGTGGCCTAGCAAACTTTCCAGCCCTTTGTGATGTCCCCCCCCCCCCCAGGATTCTGTGCGCAGGCGCACTGGCACTGGGCAGCCCAACTGTCCTGCCACTATGTCAGGCGGCAGCAACCAGACCCCTGGGCCCTGGCACAGAGGGACGGAAGAACGGGAGGACAGCGCTGACCGACGACGGACCTTGGGGCTGGCAGCCAAGAGAGCAAAGGAGGAGGTGCGCCCAGGAGCCAGGGAGCCCAGGCCACAGCTGCCTGCATGCCTGCCTGCCTTGCTGGATGCCGGTATGCTACCTCTGTCCAGGTGGGTTTCTCAGTTCCTCTCCTGTCCTCTCCTCTCCTCTCCTGTCCTCTCCTGTCGGCTCCTCTCCTCTTGTCTCTCCTCACTTCCGGGTGCCCTGATCACCAGCTCGAGCGCTTTTGACATTTCGCCTGTGACAGCTGCCCACACACAGCTCCGCGTCCCTGACGTGACCCAGCTCACAGACTCACCTGCTCACCCCACCCACACCCACACCCATACCCCCCACCACATTCCCTGGATCAGCTCCTCTGCCCTATTCAGCCAAACTGCCCAGTTGGCAACGTATCTGTGCAGGCTTGACTGTCTTTATCATTCAAGGTTATATCTCCTTTTGTACTTAGCTTGGTTGATTGGTCGATGGATAGTTGGATGGATGGATGGATGGATGGATGGATGGATGGATGGAAGGAAGCATGGATGGATGGATGGATGGATGGATGGATGGAATGTTGGAGTGATGCACGGGTTGATCGATTGGTTTTGTAGAGGCAGAGAGCCATCTAGGGGTACTTGAGACCTCTGGCATCAGAGCCCTAGTCTTCTGTTGAATGTAAAACATTAACACCTCAATAAATAAATTAATAAATAAATTAAATAAACTGGGTTAAAAAAAAACGTGGTGTCTTTTTCCTTTCTGAATATGGTATGCTGTGAGGATCATAATAAGTAAAGCATTGTTCTGAGCAGCCCCTTGAAATATTGGGATATTTCATTTTGCCGCCTTCTTCTTCTTCTTCTTCTTCTTCTTCTTTTTTCTTTGCTTTCTATTATCTTGATTTATTTTTTGGAATGGACAGTCAAGAATTGAGAGACAAGGGAGGGATAGAGATTTTGAGAACCAGAGAGATACCTGCAGCACATCTGCACCACTTATAAAGATTTCCCACTGCAAGTGGGGACCAGGGTCTTGAACCCAGGTCCTCCTACAGTTTAACATGAGTGCTTAACCAGGTGAGGCACCACCTGCTAAGCTTAATTAATGTGACATTTTTTTAGCAATGAAAAGAAATTCTCTTGGCTAGGTAAATAAATAAAATATAAATAAGTAAATAAAAGTGCTTTTACGTTTACACAGTGGAAACACACACTGGGACATATTCTTGTTTATTACTTGTATTATTTATTTATTTATTTATTTATTGCCACAAGGGGTTATTGCCATAGCGCAGTGCCAGTACCACTAATCCACTGCTCCTATGTTCCATTTTTTCCCTTTTTGCTGCCCTTGTGGCTTGAATATTGTGGTTATTAATAATATTATTATTGTTGTTGTGATAGTTACTGTCCTTGCGGAGAACAGAGAAAAATGTAAAGAGGAGGGGAAAGAGAGATGGGGGAGAGAAAGATAGGCCCCCTGAAGATCTGCTTCACTAAATAAATAAAGCACATTTACATTTGACTCAGTAGAAACACAGAGACACGTATACATGTAAATACCTGTATTTTTTATTTATGTATTCGTTATCTATTGATTGATTGACTGATTGATTGCCTCCAGGGTTATTGTCAGGGCTAGGGGCCTGCACCACGAACCCACTACTCCTGCAGACCATGTTTTCCCCTTTGGCTGCCCTTGTTGCCTGAACTTGGTTGTGGTTATTATTATCGTTGTTGTTGCTGTTACTGTCCTTGCATAGGACAGAGAGAAAGGGAGAGAGGAGTGGAAACACAGAAGGGTGAGAGAAAGGTAGACCCCTGCAGGTCTGCTTCACTAGATAAACAAAAGTGCATGTACATTTATTTACAAAGTGGATACACCGACACATGTATACATGTATATTACCTGTATATTTTCTCTATGAGTTTATATATATATATATGTATGTATGTATGTATGTATGTATGTATTTATTTATTTATTGCTTCCAGGGTTACTGCCGGTGCTCGATACATATACCTGGAATCCACTGCTCCTGCAGACCATTTATTCTCCTTTTGCTGCCCTTGTTGCTTGATCATTGTTGTGCTTGTTGTTGTTGTTGTTACTGTCCTTGCATAGGACAGAGAGAAAGGGAGAGGGGAGGGGAAAGGAAGAGGGGGGAGAGAAAGATAGAGCCCCTGAAGATCTGCTTCACCCCCTGTAAAGCGACTCCCCTGCAGGTGGGGGTCTGGGGGCCATACCGTGGATCCTTCTGCCTGTCCCCTCGTTTCCTCCACCACCTCTTAACCCTCTGACATTCTGCCCAACCTCCCTGGATTTCCTTTTTTTTTTTTTTTTTGTTTATTTTATTTTTGCTCAGCTCTGGCTTATGGTGGTGCGGGGGATTGAACCTGGGCCTTTGGAGCCTCAGGCATGAGAGTCTTTTGCATAACCATTAGGCTATCTACCCCTGCCCTCTGGATTTCCTTTTGACAGCAATATGACCTGTCTATTTTTTGAATCCTCAATATCCTGAGGATCAGTCTTGGAAATAGTCTCATGAGAAGCCACAGGGGGATCTCTGGAATCAGAGAGCGCCTGGAACAGCAGCTGGGGCTCTGGAGCCAGGGCATGGTCCACCTACCCATCCACCCTCCACGGAGTCCTCCTGCCTGCATCTTGGTCCTGCTCCCTCCACAAAAGATTTTTTCCCTTGTTTCACTGAGAAACAGGCATCACACAGGAGAGTCAGGCAGGGGGAAATGAAAAAAAAAAGCCTTTTTTTTTTTTTTTTTTTTTACCCTACTGATGGACCAGCTTCTGGGAAGTATAGGTTTTGAACCTGAAAACGTTGTCTGCCTCTGCCTCTGCCTGTCTCTGAGACCACTGGAGGAGCCACTGCCCCAGGCAGACCTTGTGCTCAGAGTGGGGTGTTTTCGCCAGTCCTAGGCTTGCACAGCGCACTTGGGATTGGGTTGCCTGAGATCCAAATGTTACATTGTAGATTGTTTGCAGTTCCGGCTCCCCAGGACATTGGACAGACCCAACTCCCCTGGGGATACCCAGAGAAAAAGACTCTTGCCATCCTTAGTGCAAATGGAGTGGAGGGGGAGGGGAGAGATGTGCATGTGTGGGATACTCATGCCCAGGTGTGTGTGAGGGGCCCTGACAGGGGTTAGAAGGGGGTTGAGGGGCAGAAGGAGACTGTTTGGGGGGCAGGCTGCAGGCAGGGGAGCCCCTGAATAGGTGCAGGGCTGTGTGTGCCTGTGGTGGCAGGGCGTTAGGGCAGGTCCCCCTGCAGGATGGTGAAGATGGCAGCTGGGCTGGCCCAGGGCCCCCAGGGCTGGAGGGCAGCAGCAGGCTGGCAGGAAAGGAGGCAAACAGTAGATGACAGTTGGGGAGCTGGGGGACAGGGGGCAAGGGGAAAAGGGGGCATCCTTGCGGAGGAGGGGGAGGGGGCTGGACTGGAGAGTGGGTGGAGCTGGAGGCAGGCAGGTCCCAAGAATCAGGAACTGACAGGGCCAGATACCTGCACCCACCCACTGGATAGCAGCTGCAGCAGCCAGAGCAGCAGCCCTGGCTTGCCTAGGCCAAGGGCCCTGAGTGAGTCCCTCTGAGGATGAGGAAGGGGAGGGGGAGGGGGAGAGGGAGAGGGAGGGGGAGGAGGGCCGCTGTCAGCAGGCAACGGGGTCTACAGGGGCCTCCACTATGGAGGCCTGTGTCCAGGTGGCTGCCCGCCAGATCCGGGGCAGCTCAGGGCTCCCAGGGCCCTGGGGGGTGTCTGTGGGGTGGGGGCTGTCAGTCAGTCAGTCTGTCTGTGTGTCAGTGCACTTGCTTGGACAGGGTCCTGGCGGCCCTTGGACCCCAGCCCTGGGCTGTCAGATGCCGGCCCCGCCCCCTGACCCGCCCCCACCGTGCCCCTTGCCCCGGAACCCTGCCCACCTGCGCTGGCTTTTGCCTGGGGCTCTGGCTCTGGTGGCTGCCCACCACCCCTCAGATCAAGTTCAGGGTGGGTGTCATGGCTGCTGCCACCACCACTGCCTCCCTAGGGGTCAACTGGGTGGGCGGGGTCCTCGTGGCCTAGCAACCTCTGGAGCCCTCTGTGATGTCCCCCCCCCAGGATTCTGTGCGCAGGCGCACTGGCACTGGGCAGCCCAACTGTCCTGCCACTATGTCAGGCGGCAGCAACCAGACCCCTGGGCCCTGGCACAGAGGGACGGAAGAACGGGAGGACAGCGCTGACCGACGACGGACCTTGGGGCTGGCAGCCAAGAGAGCAAAGGAGGAGGTGCGCCCAGGAGCCAGGGAGCCCGGGCCACAGCTGCCTGCATGCCTGCCTGCCTTGCTGGATGCCGGTATGCTATCTCTGTCCAGGTGGGTTTCTCAGTTCCTCTCCTGTCCTCTCCTCTCCTCTCCTGTCCGCTCCTCTCCTCTTGTCTCTCTTCACTTCCGGGTGCCCTGATCACCAGCTCGAGCGCTTTTGACATTTCGCCTGTGACAGCTGCCCACACCCCCCTCCGCGTCCCTGACGTGACCCAGCTCACAGACTCACCTGCTCACCCCACCCACACCCACACCCCCCACCACATTCCCTGGATCAGCTCTTCTGCCCTATTCAGCCAAACTGCCCAGTTGGCAACGTATCTGTGCAGGCTTGACTGTCTATCATTCAAGGTTATATCTCCTTTTGTACTTAGCTTGGTTGATTGGTCGATGGATAGTTGGATGGATGGATGGATGGATGGATGGATGGATGGATGGAAGGTTGGAGTGATGCACGGGTTGATCGATTGGTTTTGTAGAGGCAGAGAGCCATCTAGGGGTACTTGAGACCTCTGGCATCAGAGCCCTAGTCTTCTGTTGAATGTAAAACATTAACACCTCAATAAATAAATGAATAAATAAATTAAATAAACTGGGTTAAAAAAAACGCGGTGTCTTTTTCCTTTCTGAATATGGTATGCTGTGAGGATCATAATAAGGAAAGCATTGTTCTGAGCAGCCCCTTGAACTATTGGGATATTTCATTTTGCCGCCTTCTTCTTCTTCTTCTTCTTCTTCTTCTTCTTCTTCTTCTTCTTCTTCTTCTTTTTTCTTTGCTTTCTATTATCTTGATTTATTTTTTGGAATGGACAGTCAAGAATTGAGAGACAAGGGAGGGACAGAGATTTTGAGAACCAGAGAGATACCTGCAGCACATCTGCACCACTTGTAAAGATTTCCCACTGCAAGTGGGGACCAGGGTCTTGAACCCAGGTCCTCCTACAGTTTAACATGAGTGCTTAACCAGGTGAGGCACCACCTGCTAAGCTTAATTAATGTGACATTTTTTTAGCAATGAAAAGAAATTCTCTTGGCTAGGTATCTAAATAAAATATAAATAAGTAAATAAAAGTGCTTTTACGTTTACACAGTGGAAACACACACTGGGACATATTCTTGTATATTACTTGTATTATTTATTTATTTATTTATTTATTGCCACAAGGGGTTATTGCCATAGCGCAGTGCCAGTACCACTAATCCACTGCTCCTATGTTCCATTTTTTCCCTTTTTGCTGCCCTTGTGGCTTGAATATTGTGGTTATTAATAATATTATTATTGTTGTTGTGATAGTTACTGTCCTTGCGGAGAACAGAGAAAAATGTAAAGAGGAGGGGAAAGAGAGATGGAGGAGAGAAAGATAGGCCCCCTGAAGATCTGCTTCACTATATAAATAAAGCACATTTACATTTGACTCAGTAGAAACACAGAGACACGTATACATGTATAATACCTGTATTTTTTATTTATGTATTCGTTATCTATTGATTGATTGATTGATTGATTGCCTCCAGGGTTATTGTCAGGGCTAGGGGCCTGCACCACGAACCCACTGCTCCTGCAGACCATGTTTTCCCCTTTGGCTGCCCTTGTTGCCTGAACTTTGTTGTGGTTATTATTATCGTTGTTGTTGCTGTTACTGTCCTTGCATAGGACAGAGAGAAAGGGAGAGAGGAGTGGAAACACAGAAGGGTGAGAGAAAGGTAGACCCCTGCAGGTCTGCTTCACTAGATAAACAAAAGTGCATGTACATTTATTTACAAAGTGGATACACCGACACATGTATACATGTATATTACCTGTATATTTTCTCTATGAGTTTATATATATATATATATATATATGTATGTATTTATTTATTTATTGATTGCTTCCAGGGTTACTGCCGGTGCTCGATACATATACCTGGAATCCACTGCTCCTGCAGACCATTTATTCTCCTTTTGCTGCCCTTGTTGCTTGATCATTGTTGTGCTTGTTGTTGTTGTTGTTACTGTCCTTGCATAGGACAGAGAGAAAGGGAGAGGGGAGGGGAAAGGAAGAGGGGGGAGAGAAAGATAGAGCCCCTGAAGATCTGCTTCACCCCCTGTAAAGCGACTCCCCTACAGGTGGGGGTCTGGGGGCAATACCGTGGATCCTTCTGCCTGTCCCCTCGTTTCCTCCACCACCTCTTAACCCTCTGACATTCCGCCCAACCTCCCTGGATTTCCTTTTGACAGCAATATGACCTGTCTATTTTTTGAATCCTCAATATCCTGAGGATCAGTCTTGGAAATAGTCTCATGAGAAGCCACAGGGAATCAGAGAGCGCCTGGAACAGCAGCTGGGGCTCAGGAGCCAGGGCATGGTCTACCTACCCATCCACCCTCCACGGAGTCCACCTGCCTGCATCTTGGTCCTGCTCCCTCCCCAAAAGATTTTTTCCCTTGTTTCACTGAGAAACAGGCATCACACAGGAGAGTCAGGCAGTGGGAAAAGAAAAAAAAAGCCTTCTTTTATTTATTTATTTTTTTTTACCCTACTGATGGACCAGCTTCTCGGAAGTATAGGTTTTGAACCTGAAAACGTTGTCTGCCTCTGCCTCTGCCTGTCTCTGAGTCCACTGGAGGAGCCACTGCCCCAGGCAGACCTTGTGCTCAGAGTGGGGTGTTTTCGCCAGTCCTAGGCTTGCACAGCGCACTTGGGATTGGGTTGCCTGAGATCCAAATGTTACATTGTAGATTGTTTGCAGTTCCGGCTCCCCAGGACATTGGACAGACCCAACTCCCCTGGGGATACCCAGAGAAAAAGACTCTTGCCATCCTTAGTGCAAATGGAGTGGAGGGGGAGGGGAGAGATGTGCATGTGTGGGATACTCATGCCCAGGTGTGTGGGAGGGGCCCTGACAGGGGTTAGAAGGGGGTTGAGGGGCAGAAGGAGATTGTTTGGGGGGCAGGCTGCAGGCAGGGGAGCCCCTGAATAGGTGCAGGGCTGTGTGTGCCTGTGGTGGCAGGGCGTTAGGGCAGGTCCCCCTGCAGGATGGTGAAGATGGCAGCTGGGCTGGCCCAGGGCCCCCAGGGCTGGAGGGCAGCAGCAGGCTGGCAGGAAAGGAGGCAAACAGTAGATGACAGTTGGGGAGCTGGGGGACAGGGGGCAAGGGGAAAAGGGGGCATCCTTGCGGAGGAGGGGGAGGGGGCTGGACTGGAGAGTGGGTGGAGCTGGAGGCAGGCAGGTCCCAAGAATCAGGAACTGACAGGGCCAGATACCTGCACCCACCCACTGGATAGCAGCTGCAGCAGCCAGAGCAGCAGCCCTGGCTTGCCTAGGCCAAGGGCCCTGAGTGAGTCCCTCTGAGGATGAGGAAGGGGAGGGGGAGGGGGAGAGGGAGAGGGAGGGGGAGGAGGGCCGCTGTCAGCAGGCAACGGGGTCTACAGGGGCCTCCACTATGGAGGCCTGTGTCCAGGTGGCTGCCCGCCAGATCCGGGGCAGCTCAGGGCTCCCAGGGCCCTGGGGGGTGTCTGTGGGGTGGGGGCTGTCAGTCAGTCAGTCTGTCTGTGTGTCAGTGCACTTGCTTGGACAGGGTCCTGGCGGCCCTTGGACCCCAGCCCTGGGCTGTCAGATGCCGGCCCCGCCCCCTGACCCGCCCCCACCGTGCCCCTTGCCCCGGAACCCTGCCCACCTGCGCTGGCTTTTGCCTGGGGCTCTGGCTCTGGTGGCTGGCCACCACCCCTCAGATCAAGTTCAGGGTGGGTGTCATGGCTGCTGCCACCACCACTGCCTCCCTAGGGGTCAACTGGGTGGGCGGGGTCCTCGTGGCCTAGCAACCTCTGGAGCCCTCTGTGATGTCCCCCCCCCAGGATTCTGTGCGCAGGCGCACTGGCACTGGGCAGCCCAACTGTCCTGCCACTATGTCAGGCGGCAGCAACCAGACCCCTGGGCCCTGGCACAGAGGGACGGAAGAACGGGAGGACAGCGCTGACCGACGACGGACCTTGGGGCTGGCAGCCAAGAGAGCAAAGGAGGAGGTGCGCCCAGGAGCCAGGGAGCCCGGGCCACAGCTGCCTGCATGCCTGCCTGCCTTGCTGGATGCCGGTATGCTATCTCTGTCCAGGTGGGTTTCTCAGTTCCTCTCCTGTCCTCTCCTCTCCTCTCCTGTCCGCTCCTCTCCTCTTGTCTCTCTTCACTTCCGGGTGCCCTGATCACCAGCTCGAGCGCTTTTGACATTTCGCCTGTGACAGCTGCCCACACCCCCCTCCGCGTCCCTGACGTGACCCAGCTCACAGACTCACCTGCTCACCCCACCCACACCCACACCCCCCACCACATTCCCTGGATCAGCTCTTCTGCCCTATTCAGCCAAACTGCCCAGTTGGCAACGTATCTGTGCAGGCTTGACTGTCTATCATTCAAGGTTATATCTCCTTTTGTACTTAGCTTGGTTGATTGGTCGATGGATAGTTGGATGGATGGATGGATGGATGGATGGATGGATGGATGGAAGGTTGGAGTGATGCACGGGTTGATCGATTGGTTTTGTAGAGGCAGAGAGCCATCTAGGGGTACTTGAGACCTCTGGCATCAGAGCCCTAGTCTTCTGTTGAATGTAAAACATTAACACCTCAATAAATAAATGAATAAATAAATTAAATAAACTGGGTTAAAAAAAACGCGGTGTCTTTTTCCTTTCTGAATATGGTATGCTGTGAGGATCATAATAAGGAAAGCATTGTTCTGAGCAGCCCCTTGAACTATTGGGATATTTCATTTTGCCGCCTTCTTCTTCTTCTTCTTCTTCTTCTTCTTCTTCTTCTTCTTCTTCTTCTTTTTTCTTTGCTTTCTATTATCTTGATTTATTTTTTGGAATGGACAGTCAAGAATTGAGAGACAAGGGAGGGACAGAGATTTTGAGAACCAGAGAGATACCTGCAGCACATCTGCACCACTTGTAAAGATTTCCCACTGCAAGTGGGGACCAGGGTCTTGAACCCAGGTCCTCCTACAGTTTAACATGAGTGCTTAACCAGGTGAGGCACCACCTGCTAAGCTTAATTAATGTGACATTTTTTTAGCAATGAAAAGAAATTCTCTTGGCTAGGTATCTAAATAAAATATAAATAAGTAAATAAAAGTGCTTTTACGTTTACACAGTGGAAACACACACTGGGACATATTCTTGTATATTACTTGTATTATTTATTTATTTATTTATTTATTGCCACAAGGGGTTATTGCCATAGCGCAGTGCCAGTACCACTAATCCACTGCTCCTATGTTCCATTTTTTCCCTTTTTGCTGCCCTTGTGGCTTGAATATTGTGGTTATTAATAATATTATTATTGTTGTTGTGATAGTTACTGTCCTTGCGGAGAACAGAGAAAAATGTAAAGAGGAGGGGAAAGAGAGATGGAGGAGAGAAAGATAGGCCCCCTGAAGATCTGCTTCACTATATAAATAAAGCACATTTACATTTGACTCAGTAGAAACACAGAGACACGTATACATGTATAATACCTGTATTTTTTATTTATGTATTCGTTATCTATTGATTGATTGATTGATTGATTGCCTCCAGGGTTATTGTCAGGGCTAGGGGCCTGCACCACGAACCCACTGCTCCTGCAGACCATGTTTTCCCCTTTGGCTGCCCTTGTTGCCTGAACTTTGTTGTGGTTATTATTATCGTTGTTGTTGCTGTTACTGTCCTTGCATAGGACAGAGAGAAAGGGAGAGAGGAGTGGAAACACAGAAGGGTGAGAGAAAGGTAGACCCCTGCAGGTCTGCTTCACTAGATAAACAAAAGTGCATGTACATTTATTTACAAAGTGGATACACCGACACATGTATACATGTATATTACCTGTATATTTTCTCTATGAGTTTATATATATATATATATATATATGTATGTATTTATTTATTTATTGATTGCTTCCAGGGTTACTGCCGGTGCTCGATACATATACCTGGAATCCACTGCTCCTGCAGACCATTTATTCTCCTTTTGCTGCCCTTGTTGCTTGATCATTGTTGTGCTTGTTGTTGTTGTTGTTACTGTCCTTGCATAGGACAGAGAGAAAGGGAGAGGGGAGGGGAAAGGAAGAGGGGGGAGAGAAAGATAGAGCCCCTGAAGATCTGCTTCACCCCCTGTAAAGCGACTCCCCTACAGGTGGGGGTCTGGGGGCAATACCGTGGATCCTTCTGCCTGTCCCCTCGTTTCCTCCACCACCTCTTAACCCTCTGACATTCCGCCCAACCTCCCTGGATTTCCTTTTGACAGCAATATGACCTGTCTATTTTTTGAATCCTCAATATCCTGAGGATCAGTCTTGGAAATAGTCTCATGAGAAGCCACAGGGAATCAGAGAGCGCCTGGAACAGCAGCTGGGGCTCAGGAGCCAGGGCATGGTCTACCTACCCATCCACCCTCCACGGAGTCCACCTGCCTGCATCTTGGTCCTGCTCCCTCCCCAAAAGATTTTTTCCCTTGTTTCACTGAGAAACAGGCATCACACAGGAGAGTCAGGCAGTGGGAAAAGAAAAAAAAAGCCTTCTTTTATTTATTTATTTTTTTTTACCCTACTGATGGACCAGCTTCTCGGAAGTATAGGTTTTGAACCTGAAAACGTTGTCTGCCTCTGCCTCTGCCTGTCTCTGAGTCCACTGGAGGAGCCACTGCCCCAGGCAGACCTTGTGCTCAGAGTGGGGTGTTTTCGCCAGTCCTAGGCTTGCACAGCGCACTTGGGATTGGGTTGCCTGAGATCCAAATGTTACATTGTAGATTGTTTGCAGTTCCGGCTCCCCAGGACATTGGACAGACCCAACTCCCCTGGGGATACCCAGAGAAAAAGACTCTTGCCATCCTTAGTGCAAATGGAGTGGAGGGGGAGGGGAGAGATGTGCATGTGTGGGATACTCATGCCCAGGTGTGTGGGAGGGGCCCTGACAGGGGTTAGAAGGGGGTTGAGGGGCAGAAGGAGATTGTTTGGGGGGCAGGCTGCAGGCAGGGGAGCCCCTGAATAGGTGCAGGGCTGTGTGTGCCTGTGGTGGCAGGGCGTTAGGGCAGGTCCCCCTGCAGGATGGTGAAGATGGCAGCTGGGCTGGCCCAGGGCCCCCAGGGCTGGAGGGCAGCAGCAGGCTGGCAGGAAAGGAGGCAAACAGTAGATGACAGTTGGGGAGCTGGGGGACAGGGGGCAAGGGGAAAAGGGGGCATCCTTGCGGAGGAGGGGGAGGGGGCTGGACTGGAGAGTGGGTGGAGCTGGAGGCAGGCAGGTCCCAAGAATCAGGAACTGACAGGGCCAGATACCTGCACCCACCCACTGGATAGCAGCTGCAGCAGCCAGAGCAGCAGCCCTGGCTTGCCTAGGCCAAGGGCCCTGAGTGAGTCCCTCTGAGGATGAGGAAGGGGAGGGGGAGAGGGAGGGGGAGGAGGGCCGCTGTCAGCAGGCAACGGGGTCTACAGGGGCCTCCACTATGGAGGCCTGTGTCCAGGTGGCTGCCCGCCAGATCCGGGGCAGCTCAGGGCTCCCAGGGCCCTGGGGGGTGTCTGTGGGGTGGGGGCTGTCAGTCAGTCAGTCTGTCTGTGTGTCAGTGCACTTGCTTGGACAGGGTCCTGGCGGCCCTTGGACCCCAGCCCTGGGCTGTCAGATGCCGGCCCCGCCCCCTGACCCGCCCCCACCGTGCCCCTTGCCCCGGAGCCCTGCCCACCTGCGCTGGCTTTTGCCTGGGGCTCTGGCTCTGGTGGCTGGCCACCACCCCTCAGATCAAGTTCAGGGTGGGTGTCATGGCTGCTGCCACCACCACTGCCTCCCTAGGGGTCAACTGGGTGGGCGGGGTCCTCGTGGCCTAGCAAACTTTCGAGCCCTTTGTGATGTCCCCCCCCCCCAGGATTCTGTGCGCAGGCGCACTGGCACTGGGCAGCCCAACTGTCCTGCCACTATGTCAGGCGGCAGCAACCAGACCCCTGGGCCCTGGCACAGAGGGACGGAAGAACGGGAGGACAGCGCTGACCGACGACGGACCTTGGGGCTGGCAGCCAAGAGAGCAAAGGAGGAGGTGCGCCCAGGAGCCAGGGAGCCCAGGCCACAGCTGCCTGCATGCCTGCCTGCCTTGCTGGATGCCGGAATACTACCTCTGTCCAGGTGGGTTTCTCAGTTCCTCTCCTGTCCTCTCCTCTCCTCTCCTGTCCTCTCCTGTCGGCTCCTCTCCTCTTGTCTCTCCTCACTTCCGGGTGCCCTGATCACCAGCTCGAGCGCTTTTGACATTTCGCCTGTGACAGCTGCCCACACCCCCCCTCCGCGTCCCTGACGTGACCCAGCTCACAGACTCACCTGCTCACCCCACCCACACCCACACCCATACCCCCCACCACATTCCCTGGATCAGCTCCTCTGCCCTATTCAGCCAAACTGCCCAGTTGGCAACGTATCTGTGCAGGCTTGACTGTCTTTATCATTCAAGGTTATATCTCCTTTTGTACTTAGCTTGGTTGATTGGTCGATGGATAGTTGGATGGATGGATGGATGGATGGATGGAAGGAAGCATGGATGGATGGATGGATGGATGGATGGAAGGTTGGAGTGATGCACGGGTTGATCGATTGGTTTTGTAGAGGCAGAGAGCCATCTAGGGGTACTTGAGACCTCTGGCATCAGAGCCCTAGTCTTCTGTTGAATGTAAAACATTAACACCTCAATAAATAAATGAATAAATAAATTAAATAAACTGGGTTAAAAAAAAACGCGGTGTCTTTTTCCTTTCTGAATATGGTATGCTGTGAGGATCATAATAAGGAAAGCATTGTTATGAGCAGCCCCTTGAAATATTGGGATATTTCATTTTGCCTTCTTCTTCTTCTTCTTCTTCTTCTTCTTCTTCTTCTTCTTCTTCTTCTTCTTCTCCTTTTTTCTTTGCTTTCTATTATCTTGATTTATTTTTTGGAATGGACAGTCAAGAATTGAGAGACAAGGGAGGGATAGAGATTTTGAGAACCAGAGAGATACCTGCAGCACATCTGCACCACTTGTAAAGATTTCCCACTGCAAGTGGGGACCAGGGTCTTGAACCCAGGTCCTCCTACAGTTTAACATGAGTGCTTAACCAGGTGAGGCACCACCTGCTAAGCTTAATTAATGTGACATTTTTTTAGCAATGAAAAGAAATTCTCTTGGCTAGGTAAATAAATAAAATATAAATAAGTAAATAAAAGTGCTTTTACGTTTACACAGTGGAAACACACACTGGGACATATTCTTGTATATTACTTGTATTATTTATTTATTTATTTATTTATTGCCACAAGGGGTTATTGCCATAGCGCAGTGCCAGTACCACTAATCCACTGCTCCTATGTTCCATTATTTCCCTTTTTGCTGCCCTTGTGGCTTGAATATTGTGGTTATTAATAATATTATTATTGTTGTTGTGATAGTTACTGTCCTTGCGGAGAACAGAGAAAAATGTAAAGAGGAGGGGAAAGAGAGATGGGGGAGAGAAAGATAGGCCCTCTGAAGATCTGCTTCACTAAATAAATAAAGCACATTTACATTTGACTCAGTAGAAACACAGAGACACGTATACATGTAAATACCTGTATTTTTTATTTATGTATTCGTTATCTATTGATTGATTGACTGATTGATTGCCTCCAGGGTTATTGTCAGGGCTAGGGGCCTGCACCACGAACCCTCTACTGCTGCAGACCATGTTTTCCCCTTTGGCTGCCCTTGTTGCCTGAACTTGGTTGTGGTTATTATTATCGTTGTTGTTGCTGTTACTGTCCTTGCATAGGACAGAGAGAAAGGGAGCGAGGAGTGGAAACACAGAAGGGTGAGAGAAAGGTAGACCCCTGCAGGTCTGCTTCACTAGATAAACAAAAGTGCATGTACATTTATTTACAAAGTGGATACACCGACACATGTATACATGTATATTACCTGTATATTTTCTCTATGAGTTTATATATATATATATGTATGTATGTATGTATGTATGTATGTATGTATTTATTTATTTATTGCTTCCAGGTTTACTGCCGGTGCTCGATACATATACCTGGAATCCACTGCTCCTGCAGACCATTTATTCTCCTTTTGCTGCCCTTGTTGCTTGATCATTGTTGTGCTTGTTGTTGTTGTTGTTACTGTCCTTGCATAGGACAGAGAGAAAGGGAGAGGGGAGGGGAAAGGAAGAGGGGGGAGAGAAAGATAGAGCCCCTGAAGATCTGCTTCACCCCCTGTAAAGCGACTCCCCTGCAGGTGGGGGTCTGGGGGCCATACCGTGGATCCTTCTGCCTGTCCCCTCGTTTCCTCCACCACCTCTTAACTCTCTGACATTCTGCCCAACCTCCCTGGATTTCCTTTTGACAGCAATATGACCTGTCTATTTTTTGAATCCTCAATATCCTGAGGATCAGTCTTGGAAATAGTCTCACGAGAAGCCACAGGGGGATCTCTGGAATCAGAGAGCGCCTGGAACAGCAGCTGGGGCTCTGGAGCCAGGGCATGGTCCACCTACCCATCCACCCTCCACGGAGTCCTCCTGCCTGCATCTTGGTCCTGCTCCCTCCCCAAAAGATTTTTTCCCTTGTTTCACTGAGAAACAGGCATCACACAGGAGAGTCAGGCAGGGGGAAATGAAAAAAAAAAGCCTTTTTTTTTTTTTTTTTTTTTTTTTTTACCCTACTGATGGACCAGCTTCTGGGAAGTATAGGTTTTGAACCTGAAAACGTTGTCTGCCTCTGCCTCTGCCTGTCTCTGAGACCACTGGAGGAGCCACTGCCCCAGGCAGACCTTGTGCTCAGAGTGGGGTGTTTTCGCCAGTCCTAGGCTTGCACAGCGCACTTGGGATTGGGTTGCCTGAGATCCAAATGTTACATTGTAGATTGTTTGCAGTTCCGGCTCCCCAGGACATTGGACAGACCCAACTCCCCTGGGGATACCCAGAGAAAAAGACTCTTGCCATCCTTAGTGCAAATGGAGTGGAGGGGGAGGGGAGAGATGTGCATGTGTGGGATACTCATGCCCAGGTGTGTGTGAGGGGCCCTGACAGGGGTTAGAAGGGGGTTGAGGGGCAGAAGGAGACTGTTTGGGGGGCAGGCTGCAGGCAGGGGAGCCCCTGAATAGGTGCAGGGCTGTGTGTGCCTGTGGTGGCAGGGCGTTAGGGCAGGTCCCCCTGCAGGATGGTGAAGATGGCAGCTGGGCTGGCCCAGGGCCCCCAGGGCTGGAGGGCAGCAGCAGGCTGGCAGGAAAGGAGGCAAACAGTAGATGACAGTTGGGGAGCTGGGGGACAGGGGGCAAGGGGAAAAGGGGGCATCCTTGCGGAGGAGGGGGAGGGGGCTGGACTGGAGAGTGGGTGGAGCTGGAGGCAGGCAGGTCCCAAGAATCAGGAACTGACAGGGCCAGATACCTGCACCCACCCACTGGATAGCAGCTGCAGCAGCCAGAGCAGCAGCCCTGGCTTGCCTAGGCCAAGGGCCCTGAGTGAATCCCTCTGAGGATGAGGAAGGGGAGGGGGAGGGGGAGAGGGAGGGGGAGGAGGGCCGCTGTCAGCAGGCAACGGGGTCTACAGGGGCCTCCACTATGGAGGCCTGTGTCCAGGTGGCTGCCCGCCAGATCCGGGGCAGCTCAGGGCTCCCAGGGCCCTGGGGGGTGTCTGTGGGGTGGGGGCTGTCAGTCAGTCAGTCTGTCTGTGTGTCAGTGCACTTGCTTGGACAGGGTCCTGGCGGCCCTTGGACCCCAGCCCTGGGCTGTCAGATGCCGGCCCCGCCCCCTGACCCGCCCCCACCGTGCCCCTTGCCCCGGAGCCCTGCCCACCTGCGCTGGCTTTTGCCTGGGGCTCTGGCTCTGGTGGCTGGCCACCACCCCTCAGATCAAGTTCAGGGTGGGTGTCATGGCTGCTGCCACCACCACTGCCTCCCTAGGGGTCAACTGGGTGGGCGGGGTCCTCGTGGCCTAGCAACCTCTCGAGCCCTCTGTGATGTCCCCCCCCCCAGGATTCTGTGCGCAGGCGCACTGGCACTGGGCAGCCCAACTGTCCTGCCACTATGTCAGGCGGCAGCAACCAGACCCCTGGGCCCTGGCACAGAGGGACGGAAGAACGGGAGGACAGCGCTGACCGACGACGGACCTTGGGGCTGGCAGCCAAGAGAGCAAAGGAGGAGGTGCGCCCAGGAGCCAGGGAGCCCAGGCCACAGCTGCCTGCATGCCTGCCTGCCTTGCTGGATGCCGGTATGCTATCTCTGTCCAGGTGGGTTTCTCAGTTCCTCTCCTGTCCTCTCCTCTCCTCTCCTGTCCGCTCCTCTCCTCTTGTCTCTCTTCACTTCCGGGTGCCCTGATCACCAGCTCGAGCGCTTTTGACATTTCGCCTGTGACAGCTGCCCACACCCCCCCTCCGCGTCCCTGACGTGACCCAGCTCACAGACTCACCTGCTCACCCCACCCACACCCACACCCCCCACCACATTCCCTGGATCAGCTCTTCTGCCCTATTCAGCCAAACTGCCCAGTTGGCAACGTATCTGTGCAGGCTTGACTGTCTATCATTCAAGGTTATATCTCCTTTTGTACTTAGCTTGGTTGATTGGTCGATGGATAGTTGGATGGATGGATGGATGGATGGATGGATGGATGGATGGAAGGTTGGAGTGATGCACGGGTTGATCGATTGGTTTTGTAGAGGCAGAGAGCCATCTAGGGGTACTTGAGACCTCTGGCATCAGAGCCCTAGTCTTCTGTTGAATGTAAAACATTAACACCTCAATAAATAAATGAATAAATAAATTAAATAAACTGGGTTAAAAAAAACGCGGTGTCTTTTTCCTTTCTGAATATGGTATGCTGTGAGGATCATAATAAGGAAAGCATTGTTCTGAGCAGCCCCTTGAACTATTGGGATATTTCATTTTGCCGCCTTCTTCTTCTTCTTCTTCTTCTTCTTCTTCTTCTTCTTCTTCTTCTTCTTCTTCTTCTTCTTTTTTCTTTGCTTTCTATTATCTTGATTTATTTTTTGGAATGGACAGTCAAGAATTGAGAGACAAGGGAGGGACAGAGATTTTGAGAACCAGAGAGATACCTGCAGCACATCTGCACCACTTGTAAAGATTTCCCACTGCAAGTGGGGACCAGGGTCTTGAACCCAGGTCCTCCTACAGTTTAACATGAGTGCTTAACCAGGTGAGGCACCACCTGCTAAGCTTAATTAATGTGACATTTTTTTAGCAATGAAAAGAAATTCTCTTGGCTAGGTATCTAAATAAAATATAAATAAGTAAATAAAAGTGCTTTTACGTTTACACAGTGGAAACACACACTGGGACATATTCTTGTATATTACTTGTATTATTTATTTATTTATTTATTTATTGCCACAAGGGGTTATTGCCATAGCGCAGTGCCAGTACCACTAATCCACTGCTCCTATGTTCCATTTTTTCCCTTTTTGCTGCCCTTGTGGCTTGAATATTGTGGTTATTAATAATATTATTATTGTTGTTGTGATAGTTACTGTCCTTGCGGAGAACAGAGAAAAATGTAAAGAGGAGGGGAAAGAGAGATGGGGGAGAGAAAGATAGGCCCCCTGAAGATCTGCTTCACTATATAAATAAAGCACATTTACATTTGACTCAGTAGAAACACAGAGACACGTATACATGTATAATACCTGTATTTTTTATTTATGTATTCGTTATCTATTGATTGATTGATTGATTGATTGCCTCCAGGGTTATTGTCAGGGCTAGGGGCCTGCACCACGAACCCACTGCTCCTGCAGACCATGTTTTCCCCTTTGGCTGCCCTTGTTGCCTGAACTTTGTTGTGGTTATTATTATCGTTGTTGTTGCTGTTACTGTCCTTGCATAGGACAGAGAGAAAGGGAGAGAGGAGTGGAAACACAGAAGGGTGAGAGAAAGGTAGACCCCTGCAGGTCTGCTTCACTAGATAAACAAAAGTGCATGTACATTTATTTACAAAGTGGATACACCGACACATGTATACATGTATATTACCTGTATATTTTCTCTATGAGTTTATATATATATATATATGTATGTATGTATGTATGTATTTATTTATTTATTGATTGCTTCCAGGGTTACTGCCAGTGCTCGATACATATACCTGGAATCCACTGCTCCTGCAGATCATTTATTCTCCTTTTGCTGCCCTTGTTGCTTGATCATTGTTGTGCTTGCTGTTGTTGTTGTTGTTGTTGTTACTGTCCTTGCATAGGACAGAGAGAAAGGGAGAGGGGAGGGTAAAGGAAGAGGGGGGAGAGAAAGATAGAGCCCCTGAAGATCTGCTTCACCCCCTGTAAAGCGACTCCCCTGCAGGTGGGGGTCTGGGGGCCATACCGTGGATCCTTCTGCCTGTCCCCTCGTTTCCTCCACCACCTCTTAACCCTCTGACATTCTGCCCAACCTCCCTGGATTTCCTTTTGACAGCAATATGACCTGTCTATTTTTTGAATCCTCAATATCCTGAGGATCAGTCTTGGAAATAGTCTCATGAGAAGCCACAGGGGGATCTCTGGAATCAGAGAGCGCCTGGAACAGCAGCTGGGGCTCAGGAGCCAGGGCATGGTCTACCTACCCATCCACCCTCCACGGAGTCCACCTGCCTGCATCTTGGTCCTGCTCCCTCCCCAAAAGATTTTTTCCCTTGTTTCACTGAGAAACAGGCATCACACAGGAGAGTCAGGCAGTGGGAAAAGAAAAAAAAAGCCTTCTTTTTTTTTTTTTACCCTACTGATGGACCAGCTTCTGGGAAGTATAGGTTTTGAACCTGAAAACGTTGTCTGCCTCTGCCTCTGCCTGTCTCTGAGTCCACTGGAGGAGCCACTGCCCCAGGCAGACCTTGTGCTCAGAGTGGGGTGTTTTCGCCAGTCCTAGGCTTGCACAGCGCACTTGGGATTGGGTTGCCTGAGATCCAAATGTTACATTGTAGATTGTTTGCAGTTCCGGCTCCCCAGGACATTGGACAGACCCAACTCCCCTGGGGATACCCAGAGAAAAAGACTCTTGCCATCCTTAGTGCAAATGGAGTGGAGGGGGAGGGGAGAGATGTGCATGTGTGGGATACTCATGCCCAGGTGTGTGTGAGGGGCCCTGACAGGGGTTAGAAGGGGGTTGAGGGGCAGAAGGAGATTGTTTGGGGGGCAGGCTGCAGGCAGGGGAGCCCCTGAATAGGTGCAGGGCTGTGTGTGCCTGTGGTGGCAGGGCGTTAGGGCAGATCCCCCTGCAGGATGGTGAAGATGGCAGCTGGGCTGGCCCAGGGCCCCCAGGGCTGGAGGGCAGCAGCAGGCTGGCAGGAAAGGAGGCAAACAGTAGATGACAGTTGGGGAGCTGGGGGACAGGGGGCAAGGGGAAAAGGGGGCATCCTTGCGGAGGAGGGGGAGGGGGCTGGACTGGAGAGTGGGTGGAGCTGGAGGCAGGCAGGTCCCAAGAATCAGGAACTGACAGGGCCAGATACCTGCACCCACCCACTGGATAGCAGCTGCAGCAGCCAGAGCAGCAGCCCTGGCTTGCCTAGGCCAAGGGCCCTGAGTGAGTCCCTCTGAGGATGAGGAAGGGGAGGGGGAGGGGGAGAGGGAGAGGGAGGGGGAGGAGGGCCGCTGTCAGCAGGCAACGGGGTCTACAGGGGCCTCCACTATGGAGGCCTGTGTCCAGGTGGCTGCCCGCCAGATCCGGGGCAGCTCAGGGCTCCCAGGGCCCTGGGGGGTGTCTGTGGGGTGGGGGCTGTCAGTCAGTCAGTCTGTCTGTGTGTCAGTGCACTTGCTTGGACAGGGTCCTGGCGGCCCTTGGACCCCAGCCCTGGGCTGTCAGATGCCGGCCCCGCCCCCTGACCCGCCCCCACCGTGCCCCTTGCCCCGGAGCCCTGCCCACCTGCGCTGGCTTTTGCCTGGGGCTCTGGCTCTGGTGGCTGGCCACCACCCCTCAGATCAAGTTCAGGGTGGGTGTCATGGCTGCTGCCACCACCACTGCCTCCCTAGGGGTCAACTGGGTGGGCGGGGTCCTCGTGGCCTAGCAAACTTTCCAGCCCTTTGTGATGTCCCCCCCCCCAGGATTCTGTGCGCAGGCGCACTGGCACTGGGCAGCCCAACTGTCCTGCCACTATGTCAGGCGGCAGCAACCAGACCCCTGGGCCCTGGCACAGAGGGACGGAAGAACGGGAGGACAGCGCTGACCGACGACGGACCTTGGGGCTGGCAGCCAAGAGAGCAAAGGAGGAGGTGCGCCCAGGAGCCAGGGAGCCCAGGCCACAGCTGCCTGCATGCCTGCCTGCCTTGCTGGATGCCGGTATGCTACCTCTGTCCAGGTGGGTTTCTCAGTTCCTCTCCTGTCCTCTCCTCTCCTCTCCTGTCCTCTCCTGTCGGCTCCTCTCCTCTTGTCTCTCCTCACTTCCGGGTGCCCTGATCACCAGCTCGAGCGCTTTTGACATTTCGCCTGTGACAGCTGCCCACACCCCCCCTCCGTGTCCCTGACGTGACCCAGCTCACAGACTCACCTGCTCACCCCACCCACACCCACACCCATACCCCCCACCACATTCCCTGGATCAGCTCCTCTGCCCTATTCAGCCAAACTGCCCAGTTGGCAACGTATCTGTGCAGGCTTGACTGTCTTTATCATTCAAGGTTATATCTCCTTTTGTACTTAGCTTGGTTGATTGGTCGATGGATAGTTGGATGGATGGATGGATGGATGGATGGAAGGAAGCATGGATGGATGGATGGATGGATGGATGGAAGGTTGGAGTGATGCACGGGTTGATCGATTGGTTTTGTAGAGGCAGAGAGCCATCTAGGGGTACTTGAGACCTCTGGCATCAGAGCCCTAGTCTTCTGTTGAATGTAAAACATTAACACCTCAATAAATAAATGAATAAATAAATTAAATAAACTGGGTTAAAAAAAAACGCGGTGTCTTTTTCCTTTCTGAATATGGTATGCTGTGAGGATCATAATAAGGAAAGCATTGTTCTGAGCAGCCCCTTGAAATATTGGGATATTTCATTTTGCCGCCTTCTTCTTCTTCTTCTTCTTCTTCTTCTTCTTCTTCTTCTTCTTTTTTCTTTGCTTTCTATTATCTTGATTTATTTTTTGGAATGGACAGTCAAGAATTGAGAGACAAGGGAGGGACAGAGATTTTGAGAACCAGAGAGATACCTGCAGCACATCTGCACCACTTGTAAAGATTTCCCACTGCAAGTGGGGACCAGGGTCTTGAACCCAGGTCCTCCTACAGTTTAACATGAGTGCTTAACCAGGTGAGGCACCACCTGCTAAGCTTAATTAATGTGACATTTTTTTAGCAATGAAAAGAAATTCTCTTGGCTAGGTATCTAAATAAAATATAAATAAGTAAATAAAAGTGCTTTTACGTTTACACAGTGGAAACACACACTGGGACATATTCTTGTATATTACTTGTATTATTTATTTATTTATTTATTTATTGCCACAAGGGGTTATTGCCATAGCGCAGTGCCAGTACCACTAATCCACTGCTCCTATGTTCCATTTTTTCCCTTTTTGCTGCCCTTGTGGCTTGAATATTGTGGTTATTAATAATATTATTATTGTTGTTGTGATAGTTACTGTCCTTGCGGAGAACAGAGAAAAATGTAAAGAGGAGGGGAAAGAGAGATGGGGGAGAGAAAGATAGGCCCCCTGAAGATCTGCTTCACTATATAAATAAAGCACATTTACATTTGACTCAGTAGAAACACAGAGACACGTATACATGTATAATACCTGTATTTTTTATTTATGTATTCGTTATCTATTGATTGATTGATTGATTGATTGCCTCCAGGGTTATTGTCAGGGCTAGGGGCCTGCACCACGAACCCACTGCTCCTGCAGACCATGTTTTCCCCTTTGGCTGCCCTTGTTGCCTGAACTTTGTTGTGGTTATTATTATCGTTGTTGTTGCTGTTACTGTCCTTGCATAGGACAGAGAGAAAGGGAGAGAGGAGTGGAAACACAGAAGGGTGAGAGAAAGGTAGACCCCTGCAGGTCTGCTTCACTAGATAAACAAAAGTGCATGTACATTTATTTACAAAGTGGATACACATGTATACATGTATATTACCTGTATATTTTCTCTATGAGTTTATATATATATATATGTGTATGTATGTATGTATGTATTTATTTATTTATTGATTGCTTCCAGGGTTACTGCCAATGCTCGATACATATACCTGGAATCCACTGCTCCTGCAGATCATTTATTCTCCTTTTGCTGCCCTTGTTGCTTGATCATTGTTGTGCTTGCTGTTGTTGTTGTTGTTGTTGTTACTGTCCTTGCATAGGACAGAGAGAAAGGGAGAGGGGAGGGTAAAGGAAGAGGGGGGAGAGAAAGATAGAGCCCCTGAAGATCTGCTTCACCCCCTGTAAAGCGACTCCCCTGCAGGTGGGGGTCTGGGGGCCATACCGTGGATCCTTCTGCCTGTCCCCTCGTTTCCTCCACCACCTCTTAACCCTCTGACATTCTGCCCAACCTCCCTGGATTTCCTTTTGACAGCAATATGACCTGTCTATTTTTTGAATCCTCAATATCCTGAGGATCAGTCTTGGAAATAGTCTCATGAGAAGCCACAGGGGGATCTCTGGAATCAGAGAGCGCCTGGAACAGCAGCTGGGGCTCAGGAGCCAGGGCATGGTCTACCTACCCATCCACCCTCCACGGAGTCCACCTGCCTGCATCTTGGTCCTGCTCCCTCCCCAAAAGATTTTTTCCCTTGTTTCACTGAGAAACAGGCATCACACAGGAGAGTCAGGCAGTGGGAAAAGAAAAAAAAAGCCTTCTTTTTTTTTTTTTACCCTACTGATGGACCAGCTTCTGGGAAGTATAGGTTTTGAACCTGAAAACGTTGTCTGCCTCTGCCTCTGCCTGTCTCTGAGTCCACTGGAGGAGCCACTGCCCCAGGCAGACCTTGTGCTCAGAGTGGGGTGTTTTCGCCAGTCCTAGGCTTGCACAGCGCACTTGGGATTGGGTTGCCTGAGATCCAAATGTTACATTGTAGATTGTTTGCAGTTCCGGCTCCCCAGGACATTGGACAGACCCAACTCCCCTGGGGATACCCAGAGAAAAAGACTCTTGCCATCCTTAGTGCAAATGGAGTGGAGGGGGAGGGGAGAGATGTGCATGTGTGGGATACTCATGCCCAGGTGTGTGTGAGGGGCCCTGACAGGGGTTAGAAGGGGGTTGAGGGGCAGAAGGAGATTGTTTGGGGGGCAGGCTGCAGGCAGGGGAGCCCCTGAATAGGTGCAGGGCTGTGTGTGCCTGTGGTGGCAGGGCGTTAGGGCAGATCCCCCTGCAGGATGGTGAAGATGGCAGCTGGGCTGGCCCAGGGCCCCCAGGGCTGGAGGGCAGCAGCAGGCTGGCAGGAAAGGAGGCAAACAGTAGATGACAGTTGGGGAGCTGGGGGACAGGGGGCAAGGGGAAAAGGGGGCATCCTTGCGGAGGAGGGGGAGGGGGCTGGACTGGAGAGTGGGTGGAGCTGGAGGCAGGCAGGTCCCAAGAATCAGGAACTGACAGGGCCAGATACCTGCACCCACCCACTGGATAGCAGCTGCAGCAGCCAGAGCAGCAGCCCTGGCTTGCCTAGGCCAAGGGCCCTGAGTGAGTCCCTCTGAGGATGAGGAAGGGGAGGGGGAGGGGGAGAGGGAGAGGGAGGGGGAGGAGGGCCGCTGTCAGCAGGCAACGGGGTCTACAGGGGCCTCCACTATGGAGGCCTGTGTCCAGGTGGCTGCCCGCCAGATCCGGGGCAGCTCAGGGCTCCCAGGGCCCTGGGGGGTGTCTGTGGGGTGGGGGCTGTCAGTCAGTCAGTCTGTCTGTGTGTCAGTGCACTTGCTTGGACAGGGTCCTGGCGGCCCTTGGACCCCAGCCCTGGGCTGTCAGATGCCGGCCCCGCCCCCTGACCCGCCCCCACCGTGCCCCTTGCCCCGGAGCCCTGCCCACCTGCGCTGGCTTTTGCCTGGGGCTCTGGCTCTGGTGGCTGGCCACCACCCCTCAGATCAAGTTCAGGGTGGGTGTCATGGCTGCTGCCACCACCACTGCCTCCCTAGGGGTCAACTGGGTGGGCGGGGTCCTCGTGGCCTAGCAAACTTTCCAGCCCTTTGTGATGTCCCCCCCCCCAGGATTCTGTGCGCAGGCGCACTGGCACTGGGCAGCCCAACTGTCCTGCCACTATGTCAGGCGGCAGCAACCAGACCCCTGGGCCCTGGCACAGAGGGACGGAAGAACGGGAGGACAGCGCTGACCGACGACGGACCTTGGGGCTGGCAGCCAAGAGAGCAAAGGAGGAGGTGCGCCCAGGAGCCAGGGAGCCCAGGCCACAGCTGCCTGCATGCCTGCCTGCCTTGCTGGATGCCGGTATGCTACCTCTGTCCAGGTGGGTTTCTCAGTTCCTCTCCTGTCCTCTCCTCTCCTCTCCTGTCCTCTCCTGTCGGCTCCTCTCCTCTTGTCTCTCCTCACTTCCGGGTGCCCTGATCACCAGCTCGAGCGCTTTTGACATTTCGCCTGTGACAGCTGCCCACACCCCCCCTCCGTGTCCCTGACGTGACCCAGCTCACAGACTCACCTGCTCACCCCACCCACACCCACACCCATACCCCCCACCACATTCCCTGGATCAGCTCCTCTGCCCTATTCAGCCAAACTGCCCAGTTGGCAACGTATCTGTGCAGGCTTGACTGTCTTTATCATTCAAGGTTATATCTCCTTTTGTACTTAGCTTGGTTGATTGGTCGATGGATAGTTGGATGGATGGATGGATGGATGGATGGAAGGAAGCATGGATGGATGGATGGATGGATGGATGGAAGGTTGGAGTGATGCACGGGTTGATCGATTGGTTTTGTAGAGGCAGAGAGCCATCTAGGGGTACTTGAGACCTCTGGCATCAGAGCCCTAGTCTTCTGTTGAATGTAAAACATTAACACCTCAATAAATAAATGAATAAATAAATTAAATAAACTGGGTTAAAAAAAAACGCGGTGTCTTTTTCCTTTCTGAATATGGTATGCTGTGAGGATCATAATAAGGAAAGCATTGTTCTGAGCAGCCCCTTGAAATATTGGGATATTTCATTTTGCCGCCTTCTTCTTCTTCTTCTTCTTCTTCTTCTTCTTCTTCTTCTTCTTTTTTCTTTGCTTTCTATTATCTTGATTTATTTTTTGGAATGGACAGTCAAGAATTGAGAGACAAGGGAGGGACAGAGATTTTGAGAACCAGAGAGATACCTGCAGCACATCTGCACCACTTGTAAAGATTTCCCACTGCAAGTGGGGACCAGGGTCTTGAACCCAGGTCCTCCTACAGTTTAACATGAGTGCTTAACCAGGTGAGGCACCACCTGCTAAGCTTAATTAATGTGACATTTTTTTAGCAATGAAAAGAAATTCTCTTGGCTAGGTATCTAAATAAAATATAAATAAGTAAATAAAAGTGCTTTTACGTTTACACAGTGGAAACACACACTGGGACATATTCTTGTATATTACTTGTATTATTTATTTATTTATTTATTTATTGCCACAAGGGGTTATTGCCATAGCGCAGTGCCAGTACCACTAATCCACTGCTCCTATGTTCCATTTTTTCCCTTTTTGCTGCCCTTGTGGCTTGAATATTGTGGTTATTAATAATATTATTATTGTTGTTGTGATAGTTACTGTCCTTGCGGAGAACAGAGAAAAATGTAAAGAGGAGGGGAAAGAGAGATGGGGGAGAGAAAGATAGGCCCCCTGAAGATCTGCTTCACTATATAAATAAAGCACATTTACATTTGACTCAGTAGAAACACAGAGACACGTATACATGTATAATACCTGTATTTTTTATTTATGTATTCGTTATCTATTGATTGATTGATTGATTGATTGCCTCCAGGGTTATTGTCAGGGCTAGGGGCCTGCACCACGAACCCACTGCTCCTGCAGACCATGTTTTCCCCTTTGGCTGCCCTTGTTGCCTGAACTTTGTTGTGGTTATTATTATCGTTGTTGTTGCTGTTACTGTCCTTGCATAGGACAGAGAGAAAGGGAGAGAGGAGTGGAAACACAGAAGGGTGAGAGAAAGGTAGACCCCTGCAGGTCTGCTTCACTAGATAAACAAAAGTGCATGTACATTTATTTACAAAGTGGATACACCGACACATGTATACATGTATATTACCTGTATATTTTCTCTATGAGTTTATATATATATATATGTGTATGTATGTATGTATGTATTTATTTATTTATTGATTGCTTCCAGGGTTACTGCCAATGCTCGATACATATACCTGGAATCCACTGCTCCTGCAGATCATTTATTCTCCTTTTGCTGCCCTTGTTGCTTGATCATTGTTGTGCTTGCTGTTGTTGTTGTTGTTGTTGTTACTGTCCTTGCATAGGACAGAGAGAAAGGGAGAGGGGAGGGTAAAGGAAGAGGGGGGAGAGAAAGATAGAGCCCCTGAAGATCTGCTTCACCCCCTGTAAAGCGACTCCCCTGCAGGTGGGGGTCTGGGGGCCATACCGTGGATCCTTCTGCCTGTCCCCTCGTTTCCTCCACCACCTCTTAACCCTCTGACATTCTGCCCAACCTCCCTGGATTTCCTTTTGACAGCAATATGACCTGTCTATTTTTTGAATCCTCAATATCCTGAGGATCAGTCTTGGAAATAGTCTCATGAGAAGCCACAGGGGGATCTCTGGAATCAGAGAGCGCCTGGAACAGCAGCTGGGGCTCAGGAGCCAGGGCATGGTCTACCTACCCATCCACCCTCCACGGAGTCCACCTGCCTGCATCTTGGTCCTGCTCCCTCCCCAAAAGATTTTTTCCCTTGTTTCACTGAGAAACAGGCATCACACAGGAGAGTCAGGCAGTGGGAAAAGAAAAAAAAAGCCTTCTTTTTTTTTTTTTACCCTACTGATGGACCAGCTTCTGGGAAGTATAGGTTTTGAACCTGAAAACGTTGTCTGCCTCTGCCTCTGCCTGTCTCTGAGTCCACTGGAGGAGCCACTGCCCCAGGCAGACCTTGTGCTCAGAGTGGGGTGTTTTCGCCAGTCCTAGGCTTGCACAGCGCACTTGGGATTGGGTTGCCTGAGATCCAAATGTTACATTGTAGATTGTTTGCAGTTCCGGCTCCCCAGGACATTGGACAGACCCAACTCCCCTGGGGATACCCAGAGAAAAAGACTCTTGCCATCCTTAGTGCAAATGGAGTGGAGGGGGAGGGGAGAGATGTGCATGTGTGGGATACTCATGCCCAGGTGTGTGTGAGGGGCCCTGACAGGGGTTAGAAGGGGGTTGAGGGGCAGAAGGAGATTGTTTGGGGGGCAGGCTGCAGGCAGGGGAGCCCCTGAATAGGTGCAGGGCTGTGTGTGCCTGTGGTGGCAGGGCGTTAGGGCAGATCCCCCTGCAGGATGGTGAAGATGGCAGCTGGGCTGGCCCAGGGCCCCCAGGGCTGGAGGGCAGCAGCAGGCTGGCAGGAAAGGAGGCAAACAGTAGATGACAGTTGGGGAGCTGGGGGACAGGGGGCAAGGGGAAAAGGGGGCATCCTTGCGGAGGAGGGGGAGGGGGCTGGACTGGAGAGTGGGTGGAGCTGGAGGCAGGCAGGTCCCAAGAATCAGGAACTGACAGGGCCAGATACCTGCACCCACCCACTGGATAGCAGCTGCAGCAGCCAGAGCAGCAGCCCTGGCTTGCCTAGGCCAAGGGCCCTGAGTGAGTCCCTCTGAGGATGAGGAAGGGGAGGGGGAGGGGGAGAGGGAGAGGGAGGGGGAGGAGGGCCGCTGTCAGCAGGCAACGGGGTCTACAGGGGCCTCCACTATGGAGGCCTGTGTCCAGGTGGCTGCCCGCCAGATCCGGGGCAGCTCAGGGCTCCCAGGGCCCTGGGGGGTGTCTGTGGGGTGGGGGCTGTCAGTCAGTCAGTCTGTCTGTGTGTCAGTGCACTTGCTTGGACAGGGTCCTGGCGGCCCTTGGACCCCAGCCCTGGGCTGTCAGATGCCGGCCCCGCCCCCTGACCCGCCCCCACCGTGCCCCTTGCCCCGGAGCCCTGCCCACCTGCGCTGGCTTTTGCCTGGGGCTCTGGCTCTGGTGGCTGGCCACCACCCCTCAGATCAAGTTCAGGGTGGGTGTCATGGCTGCTGCCACCACCACTGCCTCCCTAGGGGTCAACTGGGTGGGCGGGGTCCTCGTGGCCTAGCAAACTTTCCAGCCCTTTGTGATGTCCCCCCCCCCAGGATTCTGTGCGCAGGCGCACTGGCACTGGGCAGCCCAACTGTCCTGCCACTATGTCAGGCGGCAGCAACCAGACCCCTGGGCCCTGGCACAGAGGGACGGAAGAACGGGAGGACAGCGCTGACCGACGACGGACCTTGGGGCTGGCAGCCAAGAGAGCAAAGGAGGAGGTGCGCCCAGGAGCCAGGGAGCCCAGGCCACAGCTGCCTGCATGCCTGCCTGCCTTGCTGGATGCCGGTATGCTACCTCTGTCCAGGTGGGTTTCTCAGTTCCTCTCCTGTCCTCTCCTCTCCTCTCCTGTCCTCTCCTGTCGGCTCCTCTCCTCTTGTCTCTCCTCACTTCCGGGTGCCCTGATCACCAGCTCGAGCGCTTTTGACATTTCGCCTGTGACAGCTGCCCACACCCCCCCTCCGTGTCCCTGACGTGACCCAGCTCACAGACTCACCTGCTCACCCCACCCACACCCACACCCATACCCCCCACCACATTCCCTGGATCAGCTCCTCTGCCCTATTCAGCCAAACTGCCCAGTTGGCAACGTATCTGTGCAGGCTTGACTGTCTTTATCATTCAAGGTTATATCTCCTTTTGTACTTAGCTTGGTTGATTGGTCGATGGATAGTTGGATGGATGGATGGATGGATGGATGGAAGGAAGCATGGATGGATGGATGGATGGATGGATGGAAGGTTGGAGTGATGCACGGGTTGATCGATTGGTTTTGTAGAGGCAGAGAGCCATCTAGGGGTACTTGAGACCTCTGGCATCAGAGCCCTAGTCTTCTGTTGAATGTAAAACATTAACACCTCAATAAATAAATGAATAAATAAATTAAATAAACTGGGTTAAAAAAAAACGCGGTGTCTTTTTCCTTTCTGAATATGGTATGCTGTGAGGATCATAATAAGGAAAGCATTGTTCTGAGCAGCCCCTTGAAATATTGGGATATTTCATTTTGCCGCCTTCTTCTTCTTCTTCTTCTTCTTCTTCTTCTTCTTCTTCTTCTTCTTCTTCTTTTTTCTTTGCTTTCTATTATCTTGATTTATTTTTTGGAATGGACAGTCAAGAATTGAGAGACAAGGGAGGGATAGAGATTTTGAGAACCAGAGAGATACCTGCAGCACATCTGCACCACTTATAAAGATTTCCCACTGCAAGTGGGGACCAGGGTCTTGAACCCAGGTCCTCCTACAGTTTAACATGAGTGCTTAACCAGGTGAGGCACCACCTGCTAAGCTTAATTAATGTGACATTTTTTTAGCAATGAAAAGAAATTCTCTTGGCTAGGTAAATAAATAAAATATAAATAAGTAAATAAAAGTGCTTTTACGTTTACACAGTGGAAACACACACTGGGACATATTCTTGTATATTACTTGTATTATTTATTTATTTATTTATTTATTGCCACAAGGGGTTATTGCCATAGCGCAGTGCCAGTACCACTAATCCACTGCTCCTATGTTCCATTTTTTCCATTTTTGCTGCCCTTGTGGCTTGAATATTGTGGTTATTAATAATATTATTATTGTTGTTGTGATAGTTACTGTCCTTGTGGAGAACAGAGAAAAATGTAAAGAGGAGGGGAAAGAGAGATGGGGGAGAGAAAGATAGGCCCCCTGAAGATCTGCTTCACTAAATAAATAAAGCACATTTACATTTGACTCAGTAGAAACACAGAGACACGTATACATGTAAATACCTGTATTTTTATTTATGTATTTTTATCTATTGATTGATTGACTGATTGATTGCCTCCAGGGTTATTGTCAGGGCTAGGGGCCTGCACCACGAACCCACTACTCCTGCAGACCATGTTTTCCCCTTTGGCTGCCCTTGTTGCCTGAACTTTGTTGTGGTTATTATTATCGTTGTTGTTGCTGTTACTGTCCTTGCATAGGACAGAGAGAAAGGGAGAGAGGAGTGGAAACACAGAAGGGTGAGAGAAAGGTAGACCCCTGCAGGTCTGCTTCACTAGATAAACAAAAGTGCATGTACATTTATTTACAAAGTGGATACACCGACACATGTATACATGTATATTACCTGTATATTTTCTCTATGAGTTTATATATATATATATATATATATATATATATATATATATATATATGTATGTATTTATTTATTTATTTCGATTGCTTCCAGGGTTACTGCCGGTGCTCGATACATATACCTGGAATCCACTGCTCCTGCAGACCATTTATTCTCCTTTTGCTGCCCTTGTTGCTTGATCATTGTTGTGCTTCTTGTTGTTGTTGTTGTTACTGTCCTTGCATAGGACAGAGAGAAAGGGAGAGGGGAGGGTAAAGGAAGAGGGGGGAGAGAAAGATAGAGCCCCTGAAGATCTGCTTCACCCCCTGTAAAGCGACTCCCCTGCAGGTGGGGGTCTGGGGGCCATACCGTGGATCCTTCTGCCTGTCCCCTCGTTTCCTCCACCACCTCTTAACCCTCTGACATTCTGCCCAACCTCCCTGGATTTCCTTTTGACAGCAATATGACCTGTCTATTTTTTGAATCCTCAATATCCTGAGGATCAGTCTTGGAAATAGTCTCACGAGAAGCCACAGGGGGATCTCTGGAATCAGAGAGCGCCTGGAACAGCAGCTGGGGCTCTGGAGCCAGGGCATGGTCCACCTACCCATCCACCCTCCACGGAGTCCTCCTGCCTGCATCTTGGTCCTGCTCCCTCCCCAAAAGATTTTTTCCCTTGTTTCACTGAGAAACAGGCATCACACAGGAGAGTCAGGCAGTGGGAAAAGAAAAAAAAAGCCTTCTTTTTTTTTTTTTTTTTTTTTTTTTTTTTTACCCTACTGATGGACCAGCTTCTGGGAAGTATAGGTTTTGAACCTGAAAACGTTGTCTGCCTCTGCCTCTGCCTGTCTCTGAGACCACTGGAGGAGCCACTGCCCCAGGCAGACCTTGTGCTCAGAGTGGGGTGTTTTCGCCAGTCCTAGGCTTGCACAGCGCACTTGGGATTGGGTTGCCTGAGATCCAAATGTTACATTGTAGATTGTTTGCAGTTCCGGCTCCCCAGGACATTGGACAGACCCAACTCCCCTGGGGATACCCAGAGAAAAAGACTCTTGCCATCCTTAGTGCAAATGGAGTGGAGGGGGAGGGGAGAGATGTGCATGTGTGGGATACTCATGCCCAGGTGTGTGTGAGGGGCCCTGACAGGGGTTAGAAGGGGGTTGAGGGGCAGAAGGAGACTGTTTGGGGGGCAGGCTGCTGGCAGGGGAGCCCCTGAATAGGTGCAGGGCTGTTTGTGCCTGTGGTGGCAGGGCGTTAGGGCAGGTCCCCCTGCAGGATGGTGAAGATGGCAGCTGGGCTGGCCCAGGGCCCCCAGGGCTGGAGGGCAGCAGCAGGCTGGCAGGAAAGGAGGCAAACAGTAGATGACAGTTGGGGAGCTGGGGGACAGGGGGCAAGGGGAAAAGGGGGCATCCTTGCGGAGGAGGGGGAGGGGGCTGGACTGGAGAGTGGGTGGAGCTGGAGGCAGGCAGGTCCCAAGAATCAGGAACTGACAGGGCCAGATACCTGCACCCACCCACTGGATAGCAGCTGCAGCAGCCAGAGCAGCAGCCCTGGCTTGCCTAGGCCAAGGGCCCTGAGTGAGTCCCTCTGAGGATGAGGAAGGGGAGGGGGAGGGGGAGAGGGAGAGGGAGGGGGAGGAGGGCCGCTGTCAGCAGGCAACGGGGTCTACAGGGGCCTCCACTATGGAGGCCTGTGTCCAGGTGGCTGCCCGCCAGATCCGGGGCAGCTCAGGGCTCCCAGGGCCCTGGGGGGTGTCTGTGGGGTGGGGGCTGTCAGTCAGTCAGTCTGTCTGTGTGTCAGTGCACTTGCTTGGACAGGGTCCTGGCGGCCCTTGGACCCCAGCCCTGGGCTGTCAGATGCCGGCCCCGCCCCCTGACCCGCCCCCACCGTGCCCCTTGCCCCGGAGCCCTGCCCACCTGCGCTGGCTTTTGCCTGGGGCTCTGGCTCTGGTGGCTGGCCACCACCCCTCAGATCAAGTTCAGGGTGGGTGTCATGGCTGCTGCCACCACCACTGCCTCCCTAGGGGTCAACTGGGTGGGCGGGGTCCTCGTGGCCTAGCAAACTTTCCAGCCCTTTGTGATGTCCCCCCCCCCAGGATTCTGTGCGCAGGCGCACTGGCACTGGGCAGCCCAACTGTCCTGCCACTATGTCAGGCGGCAGCAACCAGACCCCTGGGCCCTGGCACAGAGGGACGGAAGAACGGGAGGACAGCGCTGACCGACGACGGACCTTGGGGCTGGCAGCCAAGAGAGCAAAGGAGGAGGTGCGCCCAGGAGCCAGGGAGCCCAGGCCACAGCTGCCTGCATGCCTGCCTGCCTTGCTGGATGCCGGTATGCTACCTCTGTCCAGGTGGGTTTCTCAGTTCCTCTCCTGTCCTCTCCTCTCCTCTCCTGTCCTCTCCTGTCGGCTCCTCTCCTCTTGTCTCTCCTCACTTCCGGGTGCCCTGATCACCAGCTCGAGCGCTTTTGACATTTCGCCTGTGACAGCTGCCCACACCCCCCCTCCGTGTCCCTGACGTGACCCAGCTCACAGACTCACCTGCTCACCCCACCCACACCCACACCCATACCCCCCACCACATTCCCTGGATCAGCTCCTCTGCCCTATTCAGCCAAACTGCCCAGTTGGCAACGTATCTGTGCAGGCTTGACTGTCTTTATCATTCAAGGTTATATCTCCTTTTGTACTTAGCTTGGTTGATTGGTCGATGGATAGTTGGATGGATGGATGGATGGATGGATGGAAGGAAGCATGGATGGATGGATGGATGGATGGATGGATGGAAGGTTGGAGTGATGCACGGGTTGATCGATTGGTTTTGTAGAGGCAGAGAGCCATCTAGGGGTACTTGAGACCTCTGGCATCAGAGCCCTAGTCTTCTGTTGAATGTAAAACATTAACACCTCAATAAATAAATGAATAAATAAATTAAATAAACTGGGTTAAAAAAAAACGCGGTGTCTTTTTCCTTTCTGAATATGGTATGCTGTGAGGATCATAATAAGGAAAGCATTGTTCTGAGCAGCCCCTTGAAATATTGGGATATTTCATTTTGCCGCCTTCTTCTTCTTCTTCTTCTTCTTCTTCTTCTTCTTCTTCTTCTTCTTCTTCTTCTTCTTCTTCTTCTTTTTTCTTTGCTTTCTATTATCTTGATTTATTTTTTGGAATGGACAGTCAAGAATTGAGAGACAAGGGAGGGACAGAGATTTTGAGAACCAGAGAGATACCTGCAGCACATCTGCACCACTTGTAAAGATTTCCCACTGCAAGTGGGGACCAGGGTCTTGAACCCAGGTCCTCCTACAGTTTAACATGAGTGCTTAACCAGGTGAGGCACCACCTGCTAAGCTTAATTAATGTGACATTTTTTTAGCAATGAAAAGAAATTCTCTTGGCTAGGTATCTAAATAAAATATAAATAAGTAAATAAAAGTGCTTTTACGTTTACACAGTGGAAACACACACTGGGACATATTCTTGTATATTACTTGTATTATTTATTTATTTATTTATTTATTGCCACAAGGGGTTATTGCCATAGCGCAGTGCCAGTACCACTAATCCACTGCTCCTATGTTCCATTTTTTCCCTTTTTGCTGCCCTTGTGGCTTGAATATTGTGGTTATTAATAATATTATTATTGTTGTTGTGATAGTTACTGTCCTTGCGGAGAACAGAGAAAAATGTAAAGAGGAGGGGAAAGAGAGATGGGGGAGAGAAAGATAGGCCCCCTGAAGATCTGCTTCACTATATAAATAAAGCACATTTACATTTGACTCAGTAGAAACACAGAGACACGTATACATGTATAATACCTGTATTTTTTATTTATGTATTCGTTATCTATTGATTGATTGATTGATTGATTGCCTCCAGGGTTATTGTCAGGGCTAGGGGCCTGCACCACGAACCCACTGCTCCTGCAGACCATGTTTTCCCCTTTGGCTGCCCTTGTTGCCTGAACTTTGTTGTGGTTATTATTATCGTTGTTGTTGCTGTTACTGTCCTTGCATAGGACAGAGAGAAAGGGAGAGAGGAGTGGAAACACAGAAGGGTGAGAGAAAGGTAGACCCCTGCAGGTCTGCTTCACTAGATAAACAAAAGTGCATGTACATTTATTTACAAAGTGGATACACCGACACATGTATACATGTATATTACCTGTATATTTTCTCTATGAGTTTATATATATATATGTGTATGTATGTATGTATGTATTTATTTATTTATTGATTGCTTCCAGGGTTACTGCCAATGCTCGATACATATACCTGGAATCCACTGCTCCTGCAGATCATTTATTCTCCTTTTGCTGCCCTTGTTGCTTGATCATTGTTGTGCTTGCTGTTGTTGTTGTTGTTGTTGTTACTGTCCTTGCATAGGACAGAGAGAAAGGGAGAGGGGAGGGTAAAGGAAGAGGGGGGAGAGAAAGATAGAGCCCCTGAAGATCTGCTTCACCCCCTGTAAAGCGACTCCCCTGCAGGTGGGGGTCTGGGGGCCATACCGTGGATCCTTCTGCCTGTCCCCTCGTTTCCTCCACCACCTCTTAACCCTCTGACATTCTGCCCAACCTCCCTGGATTTCCTTTTGACAGCAATATGACCTGTCTATTTTTTGAATCCTCAATATCCTGAGGATCAGTCTTGGAAATAGTCTCATGAGAAGCCACAGGGGGATCTCTGGAATCAGAGAGCGCCTGGAACAGCAGCTGGGGCTCAGGAGCCAGGGCATGGTCTACCTACCCATCCACCCTCCACGGAGTCCACCTGCCTGCATCTTGGTCCTGCTCCCTCCCCAAAAGATTTTTTCCCTTGTTTCACTGAGAAACAGGCATCACACAGGAGAGTCAGGCAGTGGGAAAAGAAAAAAAAAGCCTTCTTTTTTTTTTTTTACCCTACTGATGGACCAGCTTCTGGGAAGTATAGGTTTTGAACCTGAAAACGTTGTCTGCCTCTGCCTCTGCCTGTCTCTGAGTCCACTGGAGGAGCCACTGCCCCAGGCAGACCTTGTGCTCAGAGTGGGGTGTTTTCGCCAGTCCTAGGCTTGCACAGCGCACTTGGGATTGGGTTGCCTGAGATCCAAATGTTACATTGTAGATTGTTTGCAGTTCCGGCTCCCCAGGACATTGGACAGACCCAACTCCCCTGGGGATACCCAGAGAAAAAGACTCTTGCCATCCTTAGTGCAAATGGAGTGGAGGGGGAGGGGAGAGATGTGCATGTGTGGGATACTCATGCCCAGGTGTGTGTGAGGGGCCCTGACAGGGGTTAGAAGGGGGTTGAGGGGCTGAAGGAGATTGTTTGGGGGGCAGGCTGCAGGCAGGGGAGCCCCTGAATAGGTGCAGGGCTGTGTGTGCCTGTGGTGGCAGGGCGTTAGGGCAGATCCCCCTGCAGGATGGTGAAGATGGCAGCTGGGCTGGCCCAGGGCCCCCAGGGCTGGAGGGCAGCAGCAGGCTGGCAGGAAAGGAGGCAAACAGTAGATGACAGTTGGGGAGCTGGGGGACAGGGGGCAAGGGGAAAAGGGGGCATCCTTGCGGAGGAGGGGGAGGGGGCTGGACTGGAGAGTGGGTGGAGCTGGAGGCAGGCAGGTCCCAAGAATCAGGAACTGACAGGGCCAGATACCTGCACCCACCCACTGGATAGCAGCTGCAGCAGCCAGAGCAGCAGCCCTGGCTTGCCTAGGCCAAGGGCCCTGAGTGAGTCCCTCTGAGGATGAGGAAGGGGAGGGGGAGGGGGAGAGGGAGAGGGAGGGGGAGGAGGGCCGCTGTCAGCAGGCAACGGGGTCTACAGGGGCCTCCACTATGGAGGCCTGTGTCCAGGTGGCTGCCCGCCAGATCCGGGGCAGCTCAGGGCTCCCAGGGCCCTGGGGGGTGTCTGTGGGGTGGGGGCTGTCAGTCAGTCAGTCTGTCTGTGTGTCAGTGCACTTGCTTGGACAGGGTCCTGGCGGCCCTTGGACCCCAGCCCTGGGCTGTCAGATGCCGGCCCCGCCCCCTGACCCGCCCCCACCGTGCCCCTTGCCCCGGAGCCCTGCCCACCTGCGCTGGCTTTTGCCTGGGGCTCTGGCTCTGGTGGCTGGCCACCACCCCTCAGATCAAGTTCAGGGTGGGTGTCATGGCTGCTGCCACCACCACTGCCTCCCTAGGGGTCAACTGGGTGGGCGGGGTCCTCGTGGCCTAGCAAACTTTCCAGCCCTTTGTGATGTCCCCCCCCCCAGGATTCTGTGCGCAGGCGCACTGGCACTGGGCAGCCCAACTGTCCTGCCACTATGTCAGGCGGCAGCAACCAGACCCCTGGGCCCTGGCACAGAGGGACGGAAGAACGGGAGGACAGCGCTGACCGACGACGGACCTTGGGGCTGGCAGCCAAGAGAGCAAAGGAGGAGGTGCGCCCAGGAGCCAGGGAGCCCAGGCCACAGCTGCCTGCATGCCTGCCTGCCTTGCTGGATGCCGGTATGCTACCTCTGTCCAGGTGGGTTTCTCAGTTCCTCTCCTGTCCTCTCCTCTCCTCTCCTGTCCTCTCCTGTCGGCTCCTCTCCTCTTGTCTCTCCTCACTTCCGGGTGCCCTGATCACCAGCTCGAGCGCTTTTGACATTTCGCCTGTGACAGCTGCCCACACCCCCCCTCCGTGTCCCTGACGTGACCCAGCTCACAGACTCACCTGCTCACCCCACCCACACCCACACCCATACCCCCCACCACATTCCCTGGATCAGCTCCTCTGCCCTATTCAGCCAAACTGCCCAGTTGGCAACGTATCTGTGCAGGCTTGACTGTCTTTATCATTCAAGGTTATATCTCCTTTTGTACTTAGCTTGGTTGATTGGTCGATGGATAGTTGGATGGATGGATGGATGGATGGATGGAAGGAAGCATGGATGGATGGATGGATGGATGGATGGAAGGTTGGAGTGATGCACGGGTTGATCGATTGGTTTTGTAGAGGCAGAGAGCCATCTAGGGGTACTTGAGACCTCTGGCATCAGAGCCCTAGTCTTCTGTTGAATGTAAAACATTAACACCTCAATAAATAAATGAATAAATAAATTAAATAAACTGGGTTAAAAAAAAACGCGGTGTCTTTTTCCTTTCTGAATATGGTATGCTGTGAGGATCATAATAAGGAAAGCATTGTTCTGAGCAGCCCCTTGAAATATTGGGATATTTCATTTTGCCGCCTTCTTCTTCTTCTTCTTCTTCTTCTTCTTCTTCTTCTTCTTCTTCTTCTTCTTTTTTCTTTGCTTTCTATTATCTTGATTTATTTTTTGGAATGGACAGTCAAGAATTGAGAGACAAGGGAGGGATAGAGATTTTGAGAACCAGAGAGATACCTGCAGCACATCTGCACCACTTATAAAGATTTCCCACTGCAAGTGGGGACCAGGGTCTTGAACCCAGGTCCTCCTACAGTTTAACATGAGTGCTTAACCAGGTGAGGCACCACCTGCTAAGCTTAATTAATGTGACATTTTTTTAGCAATGAAAAGAAATTCTCTTGGCTAGGTAAATAAATAAAATATAAATAAGTAAATAAAAGTGCTTTTACGTTTACACAGTGGAAACACACACTGGGACATATTCTTGTATATTACTTGTATTATTTATTTATTTATTTATTTATTGCCACAAGGGGTTATTGCCATAGCGCAGTGCCAGTACCACTAATCCACTGCTCCTATGTTCCATTTTTTCCATTTTTGCTGCCCTTGTGGCTTGAATATTGTGGTTATTAATAATATTATTATTGTTGTTGTGATAGTTACTGTCCTTGTGGAGAACAGAGAAAAATGTAAAGAGGAGGGGAAAGAGAGATGGGGGAGAGAAAGATAGGCCCCCTGAAGATCTGCTTCACTAAATAAATAAAGCACATTTACATTTGACTCAGTAGAAACACAGAGACACGTATACATGTAAATACCTGTATTTTTATTTATGTATTTTTATCTATTGATTGATTGACTGATTGATTGCCTCCAGGGTTATTGTCAGGGCTAGGGGCCTGCACCACGAACCCACTACTCCTGCAGACCATGTTTTCCCCTTTGGCTGCCCTTGTTGCCTGAACTTGGTTGTGGTTATTATTATCGTTGTTGTTGCTGTTACTGTCCTTGCATAGGACAGAGAGAAAGGGAGAGAGGAGTGGAAACACAGAAGGGTGAGAGAAAGGTAGACCCCTGCAGGTCTGCTTCACTAGATAAACAAAAGTGCATGTACATTTATTTACAAAGTGGATACACCGACACATGTATACATGTATATTACCTGTATATTTTCTCTATGAGTTTATATATATATATATATATATATATATGTATGTATTTATTTATTTATTTCGATTGCTTCCAGGGTTACTGCCGGTGCTCGATACATATACCTGGAATCCACTGCTCCTGCAGACCATTTATTCTCCTTTTGCTGCCCTTGTTGCTTGATCATTGTTGTGCTTCTTGTTGTTGTTGTTGTTACTGTCCTTGCATAGGACAGAGAGAAAGGGAGAGGGGAGGGTAAAGGAAGAGGGGGGAGAGAAAGATAGAGCCCCTGAAGATCTGCTTCACCCCCTGTAAAGCGACTCCCCTGCAGGTGGGGGTCTGGGGGCCATACCGTGGATCCTTCTGCCTGTCCCCTCGTTTCCTCCACCACCTCTTAACCCTCTGACATTCTGCCCAACCTCCCTGGATTTCCTTTTGACAGCAATATGACCTGTCTATTTTTTGAATCCTCAATATCCTGAGGATCAGTCTTGGAAATAGTCTCATGAGAAGCCACAGGGGGATCTCTGGAATCAGAGAGCGCCTGGAACAGCAGCTGGGGCTCTGGAGCCAGGGCATGGTCCACCTACCCATCCACCCTCCACGGAGTCCTCCTGCCTGCATCTTGGTCCTGCTCCCTCCCCAAAAGATTTTTTCCCTTGTTTCACTGAGAAACAGGCATCACACAGGAGAGTCAGGCAGTGGGAAAAGAAAAAAAAAGCCTTCTTTTTTTTTTTTTTTTTTTTTTTTTTTTTTACCCTACTGATGGACCAGCTTCTGGGAAGTATAGGTTTTGAACCTGAAAACGTTGTCTGCCTCTGCCTCTGCCTGTCTCTGAGACCACTGGAGGAGCCACTGCCCCAGGCAGACCTTGTGCTCAGAGTGGGGTGTTTTCGCCAGTCCTAGGCTTGCACAGCGCACTTGGGATTGGGTTGCCTGAGATCCAAATGTTACATTGTAGATTGTTTGCAGTTCCGGCTCCCCAGGACATTGGACAGACCCAACTCCCCTGGGGATACCCAGAGAAAAAGACTCTTGCCATCCTTAGTGCAAATGGAGTGGAGGGGGAGGGGAGAGATGTGCATGTGTGGGATACTCATGCCCAGGTGTGTGTGAGGGGCCCTGACAGGGGTTAGAAGGGGGTTGAGGGGCAGAAGGAGACTGTTTGGGGGGCAGGCTGCTGGCAGGGGAGCCCCTGAATAGGTGCAGGGCTGTTTGTGCCTGTGGTGGCAGGGCGTTAGGGCAGGTCCCCCTGCAGGATGGTGAAGATGGCAGCTGGGCTGGCCCAGGGCCCCCAGGGCTGGAGGGCAGCAGCAGGCTGGCAGGAAAGGAGGCAAACAGTAGATGACAGTTGGGGAGCTGGGGGACAGGGGGCAAGGGGAAAAGGGGGCATCCTTGCGGAGGAGGGGGAGGGGGCTGGACTGGAGAGTGGGTGGAGCTGGAGGCAGGCAGGTCCCAAGAATCAGGAACTGACAGGGCCAGATACCTGCACCCACCCACTGGATAGCAGCTGCAGCAGCCAGAGCAGCAGCCCTGGCTTGCCTAGGCCAAGGGCCCTGAGTGAGTCCCTCTGAGGATGAGGAAGGGGAGGGGGAGGGGGAGAGGGAGAGGGAGGGGGAGGAGGGCCGCTGTCAGCAGGCAACGGGGTCTACAGGGGCCTCCACTATGGAGGCCTGTGTCCAGGTGGCTGCCCGCCAGATCCGGGGCAGCTCAGGGCTCCCAGGGCCCTGGGGGGTGTCTGTGGGGTGGGGGCTGTCAGTCAGTCAGTCTGTCTGTGTGTCAGTGCACTTGCTTGGACAGGGTCCTGGCGGCCCTTGGACCCCAGCCCTGGGCTGTCAGATGCCGGCCCCGCCCCCTGACCCGCCCCCACCGTGCCCCTTGCCCCGGAGCCCTGCCCACCTGCGCTGGCTTTTGCCTGGGGCTCTGGCTCTGGTGGCTGGCCACCACCCCTCAGATCAAGTTCAGGGTGGGTGTCATGGCTGCTGCCACCACCACTGCCTCCCTAGGGGTCAACTGGGTGGGCGGGGTCCTCGTGGCCTAGCAAACTTTCCAGCCCTTTGTGATGTCCCCCCCCCCCAGGATTCTGTGCGCAGGCGCACTGGCACTGGGCAGCCCAACTGTCCTGCCACTATGTCAGGCGGCAGCAACCAGACCCCTGGGCCCTGGCACAGAGGGACGGAAGAACGGGAGGACAGCGCTGACCGACGACGGACCTTGGGGCTGGCAGCCAAGAGAGCAAAGGAGGAGGTGCGCCCAGGAGCCAGGGAGCCCAGGCCACAGCTGCCTGCATGCCTGCCTGCCTTGCTGGATGCCGGTATGCTACCTCTGTCCAGGTGGGTTTCTCAGTTCCTCTCCTGTCCTCTCCTCTCCTCTCCTGTCCTCTCCTGTCGGCTCCTCTCCTCTTGTCTCTCCTCACTTCCGGGTGCCCTGATCACCAGCTCGAGCGCTTTTGACATTTCGCCTGTGACAGCTGCCCACACCCCCCCTCCGTGTCCCTGACGTGACCCAGCTCACAGACTCACCTGCTCACCCCACCCACACCCACACCCATACCCCCCACCACATTCCCTGGATCAGCTCCTCTGCCCTATTCAGCCAAACTGCCCAGTTGGCAACGTATCTGTGCAGGCTTGACTGTCTTTATCATTCAAGGTTATATCTCCTTTTGTACTTAGCTTGGTTGATTGGTCGATGGATAGTTGGATGGATGGATGGATGGATGGATGGAAGGAAGCATGGATGGATGGATGGATGGATGGATGGAAGGTTGGAGTGATGCACGGGTTGATCGATTGGTTTTGTAGAGGCAGAGAGCCATCTAGGGGTACTTGAGACCTCTGGCATCAGAGCCCTAGTCTTCTGTTGAATGTAAAACATTAACACCTCAATAAATAAATGAATAAATAAATTAAATAAACTGGGTTAAAAAAAAACGCGGTGTCTTTTTCCTTTCTGAATATGGTATGCTGTGAGGATCATAATAAGGAAAGCATTGTTCTGAGCAGCCCCTTGAAATATTGGGATATTTCATTTTGCCGCCTTCTTCTTCTTCTTCTTCTTCTTCTTCTTCTTCTTCTTCTTCTTCTTCTTCTTTTTTCTTTGCTTTCTATTATCTTGATTTATTTTTTGGAATGGACAGTCAAGAATTGAGAGACAAGGGAGGGATAGAGATTTTGAGAACCAGAGAGATACCTGCAGCACATCTGCACCACTTATAAAGATTTCCCACTGCAAGTGGGGACCAGGGTCTTGAACCCAGGTCCTCCTACAGTTTAACATGAGTGCTTAACCAGGTGAGGCACCACCTGCTAAGCTTAATTAATGTGACATTTTTTTAGCAATGAAAAGAAATTCTCTTGGCTAGGTAAATAAATAAAATATAAATAAGTAAATAAAAGTGCTTTTACGTTTACACAGTGGAAACACACACTGGGACATATTCTTGTATATTACTTGTATTATTTATTTATTTATTTATTTATTGCCACAAGGGGTTATTGCCATAGCGCAGTGCCAGTACCACTAATCCACTGCTCCTATGTTCCATTTTTTCCATTTTTGCTGCCCTTGTGGCTTGAATATTGTGGTTATTAATAATATTATTATTGTTGTTGTGATAGTTACTGTCCTTGTGGAGAACAGAGAAAAATGTAAAGAGGAGGGGAAAGAGAGATGGGGGAGAGAAAGATAGGCCCCCTGAAGATCTGCTTCACTAAATAAATAAAGCACATTTACATTTGACTCAGTAGAAACACAGAGACACGTATACATGTAAATACCTGTATTTTTATTTATGTATTTTTATCTATTGATTGATTGACTGATTGATTGCCTCCAGGGTTATTGTCAGGGCTAGGGGCCTGCACCACGAACCCACTACTCCTGCAGACCATGTTTTCCCCTTTGGCTGCCCTTGTTGCCTGAACTTGGTTGTGGTTATTATTATCGTTGTTGTTGCTGTTACTGTCCTTGCATAGGACAGAGAGAAAGGGAGAGAGGAGTGGAAACACAGAAGGGTGAGAGAAAGGTAGACCCCTGCAGGTCTGCTTCACTAGATAAACAAAAGTGCATGTACATTTATTTACAAAGTGGATACACCGACACATGTATACATGTATATTACCTGTATATTTTCTCTATGAGTTTATATATATATATATATATATGTATGTATTTATTTATTTATTTCGATTGCTTCCAGGGTTACTGCCGGTGCTCGATACATATACCTGGAATCCACTGCTCCTGCAGACCATTTATTCTCCTTTTGCTGCCCTTGTTGCTTGATCATTGTTGTGCTTCTTGTTGTTGTTGTTGTTACTGTCCTTGCATAGGACAGAGAGAAAGGGAGAGGGGAGGGTAAAGGAAGAGGGGGGAGAGAAAGATAGAGCCCCTGAAGATCTGCTTCACCCCCTGTAAAGCGACTCCCCTGCAGGTGGGGGTCTGGGGGCCATACCGTGGATCCTTCTGCCTGTCCCCTCGTTTCCTCCACCACCTCTTAACCCTCTGACATTCTGCCCAACCTCCCTGGATTTCCTTTTGACAGCAATATGACCTGTCTATTTTTTGAATCCTCAATATCCTGAGGATCAGTCTTGGAAATAGTCTCACGAGAAGCCACAGGGGGATCTCTGGAATCAGAGAGCGCCTGGAACAGCAGCTGGGGCTCTGGAGCCAGGGCATGGTCCACCTACCCATCCACCCTCCACGGAGTCCTCCTGCCTGCATCTTGGTCCTGCTCCCTCCCCAAAAGATTTTTTCCCTTGTTTCACTGAGAAACAGGCATCACACAGGAGAGTCAGGCAGTGGGAAAAGAAAAAAAAAGCCTTCTTTTTTTTTTTTTTTTTTTTTTTTTTTTTACCCTACTGATGGACCAGCTTCTGGGAAGTATAGGTTTTGAACCTGAAAACGTTGTCTGCCTCTGCCTCTGCCTGTCTCTGAGACCACTGGAGGAGCCACTGCCCCAGGCAGACCTTGTGCTCAGAGTGGGGTGTTTTCGCCAGTCCTAGGCTTGCACAGCGCACTTGGGATTGGGTTGCCTGAGATCCAAATGTTACATTGTAGATTGTTTGCAGTTCCGGCTCCCCAGGACATTGGACAGACCCAACTCCCCTGGGGATACCCAGAGAAAAAGACTCTTGCCATCCTTAGTGCAAATGGAGTGGAGGGGGAGGGGAGAGATGTGCATGTGTGGGATACTCATGCCCAGGTGTGTGTGAGGGGCCCTGACAGGGGTTAGAAGGGGGTTGAGGGGCAGAAGGAGACTGTTTGGGGGGCAGGCTGCTGGCAGGGGAGCCCCTGAATAGGTGCAGGGCTGTTTGTGCCTGTGGTGGCAGGGCATTAGGGCAGGTCCCCCTGCAGGATGGTGAAGATGGCAGCTGGGCTGGCCCAGGGCCCCCAGGGCTGGAGGGCAGCAGCAGGCTGGCAGGAAAGGAGGCAAACAGTAGATGACAGTTGGGGAGCTGGGGGACAGGGGGCAAGGGGAAAAGGGGGCATCCTTGCGGAGGAGGGGGAGGGGGCTGGACTGGAGAGTGGGTGGAGCTGGAGGCAGGCAGGTCCCAAGAATCAGGAACTGACAGGGCCAGATACCTGCACCCACCCACTGGATAGCAGCTGCAGCAGCCAGAGCAGCAGCCCTGGCTTGCCTAGGCCAAGGGCCCTGAGTGAGTCCCTCTGAGGATGAGGAAGGGGAGGGGGAGGGGGAGAGGGAGAGGGAGGGGGAGGAGGGCCGCTGTCAGCAGGCAACGGGGTCTACAGGGGCCTCCACTATGGAGGCCTGTGTCCAGGTGGCTGCCCGCCAGATCCGGGGCAGCTCAGGGCTCCCAGGGCCCTGGGGGGTGTCTGTGGGGTGGGGGCTGTCAGTCAGTCAGTCTGTCTGTGTGTCAGTGCACTTGCTTGGACAGGGTCCTGGCGGCCCTTGGACCCCAGCCCTGGGCTGTCAGATGCCGGCCCCGCCCCCTGACCCGCCCCCACCGTGCCCCTTGCCCCGGAGCCCTGCCCACCTGCGCTGGCTTTTGCCTGAGGCTCTGGCTCTGGTGGCTGCCCACCACCCCTCAGATCAAGTTCAGGGTGGGTGTCATGGCTGCTGCCACCACCACTGCCTCCCTAGGGGTCAACTGGGTGGGCGGGGTCCTCGTGGCCTAGCAACCTCTCGAGCCCTCTGTGATGTCCCCCCCCCCAGGATTCTGTGCGCAGGCGCACTGGCACTGGGCAGCCCAACTGTCCTGCCACTATGTCAGGCGGCAGCAACCAGACCCCTGGGCCCTGGCACAGAGGGACGGAAGAACGGGAGGACAGCGCTGACCGACGACGGACCTTGGGGCTGGCAGCCAAGAGAGCAAAGGAGGAGGTGCGCCCAGGAGCCAGGGAGCCCGGGCCACAGATGCCTGCATGCCTGCCTGCCTTGCTGGATGCCGGTATGCTATCTCTGTCCAGGTGGGTTTCTCAGTTCCTCTCCTGTCCTCTCCTCTCCTCTCCTGTCCGCTCCTCTCCTCTTGTCTCTCTTCACTTCCGGGTGCCCTGATCACCAGCTCGAGCGCTTTTGACATTTCGCCTGTGACAGCTGCCCACACCCCCCCTCCGCGTCCCTGACGTGACCCAGCTCACAGACTCACCTGCTCACCCCACCCACACCCACACCCCCCACCACATTCCCTGGATCAGCTCTTCTGCCCTATTCAGCCAAACTGTCCAGTTGGCAACGTATCTGTGCAGGCTTGACTGTCTATCATTCAAGGTTATATCTCCTTTTGTACTTAGCTTGGTTGATTGGTCGATGGATAGTTGGATGGATGGATGGATGGATGGATGGATGGATGGATGGATGGAAGGTCGGAGTGATGCACGGGTTGATCGATTGGTTTTGTAGAGGCAGAGAGCCATCTAGGGGTACTTGAGACCTCTGGCATCAGAGCCCTAGTCTTCTGTTGAATGTAAAACATTAACACCTCAATAAATAAATGAATAAATAAATTAAATAAACTGGGTTAAAAAAAACGCGGTGTCTTTTTCCTTTCTGAATATGGTATGCTGTGAGGATCATAATAAGGAAAGCATTGTTCTGAGCAGCCCCTTGAACTATTGGGATATTTCATTTTGCCGCCTTCTTCTTCTTCTTCTTCTTCTTCTTCTTCTTCTTCTTCTTCTTCTTCTTCTTCTTCTTCTTTTTTCTTTGCTTTCTATTATCTTGATTTATTTTTTGGAATGGACAGTCAAGAATTGAGAGACAAGGGAGGGACAGAGATTTTGAGAACCAGAGAGATACCTGCAGCACATCTGCACCACTTGTAAAGATTTCCCACTGCACGTGGGGACCAGGGTCTTGAACCCAGGTCCTCCTACAGTTTAACATGAGTGCTTAACCAGGTGAGGCACCACCTGCTAAGCTTAATTAATGTGACATTTTTTTAGCAATGAAAAGACATTCTCTTGGCTAGGTAAATAAATAAAATATAAATAAGTAAATAAAAGTGCTTTTACGTTTACACAGTGGAAACACACACTGGGACATATTCTTGTATATTACTTGTATTATTTATTTATTTATTTATTTATTTATTGCCACAAGGGGTTATTGCCATAGCGCAGTGCCAGTACCACTAATCCACTGCTCCTATGTTCCATTTTTTCCCTTTTTGCTGCCCTTGTGGCTTGAATATTGTGGTTATTAATAATATTATTATTGTTGTTGTGATAGTTACTGTCCTTGCGGAGAACAGAGAAAAATGTAAAGAGGAGGGGAAAGAGAGATGGGGGAGAGAAAGATAGGCCCCCTGAAGATCTGCTTCACTATATAAATAAAGCACATTTACATTTGACTCAGTAGAAACACAGAGACACGTATACATGTATAATACCTGTATTTTTTATTTATGTATTCGTTATCTATTGATTGATTGATTGATTGATTGCCTCCAGGGTTATTGTCAGGGCTAGGGGCCTGCACCACGAACCCACTGCTCCTGCAGACCATGTTTTCCCCTTTGGCTGCCCTTGTTGCCTGAACTTTGTTGTGGTTATTATTATCGTTGTTGTTGCTGTTACTGTCCTTGCATAGGACAGAGAGAAAGGGAGAGAGGAGTGGAAACACAGAAAGGTGAGAGAAAGGTAGACCCCTGCAGGTCTGCTTCACTAGATAAACAAAAGTGCATGTACATTTATTTACAAAGTGGATACACCGACACATGTATACATGTATATTACCTGTATATTTTCTCTATGAGTTTATATATATATATGTATGTATGTATGTATGTATGTATGTATGTATTTATTTATTTATTGCTTCCAGGGTTACTGCCGGTGCTCGATACATATACCTGGAATCCACTGCTCCTGCAGACCATTTATTCTCCTTTTGCTGCCCTTGTTGCTTGATCATTGTTGTGCTTGTTGTTGTTGTTGTTGTTGTTGTTACTGTCCTTGCATAGGACAGAGAGAAAGGGAGAGGGGAGGGGAAAGGAAGAGGGGGGAGAGAAAGATAGAGCCCCTGAAGATCTGCTTCACCCCCTGTAAAGCGACTCCCCTGCAGGTGGGGGTCTGGGGGCCATACCGTGGATCCTTCTGCCTGTCCCCTCGTTTCCTCCACCACCTCTTAACCCTCTGACATTCCGCCCAACCTCCCTGGATTTCCTTTTGACAGCAATATGACCTGTCTATTTTTTGAATCCTCAATATCCTGAGGATCAGTCTTGGAAATAGTCTCATGAGAAGCCACAGGGAATCAGAGAGCGCCTGGAACAGCAGCTGGGGCTCAGGAGCCAGGGCATGGTCTACCTACCCATCCACCCTCCACGGAGTCCACCTGCCTGCATCTTGGTCCTGCTCCCTCCCCAAAAGATTTTTTCCCTTGTTTCACTGAGAAACAGGCATCACACAGGAGAGTCAGGCAGTGGGAAAAGAAAAAAAAAGCCTTTTTTTTTTTTTTACCCTACTGATGGACCAGCTTCTGGGAAGTATAGGTTTTGACCCTGAAAACGTTGTCTGCCTCTGCCTCTGCCTGTCTCTGAGTCCACTGGAGGAGCCACTGCCCCAGGCAGACCTTGTGCTCAGAGTGGGGTGTTTTCGCCAGTCCTAGGCTTGCACAGCGCACTTGGGATTGGGTTGCCTGAGATCCAAATGTTACATTGTAGATTGTTTGCAGTTCCGGCTCCCCAGGACATTGGACAGACCCAACTCCCCTGGGGATACCCAGAGAAAAAGACTCTTGCCATCCTTAGTGCAAATGGAGTGGAGGGGGAGGGGAGAGATGTGCATGTGTGGGATACTCATGCCCAGGTGTGTGTCAGGGGCCCTGACAGGGGTTAGAAGGGGGTTGAGGGGCAGAAGGAGATTGTTTGGGGGGCAGGCTGCAGGCAGGGGAGCCCCTGAATAGGTGCAGGGCTGTGTGTGCCTGTGGTGGCAGGGCGTTAGGGCAGGTCCCCCTGCAGGATGGTGAAGATGGCAGCTGGGCTGGCCCAGGGCCCCCAGGGCTGGAGGGCAGCAGCAGGCTGGCAGGAAAGGAGGCAAACAGTAGATGACAGTTGGGGAGCTGGGGGACAGGGGGCAAGGGGAAAAGGGGGCATCCTTGCGGAGGAGGGGGAGGGGGCTGGACTGGAGAGTGGGTGGAGCTGGAGGCAGGCAGGTCCCAAGAATCAGGAACTGACAGGGCCAGATACCTGCACCCACCCACTGGATAGCAGCTGCAGCAGCCAGAGCAGCAGCCCTGGCTTGCCTAGGCCAAGGGCCCTGAGTGAGTCCCTCTGAGGATGAGGAAGGGGAGGGGGAGGGGGAGAGAGAGAGGGAGGGGGACGAGGGCCGCTGTCAGCAGGCAACAGGGTCTACAGGGGCCTCCACTATGGAGGCCTGTGTCCAGGTGGCTGCCCGCCAGATCCAGGGCAGCTCAGGACTCCCAGGGCCCTGGGGGGGTGTCTGTGGGGTGGGGGCTGTCAGTCAGTCAGTCAGTCTGTCTGTGTGTCAGTGCACTTGCTTGGACAGGGTCCTGGCGGCCCTTGGACCCCAGCCCTGGGCTGTCAGATGCCGGCCCCGCCCCCTGACCCGCCCCCACCGTGCCCCTTGCCCCGGAGCCCTGCCCACCTGCGCTGGCTTTTGCCTGAGGCTCTGGCTCTGCTGGCTGGCCACCACCCCTCAGATCAAGTTCAGGGTGGGTGTCATGGCTGCTGCCACCACCACTGCCTCCCTAGGGGTCAACTGGGTGGGCGGGGTCCTCGTGGCCTAGCAACCTCTCGAGCCCTCTGTGATGTCCCCCCCCCCCAGGATTCTGTGCGCAGGCGCACTGGCACTGGGCAGCCCAACTGTCCTGCCACTATGTCAGGCGGCAGCATCCAGACCCCTGGGCCCTGGCACAGAGGGACGGAAGAACGGGAGGACAGCGCTGACCGACGACGGACCTCGGGGCTGGCAGCCAAGAGAGCAAAGGAGGAGGTGCGCCCAGGAGCCAGGGAGCCCGGGCCACAGCTGTCTGCATGCCTGCCTGCCTTGCTGGATGCCGGTATGCTACCTCTGTCCAGGTGGGTTTCTCAGTTCCTCTCCTGTCCTCTCCTCTCCTCTCCTGTCCGCTCCTCTCCTCTTGTCTCTCCTCACTTCCGGGTGCCCTGATCACCAGCTCGAGCGCTTTTGACATTTCGCCTGTGACAGCTGCCCACACCCCCCCTCCGCGTCCCTGACGTGACCCAGCTCACAGACTCACCTGCTCATCCCACCCACACCCACACCCCCCACCACATTCCCTGGATCAGCTCCTCTGCCCTATTCAGCCAAACTGCCCAGTTGGCAACGTATCTGTGCAGGCTTGACTGTCTTTATCATTCAAGGTTATATCTCCTTTTGTACTTAGCTTGGTTGATTGGTCGATGGATAGTTGGATGGATGGATGGATGGATGGAAGGAAGCATGGATGGATGGATGGATGGATGGATGGATGGATGGATGGAAGGTTGGAGTGATGCACGGGTTGATCGATTGGTTTTGTAGAGGCAGAGAGCTATCTAGGGGTACTTGAGACCTCTGGCATCAGAGCCCTAGTCTTCTGTTGAATGTAAAACATTAACACCTCAATAAATAAATGAATAAATAAATTAAATAAACTGGGTTAAAGAAAACGCGGTGTCTTTTTCCTTTCTGAATATGGTATGCTGTGAGGATCATAATAAGGAAAGCATTGTTCTGAGCAGCCCCTTGAAATATTGGGATACTTCATTTTGCCTTCTTCTTCTTCTTCTTCTTCTTCTTCTTTTTTCTTTGCTTTCTATTATCTTGATTTATTTTTTGGAATGGACAGTCAAGAATTGAGAGACAAGGGAGGGATAGAGATTTTGAGAACCAGAGAGATACCTTCAGCACATCTGCACCACTTGTAAAGATTTCCCACTGCAAGTGGGGACCAGAGTCTTGAACCCAGGTCCTCCTACAGTTTAACATGAGTGCTTAACCAGGTGAGGCACCACCTGCTAAGCTTAATTAATGTGACATTTTTTTTAGCAATTAAAAGAAATTCTCTTGGCTAGGTAAATAAATAAAATATAAATAAGTAAATAAAAGTGCTTTTACGTTTACACAGTGGAAACACACACTGGGACATATTCTTGTATATTACTTGTATTATTTATTTATTTATTTATTGCCACAAGGGGTTATTGCCATAGCGAAGTGCCAGTACCACTAATCCACTGCTCCTATGTTCCATTTTTTCCCTTTTGCTGCCCTTGTGGCTTGACTATTGTGGTTATTAATAATATTATTATTGTTGTTGTAGATACTGTCCTTGCGGAGAACAGAGAAAAATGTAAAGAGGAGGGGAAAGAGAGATGGGGGAGAGAAAGATAGGCCCCCTGAAGATCTGCTTCACTAAATAAATAAAGCACATTTACATTTGACTCAGTAGAAACACAGAGACACGTATACATGTATAAAACCTGTATTTTTTATTTATGTATTCTTTATCTATTGATTGATTGATTGATAGATTGCCTCCAGGGTTATTGTCAGGGCTAGGGGCTTGCACCACGAACCCACTGCTCCTGCAGACCATGTTTTCCCTTTTGGCTGCCCTTGTTGCCTGAACTTTGTTGTGGTTATTATTATTGTTGTTGTTGCTCTTACTGTCCTTGCATATGACAGAGAGAAAGGGAGAGAGGAGTGGAAACACAGAAGGGTGAGAGAAAGGTAGACCCCTGCAGGTCTGCTTCACTAGATAAACAAAAGTGCATGTACATTTATTTACAAAGTGGATACACCGACACATGTATACATGTATATTACCTGTATATTTTCTCTATGAGTTTATATATATATATATATATATATATATGTATGTATGCATCTATGTATTTATTTATTTATTGCTTCCAGGGTTACTGCCGGTGCTCGATCCATATACCTGGCATCCACTGCTCCTGCAGACCATTTATTCTCCTTTTGCTGCCCTTGTTGCTTGATCATTGTTGTGCTTCTTGTTGTTGTTGTTGTTGTTGTTACTGTCCTTGCATAGGACAGAGAGAAAGGGAGAGCGGAGGGGAAAGGAAGAGGGGGGGAGAGAAAGATAGAGCCCCTGAAGATCTGCTTCACCCCCTGTAAAGCGACTCCCCTGCAGGTGGGGGTCTGGGGGCCATACCGTGGATCCTTCTGCCTGTCCCCTCGTTTCCTCCACCACGTCTTAACCCTCTGACATTCAGCCCAACCTCCCTGGATTTCCTTTTGACAGCAATATGACCTGTCTATTTTTTGAATCCTCAATATCCTGAGGATCAGTCTTGGAAATAGTCTCATTAGAAGCCACAGGGGGATCTCTGGAATCAGAGAGTGCCTGGAACAGCAGCTGGGACTCTGGAACCAGGGCATGGTCCACCTACCCATCCACCCTCCACGGAGTCCACCTGCCTGCATCTTGGTCATGCTCCCTCCCCAAAAGATTTTTTCCCCTGTTTCACTGAGAAACAGGCATCACACAGGAGAGTCAGGCAGGGGGAAAAGAAAAGAAAAGCCTTTTTTTTTTTTTTTTACCCTACTGACGGACCAGCTTCTGGGAAGTACAGGTTTTGAACCTGAAAACATTGTCTGCCTCTGCCTGTCTGTGAGTCCACTGGAGGAGCCACTGTCCCAGGCAGACCTTGTGCTCAGAGTGGGGTGTTTTCGCCAGTCCTAGGCTTGCACAGCGCACTTGGGATTGGGTTGCCTGAGATCCAAATGTTACATTGTAGATTGTTTGCAGTTCCGGCTCCCCAGGTCATTGGACACACCGAACTCCCCTGGGGATACCCAGAGAAAAAGACCCTTGCTCCTAAACACCTGCTTCACCCCCTTAAAGCGACTTGCCTGCAGGTGGGGATCTGGGGGCCAGACCCCAGATCCTTCCACCTGTCCCCTCTTTTCGCGAGCGCCACAAACCCTTAACCCTCTGACACACCGCCAAACATCCCTGGATTTACTTTATAAGGCAATATGACCTGCCGAGTTTTGGATCCTCATTTTCCTGAGGATCACTGCTGGAGACAGTGTCATGACACGACACACGGAGATCTCTGGTATCAGAGAGCACCTGGAACAGCAGCTGGGGCTCTAGTGTCAGGGCAGGAGCAACTTCCCATCCACCCTCCACGGAGTCCACCTGCCTGCATTTTGGTCCTTTTCCCTCCAAAAAAGATTTTTCCCTTTTTTAAACTGAGAAACAGGCAGCAGATTGGTTACCCAAGCAGGGGGAAAAAAATAAAAAGCCTTTTTTTTTTTTTAACCGTACTGAATGACCATCTTCCGGGAAGTACAGGTTTTGAACCTGAAAACTCTGTCTGTCTGTCCGTCTGTCTGTGTCCTAGCCCACAGAAAGAGCCACTAGCCCAGCCAGATGTCGTGCTCAGAATGGGGTGTTTTTGCCACTCATAGGCCTGCACAGTGCACTAGGGATTGGACAGCCTGAGACCCAAATGTTACATTGTAGATGGATTGTTTGCAGTTCTTGCTCCCCAGGACATTGGATAGTCTCAACTCCCCTACAGCCAGAAAAAAAGACTCTTGACAGCCTTAGAGCAAATGGAGTGGCAGGGAGATGGGAGAGTGTTGCATGTGTGGGCTGCTCATGCCCATGTGTCTGGGGGGGCCATGGCAGAGGCTGTAAGGGGGCAAGGGGGCAGAAGGAGACTGGTTGAGAGGCAGACTGCAGGCAGGGGAGCCCCTGAGGGTTTGCAGGGCTGTGTGTGGGTGTGGTGGCAGGGGGTTAGGGCAGGTGCCCCTGCTGGATGGTGAGATGGCAGCTGGGCAGGCCCAGGTCCCCCAGGGCTGAAGGGCAGCAGCAGGGTGGCAGGAAAGTAGCGCAGGGAGGCACACAGCAGATGTTAGTTGGGGAGCTGGGGGACAGGGGTCAAGGGAAAAGAGGGCATCCTTGAGGAGGTGTCTGGTCTAGAGAGTGGGGGGAGCTGGAGGCATGGAAGGTCCTCCATGGACCTTCAGGGACAATCAGGGACTGACAGGACCAGATACCTGCACCCACCCACTGGATAGAAGCTGCAGCAGCCAGAGCAGATGCCCTGGCTTGCCTGGGCCCAGAGTGAGTCCCTCTGAGGATGAGGAAGTTGAGGAGGAGGTGGAGGAAGAGGAGGAGGAGGAGGAGAAGGAGGAGGAGGAGGAGGAGGAGGGGATGGAAGGCAGCTGTCAGTAGGCAATGGGATTAATAGAGGCCTCCACTACGGAGGGATGTGTCCAGGCAGGCACCCACCAAACCTCAGGGGCAGCTCAGGGCACCCCGGGACCTGGTGTGGGTATCTCTGGGGCGGGGACTGTCAGTCAGTCAGTAGGACTGTGTGTCAGTGCACATGGTGGGACAGGGGCCTGGCAGCCCTTGGCCCCCAGCCCTGGGCTGTCAGATGCCAGCCCTGTGTCCAGAGATACCCTACTCTGCCCATAGCCCCTTGACCCGGCCCACCTACACCTGCTTTGGCCTGGGGCTCTGGCTCTGGTGGCTGGCCACCACCAGTTTTGGCCTGGGGCTCTGGGTCTGGTGGCTGGCCACCACCCCTCAGGTCAAGTTAAGGTTCGGGCTCATGGCTGCTGGTCAACTGGATGGGCGGGGTCCCCGCAACCTAGCAACCGCAGGAGCCCTCTGTGATGTCCTAGCCCCTGGCATTGTGTGCTGGCCACACTGGCACTGGGCAGCCCACCTGCCCTGCCACTAGGTCAGGCAGCAGCGCCCAGACGCCAGGGCCCTGGCACACAGGGACGGAAGGATAGGAAGACAGTGCTGACCGACGAGGGACCTCAGGGCTGGCAGCCAAGAGAAGAAAGAAGGAGGTGTACCCGGGATCCAGGGAGCCCAGGCCAGAGCTGCCTACATGCCTGCCTGCCTTCCTGGATGTCTGTATGCTGCCTATGTCCAGGTAAGTTTCTCAGGTCCCCTCCACTCCTGTCCTCTCCTGTCCTCTCCTCTCCTCTCCTGTCCTCTCCTCTGCTCTCCATCCTTTCCCCTCTCCTCTCCTCTGCACCTTGCTTCTCTCCTCTTGTCTGTCCTCTCTTCCGGGTGCCCTGCTCACCAGCTCCAGCACTCGTGATGGTTCTCCAGTGACCGCTGCTTGCAACCCCTTCCACCACCTCCCTTCCCTGATGTGACCCAGCTCACAGGGTCACCGGCTCACCCCACCCACACCCACACACGCCAACACATTCCCTGGTTCAGCCCCACTGCCCTATTCAGCCGAACTGGCCCCTTTGCAACCTACCTGTGCAGCGTTGATTGTCTTCTTCATTCAAGGAGAGATCTCCTTTTGTACTTAGCTTGGTTGACTGGTGGATGGATGGATGGATGGATGGATGGATGGACATGTCAATGTATTGGTTTTGTACAGGCAAAGCACCATGTATAGGGGTAGCTGAGACCGCTGGTTTCAGAGCTCTAGTCTGCTGTCAAATGTAAAGCATTAATTTATCAATAACAAAATTGAATAAGTACATAAATAAATAAATAAATATAAAACTGGGTTAAGACATACATGGCGTCTTTGCCTTTCTGAATATGGTTGCTGTGAGGATCTTAACAAGGAAAGCATTGTCCTGAGTAGCCCGTTGAAATAGTGGAATATTTCATTTTCCTTTCTTTTTCTTTTTCTTTTTCTTCTTTTACTTTCTATGTTCTTGATTATTTATTGGAATAAATAGTCAGGAGTTGAGAGGGAAGGGAGGCACAGAGAGTTTGAGACACAGAGAGACACCTGCAGCACTTCTGCACCACTTGTAAAGATTTCCCCCGGCAGTTGGGGACCAGGGTCTTGAAGCCCAGTCCTCCTGCACTGTCACCTGAGTGCTTACCTGGGTGTGGCACCACCTGGTACCCTTGATGGGACACTTTTTTTTAGCAATGGAAAGAAATTCTCGTGGCAAGGTAATAAATAAATGAAGAAATAAATAAAAGTGCATTGACATTAACTCAGTGGAAACACACAGGGACATATACATGTCTGCTACCTGTATTACTAATTAATTTATTTATTGATTGCCTCAAGGGCTTATTGCCACAGCTCAGTGCCTGCGCCACGAATAATCCACAGCTCCTGCACTCCATATGTTCCCCTTTCGCTGCCCTTGTTGCTTGGTCACTGTGGTGGTGGTTATTGTTGTTGTTGTTGTTACTGACCTTGCATCTGACAGAGAGAAAAGGAGAGAGGAGGGGAAATACAGAGTGGGGGGAGAAAGATAGAGCCCCTAAACACCTGCTTCAGCCCCTTAAAGCGACTTCCCTGCAGGTGGGGGTGTGGGATCCTTCCACCTGTCCCCTCTTTTCACGAGCGCCACAAGCCCTTAACCCTCTGACACACCGCCAAACATCCCTGGATTTACTTTATAAGGCGATATGACCTGCCGAGTTTTGGATCCTCATTTTCCTGAGGATCACTCCTGCAGACAGTGTCATGACACGACACACGGAGATCTCTGGTATCAGAGAGCACCTGGAACAGCAGCTGGGGCTCTAGTGTCAGGGCAGGAGCAACTTCCCATTCACCTTCCACGGAGTCCACCTGCCTGCATTTTTGTCCTTTACCCTCCATAAAAGATTTTTCCCTTTTTTAAACTGAGAAACAGGCAGGAGATTGGTTACCCAAGCAGGGGGAAAAAAAATAAAAAGCCTTTTTTTTTTTTTAACCAACTGAATGACCATCTTCGGGGAAGTACAGGTTTTGAACCTGAAAACTCTCTCTGTTTGTCTGTCTGTGTCCTAGCGCACAGAAAGAGGCACTAGCCCAGTCAGATGTGCTCAGAATGGGGTGTTTTTGCCACTCATAGACCTGCACAGTGCACTAGGGATTGGACAGCCTGAGACCCAAATGTTACATTGTAGATGGATTCTTTGTAGTTCTTGCTCCCCAGGACATTGGACAGTCTCAACTCCCCTACAGCCAGAAAAAAAGACTCTTGACAGCCTTAGAGCAAATGGAGTGGCAGGGAGATGGGAGAGTGTTGCATGTGTGGGCTGCTGATGCCCAGGTGTCTGTGGGGGGCCATGGCAGAGGCTGTAAGGCGGCAAGGGGGCAGAAGGAGACTGGTTGAGAGGCAGACTGCAGGCAGGGGAGCCCCTGAGGGTTTGCAGGTCTGTGTGTGGGTGTGGTGGCAGGGGGTTAGGGCAGGTGCCCCTGCTGGATGGTGAGATGGCAGCTGGGCTGGCCCAGGTCCCCCAGGGCTGAAGGGCAGCAGCAGGGTGGCAGGAAAGTAGCGCAGGGGCCACACAGAAGATGTTAGTTGGGGAGCTGGGGGACAGGGGGCAAGGGGAAAGAGGGCATCCTTGAGGAGGTGAATGGTCTCGAGAGTGGGGGGAGGTGGAGGCATGGAAGGTCCCAGGAATCAGGGACTGACAGGACCAGATACCTGCACCCACCCACTGGATAGAAGCTGCAGCAGCCAGAGCAGATGCCCTGGCTTGCCTGGGCCCAGAGTGAGTCCCTCTGAGTATCAGGAAGTTGAGGAGGAGGTGGAGGAGGAGGAGGAGGAGGGGGAGGAGGAGGAGGAGGAGGAGGGGAAGGTGGGCAGCTGTCTGTAGGCAATGGTACTAATATAGGCCTCCACTAAGGAGGCATGTGTCCAGGCAGGCACCCACCCAACCCCAGGGGCAGCTCAGGGCACCCAGGGACCTGGTGTGGGTATCTCTGGGGCGGGGACTGTCAGTCAGTCAGCAGGACTGTGTTCAGTGCACATGGTGGGACAGGGGCCTGGCGGCCCTTAGCCCTCAGCCCTGTGCTTTCAGATGCCAGCCCCGTGGCCAGACAAACCGCACTCTGCCCATAGCCCCTTGGCCCCTCCCACCTGCACCTGCTTTGGCCTGGGGCTCTGGCTCTGGTGGCTGGCCACCACCAGTTTTGGCCTGGAGCTCTGGGTCTGGTGGCTGGCCAGCACCCCTTAGGTCAAGTTAAGGTTCGGGCTCAAGGCTGCTGGTCAACTGGATGGGCGGGGTCCCCGCTACCTAGCAACCGCAGGAGCCCTCTGTGATGTCCTAGCCCCCGGCATTGTGTGCTGGCCACACTGGCACTGGGCAGCCCACCTGCCCTGCCACTAGGTCAGGCAGCAGCGCCCAGATGCCAGGGCCCTGGCACACAGGGACGGAAGGATAGGAAGACAGTGCTGACCGATGAGGGACCTCAGGGCTGGCAGCCAAGAGAAGAAAGAAGGAGGTGTACCCGGGATCCAGGGAGCCCAGGCCAGAGCTGCCTGCATGCCTGCCTCCCTTCCTGGATGTCTGTATGCTGCCTATGTCCAGGTAGGTTTCTCAGGTCCCCTCCACTCCTGTCCTCTCCTGTCCTCTCCTCTCATCTCCTGTCCTCTCCTCTCCTCTCCATCATTTCCCCTCTCCTCTCCTCTGCACCTTGCTTCTCTCCTCTTGTAGTCCTCTCTTCCGGGTGCCCTGCTCACCAGCTCCAGCACTCGTGATGGTTCTCCAGTGACCGCTGCTTGCAACCCCTTCCACCCCCTCCCTTCCCTGATGTGACCCAGCTCACAGGGTCACCGGCTCACCCCACCCACACCCACACCCGCCAACACATTCCCTGGTTCAGCCCCACTGCCCTATTCAGCCGAACTGGCCCCTTTGCAACCTACCTGTGCAGCGTTGATTGTCTTCATCATTCAAGGAGAGATCTCCTTTTGTACTTAGCTTGGCTGACTGGTGGATGGATGGACGATGGATGGATGGATGGATGGATGGATAAGTCAATGGATTGGTTTTCTACAGGCAAAACACCATGTATAGGGGTAGCTGAGACCGCTGGTTTCAGAGCTCTAGTCTGCTGTCAAATGAACGCATTAATTTATCAATAACAAAATGAATAAGTACATAAATAAATAAATAAATAAATAAATATAAAAACTGGGTTAAAACATACATGGTGTCTTTGCCTTTCTGAATATGGTTGCTGTGAGGATCTTAACAGGAAAGCATTGACCTGAGTAGCCCCTTGAAATAGTGGAATATTTCATATTCCTTTCTTTTTCTTTTTCTTTTTCTTTTTCTTCTTTTACTTTCTATGTTCTTGATTACTTATTGGAATAAATAGTCAGGAGTTGAGAGGGATGGGAGGCACAGAGAGTTTGACACACAGAGAGACACCTGCAGCACTTCTGCACCACTTGTAAAGATTTCCCCCGTCAGTTGGAGACCGGGGTCTTGAAGCCCAGTCCTCCTGCACTGTCACCTGAGTGCTTACCTGGGTGTGGCACCACCTGGTACCCTTGATGGGACACTTTTTTTTTAGCAATGGAAAGAAATTCTCGTGTCAAGGTAATAAATAAATGAAGAAATAAATAAAAGTGCATTGACATTAACTCAGTGGAAACACACAGGGACATATACATGTGTGCTACCTATATTACTAATTCATTTATTTATTGACTGCCTCAAGGGCTTATTGCCAAAGCTCAGTGCCTGCGCCACGAATAATCCAAAGCTCCTGCACTCCATATGTTCCCCTTTAGTTGCCCTTGTTGCTTGGTCACTGTGGTGGAGGTTATTGTTGTTGTTGTTGTTGTTTTTGTTGTTGTTACTGACCTTGCATCTGACAGAGAGAAAAGGAGAGAGGAGGGGAAATACAGAGTGGGGGAGAAAGATCGAGCCCCTAAACACCTGCTTCAGCCCCTTAAAGCGACTTCCCTGCAGGTGGGGGTCTGGGGGCCAGACCCCAGATGCTTCCACCTGTCCCCTCTTTTCGCGAGCGCCACAAGCCCTTAACTCTCTGACACACCGCCAAACATCCCTGGATTTACTTTATAAGGTGATATGACCTGCCGAGTTTTGGATCCTCATTTTCCTGAGGATCACTGCTGGAGACAGTGTCATGACACGACACACGTAGATCTCTGGTATCAGAGAGCACCTGGAACAGCAGCTGGGGCTCTAGTGCCAGGGTAGAAGCAACTTCCCATCCACCCTCCACGGAGTCCACTGCCTGCATTTTGGTCCTTTTCCCTCCAAAAAAGATTTTTCCCTTTTTTAAACTGAGAAACAGGCAGCAGATTGGTTACCCAAGCAGGGGGAAAAAAATAAAAAGCCTTTTTTTTTGACCGTACTGAATGACCATCTTCGGGGAAGTACAGGTTTTGAACCTGAAAACTCTCTCTGTCTGTCTGTCTGTCTGTCTGTGTCCTAGGCAACAGAAAGAGCCACTAGCCCAGCCAGATGTAGTTCTCAGAATGGGGTGTTTTTGCCACTCATAGGCCTGCACAGTGCATTAGGGATTGGACAGCTGGGGACCCTAGTGTTACATTGTAGATGGATTGTTTGCAGTTCTTCCTTCCCCAGGACATTGGATAGTCTCAACTCCACTACAGCTAGAAAAAAAGACTCTTGACAGCCTTAGAGCAAATGGAGTGGCAGGGAGATGGGAGAGTGTTGCATGTGTGGGCTGCTCATGCCCAGGTGTGTGTGGGGGGCCATGGCAGAGGCTGTAAGGGGGCAAGGGGGCAGAAGGAGACTGGTTGAGAGGCAGACTGCAGGCAGGGGAGCCCCTGAGGGTTTGCAGGGCTGTGTGTGGGTGTGGTGGCAGGGAGTTAGTGCAAGTCCCCCTGCTGGATGGTGAGATGGCAGCTGGGCTGGCCCAGGTCCCCTAAGGCTGAAGGGAAGCAGCAGGGTGGCAGGAAAGTAGCGCAGGTAGGCACACAGTAGATGTTAGTTGGGGATCTAGGGGACAGGGGCCAAGGGGAAAGAGGGCATCCTTGAGGTGGTGTCTGGTCTAGAGAGTGAGGGGAGCTGGAGGCATGGAAGGTCCCAGGAATCAGGGACTGACAGGACCAGATACCTGCACCCACCTACTGGATAGAAGCTGCAGCAGCTAGAGCAGATGCCCTGGCTTGGCTGGGCCCAGAGTGAGTCCCTTTGAGGATGAGGAAGTTGAGGAGGAGGTGGAGGAAGAGGAGGAGGATTAGGAGGAGGAGGAGGGGAAGGAGGGCAGCTGTCAGAAGGCAATGGGATAAATAGAGGCCTCCACTACGGAGGCATGTGTCCAGACAGGCACCCACCAAACCTCAGGGGCAGCTCAGGGCACCCAGGGACTTGGTGTGGGTATCTCTGGGGCGGGGACTGTCAGTCAGTCAGCAGGACTGTGTGTCAGTGCACATGGTGGGACAGGGGCCTGGTGGCCCTTGGCCCCCAGCCCTGGGCTGTCAATGCCAGCCCCATGGCCAGACACACCCCACTCTGCCCACAGCCCCTTGGCCCGGCCCACCTGCACCTGCTTTGGCCTGGGACTCTGGCTCTGGTGGCTGGCCACCACCAGTTTTGGCCTGGGGCTCTGGGTCTGGTGGCTGGCCACCACCCCTCAGGTCAAGTTAAGGTTCGGGCTCATGGCTGCTGGTCAACTGGATGGGCGGGGTCCCCGCTACCTAGCAACCGCAGGATCCCTCTGTGATGTCCTAGCCCCCAGCATTGTGTGCTGGCCACACTGGCACTGGGCAGCCCACCTGCCCTGCCACTAGGTCAGGCAGCAGCGCCCAGACGCCAGGGCCCTGGCACACAGGAATGGAAGGATAGGAAGACAGTGCTGACCGACGAGGGACCTCAGGGCTGGCAGCCAAGAGAAGAAAGAAGGAGGTGTACCCGGGATCCAGGGAGCCCAGGCCAGAGCTGCCTGCATGCCTGCCTGCCTTTCTGGATGTTTGTATGCTGCCTATGTCCAGGTAGGTTTCTCGGGTCCCCTCCACTCCTGTCCTCTCCTGTCCTGTCCTCTCCTCTCCTCTCCTCTCCTCTCCTCTCCTCTCCTCTCCTCTCCTCTCCTCTCCTCTCCTCTCCTCTTCTCTCCTCTCCTCTCCTCTCCATCTTTTCCCCTCTCCTCTCCTCTGCACCTTGCTTCTCTCCTCTTGTCTGTCCTCTCTTCCGGGTGCCCTGCTCACCAGCTCCAGCACACGTGATGGTTCTCCAGTGACCGCTGCTTGCAACCCCTTCCACCACCTCCCTTCCCTGATGTGACCCAGCTCACAGGGTCACCGGCTCACCCCACCCACACCCACACCCGCCAACACATTCCCTGGTTCAGCCCCACTTCCCTATTCAGCCGAACTGGCCCCTTTGCAACCTACCCGTGCAGCGTTGATTGTCTTCATCATTCAAGGAGAGATCTCCTTTTGTACTTAGCTTGGTTGACTGGTGGATGGATGGATGGATGGATGGATGGATGGATGGACACGTCAATGGATTGGTTTTGTAGAGGCAAAGCACCATCTATTGGGGTAGCTGAGACCGCTGGTTTCAGAGCTCTAGTCTGCTGTCAAATGTAAAGCATTAATTTATCAATAATAAAATTGAATAAGTACATAAATAAATAAATAAATATAAAAACTGGGTTAAAACATGCATGGCGTCCTTGCCTTTCTGAATATGGTTGCTGTGAGGATCTTAACAAGGAAAGCATTGTCCTGAGTAGTCCCTTGAAATAGTGGAATATTTCATTTTCCTTTCTTTTTCTTTTTCTTCTTTTACTTTCTATGTTCTTGATTATTTATTGGAATAAATAGTCAGGAGTTGAGAGGGAAGGGAGGCACAGAGAGTTTGAGACACAGAGAGACACCTGCAGCACTTCTGCACCACTTGTAAAGATTTCCCCCGGCAGTTGGGGACCAGGGTCTTGAAGCCCAGTCCTCCTGCACTGTCACCTGAGTGCTTACCTGGGTGTGGCACCACCTGGTACCCTTGATGGGACACTTTTATTTTAGCAATGGAAAGAAATTCTCGTGTCAAGGTAATAAATAAATGAAGAAATAAATAAAAGTGCATTGACATTAACTCAGTGGAAACACACAGGGACATATACATGTGTGCTACCTGTATTACTAATTCATTTATTTATTGACTGCCTCAAGGGCTTATTGCCACAGCTCAGTGCCTGTGCCACGAATAATCCACAGCTCCTGACTCCATATGTTCCCCTTTCGCTGCCCTTGTTGCTTGGTCACTGTGGTGGTGGTTATTGTTGTTGTTGTTGTTGTTGTTACTGACCTTGCATCTGACAGAGAGAAAAGGAGAGAGGAGGGGAAATACAGAGTGGGGGGAGAAAGATAGAGGCCCTAAACACCTGCTTCACCCCCTTAAAGCGACTTCCCTGCAGGTGGGGGTCTGGGGGCCAGACCCCAGATCCTTCCACCTGTCCCCACTTTTCGCGAGCGCCACAATCCCTTAACCCTCTGACACACCGCCAAACATCCCTGGATTTACTTTATAAGGCGATATGACCTGCCGAGTTTTGGATCCTCATTTTCCTGAGGATCACTCCTGCAGACAGTGTCATGACACGACACATGGAGATCTCTGGTATCAGAGAGCACCTGGAACAGCAGCTGGGGCTCTAGTGCCAGGGCAGGAGCAACTTCCCATCCACCCTCCACGGAATCCACCTGCCTGCATTTTGGTCCTTTTACCTCCAAAAAAGATTTTTCCCTTTTTTAAACTGAGAAACAGGCAGCAGATTGGTTACCCAAGGTGGGGGAAAAAAAATAAAAAGCCTTTTTTTTTTTAACCGTACTGAATGACCATCTTCTGGGAAATACAGGTTTTGAACCTGAAAACTCTGTCTGTCTGTCTGTCTGTCTGTGTCCTAGCCCACAGAAAGAGCCACTAGCCCAGCCAGATGTAGTGCTCAGAATGGGGTGTTTCTGCCACTCATAGGCCTGCACAGTGCACTAGGGATTGGACAGCCTGAGACCCAAATGTTACATTGTAGATGGATTGTTTGCAGTTCTTGCTCCCCAGGACACTGGACAGTCTCAACTCCCCTACAGCCAGAAAAAAAGACTCTTGACAGCCTTAGAGCAAATGGAGTGGCAGGGAGATGGGAGAGTGTTGCATGTGTGGGCTGCTCATGCCCAGGAGTGTGTGGGGGGCCATGGCAGAGGCTGTAAGGGGGCAAGGGGGCAGAAGGAGACTGGTTGAGAGGCAGACTGCAGGCAGGGGAGCCCCTGAGGGTTTGCAGTGCTGTGTGTGGGTGTGGTGGCAGGGGGTTAGGGCAGGTCCCCCTGCTGGATGGTGAGATGGCAGCTGGGCTGGCCCAGGTCCCCCAGGGCTGAAGGGCAGCAGCAGGGTGGCAGGAAATTAGTGCAGGGAGGTACACAGTAGATGTTAGTTGGGGATCTGGGGGATAGGGGGCAAGGGGAAAGAGGGCATCCTTGAGGAGGTGTCTGGTCTCGAGAGTGGGGGGAGCTGGAGGCATGGAAGGTCCCAGGAATCAGGGACTGACAGGACCAGATACCTGCACCCACCCACTGGATAGAAGCTGCAGCAGCCAGAGCAGATGCCCTGGCTTGCCTGGGCCCAGAGTGAGTCCCTCTGAGGATGAGGAAGTTGAGGAGGAGGTGGAGGAAGAGAAGGAGGAGGAGGAGGAGGAGGAGGAGGAGGAGGAGGAGGAGGAGGAGGGGAAGGAGGGCAGCTATCAGTAGGCAATGGGATTAATAGAGGCCTCCACTATGGAGTCATGTGTCCAGGCCCACACCCACCCAACCTCAGGGGCAGCTCAGGGCACCCAGGGACCTGGTGTGGGTATCTCTGGGGCGGGGACTGTCAGTCAGTCAGTAGGACTGTGTTCAGTGCACATGGTGGGACAGGGGCCTGGCGGCCCTTGGCCCCCAGCCCTGGGCTGTCAGATGCCAGCCCCGTGGCCAGACACACCCCACTCTGCCCATAGCCCGTTGGCCCCTCCCACCTGCACCTGCTTTGGCCTGGGGCTCTGGCTCTGGTGGCTGGCCACCACCAGTTTTGGCCTGGGGCTCTGGGTCTGGTGGCTGGCCACCACCCCTCAGGTCAAGTTAAGGTTCTGCGTCATGGCTGCTGGTCAATGGATGGGCGGGGTCCCCACTACCTAGCAACCGCAGGAGCCCTCTGTGATGTCCTAGCCCCCGGCATTGTGTGCTGGCCACTGGGCAGCCCACCTGCCCTGCCACTAGGTCAGGCAGCAGCGCCCTGACGCCAGGGCCCTGGCACACAGGGACGGAAGGATAGGAAGACAGTGCTGACCGACGAGGGACCTCAGGGTTGGCAGCCAAGAGAAGAAAGAAGGAGGTGTACCCGGGATCCAGGGAGCCCAGGCCAGAGCTGCCTGCATGCCTGCCTCCCTTCCTGGATGTCTGTATGCTGCCTATGTCCAGGTAGGTTTCTCAGGTCCCCTCCACTCCTGTCCTCTCCTCTACTGTCCTCTCCTCTCCTGTCCATCCTTTCCCCTCTCCTCTCCTCTGCACCGTGATTCACTCCTCTTGTCTGTCCTCTATTCCGGGTGCCCTGCTCACCAGCTCCAGCACTCGTGATGGTTCTCCAGTGACCGCTGCTTGCCACCCCTTCCACCCCCTCCCTTCCCTGATGTAACCCAGCTCTCAGGGTCACCGGCTCACCCCACCCACACCCATACCCGCCAACACAATTCCTGGTTCAGCCCCACTGCCCTATTCAGCCGAACTGGCCCCTTTGCAACCTACCTGTGCAGCGCTGATTGTCTTCATCATTCAAGGAGAGATCTCCTTTTGTACTTAGCTTGGTTGACTGGTGGATGGATGGATGATGGATGGATGGATGGATGGACACGTCAATGGATTGGTTTTGTACAGGCAAAGCACCATCTATAGGGGTAGCTGAGACCGCTGGTTTCAGAGCTCTAGTCTGCTGTCAAATGTAAAGCATTAATTTATCAATGACAAAATTGAATAAGTACATAAATAAATAAATAAATATAAAAACTAGGTTAAAACATACATGGCGTCTTTGTCTTTATGAATATGGTTGCTGTGAGGATCTTAACAAGGAAAGCATTGTCCTGAGTAGCCCCTTGAAATAGTGGAATATTTCATTTTCCTTTCTTTTTCTTTTTCTTTTTCTTCTTTTACTTTCTATGTTCTTGATTACTTATTGGAATAAATAGTCAGGAGTTGAGAGGGAAGGGAGGCACATTGAGTTTGAGACACAGAGAGACACCTGCAGCACTTCTGCACCACTTGTAAAGATTTCCCCCGGCAGTTGGGGACCAGGGTCTTGAAGCCCAGTCCTCCTGCACTGTCACCTGAGTGCTTACCTGGGTGTGGCACCACCTGGTACCCTTGATGGGACACTTTTTTTTAGCAATGGAAAGAAATTCTCGTGGCAAGGTAATAAATAAATGAAGAAATAAATAAAACTGCATTGACATTAACTCAGTGGAAACACACAGGGACATATACATGTCTGCTACCTGTATTACTAATTCATTTATTTATTGATTGCCTCAAGGGCTTATTGCCACAGCTCAGTGCCTGCGCCACGAATAATCCACAGCTCCTGCACTCCATATGTTCCCCTTTCGCTGCCCTTGTTGCTTAGTCACTGTGGTGGTGGTTATTGTTGTTGTTGTTGTTACTGACCTTGCATCTGACAGAGAGTAAAGGAGAGAGAAGGGGAAATACAGAGTTGGGGAAGAAAGATAGAGCCCCTAAACACCTGCTTCACCCCCTTAAAGCGACTTCCCTGCAGGTGGGGGTCTGGGGGCCAGACCCCAGATCCTTCCACCTGTCCCCACTTTTCACGAACGCCACAAGCCCTTAACCCTCTGACACACCGCCAAACATCCCTGGATTTACTTTGTAAGGCGTTATGACCTGCCGAGTTTTGGATCCTCATTTTCCTGAGGGTCACTCCTGGAGACAGTGTCATGACACGACACACGGAGATCTCTGGTATCAGAGAGCGCCTGGAACAGCAGCTGGGGCTCTAGTGCCAGGGCAAGAGCAACTTCCCATCCACCCTCCACGGAGTCCACCTGCCTGCATTTTGGTCCTTTTCCCTCCAAAAAAGATTTTTCCCTTTTTTCACTGAGAAACAGGCAGCAGACTGGTTACCCAAGCAGGGGGAAAAAAAATAAAAAGCCTTTTTTTTTTTTTTTTTAACCGAACTGAATGAACATCTGGGAAGTATAGGTTTTGAACCTGAAAACTCTGTCTGTCTGTGTCCTAGTCCACAGAAAGAGCCCAGCCAGATGTCGGGCTCAGAATGGGGTGTTTTTGCCACTCATAGGCCTGCACAGTGCACTAGCGATTGGACAGCCTGAGACCCAAATGTTACATTGTAGATGGATTGTTTGCAGTTCTTGCTCCCCAGGACATTGGACAGTCTCAACTCCCCTACAGCCAGAAAAAAAGACTCTTGACAGCCTTAGAGCAAATGGAGTGGCAGGGAGATGGGAGAGTGTTGCATGTGTGGGCTGCTCATGGCCAGGTGACTGTGGGGGGCCTTGGCAGAGGCTGTAAGGGGGCAAGGGGGCAGAAGGAGACTGGTTGAGAGGCAGACTGCAGGCAGGGGAGCCCCTGAGGGTTTGCAGGGCTGTGTGTGGGTGTGGTGGCAGGGGGTTAGGGCAGGTCCCCCTGCTGGATGTTGAGATGGCAGCTGGGCTGGCCCAGGTCCCCCAGGGCTGAAGGGCAGCAATAGGGTGGCAGGAAAGTAGCGCAGGGAGGCACACAGTAGATGTTAGTTGGGGATCTGGGGGACAGGGGGCAAGGGGAAAGAGGGCATTCTTGAGGAGGTGTCTGGTCTAGAGAGTGGGGGGAGCTGGAGGCATGGAAGGTCCCAGGAACCAGGGACAGACAGGACCAGATACCTGCACCCACCCACTGGATAGAAGCTGCAGCAGCCAGAGCAGATGCCCTGGCTTGTCTGGGCCCAGAGTGAGTCCCTCTGAGGATGAGGAAGTTGAGGAGGAGGTGGAGGAAGAGGAGCAGGAGGAGGAGGAGGAGGAGGAGAGGAGGAGGAGGAGGAGTGGAAGGAGGGCAGCTGTCAGTAGGCAATGGGATTAATAGAGGCCTCCACTACGGAGGCATGTGTCCAGGCAGGCACCCACCAAACCTCAGGGGCAGCTCTGGGCACCCAGGGACCTGGTGTGGGTATCTCTGGAGGGGACTGTCAGTCAGTCAGCAGGACTGTGTTCAGTGAACATGGTCGGACAGGGGCCTGGCGGCCCTTGGCCCCCAGCCCTGGGCTGTCAGATGCCAGCCCCGTGGCCAGACACACCCCACTCTGCCCATAGCCCCTTGGCCCGGCCCACCTGCACCTGCTTTGGCCTGGGGCTCTGGCTCTGGTGGCTGGCCACCACCAGTTTTGGCCTGGGGCTCTGGGTCTGGAGGCTGGCCATCACCCCTCAGGTCAAGTTAAGGTTCGGGCTTATGGCTGCTGGTCAACTGGATGGGCGGGGTCCCCGCTCCCTAGCAACCTCAGGAGCCCTCTGTGATGTCCTAGCCCCCGGCATTGTGTGCTGGCCACACTGGCACTGGGCAGCCCACCTGCCCTGCCACTAGGTCAGGCAGCAGCGCCCAGACGCCAGGGCCCTGGCACACAGGGACGGAAGGATAGGAAGACAGTGCCGACCGACGAGGGACCTCAGGGCTGGCAGCCAAGAGAAGAAAGAAGGAGGTGTACCCGGGATCCAGGGAGCCCAGGCCAGAGCTGCCTGCATGCCTGCCTGCCTTCCTGGGTGTCTGTATGCTGCCTATGTCCAGGTAGGTTTCTCAGGTCCCCTCCACTCCTGTCCTCTCCTGTCCTCTCCTCTCCTGTCCTCTCCTCTCCTGTCCATGCTTTCACCTCTCCTCTCCTCTGCACCTTGCTTCTCTCCTCTTGTCTGTCCTCTCTTCCGGGTGCCCTGCTCACCAGCTCCAGCACTCGTGATGGTTCTCCAGTGACCGCTGCTTCCAATCCCTTCCATCCCCTGCCTTCCCTGATGTGACCCAGCTCACAGGGTCACCGGCTCACCCCACCCACACCCACACACGCCAACACATTCCCTGGTTCAGCCCCACTGCCCTATTCAGCCGAACTGGCCCCTTTGCAACCTACCTGTGCAGCGCTGATTGTCTTCATCATTCAAGGAGAGATCTCCTTTTGTACTTAGCTTGGTTGACTGGTGGATGGATGGATGATGGATGGATGGATGGATGGATGGATGGACACGTCAATGGATTGGTTTTGTACAGGCAAAGCACCATCTATAGGGGTAGCTGAGACCGCTGGTTTCAGAGCTCTAGTCTGCTGTCAAATGTAAAGCATTAATTTATCAATAACAAAATTGAATAAGTACATAAATAAATAAATAAATAAATAAATGAATAAACTGGGTTAAAACATACATGGCGTCTTTGCCTTTCTGAATATGGTTGCTGTGAGGATCTTAACAAGGAAAGCATTGTCCTGAGAAGCCCCTTGAAATAGTGGAATATTTCATTTTCCTTTCTTTTTCTTTTTCTTTTTCTTCTTTTACTTTCTATGTTCTTGATTATTTATTGGAATAAATAGTCAGGAGTTGAGAGGGAAGGGAGGCACAGAGAGTTTGAGACACAGAGAGACACCTGCAGCACTGCTGCACCACTTGTAAAGATTTCCCCCGGCAGTTGGGGACCAGGGTCTTGAAGCCCAGTCCTCCTGCACTGTCACCTGAGTGCTTACCTGGGTGTGGTACCACCTGGTACCCTTGATGGGACACTTTTTTTTAGCAATGGAAAGAAATTCTCGTGTCAAGGTAATAAATAAATGAAGAAATAAATAAAAGTGCATTGACATTAACTCAGTGGAAACACACAGGGACATATACATGCCTGCTATCTGTATTACTAATTCATTTATTTATTGATTGCCTCAAGGGCTTATTGCCACAGCTCAGTGCCTGCGGCACGAATAATCCACAGCTCCTGCACTGCATATTTTCCCCTTTCTCTGCCCTTGTTGCTTGGTCACTGTGGTGGTGGTTATTGTTGTTGTTGTTGTGTTGTTGTTACTTACCTTGCATCTGACAGAGAGAAAAGGAGAGAGGAGGGGAAATACAGAGTGGGGGGAGAAAGATAGAGCCCCTAAACACCTGCTTCACCCCCTTAAAGCGACTTCCCTGCAGGTGGGGGTCTGGGGGCCAGACCCCAGATCCTTCCACCTGTCCCCACTTTTCGCGAGCGCCACAAGCCCTTAACCCTCTGACACACCGCCAAACTTCCCTGGATTTACTTCGTAAGGCGATATGACCTGCCGAGTTTTGGATCCTCATTTTCCTGAGGATCACTCCTGGAGACAGTGTCATGACACGACACACGGAGATCTCTGGTATCAGAGAGTGCCTGGAACAGCAGCTGGGGCTCTAGTGCCAGCGCAGGAGCAACTTCCCATCCACCCTCCACGGAGTCCACCTGCCTGCATTTTGGTCCTTTTCCCTCCAAAAAAGATTTTTCCTTTTTTTCACTGAGAAACAGGCAGCAGACTGGTTACCCAAGCAGGGGGGAAAAAATAAAAAGCCTTTTTTTTTTTTTTTTTAACCGAACTGAATGAACATCTTCTGGGAAGTATAGGTTTTGAACCTGAAAACTCTGTCTGTCTGTCTGTGTCCTAGTCCACAGAAAGAGCCACTAGCCCAGCCAGATGTCGTGCTCAGAATGGGGTGTTTTTGCCACTCATAGGCCTGCACAGTGCACTAGGGATTGGACAGCCTGAGACCCAAATGTTACATTGTAGATGGATTGTTTGCAGTTCTTGCTCCCCAGGACATTGGACAGTCTCAACTCCCCTACAGTCAGAAAAAAAGACTCTTGACAGCCTTAGAGCAAATGGAGTGGCAGGGAGATGGGAGAGTGTTGCATGTGTGGGCTGCTCATGCCTAGGTGTGTGTGGGGGGCCATGGCAGAGGCTGTATGGCGGCAAGGGGGCAGAAGGAGACTGGTTGAGAGGCAGACTGCAGGCAGGGGAGCCCCTGAGGGTTTGCAGGGCTGTGTGTGGGTGTGGTGGCAGGGGGTTAGGGCAGGTCCCCCTGCTGGATGGTGAGATGGCAGCTGGGCTGGCCCAGGTCCCCCAGGGCTGAAGGGCAGCAGCAGGGTGGCAGGAAAGTAGCGCAGGGTGGCACACAGTAGATGTTAGTTGGGGATCTGGGGGACAGGGGGCAAGGGGAAAGAGGGCATCCTTGAGGAGGTGTCTGGTCTCAAGAGTGGGGGGAGCTGGAGGCATGGAAGGTCCCAGGAATCAGGGACTGACAGGACCAGATACCTGCACCCACCCACTGGATAGAAGCTGCAGCAGCCAGAGCAGATGCCCTGGCTTGTCTGGGCCCAGAGTGAGTCCCTCTGAGGATGAGGAAGTTGAGGAGGAGGTGGAGGAAGAGGAGCAGGAGGAGGAGGAGGAGGAGGAGAGGAGGAGGAGGAGGAGTGGAAGGAGGGCAGCTGTCAGTAGGCAATGGGATTAATAGAGGCCTCCACTACGGAGGCATGTGTCCAGGCAGGCACCCACCAAACCTCAGGGGCAGCTCTGGGCACCCAGGGACCTGGTGTGGGTATCTCTGGAGGGGACTGTCAGTCAGTCAGCAGGACTGTGTTCAGTGAACATGGTCGGACAGGGGCCTGGCGGCCCTTGGCCCCCAGCCCTGGGCTGTCAGATGCCAGCCCCGTGGCCAGACACACCCCACTCTGCCCATAGCCATTGGCCCAGCCCACCTGCACCTGCTTTGGCCTGGGGCTCTGGCTCTGGTGGCTGGCCACCACCAGTTTTGGCCTGGGGCTCTGGGTCTGGTGGCTGGCCACAACCCCTCAGGTCAAGTTAAGGTTTGGGCTCATGGCTGCTGGTCAACTGGATGGGCGGGGTCCCCGCTACCTAGCAACCGCAGGAACCCTCTGTGATGTCCTAGCCCCCGGCATTGTGTGCTGGCCACACTGGCACTGGGCAGCCCACCTGCCCTGCCACTAGGTCAGGCAGCAGCGCCCAGACGCCAGGGCCCTGGCACACAGGGACGGAAGGATTGGAAGACAGTGCTGACCGACGAGGGACCTCAGGGTTGGCAGCCAAGAGAAGAAAGAAGGAGGTGTACCCGGGATCCAGGGAGCTCAGGCCAGAGCTGCCTGCATGCCTGCCTGCCTTCCTGGATGTCTGTATGCTGCCTATGTCCAGGTAGGTTTCTCAGGTCCCCTCCACTCCTGTCCTCTCCTGTCCTCTCCTCTCCTCTCCTGTCCTCTCCTCTCCTGTCCATCCTTTCCCCTCTCCTCTCCTCTGCACCGTGATTCTCTCCTCTTGTCTGTCCTCTCTTCCGGGTGCCCTGCTCACCAGCTCCAGCACTCGTGATGGTTCTCCAGTGACCGCTGCTTGCAACCCCTTCCACCCCCTCCCTTCCCTGATGTAACCCAGCTCTCAGGGTCACCGGCTCACCCCACCCACACCCATACCTGCCAACACAATCCCTGGTTCAGCCCCACTGCCCTATTCAGCCGAACTGGCCCCTTTGCAACCTACCTGTGCAGCGCTGATTGTCTTCATCATTCAAGGAGAGATCTCCTTTTGTACTTAGCTTGGTTGACTGGTGGATGGATGGATGATGGATGGATGGATGGATGGATGGACACGTGAATGGATTGGTTTTGTACAGGCAAAGCACCATCTATAGGGGTAGCTGAGACCGCTGGTTTCAGAGCTCTAGTCTGCTGTCAAATGTAAAGCATTAATTTATCAATAACAAAATTGAATAAGTACATAAATAAATAAATAAATAAATAAATAAATAAATGAATAAACTGGGTTAAAACATACATGGCGTCTTTGCCTTTCTGAATATGGTTGCTGTGAGGATCTTAACAAGGAAAGCATTGTCCTGAGTAGCCCGTTGAAATAGTGGAATATTTCATTTTCCTTTCTTTTTCTTTTTCTTTTTCTTCTTTTACTTTCTATGTTCTTGATTATTTATTGGAATAAATAGTCAGGAGTTGAGAGGGAAGGGAGGCACAGAGAGTTTGAGACACAGAGAGACACCTGCAGCACTGCTGCACCACTTGTAAAGATTTCCCCCGGCAGTTGGGGACCAGGGTCTTGAAGCCCAGTCCTCCTGCACTGTCACCTGAGTGCTTACCTGGGTGTGGCACCACCTGGTACCCTTGATGGGACACTTTTTTTAGCAATGGAAAGAAATTCTCATGGCAAGGTAATAAATAAATGAAGAAATAAATAAAAGTGCATTGACATTAACTCAGTGGAAACACACAGGGACATATACATGTCTGCTACCTGTATTACTAATTCATTTATTTATTGATTGCCTCAAGGGCTTATTGCCACAGCTCAGTGCCTGCGGCACGAATAATCCACAGCTCCTGCACTGCATATTTTCCCCTTTCTCTGCCCTTGTTGCTTGGTCACTGTGGTGGTGGTTATTGTTGTTGTTGTTGTTGTTGTTGTTACTGACCTTGCATCTGACAGAGAGAAAAGGAGAGAGGAGGGGAAATACAGAGTGGGGGGAGAAAGATAGAGCCCCTAAACACCTGCTTCACCCCCTTAAAGCGACTTCCCTGCAGGTGGGGGTCTGGGGGCCAGACCCCAGATCCTTCCACCTGTCCCCACTTTTCGCGAGTGCCACAAGCCCTTAACCCTCTGACACACCGCCAAACATCCCTGGATTTACTTTGTAAGGCGATATGACCTGCCGAGTTTTGGATCCTCATTTTCCTGAGGATCACTCCTGGAGACAGTGTCATGACACGCCACACGGAGATCTCTGGTATCAGAGAGTGCCTGGAACAGCAGCTGGGGCTCTAGTGCCAGCGCAGGAGCAACTTCCCATCCACCCTCCACGGAGTCCACCTGCCTGCATTTTGGTCCTTTTCCCTCCAAAAAAGATTTTTCCTTTTTTTCACTGAGAAACAGGCAGCAGACTGGTTACCCAAGCAGGGGGGAAAAAAATAAAAAGCCTTTTTTTTTTTTTTTAACCGAACTGAATGAACATCTTCTGGGAAGTATAGATTTTGAACCTGAAAACTCTGTCTGTCTGTCTGTCTGTGTCCTAGTCCACAGAAAGAGCCACTAGCCCAGCCAGATGTCGTGCTCAGAATGGGGTGTTTTTGCCACTCATAGGCATGCACAGTGTACTAGGGATTGGACAGCCTGAGACCCAAATGTTACATTGTAGATGGATTGTTTGCAGTTCTTGCTCCCCAGGACATTGGACAGTCTCAACTCCCCTACAGTCAGAAAAAAAGACTCTTGACAGCCTTAGAGCAAATGGAGTGGCAGGGAGATGGGAGAGTGTTGCATGTGTGGGCTGCTCATGCCTAGGTGTGTGTGGGGGGCCATGGCAGAGGCTGTATGGCGGCAAGGGGGCAGAAGGAGACTGGTTGAGAGGCAGACTGCAGGCAGGGGAGCCCCTGAGGGTTTGCAGGGCTGTGTGTGGGTGTGGTGGCAGGGGGTTAGGGCAGGTCCCCCTGCTGGATGGTGAGATGGCAGCTGGGCTGGCCCAGGTCCCCCAGGGCTGAAGGGCAGCAGCAGGGTGGCAGGAAAGTAGCACAGGGTGGCACAAAGTAGATGTTAGTTGGGGATCTGGGGGACAGGGGGCAAGGGGAAAGAGGGCATCCTTGAGGAGGTGTCTGGTCTCGAGAGTGGGGGGAGCTGGAGGCATGGAAGGTCCCAGGAATCAGGGACTGACAGGACCAGATACCTGCACCCACCCACTGGATAGAAGCTGCAGCAGCCAGAGCAGATGCCCTGGCTTGCCTGGGCCCAGAGTGAGTCCCTCTGAGGATGAGGAAGTTGAGGAGGAGGTGGAGGAAGAGGAGCAGGAGGAGGAGGAGGAGGAGGAGAGGATGAGGAGGAGGAGCCGAAGGAGGGCAGCTGTCAGTAGGCAATGGGATTAATAGAGGCCTCCACTACGGAGGCATGTGTCCAGGCAGGCACCCACCAAACCTCAGGGGCAGCTCTGGGCACCCAGGGACCTGGTGTGGGTATCTCTGGAGGGGACTGTCAGTCAGTCAGCAGGACTGTGTTCAGTGAACATGGTCGGACAGGGGCCTGGCGGCCCTTGGCCCCCAGCCATGGGCTGTCAGATGCCAGCCCCGAGGCCAGACACACCCCACTCTGCCCATAGTCATTGGCCCGGCCCACTTGCACCTGCTTTGGCCTGGGGCTCTGGCTCTGGTGGCTGGCCACCACCAGTTTTGGCCTGGGGCTCTGGGTCTGGTGGCTGGCCACAACCCCTCAGGTCAAGTTAAGGTTCGGGCTTATGGCTGCTGGTCAACTGGATGGGCGGGGTCCCCGCTACCTAGCAACCGCAGGAACCCTCTGTGATGTCCTAGCCCCCGGCATTGTGTGCTGGCCACACTGGCACTGGGCAGCCCACCTGCCCTGCCACTAGGTCAGGCAGCAGCGCCCAGACGCCAGGGCCCTGGCACACAGGGACGGAAGGATAGGAAGACAGTGCCGACCAACGAGGGACCTCAGGGCTGGCAGCCAAGAGAAGAAAGAAGGAGGTGTACCCAGGATCCAGGCAGCCCAGGCCAGAGCTGCCTGCATGCCTGCCTGCCTGCCTTCCTGGATGTCTGTATGCTGCCTATGTCCAGGTAGGTTTCTCAGGTCCCCTCCACTCCTGTCCTCTCCTGTCCTCTCCTCTCCTCTCCTGTCCTCTCCTCTCCTGTCCATCCTTTCCCCTCTCCTCTCCTCTGCACCTTGCTTCTCTCCTCTTGTCTGTCCTCTCTTCCGGGTGCCCTGCTCACCAGCTCCAGCACTCGTGATGGTTCTCCAGTGACCGCTGCTTGCAACCCCTTCCACCCCCTCCCTTCCTTGATGTGACCCAGCTCACAGGGTCACCGGCTCACCCCACCCACACCCACACCCGCCAACACATTCCCTGGTTCAGCCCCACTGCCCTATTCAGCCGAACTGGCCCCTTTGCAACCTACCTGTGCAGCGCTGATTGTCTTCATCATTCAAGGAGAGATCTCCTTTTGTACTTAGCTTGGTTGACTGGTGGATGGATGGATGATGGATGGATGGATGGATGGATGGACACGTCAATGGATTGGTTTTGTACAGGCAAAGCACCATCTATAGGGGTAGCTGAGACCGCTGGTTTCAGAGCTCTAGTCTGCTGTCAAATGTAAAGCATTAATTTATCAATAACAAAATTGAATAAGTACATAAATAAATAAATAAATAAATATAAAAACTGGGTTAAAACATACATGGCGTCTTTGCCTTTCTGAATATGGTTGCTGTGAGGATCTTAACAAGGAAAGCATTGTCCTGAGTAGCCCGTTGAAATAGTGGAATATTTCATTTTCCTTTCTTTTTCTTTTTCTTTTTCTTTTTCTTTTTCTTCTTTTACTTTCTATGTTCTTGATTATTTATTGGAATAAATAGTCAGGAGTTGAGAGGGAAGGGAGGCACAGAGAGTTTGAGACACAGAGAGACACCTGCAGCACTTCTGCACCACTTGTAAAGATTTCCCCCGGCAGTTGGGGACCAGGGTCTTGAAGCCCAGTCCTCCTGCACTGTCACCTGAGTGCTTACCTGGGTGTGGCACCACCTGGTACCCTTGATGGGACACTTTTTTTTAGCAATGGAAAGAAATTCTCATGGCAAGGTAATAAATAAATGAAGAAATAGATAAAAGTGCATTGACATTAACTCAGTGGAAACACACAGGGACATATACATGTCTGCTACCTGTATTACTAATTCATTTATTTATTGATTGCCTCAAGGGCTTATTGCCACAGCTCAGTGCCTGCGGCACGAATAATCCACAGCTCCTGCACTGCATATTTTCCCCTTTCTCTGCCCTTGTTGCTTGGTCACTGTGGTGGTGGTTATTGTTGTTGTTGTTGTTACTGACCTTGCATCTGACAGAGAGAAAAGGAGAGAGGAGGGGAAATACAGAGTGGGGGGAGAAAGATAGAGCCCCTAAACATCTGCTTCACCCCCTTAAAGCGACTTCCCTGCAGGTGGGGGTCTGGGGGCCAGACCACAGATGCTTCCACCTGTCCCCTCTTTTCGCGATCGCCACAAGCCCTTAACACTATGACACACCGCCAAACATCCCTGGATTTACTTTATAAGGCGATATGACCTACCGAGTTTTGGATCCTCATTGTTTTCAGATTCCCACACAGGTGCAAGTGGTTTGTCATGATAGCCGCCAGGTGTGTGTTGTTTACAGTTTCGCACACAGGTGCAAGTGATTTGTCTTGATGTGCTTAGGAATATTTTTTTGTAGATTCGCACACAGGTGCACGTTGTTTGTCTTGATTGCGCCTAGGTTTTTTTTTTTTTTTTTTTAGATTCGTACACAGGTGCAAGTGGTTTGTCTTGATTACCCATAGGTTTTTTTTTTTGAAGATTCGCACACAGGTGCAAGTGGTTTGTCTTGATTGCGCCTGGTTTTTTTTTTGTAGATTCACTCACAGGTGCAAGTGGTTTGTCTTGATTGTGCCTATGTTTTTTTTTTTTTGAAGATTCGCACACAGGTGCAAGTGGTTTGTCTTGATTACGCATAGGTTTTTTTTTTTTGAAGATTCGCAGAGAGGTGCAAGTGGTTTGTCTTGATTGCACCTAGGTTTTTTTTTGTAGATTCACACACAGGTGCAAGTGGTTTGTCTTGATTGTGCCTAGGTTTTTATTTTGAATATTACCACACAGGTGGAAGTGGTTTGTGTTGATTGCACCCAGGTGTGTGTTGTTTCTAGATTCGCACACAGGTGCAATTAGTTTGTCTTGATGGCGCCTAGGATGGTTTTTTTTTTTTTTTAGATTCGCACACAGGTGTAAGTGGTTTGTCTTGATTGCGCCTAGTTTTTTTTTTTTTTTTTTGAAGATTCGCACACAGGTGCAAGTCGTTTGTCTTGATTGTGCCTAGGTTTTTTTTTTTTTTTGAAGATTCGCACACAGGTGCAAGTGGTTTGTCTATTTGCGCCCAGGTGTGTGTTGTTTCTAGATTCGCACACAGGTGCAATTGGTTTTTCTTGATTGTGCCTAGGATTGTTTTTATTTTAGATTTGCACACAGGTGCAAGTGGTTTGTCTTGATTGTGCCTAGTTTTTTATTTGAAGCTTCGCACACAGGTGCATGTGGTTTGTCTTGATTGCGACAAGGTTTTTTTTTTGTAGATTCACACACAGGTGCAATTGGTTGATCTTGATTCGTCCCAGGTGTGTGTTGTTTTTAGATTTGCACACAGTTGCAAGTTTTTTCACTTGAATGTGCCCAGGTGTGTGTTGTTTTCAGATTCCCACACAGGTGCAAGTGGTTTGTCATGATTGACCCCAATTGTGTGTTGTTTATAGTTTCGCACACAGGTGCAAGTTGTTTGAATTGATTGCGCCTAGGATTTTATTTTTTGTAGATTCGCACACAGGTTCAAGTGGTTTGTCTTCATTGCACCTAGGATTTTTTTTTTAGATTCTCACACAGGTGCAATTGGCTTGTCTTGATTGCGCCCAGGTTTTTTTTTTTTAAATTCGCACACAGGTGCAAGTGGTTTGTCTTGATTGAGCCCAGGTGTGTGTTGTTTGTAGATTCGCACACAGGTGCAATTGGTTTCTCTTGATTACGCCTTGATTTTTTTTGTTGTAGATTCGCACACAGGTGCAAGTGGTTTGTCTTGATTGTGCCTTGGTTTTTTTTTTTTTGAAGATTTGTACACAGGTGCAAGTGGTTTGTCTATATTGCGCCCAGGATTTTTTTTTTTTTTTTTAGATTCTCACACAGGTGCAAGTGGTTTGTCTTGATTGCGCCTAGGTATTTTTTTTTAGATTCGCACACAGGTGCAAGTGGTTTGTCTTGATTGTGCCCAGGTGTGTGTTGTTTGTAGATTCGCACACATGTGCAATTGGTTTCTCTTGATTACGCCTTGGTTTTTTTTGTTGTAGATTCTCACACGTGCAAGTGGTTTTTCTTGATTGTGCCTGTTTTTTTTTTTTTTTTGAAGATTCGCACACAGGTGCAAGTGGTTTGTCTTGATTGCGCCCAGGTATTGTTTTTTTTAGATACGCACACAGGTGCAAGTGTTTTGTCTTGATTGAGCCCATGTGTGTGTTGTTTGTAGATTCGCACACAGGTGCAATTGGTTTCTCTTGGTTACGCCTTGGTTTTTTTTGTTGTAGATTCGCACATAGGTGCAAGTGGTTTGTCTTGATTGTGCCTACGTTTTTTTTTTTTTGTAGATTCGCACACAGGTGCAAGTGGTTTGTCTTGATTCCGCCTAGGATTTTTTTTTTGATTCTCACACACGTGCAAGTGGTTTGTCTTGATTGCGCCCAGGTGTGTGTTGATTGTAGATTCGCACACAAGTGCAATTGGTTTCTGTTGATTATGATTGGTTTTTTTTGTTGTAGATTCGCACACAGGTGCAAGTGGTTTGTCTTGATTGTGCCTATGTTTTTTTTGTGTGTAGATTCCCACACAGGTGCAAGTGGTTTGTCGTGATTGCGCCTAGGATTTTATTTTTAGATTCTCACACAGGTGCAAGTGGTTTGTCTTGATTGCGCCTAGGTTTTTTTTTTTTTAGATTCTCACACAGGTGCAAGTGGTTTGTCTTGATTGCTCCTTGGGTTTTTTTTTTTTTTTGAAGATTTGTACACAGGTGCAAGTGGTTTGTCTAGATTGCGCCTAGGATTTTTCTTTTTTTTTTTTTAGATTCTCAAACAGGTGCAAGTGGTTTGTCCTGATTGCGCCTAGTTTTTTTTCTTTAGATTCGCACACAGGTGCAAGTGGTTGGTCTTGATTGTGCCCAGGTGTGTGTTGTTTGTAGATTCGCACACATATGCAATCGGTTTCTCTTGATTACACCTTGGTTTTTTTTGTTGTAGATTCGTACACGTGCAAGTCGTTTTTCTTGATTGTGCCGATGTTTTGTTTTTGAAGATTCTCACACATGTGCTAGTGGTTTGTCTTGATTGCGTCTAGTTTTTTTTTTTTTTTTTGAGATTCGCACACAGGTGCAAGTGGTTTGTCTTGATTGCGCCTAGGCATTTTTTTCTAGATTCACACACAGGTGCAAGTGTTTTGTCTTGATTACCCATAGGTTTTTTTTTTTGAAGATTCGCACACAGGTGCAAGTGGTTTGTCTTGATTGCGCCTAGGTTATTTTGTAGATTCACACACAGGTGCAAGTGTTTTGTCTTGATTGTGTCTAGGATTATTTTTGTAGATTCGCACACAGGTGCAAGTGGTTTGTCTTGATTGCGCCTAGTTTTTTTTTTTTTTGGAGATTCGCACACAGGTGCAAGTGGTTTGTCTTGATTGTGCCTCGCCTTTTTTTTTTTTTTAGATTCGCACACAGGTGCAAGTGGTTTGACTTGATTGCGCCTTGTTTTTTTTTTTTTTGAAGATTTGCACACAGGTGCAAGTGGTTTGTCTTGATTGTGCCTATGTTTTTTTTTTTTTTTTTGTAGATTCGCACACAGGTGCAAGTGGTTTGTCTTGATTGCGCCTAGGATTTTTTTTTTGATTCTCACACAGGTGCAAGTGGTTTGTCTTGATTGCGCCTAGGTTTTTTTTTTTTTTTTTGATTCTCACACAGGTGCAAGTGGTTTGTCTTGATTGCGCCCAGGTGTGTGTTGTTTGTAGATTCGCACACAGGTGCAATTGGTTTCTCTTGATTATGCCTTGGTTTTCTTTTTGTTGTAGATTCGCACACGTGCAAGTGGTTTGTCTTGATTGTGCCTATGTTTTTTTTTTTTTTTGTAGATTCGCACACAGGTGCAAGTAGTTTGTCTTGATTGTGTCAATTTTTTTTTTTTTTGGAGATTCGCACACAGGAGCAAGTGGTTTGTCTTGATTACCCATAGGTTTTTGTTTTTTGAAGATTCGCACACAGGTGCAAGTGGTTTGTCTTGATTGCACCTAGGTTTTTTTTTGTAGATTCACACACAGGTGCAAGTAGTTTGTCTTGATTGTGCCTAGGTTTTTATTTTGAATATTAGCACACAGGTGGAAGTGGTTTGTGTTGATTGCACCCAGGTGTGTGTTGTTCTAGATTCGCACACAGGTGCAAGTGGTTTGCCTTGATTGAGCCCAGGTGTGTGTTGTTTGTAGATTCGCACACAATTGCAATTGGTTTCTCTTGATTACGCCTTGGTTTTTTTTGTTGTAGATTCGCAACAGGTGCAAGTGGTTTGTCTTGATTGCGCCTAGCTTTTTTTTTTTTTTTTTTATATTCGCAAACATGTGCAAGTGGTTTGTCTTGATTACGCCTTGGTTTTTTTTCTTTAATATTTGTACACAGGTGCAAGTGGTTTGTCTTGATTGCGCCTAGGATTTTTTTTTTTTTTAGATTATCACACAGGTGCAAGTGGTTTGTCTTGATTGCGCCTAGGTTTTTTTTTTTTATTCGCACACAGGTGTAAGTGGTTTGTCTTGATTGCACCTAGTTTTTTTTTTTTTCATAGATTCGCACACAGGTGCAAGTTGTTTGTCTTGATTGCGCCCAGGTTTTTTTTTTTTTTTTGAAGATTCGCACACAGGTGCAAGTTGTTTGTCTTGATTGCGCCCAGGTGTGTTTTGTTTGTAGATTCGCACACAGGTGAAATTGGTTTCTCTTGATTACGCCTTGGTTTTTTTTTCTTGTAGATTTGCACACAGTTGCAATTGGTTTGTCTTGATTGTGCCTATTTTTTTTTGAAGCTTCGCACACAGGTGCAAATGGTTTGTCTTGACTGCGCCTAGGTTTTTGTTTTTTGTAGATTCACACACAGGTGCAATTGTTTGATCTTGATTCCGCACAGGTGTGTGTTGTTTTCAGATTCCCACACAGGTGCAAGTGGTTTGTCGTGATTGCCCCCAGGTGTGTGTTGTTTATAGGTTCGCACACAGGTGCAAGTTGTTTGAATTGATTGTGCCTAGGATTTTATTTTTTGTAGATTCGCACACAGGTGCAATTGGTTTCTCTTCATTACGCCTTGGTTTTTTTTTTTTTTATTTAAATTTTTAATTTAAGAAAGGATTAGTGAACAAAAGCATAAGGTAGGAGGGGTACAACTCCACACAATTCCCACCACCCAATCCCCATAACCCACCCTCTCCCATGATAGCCTTCCCATTCTCTAGCCCTCTGGGAGCATGGACCCCGGGTCGTTGAGGGTTGCAGAAGGTAGAGGGTCTGGCTTCTGTAATTGCTTCCCCGCTGAACATGGGCGTTGACTGGTCGGTCCATACTCCCAGTCTGCCTCTCTCTTTCCCTAGTAGGGTGTGTCTCTGGGGAAGCTGAGCTCCAGGACACATTGGTGGGGTCTTCAATCCAGGGAAGCCTAGCCAGCATCCTGGTGGCATCTGGAACCTGGTGATTGAAAAGAGAGTTAACATACAAAGCCAAACAATTTGTTGAGCAAACATGGATCCCAAGATTGGAATAGTGGATAGGAAGTGTTGGGGAGGTACTCACTGCAAACTCTAGTGTAATCCTGCTTTCAGGTATATATTTTGTAGTAGTTTATGGATACGTGTGCGCATACGCTCTCTCTCACAGAAACTGGTGTATGTCTAGGTTATGGGACTTTGTTAGAAAGTGAACTACCTGGGATGAAATTACGCCTTGGTTTTTTTGTTGTAGATTTGCAAACAGGTGCAAGTTGTTTGTCTTGATTGTGCCTATGCTTTTTTTTGAAGATTCGCACACCGGTGCAAGTGGTTTGTCTTGATTACGCATAGGTTTTTTTTTTTTTTTTGAAGATTCGCACAGAGGTGCAAGTGGTTTCTCTTGATTGCACCTAGGTTTTTTTTTGTAGATTCACACACAGGTGCAAGTGGTTTGTCTTGATTGTGCCTAGGTTTTTATTTTGAATATTAGCACACAGGTGCAAGTGGTTTGTGTTGATTGCACCCAGGTGTGTGTTGTTTCTAGATTCGCACACAGGTGCAATTGGTTTGTCTTGATGGCGCCTAGGATTTTTTTTTTTTTTTTTAGATTCGCACACAGGTGTAAGTGGTTTGTCTTGATTGCGCCTAGTTTTTTTTTTTTTTTTTTGAAGATTCGCACACAGGTGCAAGTCGTTTGTCTTGATTGCGCCTAGGTTTTTTTTTTTTTTTTTTTAAGATTCGCACACAGGTGCAAGTTGTTTGTCTTGATTGCGCCCAGGTGTGTTTTGTTTGTAGATTCGCACACAGGTGAAATTGGTTTCTCTTGATTATGCCTTGGTTTTTTTTTCTTGTAGATTTGCACACAGTTGCAAGTGGTTTGTCTTGATTGTGCCTATTTTTTTTTTGAAGCTTCGCAAACAGGTGCAAATGGTTTGTCTTGATTGCGCCTAGGTTTTTGTTTTTTGTAGATTCACACACAGGTGCAATTGGTTGATCTTGATTCTGCACAGGTGTGTGTTGTTTTTAGATATGCACACAGTTGCAAGTGGTTTCACTTGAATGTGCCCAGGTGTGTGTTGTTTTCAGATTCCCACACAGGTGCAAGTGGTTTGTCATGATTGCCCCCAGGTGTGTGTTGTTTATAGTTTCGCACACAGGTGCAAGTTGTTTGAATTGATTGCGCCTAGGATTTTATTTTTTGTAGATTCGAGCACAGGTTCAAGTGGTTTGTCTTGATTGCGCCTAGGATTTTTTTTTTTAGATTCTCACACAGGTGCAAGTGGTTTGTCTTGATTGCGCCCAGATTTTTTTTTTTTTAGATTCGCACACAGGTGCAAGTGGTTTGTCTCGATTGAGCCCAGGTGTGTGTTGTTTGTAGATTCGCACACAGGTGCAATTGGTTTCTCTTGATTACGCCTTGATTTTTTTTGTTGTAAATTCGCACACAGGTGCAAGTGGTTTGTCTTGATTGTGCCTATGTTTTTTTTTGTAGATTCGCACACAGGTGCAAGTGGTTTGTCTTGATTGCACCTAGGTTTTTTTTTTTTTTTTGAAGATTCGCACACAGGTGCAAGTTGTTTGTCTTGATTGCGCCCAGGTGTGTTTTGTTTGTAGATTCGCACACAGGTGAAATTGGTTTCTCTTGATTATGCCTTGGTTTTTTTTTTCTTGTAGATTTGCCCACAGTTGCAAGTGGTTTGTCTTGATTGTGCCTATTTTTTTTTTTGAAGCTTCGCACACAGGTGCAAATGGTTTGTCTTTATTGCGCCTAGGTTTTTGTTTTTTGTAGATTCACACACAGGTGCAATTGGTTGATCTTGATTCGGCCCAGGTGTGTGTTGTTTTTAGATTTGCACACAGTTGCAAGTGGTTTTACTTGAATGTGCCCAGTTGTGTGTTGTTTTCAGATTCCCACACAGGTGCAAGTGGTTTGTCATGATTGACCCCAATTGTGTGTTGTTTATAGTTTCGCACACAGATGCAAGTGGTTTGAATTGATTGCGCCTAGGATTTTATTTTTTGTAGATTCGCACACAGGTTCAAGTGGTTTGTCTTGATTGCGCCTAGGGTTTTTTTTTTTAGATTCTCACACAAGTGCAAGTGGTTTGGCTTGATTGAGCCCAGGTGTGTGTTGTTTGTAGATTCGCACACAGGTGCAATTGGTTTCTCTTGATTACGCCTTGATTTTTTTTGTTGTAGATTCGCACACAGGTCCAAGTGGTTTGTCTTGATTGTGCCTATGTTTTTTTTTTTTTGTAGATTCGCACACAGGTGCAAGTGGTTTGTCTTGATTGCGCCTTGGTTTTTTTTTTTTTTTGAAGATTTGTACACAGGTGCAAGTGGTTTGTCTAGATTGCGCCCAGGATTTTTTTTTTTTTTTTTAGATTCTAAAGCAGGTGCAAGAAGTTTGTCTTGATTGCGCCTAGGTTTTTTTTTTTTAGATTCGCACACAGGTGCAAGTGGTTTGTCTTGATTGCGCCCAGGTATTTTTTTTTTTAGATTCGCACACAGGTGCAAGTGGTTTGTCTTGATTGTGCCCAGGTGTGTGTTGTTTGTAGATTCGCACACATGTGCAATTGGTTTCTCTTGATTACGCCTTGGTTTTTTTTGTTGTAGTTTCGCACACGTGCAAGTGGTTTTTCTTGATTGTGCCTGTTTTTTTTTTTTTGAAGATTCGCACACAGGTGCAAGTGGTTTGTCTTGATTGCGCCCAGGTATTTTTTTTTTTTAGATTCGCACACAGGTGCACGTGTTTTGTCTTGATTGAGCCCAGGTGTGTGCTGTTTGTAGATTCGCACACAGGTGAAATTGGTTTCTCTTGATTACGCCTTGGTTTTTTCTGTTGTAGATTCGCACATAGGTGCAAGTGGTTTGTCTTGATTGTGCCTATGTTTTTTTTTTGTAGATTCGCACACAGGTGCAAGTGGTTTGTCTTCATTGCGCCTAGGATTTTTTTTTTTTTAGATTCTCACACACGTGCAAGTGGTTTGTCTTGATTGCGCCTCGGTTTTTTTTTTTTTTGAAGATTCGCACACAGGTGCAAGTGGTTTGTCTTGATTGCGCTCAGGTGTGTGTTTGTAGATTTGCACACAGGTGCAATTGGTTTCTCTTGATTATGACTTGGTTTTTTTGTTGTAGATTCGCACAAAGGTGCAAGTGGTTTGTCTTGTTTGTGCCTATGTTTTTTTTTTTTGAAGATTCGCACCCAGGTGCAAGTGGTTTGCCTTGATAGCGCCTACGTTTTTGTTTTTTGAAGATTCACACACAGGTGCAATTGGTTGATATTGATTCCGCCCAGGTGTGTGTTGTTTTTTATTTGCACACAGTCGCAAGTGGTTTCTCTTGAATGTGCTCAGGTGTGACTTGTTTTCAGATTCCCACACAGGTGCAAGTGGTTTGTCTTGATTGCGCCTATGTTTTTTTTTTTTTTAGATTCGCACACAGGTGCAAGTGGTTTGTCTTGATTACGCCTAGTTTTTTTTTTTTTTTTTGAGATTCGCACACAGGTGCAAGTGGTTTGTCTTGATTTCGCCTAGGTTTTTTTTTTGTAGATTCACACACAGGTGCAAGTGGTTTGTCTTGATTATGCATAGGTTTTTTTTTTTTGAAGATTCGCACACAGGTGCAAGTGGTTTGTCTTGATTGCGCCTATTTTTTTTTTTTTTGAAGATTCGCACACAGGTGCAAGTGTTTTGTCTTGATTGCGCCTAGGCTTTTTTTTTTTTTTTTAGATTCGCACACAGGTTCAAGTGGTTTGACTTGATTGCGCCTTTTTTTTTAATGAAGATTTGCACATAGGTGCAAGTGTTTTGTCCTGATTTCGCCAGCATTTTTTTTTTCGATTCGCACACAGGTGTAAGTGGTTTGTATTGATTGCGCCCAGGTGTTTGTTGTTTGTAGATTCGCACACAGGTGAAATTGGTTTCTCTTGATTACGCCTTGGTTTTCTTTGTTGTAGATTCGCACAAGATGCAAGTGGTTTTTCTTGATTGTGCCTATGTTTTTTTTTTTTTTGTAGATTCGCACACAGGTGCAAGTGGTTTGTCTTGATTGCGCCTAAGTTTTTTTTTTTTGAAGATTCGCACTCAGGTGCAAGTGGTTTGTCTTCAATGCGCCCAGGTGTGTGTTGTTTGTAGATTTGCACACAGGTGAAATTGCTTTCTCTTGATTACGCCTTGGTTTTTTTTGTTGTAGATTCGCACACAAGTGCAAGTGGTCTGTCTTGATTGAGCCTAGGATTTTCTTTTTTTAGACTCGCACTCAGGTGCAAGTGATTTGTCTTGATTGCGCCTTGTTTTTTTTTTTTTTTTTTTGAAGTTCACACAGAGGTTCAAGTGGTTTGTGTTGATTGCGCCTAGCATTTTTTTTTAAGATTCTCACACAGGTGCAAGTGGTTTGTCTTGATTGCACCTAGGTTTTTTTTTTTTTTGAAGATTCGCACACAGGTGCAAATGGTTTGTCTTGATTGCGCCTAGGTTTTTGTTTATGTAGATTCACACACAGGTGCAATTGGTTGATCTTGATTCTGCCCAGGTGTGTGTTGTTTTTAGATTTGCACACAGTTGCAAGTGGTTTCACTTGAATGTGCCCAGGTGTGTGTTGTTTTCAGATTCCCACACAGGTGCAAGTGGTTTGTCATGATTGCCCCTAGGTGTGTGTTGTTTATAGTTATGCACACAGGTGCAAGAGGTTTTTCTTGATTGCGCCTAGTTTTTTTTTTTTTTTTTTGAAGATTCGCACACAGGTGCAAGTGGTTTGTCTTGATTGCGCCTAGGCTTTTTTTTTTTTTTTTTTTTTTTAGATTCGCACACAGGTGAAAGTGGTTTGACTTGACTGCGCCTTTTTTTTTTTTTTTTGAAGATTTTCACATAGGTGCAAGTGGTTTGTCTTGATCGCGGCTTGTTTTTTTTTTTTTTTTCTTTTTTTGGAGATTCGCACACAGTTTCAAGTGGTTTCTAGTGATTGCGCCTAGGTTTTTTTTTGTAGATTCACACAGAGGTGCTAGTGGTTTGTCTTGATTGCGCCCAGGTGTGTGTTGTTTCTAGATTCGCACACAGGTGCAACTGATTTCTCTTGATTACGCCTTGGTTTTTTTTTGTTGTAGATTCGCACACAGGTGCAAGTGGTTAGTCTTGATTGTGCCTATGTTTTTTTTTGAAGATTCGCACACAGGAGCAATTTATTTGTCTTGTTTGCGCCTAGTTTTTTTTTTTTTTTTTTGGAGATTCGCACACAGGTGCAAGTGTTTTGTCTTGATTGCGCCTAGGTTTTTTTTTTTTTTTTTAGATTCGCACACAGGTGCAAATGGTTTGTTTTGATTGCTCCTTGGTTTTTTTTTTTTTTGAAGATTTGTACACAGGTGCAAGTGGTTTGTCTTGATTGCGCCTAGGTTTTTTTTTTTTTGTAGATTCACACACAGGTGCAAGTGGTTTGAATTGATTGCACCTAGGATTTTATTTTTTGGAGATTCGCACACAGGTGCAAGTGGTTTGTCTTGATTGAGCCTAGGATTTTTTTTTTAGATTCTCACACATTTGCAAGTGGTTTGTCTTGATTGCGCCTTGGTATTTTTTTTGTAGATTCACACACGGTGCAAGTGGTTTGTCTTGATTGCGCCTAGGATTTTTATTTTTAGATCCTCACACAGTTGCAAGTGGTTTGTCTTGATTGCGTCTTTTTTTTTTTTTTTTGTAGGTTTGTACACAGGTGCAAGTGGTTTGTCTTGATTGCGCCTTGGATTTTTTTTTTTTTAGATTCTCACACAGGTGCAAGTGGTTTGTCTTGATTGCGCCTAGGTTTTTATTTTTTTTTTTTAGATTCGCACACAGGTGCAAGTGGTTTGTCTTGATTGCGCCCAGGTGTGTGTTGTTTGTATATTCGCACATAGGTGCAATTGTTTTCTCTTGATTACGCCTGGGTTTTGTTTGTCGTAGATTCGCATACAGGTGCAAGTGGTTTGTCTTGATGCGTTTTGGTTTTTTTTTTTTTTTGAAGATTCGCACACAGGTGCAAGTGGTTTGTCTTGATTGCGCCTAGGATTTTTGTTTTTAGATTCTCACACAGGTGCGAGTGGTTTGTCTTGATTGCGCCGAGGTTTTTTTTTTTTTTTTTGAAGATTCGCACACAGGTGCAAGTGGTTTGTCTTGATTGTGCCTAGGATTTTTTTTTCGATTCCCACACAGGTGCAAGTGGTTTGTGTTGATTGCGCCTAGGTTTTTTTTTTTTTTTCGATTCGCACACAGGTGCAAGTGGTTTGTCTTGATTGTACCTAGGTTTTTTTTTTTTTTTGTAGATTCACACACAGGTGCAAGTGGTTTGTCTTGATTATGCATAGGTTTTTTTTTTTTTGAAGATTCGAACACAGGTGCAAGTGGTTTGTCTTGATTGCGCCTAGGTTTTTTTGTAGATTCACACACAAGTGAAAGTGGTTTGTCTTTATTGCGCCTAGCATTTTTTTTTAGATTCGCAAACAGGTGCAAGTGGTTTGTCTGATTGTGCCTATTTTTTTTGGAAGCTTCGCACACAGGTGAAAGTGGTTTGTCTTGATTGCGCCTAGGTTTTTGTTTTTTGTAGATTCACACACAGTTGCAATTGGTTGATCTTGATTCGGCCCAGGTGTGTGTTGTTTTTAGATTTGCACACAGGTGCAATTGGTTTCTCTTGATTACGCCTTGATTTTTTTTGTTGTAGATTCGCACACAGGTGCAAGTGGTTTGTCTTGATTGTGCCTATGTTTTTTTTTTTTTTGTAGATTCGCACACAGGTGCAATTGGTTTGTCTTGATTGCGCCTTGGTTTTTTTTTTTTTTTTGAAGATTTGTACACAGGTGCAAGTGGTTTGTCTAGATTGGACCCAGGATTTTTTTTTTTTAGATTCCCACACAGGTGCAAGTGGTTTGTCTTGATTGCGCATAGGAATTTTTTTTTTAGATTCGCACACAGGTGCAAGTGATTTGTCTTGATTGCGCCCAGGTGTGTGTTGTTTGTAGATTCGCACACATATGCAATCGGTTTCTCTTGATTACACCTTGGTTTTTTTTGTTGTAGATTCGTACACGTGCAAGTGGTTTTTCTTGATTGTGCCGATGTTTTGTTTTTGAAGATTCTCACACATGTGCAAGTGGTTTGTCTTGATTGCGTCTAGTTTTTTTTTTTATTTTTTTTATTTTTTTGGAGATTCGCTCACAGGTGCAAGTGGTTTGTCTTGATTGCGCCTAGGCATTTTTTTCTAGATTCACACACAGGTGCAAGTGTTTTGTCTTGATTACCCGTAGGTTTTTTTTTTTTTTTGAAGATTCGCACACAGGTGCAAATGGTTTGTCTTGATTGAGCCTAGGTTATTTTGTAGATTCACACACAGGTGCAAGTGTTTTGTCTTGATTGTGTCTAGGATTATTTTTGTAGATTCGCACACAGGTGCAAGTGGTTTGTCTTGATTGCGCCTAGTTTTTTTTTTTTTTTTTGGAGATTCGCACACAGGTGCAAGTGGTTTGTCTTGATTGTGCCTCGGCCTTTTTTTTTTTTTAGATTCGCAAGTGGTTTGACTTGATTGCGCCTTGTTTTTTTTTTCTTTTTTTGAAGATTTGCACACAGGTGGAAGTTTTTTGTCTTGATTGCGCCTAGGATTTTTTTTTTCGATTCGCACACAGGTGAAAGTGGTTTGTCTTGATTGCGCCTAGCATTTTTCTTTTTTAGATTCACACACAGGTGCAATTGGTTTCTCTTCATTACGCCTTGGTTTTTTTGTTGTAGATTTGCAAACAGGTGCAAGTTGTTTGTCTTGATTGTGCCTATGCTTTTTTTTGAAGATTCGCACACAGGTGCAAGTGGTTTGTCTTGATTACGCATAGGTTTTTTTTTTTTTTGAAGATTCGCACAGAGGTGCAAGTGGTTTCTCTTTATTGCACCTAGGTTTTTTTTTTTGTAGATTCACACACAGGTGCAAGTGGTTTGACTTGATTGTGCCTAGGTTTTTATTTTGAATATTAGCACACAGGTGCAAGTGGTTTGTGTTGATTGCACCCAGGTATGTGTTGTTTCTAGATTCGCACACAGGTGCAATTAGTTTGTCTTGATGGCGCCTAGGATTGTTTTTTTTTTTTTAGATTCGTACACAGGTGTAAGTGGTTTGTCTTGATTGCGCCTAGTTTTTTTTTTTTTTGAAGATTCGCACACAGGTGCAAGTCGTTTGTCTTGATTGCGCCTAGGTTTTTTTTTTTTTGAAGATTCGCACACAGGTGCAAGTTGTTTGTCTTGATTGCGCCCAGGTGTGTTTTGTTTGTAGATTCGCACACAGGTGAAATTGGTTTCTCTTGATTATGCCTTGGTTTTTTTTTTCTTGTAGATTTGCACACAGTTGCAAGTGGTTTGTCTTGATTGTGCCTATTTTTTTTTTTGAAGCTTCGCAAACAGGTGCAAATGGTTTGTCTTGATTGCGCCTAGGTTTTTGTTTTTTGTAGATTCACACACAGGTGCAATTGGTTGATCTTGATTCTGCACAGGTGTGTGTTGTTTTTAGATATGCACACAGTTGCAAGTGGTTTCACTTGAATGTGCCCAGGTGTGTGTTGTTTTCAGATTCCCACACAGGTGCAAGTGGTTTGTCATGATTGCCCCCAGGTGTGTGTTGTTTATAGTTTCGCACACAGGTGCAAGTTGTTTGAATTGATTGCGCCTAGGATTTTATTTTTTGTAGATTCGAACACAGATTCAAGTGGTTTGTCTTGATTACGCCTAGGATTATTTTTTTTAGATTCTCACACAGGTGCAAGTGGTTTGTCTTGATTGAGCCCAGGTGTGTGTTGTTTGTAGATTCGCACACAGGTGCAATTGGTTTCTCTTGATTACGCCTTGATTTTTTTTGTTGTAGATTCGCACACAGGTGCAAGTGGTTTGTCTTGATTGTGCCTATGTTTTTTTTTGTAGATTCGCACACAGGTGCAAGTGGTTTGTCTTGATTGCACCTAGGTTTTTTTTTTTTTTTGTGAAGATCGCACACAGGTGCAAGTGGTTTGTCTTGATTGCACCTAGGTTTTTTTTTTTTTTTTTTTGAAGATTCGCACACAGGTGCAAGTGGTTTGTCTTGATTGCACCTAGGTTTTTTTTTTTTTTTGAAGATTCGCACACAGGTGCAAGTTGTTTGTCTTGATTGCGCCCAGGTGTGTTTTGTTTGTAGATTCGCACACAGATGAAATTGGTTTCTCTTGATTATGCCTTGTTTTTTTTTTTTCTTGTAGATTTGCCCACAGTTGCAAGTGGTTTGTCTTGTTGTGACTATTTTTTTTTGAAGCTTCGCACACAGGTGCAAATGGTTTGTCTTTATTGCACCTAGGTTTTTGTTTTTTGTAGATTCACACACAGGTGCAATTGGTTGATCTTGATTCGGCCCAGGTGTGTGTTGTTTTTAGATTTGCACACAGTTGCAAGTGGTTTCACTTGAATGTGCCCAGGTGTGTGTTGTTTTCAGATTCCCACACAGGTGCAAGTGGTTTGTCATGATTGACCCCAATTGTGTGTTGTTTATAGTTTCGCACACAGATGCAAGTGGTTTGAATTGATTGCGCCTAGGATTTTATTTTTTGTAGATTCGCACACAGGTTCAAGTGGTTTGTCTTGATTGCGCCTAGGATTTTTTTTTTTAGATTCTCACACAGGTGCAAGTGGTTTGTCTTGATTGAGCCCAGGTGTGTGTTGTTTGTAGATTCGCACACAGGTGCAATTGGTTTCTCTTGATTACGCCTTGATTTTTTTTGTTGTAGATTCGCACACAGGTCCAAGTGGTTTGTCTTGATTGTGCCTATGTTTTTTTTTTGTAGATTCGCACACAGGTGCAAGTGGTTTGTCTTGATTGCGCCTTGGTTTTTTTTTTTTTTTTGAAGATTTGTACACAGGTGCAAGTGGTTTGTCTAGATTGCGCCCAGGATTTTTTTTTTTTTTAGATTCTCACGCAGGTGCAAGTGGTTTGTCTTGATAGCGCCTAGGTTTTTTTTTTTTAGATTCGCACACATGTGCAAGTGGTTTGTCTTGATTGTGCCCAGGTGTGTGTTGTTTGTAGATTCGCACACAGTGCAATTGGTTTCTCTTGATTACGCCTTGGTTTTTTTGTTGTAGTTTCGCACACGTGCAAGTGGTTTTTCTTGATTGTGCCTGTTTTTTTTTTTTTTTGAAGATTCGCACACAGGTGCAAGTGGTTTGTCTTGATTGCGCCCAGGTATTTTTTTTTTTTAGATTCGCACACAGGTGCACGTGTTTTGTCTTGATTGAGCCCAGGTGTGTGTTGTTTGTAGATTCGCACACAGGTGCAATTGGTTTCTCTTGATTACCCCTTGGTTTTTTCTGTTGTAGATTCGCACATAGGTGCAAGTGGTTTGTCTTGATTGTGCCTATGTTTTTTTTTTGTAGATTCGCACATAGGTGCAAGTGGTTTGTCTTGATTGTGTCTATGTTTTTTTTTTTGTAGATTCGCACACAGGTGCAAGTGGTTTGTCTTCATTGCGCCTAGGATTTTTTTTTTTTAGATTCTCACACACGTGCAAGTGGTTTGTCTTGATTGCGCCTAGGTTTATTTTTTTTTTAGATTCTCACACAGGTGCAAGTGGTTTGTCTTGATTGCGCACAGGTATGTGTTGATTGTAGATTCGCACACAAGTGCAATTGGTTTCTCTTGATTATGCCTTGGTTTTTTTTGTTGTAGATTCGCACACAGGTGCAAGTGGTTTGTCTTGATTGTGCCTATGTTTTTTTTTTTTGTGTAGATTCCCACACAGGTGCAAGTGGTTTGTCGTGATTGCGCCTAGGATTTTATTTTTAGATTCTCACACAGGTGCAATTGGTTTTTCTTGATTGCGCCTAGGCTTATTTTTTTTAGATTAGCACACAGGTGCAATAGGTTTGACTTGATTGCGCCTTGGTTTTTTTTTTTTTTTTTTTTTTGAAGATTCGCACATAGGTGCAAGTGTTTTGTCTTGATTGCGCCTAGGATTTTTTTTTTTGATTCGCACACAGGTGCAAGTGGTTTGTCTTGATTGCGCCCAGGTGTGTGTAGTTTGTAGAACCGCACACAGGTGCATTGGTTTCTCTTGATTATGCCTTGGTTTTTTTTGTTGTAGATTCGTACACAGGTTCAAGTGGTTTGTCTTGATTGTGCCTATGTGTTTTTTTTTTTTTGTAGATTCGCACACAGGTGCAAGTGGTTTGTCTTGATGGCGCCTAGGATTGTTTTAGATTCGCACACAGGTGCAATTGGTTTCTCTTGATTACGCCTTGGTTTTTTTTGTTGTAGATTCGCACACAGGTGCAAGTGGTTTGTCTTGATTGCGCCTTGGTTTTTTTTTTTTTGAAGATTTGTACACAGGTGCAAGTGGTTTATCTTGATTGCGCCTAGGATTTTTTTTTTTTTTTTTAGATTCTCACAAAGGTGCAAGTGGTTTGTCTTGATTGCGCCTAGGTTTTTTTTTTGAAGATTCGCACACTGGTGCAAGTGGTTTGTCTTGATTACGCCTATTTTTTTTGTAGATTCACACACAGGTGCAAGTGGTTTGTCTTGATTATGCATAGTTTTTTTTTTTTTTTTTTGAAGATTCGCACACAGGTGCAAGTGGTTTGTCTTGATTGTGCCTTCGGCTTTTTTTTTTTTAGATTCGCACACTGGTGCAAGTGGTTTGACTTGATTGCGCCTTGGTTTTTTTTTTTTTTTTTTTAAGATTTGCACATAGTTGCAAGTGTTTTGTCCTGATTGCGCCTAGGATTTTTTTTTCAATTCGCACACAGGTGCAAGTGTATTGTCTTGATTGCGCCTAGCAATTTTTTTTTAATAGCACACAGAGGCAAGTGGTTTGTGTTGATTGCGCCTAGTTTTTTTTTTTTTTTTGAAGATTCGCACACAGGTGCAAGTGGTTTGTCTTGATTGCGCCTAGGCTTTTTTTTTTCTTTTTTAGATTCGCACACAGGTGCAAGTGGTTTGACTTGATTGTGCCTTGTTTTTTTTTTTTTTTTTGAAGATTTGCACAAAGGTGCAAGTGGTTTGTCTTGATTGCGCCTAGGATTTTTTTGTTTTAGAATCTCACACAGGTGCAAGTGGTTTGCCTTGACTGCGCCTAGGTTTTTTTTTTTGAAGATTCGCACACAGGTGCTAGTGGTTTGTCTTGATTGCGCCCAGGTGTGTGTTGTTTGTAGATTTGCACACAGGTGCAATTGGTTTCTCTTGATTACGCCTTGGTTTTTTTTGTTGTAGATTCGCACACAGGTGCTAGTGGTTTTTCTTGATTGTGCCTATGTTTTTTTTTAAATTGAAGATTCGCACACAGGTGTAAGTGGTTTGTCTTGATTACACCTAGTTTTTTTTTTTTTTTTTTTGAGATTCGCACACATGTGCAAGTGGTTTGTCTTGATTGTGCCTAGGTTTTTTTTTTTGTAGATTCACACACAGGTGCAAGTGGTTTGTTTTGATTACGCATAGGTTTTTTTTTTTTTTTTTTTGAAGATTCGCACACAAGTGCAAGTGGTTTGTATTGATTGCGCGTAGGTTTTTTTTTTTTTGTAGATTCACACACAGGTTTAAGTGGTTTGTCTTGATTGTGCCTTGGTTTTTTTTTGAATATTAGCACACAGGTGCAAGTGGATTGTCTTGATTGCGCCTAGTTTTTTTTTTTTTTTTTTTTTTAAGATTTTCACATAGGTGCAAGTGGTTTGTCGTGATTGCGGCTTGGTTTTTTTTTTTTTTTTTTTTTTGGAGATTCGCACACAGGTTCAAGTGGTTTCTATTGATTGCGCCTAGGTTTTTTTTTGTAGATTCACACAGAGGTGCAAGTGGTTTGTCTTGATTACGCCCAGGTGTGTGTTGTTTCTAGATTCGCAGACAGGTGCAAGTGGTTTGTCTTGATGGCGCCTAGGATTGTTTTTTTTAGATTAGCACACAGATGCAAGTGGTTTGTCTTGATTGCGCCAAATTTTTTTTTTTTTGAAGATTCGCACACAGGTGCAAGTGGTTTGACTTGATTGTGCCTTGGTTTTTTTTTTTTTTGAAGATTTGCTCACAATGCAAGTGTTTTGTCTTGATTTCGCCTAGCATTTTTTTTTTTTGATTCGCACATAGGGGCAAGTGATTTGTGTTGATTGCGCCTAGGTTTTTTTTTTTGAAGATTCGCACACAGGTGCAAGTGGTTTGTCTTGATTGCGCTCAGGTGTGTGTTGTTTGTAGATTCGCACACAGGTGCAATTGGTTTCTCTTGATTACGACTTGGTTTTTTTTTTGTGGTAGATTCGCACAAAGGTGCTAGTGGTTTGTCTTGATTGTGCCTATATTTTTTTTTTTGAAGATTCGCACCCAGGTGCAAGTGGTTTGCCTTGATAGCGCCTACGTTTTTGTTTTTTGAAGATTCACACACAGGTGCAATTGGTTGATATTGATTCCGCCCAGGTGTGTGTTGTTTTTTATTTGCACACAGTTGCAAGTGGTTTCTCTAGAATGTGATCAGGTGTGACTTGTTTACAGATTCCCACACAGGTGCAAGTGGTTTGTCATGATAGCCCCCAGGTGTGTGTTCTTTATAGTTTCGCACACAGGTGCAAGCGGTTTTTCTTGATTGCGCCTAGTTTTTTTTTTTTTTTGAAGATTCGCACACAGGTGCAAGTGGTTTGTCTTGATTGCGCCTAGGCTTTTTTTTTTTTTTTTTTTTAGATTCGCACACAGGTGAAAGTGGTTTGACTTGACTGCGTCTTTTTTTTTTTTTTTGAAGATTTTCACATAGGTGCAAGTGGTTTGTCTTGATCGCGGCTTTATTTTTTTTTTTTTTTGGAGATTAGCACACAGGTTCAAGTGGTTTCTAATGATTGCGCCTAGGTTTTTTTTTGTAGATTCACACAGAGGTGCAAGTGGTTTGTCTTGATTACGCCCAGGTGTGTGTTGTTTCTAGATTCGCACACAGGTGCAAGTGGTTTGTCTTCATGGCGGCTAGGATTGTTTTTTTTTTTTTTAGATTAGCACACAGATGCAAGTGGTTTGTCTTGATTGCGCCAATTTTTTTTTTGAAGATTCGCACACAGGTGCAAGTGGTTTGACTTGATTGTGCCTTGGTTTTTTTTTTTTTTGAAGATTTGCACACAGGTGCAAGTGTTTTGTCTTGATTTCGCCTAGCATTTTTTTTTTTTTTTTAGATTCGCACATAGGGGCAAGTGGTTTGTGTTGATTGCGCCTCGTTTTTTTTTTTTTTTTAAGATTCTCACACAGGTGCAAGTGGTTTGACTTGATTGTGCCTTGGTTTTTTTTTTTTGAAGATTTGCACACAGGTGCAAGTGGTTTGTCTTGATTGCGCCTAGGATTTTTTTGTTTTAGAGTCTCACACAGGTGCAAGTGGTTTGCCTTGACTGCGCCTAGGCTTTTTTTTTTGAAGATTCGCACACAGGTGCTAGTGGTTTGTCTTGATTGCGCCCAGGTGTGTGTTGTTTGTAGATTTGCACACAGGTGCAATTGGTTTCTCTTGATTACGCTTTGGTTTTTTTTGTTGTAGATTCGCACACAGGTTCTAGTGGTTTTTCTTGATTGTGCCTATGTTTTTTTTTATTGAAGATTCGCACACAGGTGTAAGTGGTTTGTCTTGATTACGCCTAGTTTTTTTTTTTTTTTTTGGAGATTCGCACACAGGTGCAAGTGGTTTGTCTTGATTGTGCCTAGGTTTTTTTTTTGTAGATTCACACACAGGTGCAAGTGGTTTGTTTTGATTACGCATAGGTTTTTTTTTTTTTTTTTGAAGATTCGCACACAAGTGCAAATGGTTTGTATTGATTGCGCGTAGGTTTTTTTTTGTAGATTCACACACAGGTTTAAGTGGTTTGTCTTGATTGTGCCTTGGTTTTTTTTTGAATATTAGCACACAGGTGCAAGTGGATTGTCTTGATTGCGCCTAGTTTTTTTTTTTTTTTTTTTTAAGATTTTCACATAGGTGCAAGTGGTTTGTCTTGATTGCCGCTTGGTTTTTTTTTTTTTTTTTTTTTGGAGATTCGCACACAGGTTCAAGTGGTTTCTATTGATTGCGCCTAGGTTTTTTTTTGTAGATTCACACAGAGGTGCAAGTGGTTTGTCTTGATTACGCCCAGGTGTGTGTTGTTTCTAGATTCGCAGACAGGTGCAAGTGGTTTGTCTTGATGGCGCCTAGGATTGTTTTTTTTTAGATTAGCACACAGATGCAAGTGGTTTGTCTTGATTGCGCCAATTTTTTTTTTTGAAGAGTCGCACACAGGTGCAAGTGGTTTGACTTGATTGTGCCTTGGTTTTTTTTTTTTTTTTTTTTGAAGATTTGCACACAATGCAAGTGTTTTGTCTTGATTTCGCCTAGCATTTTTTTTTTTGATTCGCACATAGGGGCAAGTGATTTGTGTTGATTGCGCCTAGGTTTTCTTTTTGAAGATTCGCACACAGGTGCAAGTGGTTTGTCTTGATTGCGCCCAGGTGTGTGTTGTTTGTAGATTCGCACACAGGTGCAATTGGTTTCTCTTGATTACGACTTGGTTTTTTTTTTTGTGGTAGATTCGCACAAAGGTGCAAGTGGTTTGTCTTGATTGTGCCTATATATATATTTTTTTGAAGATTCGCACCCAGGTGCAAGTGGTTTGCCTTGATAGCGCCTACGTTTTTGTTTTTTGAAGATTCACACACAGGTGCAATTGGTTGATATTGATTCCGCCCAGGTGTGTGTTGTTTTTTATTTGCACACAGTTGCAAGTGGTTTCTCTAGAATGTGATCAGGTGTGACTTGTTTTCAGATTCCCACACAGGTGCAAGTGGTTTGTCATGATAGCCCCCAGGTGTGTGTTCTTTATAGTTTCGCACACAGGTGCAAGCGGTTTTTCTTGATTGCGCCTATTTTTTTTTTTTTTGAAGATTCACACACAGGTGCAAGTGGTTTGTCTTGATTGCGCCTAGGCTTTTTTTTTTTTTATTTTTTAGATTCGCACACAGGTGAAAGTGGTTTGACTTGACTGCGCCTTTTTTTTTTTTATTGAAGATTTTCACATAGGTGCAAGTGGTTTGTCTTGATCGCGGCTTGTTTTTTTTTTTTTTTTTTTTGGAGATTCGCACACAGGTTCAAGTGGTTTCTAATGATTGCGCCTAGGTTTTTTTTTGTAGATTCACACAGAGGTGCAAGTGGTTTGTCTTGATTACGCCCAGGTGTGTGTTGTTTCTAGATTCGCACACAGGTGCAAGTGGTTTGTCTTCATGGCGGCTAGGATTGTTTTTTTTTTTAGATTAGCACACAGATGCAAGTGGTTTGTCTTGATTGCGCCAATTTTTTTTTTTGAAGATTCGCACACAGGTGCAAGTGGTTTGACTTGATTGTGCCTTGGTTTTTTTTTTTTTGAAGATTTGCACACAGGTGCAAGTGTTTTGTCTTGATTTCGCCTAGCATTTTTTTTTTTTTTTTAGATTCGCACATAGGGGCAAGTGGTTTGTGTTGATTGCGCCTCGTTTTTTTTTTTTTTTTTTGAAGATTCTCACACAGGTGCAAGTGGTTTGTCTTGATTGCGCTCAGGTGTGTGTTGTTTGTAGATTCGCACACAGGTGCAATTGGTTTCTCTTGATTACGACTTGGTTTTTTTTGTTGTAGATTCGCACAAAGGTGCAAGTGGTTTGTCTTGATTGTGCCTATGTTTTTTTTTTTTGAAGATTCGCAACCAGGTGCAAGTGGTTTGCCTTGATAGCGCCTACGTTTTTGTTTTTTGAAGATTCACACACAGGTGCAATTGGTTGATATTGATTCCGCCCAGGTGTGTGTTGTTTTTGATTTGCACACAGTTTCAAGTGGTATCTCTTGAATGTGCTCAGGTGTGACTTGTTTTCAGATTCCCACACAGGTGCAAGTGGTTTGTCTTGATTGCGCCTATGTTTTTTTTTTTTTTTTTAGATTCGCACACAGGTGCAAGTGGTTTGTCTTGATTACGCCTAGTTTTTTTTTTTTTTTTTTGAGATTCGCACACAGGTGCAAGTGGTTTGTCTTGATTTCGCCTAGGTTTTTTTTAGTGGAATATTTCATTTTCCTTTCTTTTTCTTTTTCTTTTTCTTCTTTTACTTTCTATGTTCTTGATTATTTATTGGAATAAATAGTCAGGAGTTGAGAGGGAAGGGAGGCACAGAGAGTTTGAGACACAGAGAGACACCTGCAGCACTTCTGCACCACTTGTAAAGATTTCCCCCGGCAGTTGGGGACCAGGGTCTTGAAGCCCAGTCCTCCTGCACTGTCACCTGAGTGCTTACCTGGGTGTGGCACCACCTGGTACCCTTGATGGGACACTTTTTTTTAGCAATGGAAAGAAATTCTCATGGCAAGGTAATAAATAAATGAAGAAATAAATAAAAGTGCATTGACATTAACTCAGTGGAAACACACAGGGACATATACATATCTGCTACCTGTATTACTAATTCATTTATTTATTGATTGCCTCAAGGGCTTATTGCCACAGCTCAGTGCCTGCGCCACGAATAATCCACAGCTCCTGCACTCCATATTTTCCCCTTTCGCTGCCCTTGTTGCTTGGTCACTGTGGTGGTGGTTATTGTTGTTGTTGTTGTTGTTGTTACTGACCTTGCATCTGACAGAGAGAAAAGGAGAGAGGAGGGGAAACACAGAGAGGGGGGAGAAAGATAGAGCCCCTAAACACCTGCTTCACCCCCTTAAAGCGACTTCCCTGCAGTTGGGGGTCTAGGGGCCAGACCCCAGATCCTTCCACCTGTCCCCACTTTTCGCGAGCGCCACAAGCCCTTAACCCTCTGACACACCGCCAAACATCCCTGGATTTACTTTGTAAGGCGATATGACCTGCCGAGTTTTGGATCCTCATTTTACTGAGGATCACTCCTGGAGACAGTGTCATGACACGACACACGGAGATCTCTGGTATCAGAGAGCGCCTGGAACAGCAGCTGGGGCTCTAGTGCCAGCGCAGGAGCAACTTCCCATCCACCCTCCACGGAGTCCACCTGCCTGCATTTTGGTCCTTTTCCCTCCAAAAAAGATTTTTCCTTTTTTTCACTGAGAAACAGGCAGCAGACTGGTTACCCAAGCAGGGGGAAAAAAAATAAAAAGCCTTTTTTATTTTTATTTTTTAACCGAACTGAATGAACATCTTCTGGGAAGTATAGGTTTTGAACCTGAAAACTCTGTCTGTCTGTCTGTCTGTCTGTGTCCTAGTCCACAGAAAGAGCCACTAGCCCAGCCAGATGTCATGCTCAGAATGGGGTGTTTTTGCCACTCATAGGCCTGCACAGTGCACTAGGGATTGGACAGCCTGAGACCCAAATGTTACATTGTAGATGGATTGTTTGCAGTTCTTGCTCCCCAGGACATTGAACAGTCTCAACTCCCCTACAGCCAGAAAAAAAGACTCTTGACAACCTTAGAGCAAATGGAGTGGCAGGGAGATGGGAGAGTGTTGCATGTGTGGGCTGCTCATGCCCAGGTGTGTGTGTGGGGCCATGGCAGAGGCTGTAAGGCGGCAAGGGGGCAGAAGGAGACTGGTTGAGAGGCAGACTGCAGGCAGGGGAGCCCCTGAGGGTTTGCAGGGCTGTGTGTGGGTGTGGTGGCAGGGGGTTAGGGCAGGTCCCCCTGCTGGATGGTGAGATGGCAGCTGGGCTGGCCCAGGTCCCCCAGGGCTGAAGGGCAGCAGCAGGGTGGCTGGAAAGTAGCGCAGGGAGGCACACAGTAGATGTTAGTTGGGGATCTGGGGGACAGGGGGCAAGGGGAAAGAGGGCATCCTTGAGGAGGTGTCTGGTCTCGAGAGTGGGGGGAGCTGGAGGCATGGAAGGTCCCAGGAATCAGGGACTGACAGGACCAGATACCTGCACCCACCCACTGGATAGAAGCTGCAGCAGCCAGAGCAGGTGCCCTGGCTTGTCTGGGCCCAGAGTGAGTCCCTCTGAGGATGAGGAAGTTGAGGAGGAGGTGGAGGAAGAGGAGGAGGAGGAGGAGGAGGAGGAGGAGAAGGAGGGCAGCTGTCAGTAGGCAATGGGATTAATAGAGGCCTCCACTACGGAGGCATGTTTCCAGGCAGGCACCCACCAAACCTCAGGAGCACCTCTGGGCACCCAGGGTCCTGGTGTGGGTATCTCAGGAGGGGGACTGTCAGTCAGTCAGCAGGACTGTGTTCAGTGCACATGGTGGGACAGGGGCCTGGCGGCCCTTGGCCCCCAGCCCTGGGCTGTCAGATGCCAGCCACGTGGCCAGACACACCCCACTCTGCCCATAGCCCCTTGGCCCGGCCCACCTGCACCTGCTTTGGCCTGGGGCTCTGGCTCTGGTGGCTGGCCACCACCAGTTTTGGCCTGGGGCTCTGGGTCTGGTGGCTGGCCATCACCCCTCAGGTCAAGTTAAGGTTCGGGCTTATGGCTGCTGGTCAACTGGATGGGCGGGGTCCCCGCTCCCTAGCAACCTCAGGAGCCCTCTGTGATGTCCTAGCCCCCGGCATTGTGTGCTGGCCACACTGGCACTGGGCAGCCCACCTGCCCTGCCACTAGGTCAGGCAGCAGCGCCCAGACGCCAGGGCCCTGGCACACAGGGACGGAAGGATAGGAAGACAGTGCCGACCGACGAGGGACCTCAGGGTTGGCAGCCAAGAGAAGAAAGAAGGAGGTGTACCCGGGATCCAGGGAGCCCAGGCCAGAGCTGCCTGCATGCCTGCCTGCCTTCCTGGGTGTCTGTATGCTGCCTATGTCCAGGTAGGTTTCTCAGGTCCCCTCCACTCCTGTCCTCTCCTGTCCTCTCCTCTCCTGTCCTCTCCTCTCCTGTCCATGCTTTCACCTCTCCTCTCCTCTGCACCTTGCTTCTCTCCTCTTGTCTGTCCTCTCTTCCGGGTGCCCTGCTCACCAGCTCCAGCACTCGTGATGGTTCTCCAGTGACCGCTGCTTCCAATCCCTTCCATCCCCTGCCTTCCCTGATGTGACCCAGCTCACAGGGTCACCGGCTCACCCCACCCACACCCACACACGCCAACACATTCCCTGGTTCAGCCCCACTGCCCTATTCAGCCGAACTGGCCCCTTTGCAACCTACCTGTGCAGCGCTGATTGTCTTCATCATTCAAGGAGAGATCTCCTTTTGTACTTAGCTTGGTTGACTGGTGGATGGATGGATGATGGATGGATGGATGGATGGATGGATGGACACGTCAATGGATTGGTTTTGTACAGGCAAAGCACCATCTATAGGGGTAGCTGAGACCGCTGGTTTCAGAGCTCTAGTCTGCTGTCAAATGTAAAGCATTAATTTATCAAGAACAAAATTGAATAAGTACATAAATAAATAAATAAATAAATAAATGAATAAACTGGGTTAAAACATACATGGCGTCTTTGCCTTTCTGAATATGGTTGCTGTGAGGATCTTAACAAGGAAAGCATTGTCCTGAGAAGCCCCTTGAAATAGTGGAATATTTCATTTTCCTTTCTTTTTCTTTTTCTTCTTTTACTTTCTATGTTCTTGATTATTTATTGGAATAAATAGTCAGGAGTTGAGAGGGAAGGGAGGCACAGAGAGTTTGAGACACAGAGAGACACCTGCAGCACTGCTGCACCACTTGTAAAGATTTCCCCCGGCAGTTGGGGACCAGGGTCTTGAAGCCCAGTCCTCCTGCACTGTCACCTGAGTGCTTACCTGGGTGTGGCACCACCTGGTACCCTTGATGGGACACTTTTTTTTAGCAATGGAAAGAAATTCTCGTGTCAAGGTAATAAATAAATGAAGAAATAAATAAAAGTGCATTGACATTAACTCAGTGGAAACACACAGGGACATATACATGCCTGCTATCTGTATTACTAATTCATTTATTTATCGATTGCCTCAAGGGCTTATTGCCACAGCTCAGTGCCTGCGGCACGAATAATCCACAGCTCCTGCACTGCATATTTTCCCCTTTCTCTGCCCTTGTTGCTTGGTCACTGTGGTGGTGGTTATTGTTGTTGTTGTTGTGTTGTTGTTACTTACCTTGCATCTGACAGAGAGAAAAGGAGAGAGGAGGGGAAATACAGAGTGGGGGGAGAAAGATAAAGCCCCTAAACACCTGCTTCACCCCCTTAAAGCGACTTCCCTGCAGGTGGGGGTCTGGGGGCCAGACCCCAGATCCTTCCACCTGTCCCCACTTTTCGCGAGCGCCACAAGCCCTTAACCCTCTGACACACCGCCAAACTTCCCTGGATTTACTTCGTAAGGCGATATGACCTGCCGAGTTTTGGATCCTCATTTTCCTGAGGATCACTCCTGGAGACAGTGTCATGACACGCCACACGGAGATCTCTGGTATCAGAGAGTGCCTGGAACAGCAGCTGGGGCTCTAGTGCCAGCGCAGGAGCAACTTCCCATCCACCCTCCACGGAGTCCACCTGCCTGCATTTTGGTCCTTTTCCCTCCAAAAAAGATTTTTCCTTTTTTTCACTGAGAAACAGGCAGCAGACTGGTTACCCAAGCAGGGGGGAAAAAATAAAAAGCCTTTTTTTTTTTTTTTTTTTTTAACCGAACTGAATGAACATCTTCTGGGAAGTATAGGTTTTGAACCTGAAAACTCTGTCTGTCTGTCTGTGTCCTAGTCCACAGAAAGAGCCACTAGCCCAGCCAGATGTCGTGCTCAGAATGGGGTGTTTTTGCCACTCATAGGCCTGCACAGTGCACTAGGGATTGGACAGCCTGAGACCCAAATGTTACATTGTAGATGGATTGTTTGCAGTTCTTGCTCCCCAGGACATTGGACAGTCTCAACTCCCCTACAGTCAGAAAAAAAGACTCTTGACAGCCTTAGAGCAAATGGAGTGGCAGGGAGATGGGAGAGTGTTGCATGTGTGGGCTGCTCATGCCTAGGTGTGTGTGGGGGGCCATGGCAGAGGCTGTATGGCGGCAAGGGGGCAGAAGGAGACTGGTTTAGAGGCAGACTGCAGGCAGGGGAGCCCCTGAGGGTTTGCAGGGCTGTGTGTGGGTGTGGTGGCAGGGGGTTAGGGCAGGTCCCCCTGCTGGATGGTGAGATGGCAGCTGGGCTGGCCCAGGTCCCCCAGGGCTGAAGGGCAGCAGCAGGGTGGCAGGAAAGTAGCGCAGGGTGGCACACAGTAGATGTTAGTTGGGGATCTGGGGGACAGGGGGCAAGGGGAAAGAGGGCATCCTTGAGGAGGTGTCTGGTCTCAAGAGTGGGGGGAGCTGGAGGCATGGAAGGTCCCAGGAATCAGGGACTGACAGGACCAGATACCTGCACCCACCCACTGGATAGAAGCTGCAGCAGCCAGAACAGATGCCCTGGCTTGTCTGGGCCCAGAGTGAGTCCCTCTGAGGATGAGGAAGTTGAGGAGGAGGTGGAGGAAGAGGAGCAGGAGGAGGAGGAGGAGGAGGAGAGGAGGAGGAGGAGGAGTGGAAGGAGGGCAGCTGTCAGTAGGCAATGGGATTAATAGAGGCCTCCACTACGGAGGCATGTGTCCAGGCAGGCACCCACCAAACCTCAGGGGCAGCTCTGGGCACCCAGGGACCTGGTGTGGGTATCTCTGGAGGGGACTGTCAGTCAGTCAGCAGGACTGTGTTCAGTGCACATGGTGGGACAGGGGCCTGGCGGCCCTTGGCCCCCAGCCCTGGGCTGTCAGATGCCAGCCCCGTGGCCAGACACACCCCACTCTTCCCATAGCCATTGGCCCAGCCCACCTGCACCTGCTTTGGCCTGGGGCTCTGGCTCTGGTGGCTGGCCACCACCAGTTTTGGCCTGGGGCTCTGGGTCTGGTGGCTGGCCACAACCCCTCAGGTCAAGTTAAGGTTTGGGCTCATGGCTGCTGGTCAACTGGATGGGCGGGGTCCCCGCTACCTAGCAACCGCAGGAACCCTCTGTGATGTCCTAGCCCCCGGCATTGTGTGCTGGCCACACTGGCACTGGGCAGCTCACCTGCCCTGCCACTAGGTCAGGCAGCAGCGCCCAGACGCCAGGGCCCTGGCACACAGGGACGGAAGGATTGGAAGACAGTGCTGACCGACGAGGGACCTCAGGGTTGGCAGCCAAGAGAAGAAAGAAGGAGGTGTACCCGGGATCCAGGGAGCTCAGGCCAGAGCTGCCTGCATGCCTGCCTGCCTTCCTGGATGTCTGTATGCTGCCTATGTCCAGGTAGGTTTCTCAGGTCCCCTCCACTCCTGTCCTCTCCTGTCCTCTCCTCTCCTCTCCTGTCCTCTCCTCTCCTGTCCATCCTTTCCCCTCTCCTCTCCTCTGCACCGTGATTCTCTCCTCTTGTCTGTCCTCTCTTCCGGGTGCCCTGCTCACCAGCTCCAGCACTCGTGATGGTTCTCCAGTGACCGCTGCTTGCAACCCCTTCCACCCCCTCCCTTCCCTGATGTAACCCAGCTCTCAGGGTCACCGGCTCACCCCACCCACACCCATACCTGCCAACACAATCCCTGGTTCAGCCCCACTGCCCTATTCAGCCGAACTGGCCCCTTTGCAACCTACCTGTGCAGCGCTGATTGTCTTCATCATTCAAGGAGAGATCTCCTTTTGTACTTAGCTTGGTTGACTGGTGGATGGATGGATGATGGATGGATGGATGGATGGATGGATGGATGGACACGTCAATGGATTGGTTTTGTACAGGCAAAGCACCATCTATTGGGGTAGCTGAGACCGCTGGTTTCAGAGCTCTAGTCTGCTGTCAAATGTAAAGCATTAATTTATCAATAACAAAATTGAATAAGTACATAAATAAATAAATAAATAAATAAATAAATAAATAAATGAATAAACTGGGTTAAAACATACATGTCGTCTTTGCCTTTCTGAATATGGTTGCTGTGAGGATCTTAACAAGGAAAGCATTGTCCTGAGTAGCCCGTTGAAATAGTGGAATATTTCATTTTCCTTTCTTTTTCTTTTTCTTTTTCTTCTTTTACTTTCTATGTTCTTGATTATTTATTGGAATAAATAGTCAGGAGTTGAGAGGGAAGGGAGGCACAGAGAGTTTGAGACACAGAGAGACACCTGCAGCACTGCTGCACCACTTGTAAAGATTTCCCCCGGCAGTTGGGGACCAGGGTCTTGAAGCCCAGTCCTCCTGCACTGTCACCTGAGTGCTTACCTGGGTGTGGCACCACCTGGTACCCTTGATGGGACACTTTTTTTTAGCAATGGAAAGAAATTCTCATGGCAAGGTAATAAATAAATGAAGAAATAAATAAAAGTGCATTGACATTAACTCAGTGGAAACACACAGGGACATATACATGTCTGCTACCTGTATTACTAATTCATTTATTTATTGATTGCCTCAAGGGCTTATTGCCACAGCTCAGTGCCTGCGGCACGAATAATCCACAGCTCCTGCACTGCATATTTTCCCCTTTCTCTGCCCTTGTTGCTTGGTCACTGTGGTGGTGGTTATTGTTGTTGTTGTTGTTGTTGTTGTTACTGACCTTGCATCTGACAGAGAGAAAAGGAGAGAGGAGGGGAAATACAGAGTGGGGGGAGAAAGATAGAGCCCCTAAACACCTGCTTCACCCCCTTAAAGCGACTTCCCTGCAGGTGGGGGTCTGGGGGCCAGACCCCAGATCCTTCCACCTGTCCCAACTTTTCACGAGCGCCACAAGCCCTTAACCCTCTGACACACCGCCAAACATCCCTGGATTTACTTTGTAAGGCGATATGACCTGCCGAGTTTTGGATCCTCATTTTCCTGAGGATCACTTCTGGAGACAGTGTCATGACACGCCACACGGAGATCTCTTGTATCAGAGAGTGCCTGGAACAGCAGCTGGGGCTCTAGTGCCAGCGCAGGAGCAACTTCCCATCCACCCTCCACGGAGTCCACCTGCCTGCATTTTGGTCCTTTTCCCTCCAAAAAAGATTTTTCCTTTTTTTCACTGAGAAACAGGCAGCAGACTGGTTACCCAAGCAGGGGGGAAAAAAATAAAAAGCCTTTTTTTTTTTTTTAACCGAACTGAATGAACATCTTCTGGGAAGTATAGATTTTGAACCTGAAAACTCTGTCTGTCTGTCTGTCTGTGTCCTAGTCCACAGAAAGAGCCACTAGCCCAGCCAGATGTCGTGCTCAGAATGGGGTGTTTTTGCCACTCATAGGCCTGCACAGTGCACTAGGGATTGGACAGCCTGAGACCCAAATGTTACATTGTAGATGGATTGTTTGCAGTTCTTGCTCCCCAGGACATTGGACAGTCTCAACTCCCCTACAGTCAGAAAAAAGACTCTTGACAGCCTTAGAGCAAATGGAGTGGCAGGGAGATGGGAGAGTGTTGCATGTGTGGGCTGCTCATGCCTAGGTGTGTGTGGGGGGCCATGGCAGAGGCTGTATGGCGGCAAGGGGGCAGAAGGAGACTGGTTGAGAGGCAGACTGCAGGCAGGGGAGCCCCTGAGGGTTTGCAGGGCTGTGTGTGGGTGTGGTGGCAGGGGGTTAGGGCAGGTCCCCCTGCTGGATGGTGAGATGGCAGCTGGGCTGGCCCAGGTCCCCCAGGGCTGAAGGGCAGCAGCAGGGTGGCAGGAAAGTAGCACAGGGTGGCACAAAGTAGATGTTAGTTGGGGATCTGGGGGACAGGGGGCAAGGGGAAAGAGGGCATCCTTGAGGAGGTGTCTGGTCTCGAGAGTGGGGGGAGCTGGAGGCATGGAAGGTCCCAGGAATCAGGGACTGACAGGACCAGATACCTGCACCCACCCACTGGATAGAAGCTGCAGCAGCCAGAGCAGATGCCCTGGCTTGCCTGGGCCCAGAGTGAGTCCCTCTGAGGATGAGGAAGTTGAGGAGGAGGTGGAGGAAGAGGAGCAGGAGGAGGAGGAGGAGGAGGAGAGGAGGAGGAGGAGGAGCGGAAGGAGGGCAGCTGTCAGTAGGCAATGGGATTAATAGAGGCCTCCACTACGGAGGCATGTGTCCAGGCAGGCACCCACCAAACCTCAGGGGCAGCTCTGGGCACCCAGGGACCTGGTGTGGGTATCTCTGGAGGGGACTGTCAGTCAGTCAGCAGGACTGTGTTCAGTGAACATGGTCGGACAGGGGCCTGGCGGCCCTTGGCCCCCAGCCATGGGCTGTCAGATGCCAGCCCCGAGGCCAGACACACCCCACTCTGCCCATAGCCATTGGCCCGGCCCACTTGCACCTGCTTTGGCCTGGGGCTCTGGCTCTGGTGGCTGGCCACCACCAGTTTTGGCCTGGGGCTCTGGGTCTGGTGGCTGGCCACAACCCCTCAGGTCAAGTTAAGGTTCGGGCTTATGGCTGCTGGTCAACTGGATGGGCGGGGTCCCCGCTACCTAGCAACCGCAGGAACCCTCTGTGATGTCCTAGCCCCCGGCATTGTGTGCTGGCCACACTGGCACTGGGCAGCCCACCTGCCCTGCCACTAGGTCAGGCAGCAGCGCCCAGACGCCAGGGCCCTGGCACACAGGGACGGAAGGATAGGAAGACAGTGCCGACCGACGAGGGACCTCAGGGCTGGCAGCCAAGAGAAGAAAGAAGGAGGTGTACCCAGGATCCAGGCAGCCCAGGCCAGAGCTGCCTGCATGCCTGCCTGCCTGCCTTCCTGGATGTCTGTATGCTGCCTATGTCCAGGTAGGTTTCTCAGGTCCCCTCCACTCCTGTCCTCTCCTGTCCTCTCCTCTCCTCTCCTGTCCTCTCCTCTCCTGTCCATCCTTTCCCCTCTCCTCTCCTCTGCACCTTGCTTCTCTCCTCTTGTCTGTCCTCTCTTCCGGGTGCCCTGCTCACCAGCTCCAGCACTCGTGATGGTTCTCCAGTGACCGCTGCTTGCAACCCCTTCCACCCCCTCCCTTCCTTGATGTGACCCAGCTCACAGGGTCACCGGCTCACCCCACCCACACCCACACCCGCCAACACATTCCCTGGTTCAGCCCCACTGCCCTATTCAGCCGAACTGGCCCCTTTGCAACCTACCTGTGCAGCGCTGATTGTCTTCATCATTCAAGGAGAGATCTCCTTTTGTACTTAGCTTGGTTGACTGGTGGATGGATGGATGATGGATGGATGGATGGATGGATGGATGGATGGACACGTCAATGGATTGGTTTTGTACAGGCAAAGCACCATCTATAGGGGTAGCTGAGACCGCTGGTTTCAGAGCTCTAGTCTGCTGTCAAATGTAAAGCATTAATTTATCAATAACAAAATTGAATAAGTACATAAATAAATAAATAAATATAAAAACTGGGTTAAAACATACATGTCGTCTTTGCCTTTCTGAATATGGTTGCTGTGAGGATCTTAACAAGGAAAGCATTGTCCTGAGTAGCCCGTTGAAATAGTGGAATATTTCATTTTCCTTTCTTTTTCTTTTTCTTTTTCTTCTTTTACTTTCTATGTTCTTGATTATTTATTGGAATAAATAGTCAGGAGTTGAGAGGGAAGGGAGGCACAGAGAGTTTGAGACACAGAGAGACACCTGCAGCACTTCTGCACCACTTGTAAAGATTTCCCCCGGCAGTTGGGGACCAGGGTCTTGAAGCCCAGTCCTCCTGCACTGTCACCTGAGTGCTTACCTGGGTGTGGCACCACCTGGTACCCTTGATGGGACACTTTTTTTTAGCAATGGAAAGAAATTCTCATGGCAAGGTAATAAATAAATGAAGAAATAAATAAAAGTGCATTGACATTAACTCAGTGGAAACACACAGGGACATATACATGTCTGCTACCTGTATTACTAATTCATTTATTTATTGATTGCCTCAAGGGCTTATTGCCACAGCTCAGTGCCTGCGGCACGAATAATCCACAGCTCCTGCACTGCATATTTTCCCCTTTCTCTGCCCTTGTTGCTTGGTCACTGTGGTGGTGGTTATTGTTGTTGTTGTTGTTACTGACCTTGCATCTGACAGAGAGAAAAGGAGAGAGGAGGGGAAATACAGAGTGGGGGGAGAAAGATAGAGCCCCTAAACATCTGCTTCACCCCCTTAAAGCGACTTCCCTGCAGGTGGGGGTCTGGGGGCCAGACCACAGATGCTTCCACCTGTCCCCTCTTTTCGCGATCGCCACAAGCCCTTAACACTATGACACACCGCCAAACATCCCTGGATTTACTTTATAAGGCGATATGACCTACCGAGTTTTGGATCCTCATTGTTTTCAGATTCCCACACAGGTGCAAGTGGTTTGTCATGATAGCCGCCAGGTGTGTGTTGTTTACAGTTTCGCACACAGGTGCAAGTGATTTGTCTTGATGTGCTTAGGAATATTTTTTTGTAGATTCGCACACAGGTGCACGTTGTTTGTCTTGATTGCGCCTAGGTTTTTTTTTTTTTTTTTTTTAGATTCGTACACAGGTGCAAGTGGTTTGTCTTGATTACCCATAGGTTCTTTTTTTTTGAAGATTCGCACACAGGTGCAAGTGGTTTGTCTTGATTGCGCCTGGTTTTTTTTTTTTGAAGATTTTTTTGGTCGATGGATTGTTGGATGGATGGATGGATGGATGGATGGATGGATGGATGGATGGAAGGTTGGAGTGATGCACGGGTTGATCGATTGGTTTTGTAGAGGCAGAGAGCCATCTAGGGGTACTTGAGACCTCTGACATCAGAGCCCTAGTCTTCTGTTGAATGTAAAACATTAACACCTCAATAAATAAATGAATAAATAAATTAAAAAAACTGGGTTAAAAAAAACGCGGTGTCTTTTTCCTTTCTGAATATGGTATGCTGTGAGGATCATAATAAGGAAAGCATTGTTCTGAGCAGCCCCTTGAACTATTGGGATATTTCATTTTGCCGCCTTCTTCTTCTTCTTCTTCTTCTTCTTCTTCTTCTTCTTCTTCTTCTTCTTCTTTTTTCTTTGCTTTCTATTATCTTGATTTATTTTTTGGAATGGACAGTCAAGAATTGAGAGACAAGGGAGGGACAGAGATTTTGAGAACCAGAGAGATACCTGCAGCACATCTGCACCACTTGTAAAGATTTCCCACTGCACGTGGGGACCAGGGTCTTGAACCCAGGTCCTCCTATAGTTTAACATGAGTGCTTAACCAGGTGAGGCACCACCTGCTAAGCTTAATTAATGTGACATTTTTTTAGCAATGAAAAGACATTCTCTTGGCTAGGTAAATAAATAAAATATAAATAAGTAAATAAAAGTGCTTTTACGTTTACACAGTGGAAACACACACTGGGACATATTCTTGTATATTACTTGTATTATTTATTTATTTATTTATTTATTGCCACAAGGGGTTATTGCCATAGCGCAGTGCCAGTACCACTAATCCACTGCTCCTATGTTCCATTTTTTCCCTTTTTGCTGCCCTTGTGGCTTGAATATTGTGGTTATTAATAATATTATTATTGTTGTTGTGATAGTTACTGTCCTTGCGGAGAACAGAGAAAAATGTAAAGAGGAGGGGAAAGAGAGATGGGGGAGAGAAAGATAGGCCCCCTGAAGATCTGCTTCACTATATAAATAAAGCACATTTACATTTGACTCAGTAGAAACACAGAGACACGTATACATGTATAATACCTGTATTTTTTATTTATGTATTCGTTATCTATTGATTGATTGATTGATTGATTGCCTCCAGGGTTATTGTCAGGGCTAGGGGCCTGCACCACGAACCCACTGCTCCTGCAGACCATGTTTTCCCCTTTGGCTGCCCTTGTTGCCTGAACTTTGTTGTGGTTATTATTATCGTTGTTGTTGCTGTTACTGTCCTTGCATAGGACAGAGAGAAAGGGAGAGAGGAGTGGAAACACAGAAGGGTGAGAGAAAGGTAGACCCCTGCAGGTCTGCTTCACTAGATAAACAAAAGTGCATGTACATTTATTTACAAAGTGGATACACCGACACATGTATACATGTATATTACCTGTATATTTTCTCTATGAGTTTATATATATATATATGTATGTATGTATGTATGTATTTATTTATTTATTGATTGCTTCCAGGGTTACTGCCGGTGCTCGATACATATACCTGGAATCCACTGCTCCTGCAGACCATTTATTCTCCTTTTGCTGCCCTTGTTGCTTGATCATTGTTGTGCTTGTTGTTGTTGTTGTTGTTGTTGTTACTGTCCTTGCATAGGACAGAGAGAAAGGGAGAGGGGAGGGGAAAGGAAGAGGGGGGAGAGAAAGATAGAGCCCCTGAAGATCTGCTTCACCCCCTGTAAAGCGACTCCCCTGCAGGTGGGGGTCTGGGGGCCATACCGTGGATCCTTCTGCCTGTCCCCTCGTTTCCTCCACCACCTCTTAACCCTCTGACATTCCGCCCAACCTCCCTGGATTTCCTTTTGACAGCAATATGACCTGTCTATTTTTTGAATCCTCAATATCCTGAGGATCAGTCTTGGAAATAGTCTCATGAGAAGCCACAGGGAATCAGAGAGCGCCTGGAACAGCAGCTGGGGCTCAGGAGCCAGGGCATGGTCTACCTACCCATCCACCCTCCACGGAGTCCACCTGCCTGCATCTTGGTCCTGCTCCCTCCCCAAAAGATTTTTTCCCTTGTTTCACTGAGAAACAGGCATCACACAGGAGAGTCAGGCAGTGGGAAAAGAAAAAAAAAGCCTTCTTTTTTTTTTTTTTTTTTTTTTACCCTACTGATGGACCAGCTTCTGGGAAGTATAGGTTTTGAACCTGAAAACGTTGTCTGCCTCTGCCTCTGCCTGTCTCTGAGTCCACTGGAGGAGCCACTGCCCCAGGCAGACCTTGTGCTCAGAGTGGGGTGTTTTCGCCAGTCCTAGGCTTGCACAGCGCACTTGGGATTGGGTTGCCTGAGATCCAAATGTTACATTGTAGATTGTTTGTAGTTCCGGCTCCCCAGGACATTGGACAGACCCAACTCCCCTGGGGATACCCAGAGAAAAAGACTCTTGCCATCCTTAGTGCAAATGGAGTGGAGGGGGAGGGGAGAGATGTGCATGTGTGGGATACTCATGCCCAGGTGTGTGTCAGGGGCCCTGACAGGGGTTAGAAGGGGGTTGAGGGGCAGAAGGAGATTGTTTGGGGGGCAGGCTGCAGGCAGGGGAGCCCCTGAATAGGTGCAGGGCTGTGTGTGCCTGTGGTGGCAGGGCGTTAGGGCAGGTCCCCCTGCAGGATGGTGAAGATGGCAGCTGGGCTGGCCCAGGGCCCCCAGGGCTGGAGGGCAGCAGCAGGCTGGCAGGAAAGGAGGCAAACAGTAGATGACAGTTGGGGAGCTGGGGGACAGGGGGCAAGGGGAAAAGGGGGCATCCTTGCGGAGGAGGGGGAGGGGGCTGGACTGGAGAGTGGGTGGAGCTGGAGGCAGGCAGGTCCCAAGAATCAGGAACTGACAGGGCCAGATACCTGCACCCACCCACTGGATAGCAGCTGCAGCAGCCAGAGCAGCAGCCCTGGCTTGCCTAGGCCAAGGGCCCTGAGTGAGTCCCTCTGAGGATGAGGAAGGGGAGGGGGAGGGGGAGAGAGAGAGGGAGGGGGAGGAGGGCCGCTGTCAGCAGGCAACAGGGTCTACAGGGGCCTCCACTATGGAGGCCTGTGTCCAGGTGGCTGCCCGCCAGATCCAGGGCAGCTCAGGACTCCCAGGGCCCTGGGGGGGTGTCTGTGGGGTGGGGGCTGTCAGTCAGTCAGTCAGTCTGTCTGTGTGTCAGTGCACTTGCTTGGACAGGGTCCTGGCGGCCCTTGGACCCCAGCCCTGGGCTGTCAGATGCCGGCCCCGCCCCCTGACCCGCCCCCACCGTGCCCCTTGCCCCGGAGCCCTGCCCACCTGCGCTGGCTTTTGCCTGAGGCTCTGGCTCTGCTGGCTGGCCACCACCCCTCAGATCAAGTTCAGGGTGGGTGTCATGGCTGCTGCCACCACCACTGCCTCCCTAGGGGTCAACTGGGTGGGCGGGGTCCTCGTGGCCTAGCAACCTCTCGAGCCCTCTGTGATGTCCCCCCCCCCCAGGATTCTGTGCGCAGGCGCACTGGCACTGGGCAGCCCAACTGTCCTGCCACTATGTCAGGCGGCAGCAACCAGACCCCTGGGCCCTGGCACAGAGGGACGGAAGAACGGGAGGACAGCGCTGACCGACGACGGACCTCGGGGCTGGCAGCCAAGAGAGCAAAGGAGGAGGTGCGCCCAGGAGCCAGGGAGCCCGGGCCACAGCTGTCTGCATGCCTGCCTGCCTTGCTGGATGCCGGTATGCTACCTCTGTTCAGGTGGGTTTCTCAGTTCCTCTCCTGTCCTCTCCTGTCCTCTCCTGTCGGCTCCTCTCCTCTTGTCTCTCCTCACTTCCGGGTGCCCTGATCACCAGCTCGAGCGCTTTTGACATTTCGCCTGTGACAGCTGCCCACACCCCCCCTCCGCGTCCCTGACGTGACCCAGCTCACAGACTCACCTGCTCATCCCACCCACACCCACACCCCCCACCACATTCCCTGGATCAGCTCCTCTGCCCTATTCAGCCAAACTGCCCAGTTGGCAACGTATCTGTGCAGGCTTGACTGTCTTTATCATTCAAGGTTATATCTCCTTTTGTACTTAGCTTGGTTGATTGGTCGATGGATAGTTGGATGGATGGATGGATGGATGGAAGGAAGCATGGATGGATGGATGGATGGATGGATGGATGGATGGAAGGTTGGAGTGATGCACGGGTTGATCGATTGGTTTTGTAGAGGCAGAGAGCTATCTAGGGGTACTTGAGACCTCTGGCATCAGAGCCCTAGTCTTCTGTTGAATGTAAAACATTAACACCTCAATAAATAAATGAATAAATAAATTAAATAAACTGGGTTAAAGAAAACGCGGTGTCTTTTTCCTTTCTGAATATGGTATGCTGTGAGGATCATAATAAGGAAAGCATTGTTCTGAGCAGCCCCTTGAAATATTGGGATACTTCATTTTGCCTTCTTCTTCTTCTTCTTCTTCTTCTTCTTCTTTTTTCTTTGCTTTCTATTATCTTGATTTATTTTTTGGAATGGACAGTCAAGAATTGAGAGACAAGGGAGGGATAGAGATTTTGAGAACCAGAGAGATACCTTCAGCACATCTGCACCACTTGTAAAGATTTCCCACTGCAAGTGGGGACCAGAGTCTTGAACCCAGGTCCTCCTACAGTTTAACATGAGTGCTTAACCAGGTGAGGCACCACCTGCTAAGCTTAATTAATGTGACATTTTTTTTAGCAATTAAAAGAAATTCTCTTGGCTAGGTAAATAAATAAAATATAAATAAGTAAATAAAAGTGCTTTTACGTTTACACAGTGGAAACACACACTGGGACATATTCTTGTATATTACTTGTATTATTTATTTATTTATTTATTGCCACAAGGGGTTATTGCCATAGCGAAGTGCCAGTACCACTAATCCACTGCTCCTATGTTCCATTTTTTCCCTTTTGCTGCCCTTGTGGCTTGACTATTGTGGTTATTAATAATATTATTATTGTTGTTGTAGATACTGTCCTTGCGGAGAACAGAGAAAAATGTAAAGAGGAGGGGAAAGAGAGATGGGGGAGAGAAAGATAGGCCCCCTGAAGATCTGCTTCACTAAATAAATAAAGCACATTTACATTTGACTCAGTAGAAACACAGAGACACGTATACATGTATAAAACCTGTATTTTTTATTTATGTATTCTTTATCTATTGATTGATTGATTGATAGATTGCCTCCAGGGTTATTGTCAGGGCTAGGGGCTTGCACCACGAACCCACTGCTCCTGCAGACCATGTTTTCCCTTTTGGCTGCCCTTGTTGCCTGAACTTTGTTGTGGTTATTATTATTGTTGTTGTTGCTCTTACTGTCCTTGCATATGACAGAGAGAAAGGGAGAGAGGAGTGGAAACACAGAAAGGTCAGAGAAAGGTAGACCCCTGCAGGTCTGCTTCACTAGATAAACAAAAGTGCATGTACATTTATTTACAAAGTGGATACACCGACACATGTATACATGTATATTACCTGTATATTTTCTCTATGAGTTTATATATATATATATATATATGTATGTATGCATCTATGTATTTATTTATTTATTGCTTCCAGGGTTACTGCCGGTGCTCGATCCATATACCTGGCATCCACTGCTCCTGCAGACCATTTATTCTCCTTTTGCTGCCCTTGTTGCTTGATCATTGTTGTGCTTGTTGTTGTTGTTGTTGTTGTTGTTACTGTCCTTGCATAGGACAGAGAGAAAGGGAGAGGGGAGGGGAAAGGAAGAGGGGGGAGAGAAAGATAGAGCCCCTGAAGATCTGCTTCACCCCCTGTAAAGCGACTCCCCTGCAGGTGGGGGTCTGGGGGCCATACCGTGGATCCTTCTGCCTGTCCCCTCGTTTCCTCCACCACGTCTTAACCCTCTGACATTCAGCCCAACCTCCCTGGATTTCCTTTTGACAGCAATATGACCTGTCTATTTTTTGAATCCTCAATATCCTGAGGATCAGTCTTGGAAATAGTCTCATTAGAAGCCACAGGGGGATCTCTGGAATCAGAGAGTGCCTGGAACAGCAGCTGGGACTCTGGAGCCAGGGCATGGTCCACCTACCCATCCACCCTCCACGGAGTCCACCTGCCTGCATCTTGGTCATGCTCCCTCCCCAAAAGATTTTTTCCCCTGTTTCACTGAGAAACAGGCATCACACAGGAGAGTCAGGCAGGGGGAAAAGAAAAGAAAAGCCTTTTTTTTTTTTTTTTACCCTACTGACGGACCAGCTTCTGGGAAGTACAGGTTTTGAACCTGAAAACATTGTCTGCCTCTGCCTGTCTGTGAGTCCACTGGAGGAGCCACTGTCCCAGGCAGACCTTGTGCTCAGAGTGGGGTGTTTTCGCCAGTCCTAGGCTTGCACAGCGCACTTGGGATTGGGTTGCCTGAGATCCAAATGTTACATTGTAGATTGTTTGCAGTTCCGGCTCCCCAGGTCATTGGACACACCGAACTCCCCTGGGGATACCCAGAGAAAAAGACCCTTGCTCCTAAACACCTGCTTCACCCCCTTAAAGCGACTTGCCTGCAGGTGGGGATCTGGGGGCCAGACCCCAGATCCTTCCACCTGTCCCCTCTTTTCGCGAGCGCCACAAACCCTTAACCCTCTGACACACCGCCAAACATCCCTGGATTTACTTTATAAGGCAATATGACCTGCCGAGTTTTGGATCCTCATTTTCCTGAGGATCACTGCTGGAGACAGTGTCATGACACGACACACGGAGATCTCTGGTATCAGAGAGCACCTGGAACAGCAGCTGGGGCTCTAGTGTCAGGGCAGGAGCAACTTCCCATCCACCCTCCACGGAGTCCACCTGCCTGCATTTTGGTCCTTTTCCCTCCAAAAAAGATTTTTCCCTTTTTTAAACTGAGAAACAGGCAGCAGATTGGTTACCCAAGCAGGGGGAAAAAAATAAAAAGCCTTTTTTTTTTTTAACCGTACTGAATGACCATCTTCCGGGAAGTACAGGTTTTGAACCTGAAAACTCTGTCTGTCTGTCCGTCTGTCTGTGTCCTAGCCCACAGAAAGAGCCACTAGCCCAGCCAGATGTCGTGCTCAGAATGGGGTGTTTTTGCCACTCATAGGCCTGCACAGTGCACTAGGGATTGGACAGCCTGAGACCCAAATGTTACATTGTAGATGGATTGTTTGCAGTTCTTGCTCCCCAGGACATTGGATAGTCTCAACTCCCCTACAGCCAGAAAAAAAGACTCTTGACAGCCTTAGAGCAAATGGAGTGGCAGGGAGATGGGAGAGTGTTGCATGTGTGGGCTGCTCATGCCCATGTGTCTGGGGGGGCCATGGCAGAGGCTGTAAGGGGGCAAGGGGGCAGAAGGAGACTGGTTGAGAGGCAGACTGCAGGCAGGGGAGCCCCTGAGGGTTTGCAGGGCTGTGTGTGGGTGTGGTGGCAGGGGGTTAGGGCAGGTGCCCCTGCTGGATGGTGAGATGGCAGCTGGGCTGGCCCAGGTCCCCCAGGGCTGAAGGGCAGCAGCAGGGTGGCAGGAAAGTAGCGCAGGGAGGCACACAGCAGATGTTAGTTGGGGAGCTGGGGGACAGGGGTCAAGGGAAAAGAGGGCATCCTTGAGGAGGTGTCTGGTCTAGAGAGTGAGGGAGCTGGAGGCATGGAAGGTCCTCCATGGACCTTCAGGGACAATCAGGGACTGACAGGACCAGATACCTGCACCCACCCACTGGATAGAAGCTGCAGCAGCCAGAGCAGATGCCCTGGCTTGCCTGGGCCCAGAGTGAGTCCCTCTGAGGATGAGGAAGTTGAGGAGGAGGTGGAGGAAGAGGAGGAGGAGGAGGAGAAGGAGGAGGAGGAGGAGGAGGAGGGGATGGAAGGCAGCTGTCAGTAGGCAATGGGATTAATAGAGGCCTCCACTACGGAGGGATGTGTCCAGGCAGGCACCCACCAAACCTCAGGGGCAGCTCAGGGCACCCCGGGACCTGGTGTGGGTATCTCTGGGGCGGGGACTGTCAGTCAGTCAGTAGGACTGTGTGTCAGTGCACATGGTGGGACAGGGGCCTGGCAGCCCTTGGCACCCAGCCCTGGGCTGTCAGATGCCAGCCCTGTGTCCAGAGATACCCTACTCTGCCCATAGCCCCTTGGCCCGGCCCACCTACACCTGCTTTGGCCTGGGGCTCTGGCTCTGGTGGCTGGCCACCACCAGTTTTGGCCTGGGGCTCTGGGTCTGGTGGCTGGCCACCACCCCTCAGGTCAAGTTAAGGTTCGGGCTCATGGCTGCTGGTCAACTGGATGGGCGGGGTCCCCGCAACCTAGCAACCGCAGGAGCCCTCTGTGATGTCCTAGCCCCTGGCATTGTGTGCTGGCCACACTGGCACTGGGCAGCCCACCTGCCCTGCCACTAGGTCAGGCAGCAGCGCCCAGACGCCAGGGCCCTGGCACACAGGGACGGAAGGATAGGAAGACAGTGCTGACCGACAAGGGACCTCAGGGCTGGCAGCCAAGAGAAGAAAGAAGGAGGTGTACCCGGGATCCAGGGAGCCCAGGCCAGAGCTGCCTACATGCCTGCCTGCCTTCCTGGATGTCTGTATGCTGCCTATGTCCAGGTAAGTTTCTCAGGTCCCCTCCACTCCTGTCCTCTCCTGTCCTCTCCTCTCCTCTCCTGTCCTCTCCTCTGCTCTCCATCCTTTCCCCTCTCCTCTCCTCTGCACCTTGCTTCTCTCCTCTTGTCTGTCCTCTCTTCCGGGTGCCCTGCTCACCAGCTCCAGCACTCGTGATGGTTCTCCAGTGACCGCTGCTTGCAACCCCTTCCACCACCTCCCTTCCCTGATGTGACCCAGCTCACAGGGTCACCGGCTCACCCCACCCACACCCACACCCGCCAACACATTCCCTGGTTCAGCCCCACTGCCCTATTCAGCCGAACTGGCCCCTTTGCAACCTACCTGTGCAGCGTTGATTGTCTTCTTCATTCAAGGAGAGATCTCCTTTTGTACTTAGCTTGGTTGACTGGTGGATGGATGGATGGATGGATGGATGGACATGTCAATGTATTGGTTTTGTACAGGCAAAGCACCATGTATAGGGGTAGCTGAGACCGCTGGTTTCAGAGCTCTAGTCTGCTGTCAAATGTAAAGCATTAATTTATCAATAACAAAATTGAATAAGTACATAAATAAATAAATAAATATAAAACTGGGTTAAGACATACATGGCGTCTTTGCCTTTCTGAATATGGTTGCTGTGAGGATCTTAACAAGGAAAGCATTGTCCTGAGTAGCCCGTTGAAATAGTGGAATATTTCATTTTCCTTTCTTTTTCTTTTTCTTCTTTTACTTTCTATGTTCTTGATTATTTATTGGAATAAATAGTCAGGAGTTGAGAGGGAAGGGAGGCACAGAGAGTTTGAGACACAGAGAGACACCTGCAGCACTTCTGCACCACTTGTAAAGATTTCCCCCGGCAGTTGGGGACCAGGGTCTTGAAGCCCAGTCCTCCTGCACTGTCACCTGAGTGCTTACCTGGGTGTGGCACCACCTGGTACCCTTGATGGGACACTTTTTTTTAGCAATGGAAAGAAATTCTCGTGGCAAGGTAATAAATAAATGAAGAAATAAATAAAAGTGCATTGACATTAACTCAGTGGAAACACACAGGGACATATACATGTCTGCTACCTGTATTACTAATTAATTTATTTATTGATTGCCTCAAGGGCTTATTGCCACAGCTCAGTGCCTGCGCCACGAATAATCCACAGCTCCTGCACTCCATATGTTCCCCTTTCGCTGCCCTTGTTGCTTGGTCACTGTGGTGGTGGTTATTGTTGTTGTTGTTGTTGTTGTTGTTACTGACCTTGCATCTGACAGAGAGAAAAGGAGAGAGGAGGGGAAATACAGAGTGGGGGGAGAAAGATAGAGCCCCTAAACACCTGCTTCAGCCCCTTAAAGCGACTTCCCTGCAGGTGGGGGTCTGGGATCCTTCCACCTGTCCCCTCTTTTCACGAGCGCCACAAGCCCTTAACCCTCTGACACACCGCCAAACATCCCTGGATTTACTTTATAAGGCGATATGACCTGCCGAGTTTTGGATCCTCATTTTCCTGAGGATCACTCCTGCAGACAGTGTCATGACACGACACACGGAGATCTCTGGTATCAGAGAGCACCTGGAACAGCAGCTGGGGCTCTAGTGTCAGGGCAGGAGCAACTTCCCATTCACCTTCCACGGAGTCCACCTGCCTGCATTTTTGTCCTTTACCCTCCATAAAAGATTTTTCCCTTTTTTAAACTGAGAAACAGGCAGGAGATTGGTTACCCAAGCAGGGGGAAAAAAAATAAAAAGCCTTTTTTTTTTTTTAACCAACTGAATGACCATCTTCGGGGAAGTACAGGTTTTGAACCTGAAAACTCTCTCTGTTTGTCTGTCTGTGTCCTAGCGCACAGAAAGAGGCACTAGCCCAGTCAGATGTGCTCAGAATGGGGTGTTTTTGCCACTCATAGACCTGCACAGTGCACTAGGGATTGGACAGCCTGAGACCCAAATGTTACATTGTAGATGGATTCTTTGTAGTTCTTGCTCCCCAGGACATTGGACAGTCTCAACTCCCCTACAGCCAGAAAAAAAGACTCTTGACAGCCTTAGAGCAAATGGAGTGGCAGGGAGATGGGAGAGTGTTGCATGTGTGGGCTGCTGATGCCCAGGTGTCTGTGGGGGGCCATGGCAGAGGCTGTAAGGCGGCAAGGGGGCAGAAGGAGACTGGTTGAGAGGCAGACTGCAGGCAGGGGAGCCCCTGAGGGTTTGCAGGGCTGTGTGTGGGTGTGGTGGCAGGGGGTTAGGGCAGGTGCCCCTGCTGGATGGTGAGATGGCAGCTGGGCTGGCCCAGGTCCCCCAGGGCTGAAGGGCAGCAGCAGGGTGGCAGGAAAGTAGCGCAGGGGCCACACAGAAGATGTTAGTTGGGGAGCTGGGGGACAGGGGGCAAGGGGAAAGAGGGCATCCTTGAGGAGGTGAATGGTCTCGAGAGTGGGGGGAGGTGGAGGCATGGAAGGTCCCAGGAATCAGGGACTGACAGGACCAGATACCTGCACCCACCCACTGGATAGAAGCTGCAGCAGCCAGAGCAGATGCCCTGGCTTGCCTGGGCCCAGAGTGAGTCCCTCTGAGTATCAGGAAGTTGAGGAGGAGGTGGAGGAGGAGGAGGAGGAGGGGGAGGAGGAGGAAGAGGAGGAGGGGAAGGTGGGCAGCTGTCTGTAGGCAATGGTACTAATATAGGCCTCCACTAAGGAGGCATGTGTCCAGGCAGGCACCCACCCAACCCCAGGGGCAGCTCAGGGCACCCAGGGACCTGGTGTGGGTATCTCTGGGGCGGGGACTGTCAGTCAGTCAGCAGGACTGTGTTCAGTGCACATGGTGGGACAGGGGCCTGGCGGCCCTTAGCCCTCAGCCCTGTGCTTTCAGATGCCAGCCCCGTGGCCAGACAAACCGCACTCTGCCCATAGCCCCTTGGCCCCTCCCACCTGCACCTGCTTTGGCCTGGGGCTCTGGCTCTGGTGGCTGGCCACCACCAGTTTTGGCCTGGAGCTCTGGGTCTGGTGGCTGGCCAGCACCCCTTAGGTCAAGTTAAGGTTCGGGCTCAAGGCTGCTGGTCAACTGGATGGGCGGGGTCCCCGCTACCTAGCAACCGCAGGAGCCCTCTGTGATGTCCTAGCCCCCGGCATTGTGTGCTGGCCACACTGGCACTGGGCAGCCCACCTGCCCTGCCACTAGGTCAGGCAGCAGCGCCCAGATGCCAGGGCCCTGGCACACAGGGACGGAAGGATAGGAAGACAGTGCTGACCGATGAGGGACCTCAGGGCTGGCAGCCAAGAGAAGAAAGAAGGAGGTGTACCCGGGATCCAGGGAGCCCAGGCCAGAGCTGCCTGCATGCCTGCCTCCCTTCCTGGATGTCTGTATGCTGCCTATGTCCAGGTAGGTTTCTCAGGTCCCCTCCACTCCTGTCCTCTCCTGTCCTCTCCTCTCATCTCCTGTCCTCTCCTCTCCTCTCCATCATTTCCCCTCTCCTCTCCTCTGCACCTTGCTTCTCTCCTCTTGTAGTCCTCTCTTCCGGGTGCCCTGCTCACCAGCTCCAGCACTCGTGATGGTTCTCCAGTGACCGCTGCTTGCAACCCCTTCCACCCCCTCCCTTCCCTGATGTGACCCAGCTCACAGGGTCACCGGCTCACCCCACCCACACCCACACCCACCAACACATTCCCTGGTTCAGCCCCACTGCCCTATTCAGCCGAACTGGCCCCTTTGCAACCTACCTGTGCAGCGTTGATTGTCTTCATCATTCAAGGAGAGATCTCCTTTTGTACTTAGCTTGGCTGACTGGTGGATGGATGGATGATGGATGGATGGATGGATGGATGGATAAGTCAATGGATTGGTTTTCTACAGGCAAAACACCATGTATAGGGGTAGCTGAGACCGCTGGTTTCAGAGCTCTAGTCTGCTGTCAAATGAACGCATTAATTTATCAATAACAAAATGAATAAGTACATAAATAAATAAATAAATAAATATAAAAACTGGGTTAAAACATACATGGTGTCTTTGCCTTTCTGAATATGGTTGCTGTGAGGATCTTAACAGGAAAGCATTGACCTGAGTAGCCCCTTGAAATAGTGGAATATTTCATATTCCTTTCTTTTTCTTTTTCTTTTTCTTCTTTTACTTTCTATGTTCTTGATTACTTATTGGAATAAATAGTCAGGAGTTGAGAGGGATGGGAGGCACAGAGAGTTTGACACACAGAGAGACACCTGCAGCACTTCTGCACCACTTGTAAAGATTTCCCCCGTCAGTTGGAGACCGGGGTCTTGAAGCCCAGTCCTCCTGCACTGTCACCTGAGTGCTTACCTGGGTGTGGCACCACCTGGTACCCTTGATGGGACACTTTTTTTTTAGCAATGGAAAGAAATTCTCGTGTCAAGGTAATAAATAAATGAAGAAATAAATAAAAGTGCATTGACATTAACTCAGTGGAAACACACAGGGACATATACATGTGTGCTACCTGTATTACTAATTCATTTATTTATTGACTGCCTCAAGGGCTTATTGCCAAAGCTCAGTGCCTGCGCCACGAATAATCCACAGCTCCTGCACTCCATATGTTCCCCTTTAGTTGCCCTTGTTGCTTGGTCACTGTGGTGGAGGTTATTGTTGTTGTTGTTGTTGTTTTTGTTGTTGTTACTGACCTTGCATCTGACAGAGAGAAAAGGAGAGAGGAGGGGAAATACAGAGTGGGGGAGAAAGATCGAGCCCCTAAACACCTGCTTCAGCCCCTTAAAGCGACTTCCCTGCAGGTGGGGGTCTGGGGGCCAGACCCCAGATGCTTCCACCTGTCCCCTCTTTTCGCGAGCACCACAAGCCCTTAACTCTCTGACACACCGCCAAACATCCCTGGATTTACTTTATAAGGTGATATGACCTGCCGAGTTTTGGATCCTCATTTTCCTGAGGATCACTGCTGGAGACAGTGTCATGACACGACACACGTAGATCTCTGGTATCAGAGAGCACCTGGAACAGCAGCTGGGGCTCTAGTGCCAGGGTAGAAGCAACTTCCCATCCACCCTCCACGGAGTCCACTGCCTGCATTTTGGTCCTTTTCCCTCCAAAAAAGATTTTTCCCTTTTTTAAACTGAGAAACAGGCAGCAGATTGGTTACCCAAGCAGGGGGAAAAAAATAAAAAGCCTTTTTTTTTTTTTTTGACCGTACTGAATGACCATCTTCGGGGAAGTACAGGTTTTGAACCTGAAAACTCTCTCTGTCTGTCTGTCTGTCTGTGTCCTAGGCAACAGAAAGAGCCACTAGCCCAGCCAGATGTAGTTCTCAGAATGGGGTGTTTTTGCCACTCATAGGCCTGCACAGTGCATTAGGGATTGGACAGCTGGGGACCCTAGTGTTACATTGTAGATGGATTGTTTGCAGTTCTTCCTTCCCCAGGACATTGGATAGTCTCAACTCCACTACAGCTAGAAAAAAAGACTCTTGACAGCCTTAGAGCAAATGGAGTGGCAGGGAGATGGGAGAGTGTTGCATGTGTGGGCTGCTCATGCCCAGGTGTGTGTGGGGGGCCATGGCAGAGGCTGTAAGGGGGCAAGGGGGCAGAAGGAGACTGGTTGAGAGGCAGACTGCAGGCAGGGGAGCCCCTGAGGGTTTGCAGGGCTGTGTGTGGGTGTGGTGGCAGGGAGTTAGTGCAAGTCCCCCTGCTGGATGGTGAGATGGCAGCTGGGCTGGCCCAGGTCCCCCAAGGCTGAAGGGAAGCAGCAGGGTGGCAGGAAAGTAGCGCAGGTAGGCACACAGTAGATGTTAGTTGGGGATCTAGGGGACAGGGGCCAAGGGGAAAGAGGGCATCCTTGAGGTGGTGTCTGGTCTAGAGAGTGGGGGGAGCTGGAGGCATGGAAGGTCCCAGGAATCAGGGACTGACAGGACCAGATACCTGCACCCACCCACTGGATAGAAGCTGCAGCAGCTAGAGCAGATGCCCTGGCTTGGCTGGGCCCAGAGTGAGTCCCTTTGAGGATGAGGAAGTTGAGGAGGAGGTGGAGGAAGAGGAGGAGGATTAGGAGGAGGAGGAGGAGGGGAAGGAGGGCAGCTGTCAGAAGGCAATGGGATAAATAGAGGCCTCCACTACGGAGGCATGTGTCCAGACAGGCACCCACCAAACCTCAGGGGCAGCTCAGGGCACCCAGGGACTTGGTGTGGGTATCTCTGGGGCGGGGACTGTCAGTCAGTCAGCAGGACTGTGTGTCAGTGCACATGGTGGGACAGGGGCCTGGTGGCCCTTGGCCCCCAGCCCTGGGCTGTCAATGCCAGCCCCATGGCCAGACACACCCCACTCTGCCCACAGCCCCTTGGCCCGGCCCACCTGCACATGCTTTGGCCTGGGACTCTGGCTCTGGTGGCTGGCCACCACCAGTTTTGGCCTGGGGCTCTGGGTCTGGTGGCTGGCCACCACCCCTCAGGTCAAGTTAAGGTTCGGGCTCATGGCTGCTGGTCAACTGGATGGGCGGGGTCCCCGCTACCTAGCAACCGCAGGATCCCTCTGTGATGTCCTAGCCCCCAGCATTGTGTGCTGGCCACACTGGCACTGGGCAGCCCACCTGCCCTGCCACTAGGTCAGGCAGCAGCGCCCAGACGCCAGGGCCCTGGCACACAGGAATGGAAGGATAGGAAGACAGTGCTGACCGACGAGGGACCTCAGGGCTGGCAGCCAAGAGAAGAAAGAAGGAGGTGTACCCGGGATCCAGGGAGCCCAGGCCAGAGCTGCCTGCATGCCTGCCTGCCTTTCTGGATGTTTGTATGCTGCCTATGTCCAGGTAGGTTTCTCAGGTCCCCTCCACTCCTGTCCTCTCCTGTCCTCTCCTGTCCTCTCCTGTCCTCTCCTGTCCTCTCCTGTCCTCTCCTCTCCTCTCCTCTCCTCTCCTCTCCATCTTTTCCCCTCTCCTCTCCTCTGCACCTTGCTTCTCTCCTCTTGTCTGTCCTCTCTTCCGGGTGCCCTGCTCACCAGCTCCAGCACACGTGATGGTTCTCCAGTGACCGCTGCTTGCAACCCCTTCCACCACCTCCCTTCCCTGATGTGACCCAGCTCACAGGGTCAACGGCTCACCCCACCCACACCCACACCCGCCAACACATTCCCTGGTTCAGCCCCACTTCCCTATTCAGCCGAACTGGCCCCTTTGCAACCTACCCGTGCAGCGTTGATTGTCTTCATCATTCAAGGAGAGATCTCCTTTTGTACTTAGCTTGGTTGACTGGTGGATGGATGGATGGATGGATGGATGGATGGACACGTCAATGGATTGGTTTTGTAGAGGCAAAGCACCATCTATTGGGGTAGCTGAGACCGCTGGTTTCAGAGCTCTAGTCTGCTGTCAAATGTAAAGCATTAATTTATCAATAACAAAATTGAATAAGTACATAAATAAATAAATAAATATAAAAACTGGGTTAAAACATGCATGGCGTCCTTGCCTTTCTGAATATGGTTGCTGTGAGGATCTTAACAAGGAAAGCATTGTCCTGAGTAGTCCCTTGAAATAGTGGAATATTTCATTTTCCTTTCTTTTTCTTTTTCTTCTTTTACTTTCTATGTTCTTGATTATTTATTGGAATAAATAGTCAGGAGTTGAGAGGGAAGGGAGGCACAGAGAGTTTGAGACACAGAGAGACACCTGCAGCACTTCTGCACCACTTGTAAAGATTTCCCCCGGCAGTTGGGGACCAGGGTCTTGAAGCCCAGTCCTCCTGCACTGTCACCTGAGTGCTTACCTGGGTGTGGCACCACCTGGTACCCTTGATGGGACACTTTTATTTTAGCAATGGAAAGAAATTCTCGTGTCAAGGTAATAAATAAATGAAGAAATAAATAAAAGTGCATTGACATTAACTCAGTGGAAACACACAGGGACATATACATGTGTGCTACCTGTATTACTAATTCATTTATTTATTGACTGCCTCAAGGGCTTATTGCCACAGCTCAGTGCCTGTGCCACGAATAATCCACAGCTCCTGACTCCATATGTTCCCCTTTCGCTGCCCTTGTTGCTTGGTCACTGTGGTGGTGGTTATTGTTGTTGTTGTTGTTGTTGTTACTGACCTTGCATCTGACAGAGAGAAAAGGAGAGAGGAGGGGAAATACAGAGTGGGGGGAGAAAGATAGAGGCCCTAAACACCTGCTTCACCCCCTTAAAGCGACTTCCCTGCAGGTGGGGGTCTGGGGGCCAGACCCCAGATCCTTCCACCTGTCCCCACTTTTCGCGAGCGCCACAATCCCTTAACCCTCTGACACACCGCCAAACATCCCTGGATTTACTTTATAAGGCGATATGACCTGCCGAGTATTGGATCCTCATTTTCCTGAGGATCACTCCTGCAGACAGTGTCATGACACGACACATGGAGATCTCTGGTATCAGAGAGCACCTGGAACAGCAGCTGGGGCTCTAGTGCCAGGGCAGGAGCAACTTCCCATCCACCCTCCACGGATTCCACCTGCCTGCATTTTGGTCCTTTTCCCTCCAAAAAAGATTTTTCCCTTTTTTAAACTGAGAAACAGGCAGCAGATTGGTTACCCAAGGTGGGGGAAAAAAAATAAAAAGCCTTTTTTTTTTTAACCGTACTGAATGACCATCTTCTGGGAAATACAGGTTTTGAACCTGAAAACTCTGTCTGTCTGTCTGTCTATCTGTGTCCTAGCCCACAGAAAGAGCCACTAGCCCAGCCAGATGTAGTGCTCAGAATGGGGTGTTTCTGCCACTCATAGGCCTGCACAGTGCACTAGGGATTGGACAGCCTGAGACCCAAATGTTACATTGTAGATGGATTGTTTGCAGTTCTTGCTCCCCAGGACATTGGACAGTCTCAACTCCCCTACAGCCAGAAAAAAAGACTCTTGACAGCCTTAGAGCAAATGGAGTGGCAGGGAGATGGGAGAGTGTTGCATGTGTGGGCTGCTCATGCCCAGGAGTGTGTGGGGGGCCATGGCAGAGGCTGTAAGGGGGCAAGGGGGCAGAAGGAGACTGGTTGAGAGGCAGACTGCAGGCAGGGGAGCCCTTGAGGGTTTGCAGTGCTGTGTGTGGGTGTGGTGGCAGGGGGTTAGGGCAGGTCCCCCTGCTGGATGGTGAGATGGCAGCTGGGCTGGCCCAGGTCCCCCAGGGCTGAAGGGCAGCAGCAGGGTGGCAGGAAATTAGTGCAGGGAGGTACACAGTAGATGTTAGTTGGGGATCTGGGGGACAGGGGGCAAGGGGAAAGAGGGCATCCTTGAGGAGGTGTCTGGTCTCGAGAGTGGGGGGAGCTGGAGGCATGGAAGGTCCCAGGAATCAGGGACTGACAGGACCAGATACCTGCACCCACCCACTGGATAGAAGCTGCAGCAGCCAGAGCAGATGCCCTGGCTTGCCTGGGCCCAGAGTGAGTCCCTCTGAGGATGAGGAAGTTGAGGAGGAGGTGGAGGAAGAGAAGGAGGAGGAGGAGGAGGAGGAGGAGGAGGAGGAGGAGGAGGAGGAGGAGGAGGGGAAGGAGGGCAGCTATCAGTAGGCAATGGGATTAATAGAGGCCTCCACTATGGAGTCATGTGTCCAGGCCCGCACCCACCCAACCTCAGGGGCAGCTCAGGGCACCCAGGGACCTGGTGTGGGTATCTCTGGGGCGGGGACTGTCAGTCAGTCAGTAGGACTGTGTTCAGTGCACATGGTGGGACAGGGGCCTGGCGGCCCTTGGCCCCCAGCCCTGGGCTGTCAGATGCCAGCCCCGTGGCCAGACACACCCCACTCTGCCCATAGCCCGTTGGCCCCTCCCACCTGCACCTGCTTTGGCCTGGGGCTCTGGCTCTGGTGGCTGGCCACCACCAGTTTTGGCCTGGGGCTCTGGGTCTGGTGGCTGGCCACCACCCCTCAGGTCAAGTTAAGGTTCTGCGTCATGGCTGCTGGTCAATGGATGGGCGGGGTCCCCACTACCTAGCAACCGCAGGAGCCCTCTGTGATGTCCTAGCCCCCGGCATTGTGTGCTGGCCACTGGGCAGCCCACCTGCCCTGCCACTAGGTCAGGCAGCAGCGCCCAGACGCCAGGGCCCTGGCACACAGGGACGGAAGGATAGGAAGACAGTGCTGACCGACGAGGGACCTCAGGGTTGGCAGCCAAGAGAAGAAAGAAGGAGGTGTACCCGGGATCCAGGGAGCCCAGGCCAGAGCTGCCTGCATGCCTGCCTCCCTTCCTGGATGTCTGTATGCTGCCTATGTCCAGGTAGGTTTCTCAGGTCCCCTCCACTCCTGTCCTCTCCTCTACTGTCCTCTCCTCTCCTGTCCATCCTTTCCCCTCTCCTCTCCTCTGCACCGTGATTCACTCCTCTTGTCTGTCCTCTATTCCGGGTGCCCTGCTCACCAGCTCCAGCACTCGTGATGGTTCTCCAGTGACCGCTGCTTGCAACCCCTTCCACCCCCTCCCTTCCCTGATGTAACCCAGCTCTCAGGGTCACCGGCTCACCCCACCCACACCCATACCCGCCAACACAATTCCTGGTTCAGCCCCACTGCCCTATTCAGCCGAACTGGCCCCTTTGCAACCTACCTGTGCAGCGCTGATTGTCTTCATCATTCAAGGAGAGATCTCCTTTTGTACTTAGCTTGGTTGACTGGTGGATGGATGGATGATGGATGGATGGATGGATGGATGGACACGTCAATGGATTGGTTTTGTACAGGCAAAGCACCATCTATAGGGGTAGCTGAGACCGCTGGTTTCAGAGCTCTAGTCTGCTGTCAAATGTAAAGCATTAATTTATCAATGACAAAATTGAATAAGTACATAAATAAATAAATAAATATAAAAACTAGGTTAAAACATACATGGCGTCTTTGTCTTTATGAATATGGTTGCTGTGAGGATCTTAACAAGGAAAGCATTGTCCTGAGTAGCCCCTTGAAATAGTGGAATATTTCATTTTCCTTTCTTTTTCTTTTTCTTTTTCTTCTTTTACTTTCTATGTTCTTGATTACTTATTGGAATAAATAGTCAGGAGTTGAGAGGGAAGGGAGGCACATTGAGTTTGAGACACAGAGAGACACCTGCAGCACTTCTGCACCACTTGTAAAGATTTCCCCCGGCAGTTGGGGACCAGGGTCTTGAAGCCCAGTCCTCCTGCACTGTCACCTGAGTGCTTACCTGGGTGTGGCACCACCTGGTACCCTTGATGGGACACTTTTTTTTAGCAATGGAAAGAAATTCTCGTGGCAAGGTAATAAATAAATGAAGAAATAAATAAAACTGCATTGACATTAACTCAGTGGAAACACACAGGGACATATACATGTCTGCTACCTGTATTACTAATTCATTTATTTATTGATTGCCTCAAGGGCTTATTGCCACAGCTCAGTGTCTGCGCCACGAATAATCCACAGCTCCTGCACTCCATATGTTCCCCTTTCGCTGCCCTTGTTGCTTAGTCACTGTGGTGGTGGTTATTGTTGTTGTTGTTGTTACTGACCTTGCATCTGACAGAGAGTAAAGGAGAGAGAAGGGGAAATACAGAGTTGGGGAAGAAAGATAGAGCCCCTAAACACCTGCTTCACCCCCTTAAAGCGACTTCCCTGCAGGTGGGGGTCTGGGGGCCAGACCCCAGATCCTTCCACCTGTCCCCACTTTTCACGAACGCCACAAGCCCTTAACCCTCTGACACACCGCCAAACATCCCTGGATTTACTTTGTAAGGCGTTATGACCTGCCGAGTTTTGGATCCTCATTTTCCTGAGGGTCACTCCTGGAGACAGTGTCATGACACGACACACGGAGATCTCTGGTATCAGAGAGCGCCTGGAACAGCAGCTGGGGCTCTAGTGCCAGGGCAAGAGCAACTTCCCATCCACCCTCCACGGAGTCCACCTGCCTGCATTTTGGTCCTTTTCCCTCCAAAAAAGATTTTTCCCTTTTTTCACTGAGAAACAGGCAGCAGACTGGTTACCCAAGCAGGGGGAAAAAAAATAAAAAGCCTTTTTTTTTTTTTTTTTTTAACCGAACTGAATGAACATCTGGGAAGTATAGGTTTTGAACCTGAAAACTCTGTCTGTCTGTGTCCTAGTCCACAGAAAGAGCCCAGCCAGATGTCGGGCTCAGAATGGGGTGTTTTTGCCACTCATAGGCCTGCACAGTGCACTAGCGATTGGACAGCCTGAGACCCAAATGTTACATTGTAGATGGATTGTTTGCAGTTCTTGCTCCCCAGGACATTGGACAGTCTCAACTCCCCTACAGCCAGAAAAAAAGACTCTTGACAGCCTTAGAGCAAATGGAGTGGCAGGGAGATGGGAGAGTGTTGCATGTGTGGGCTGCTCATGGCCAGGTGACTGTGGGGGGCCTTGGCAGAGGCTGTAAGGGGGCAAGGGGGCAGAAGGAGACTGGTTGAGAGGCAGACTGCAGGCAGGGGAGCCCCTGAGGGTTTGCAGGGCTGTGTGTGGGTGTGGTGGCAGGGGGTTAGGGCAGGTCCCCCTGCTGGATGTTGAGATGGCAGCTGGGCTGGCCCAGGTCCCCCAGGGCTGAAGGGCAGCAACAGGGTGGCAGGAAAGTAGCGCAGGGAGGCACACAGTAGATGTTAGTTGGGGATCTGGGGGACAGGGGGCAAGGGGAAAGAGGGCATTCTTGAGGAGGTGTCTGGTCTAGAGAGTGGGGGGAGCTGGAGGCATGGAAGGTCCCAGGAACCAGGGACAGACAGGACCAGATACCTGCACCCACCCACTGGATAGAAGCTGCAGCAGCCAGAGCAGATGCCCTGGCTTGCCTGCGCCCAGAGTGAGTCCCTCTGAGGATGAGGAAGTTGAGGAGGAGGTGGAAGAAGAGGAGGAGGAGGAGGAGGAGGAGTAGGAGGAGGAGGAGGGGAAGGAGGGCAGCTGACAGTAGGCAATGGGATTAATAGAGGCCTCCACTACGGAGGCATGTGTCCAGGCAGGCACCCACCAAACCTCAGGGGCAGCTCAGGGCACCCAGGGACCTGGTGTGGGTATCTCTGTGGGGGGGACTGTCAGTCAGTCAGCAGGACTGTGTGTCAGTGCACATGGTGGGACAGGGGCCTGGTGGCCCTTAGCCCCCAGCCCTGGGCTGTCAGATGCCAGCCCCGTGGCCAGACACACCCCACTCTGCCCATAGCCCCTTGGCCTGGCCCACCTGCACCTGCTTTGGCCTGGGGCTCTGGCTCTGGTGGCTGGCCACCACCAGTTTTGGCCTGGGGCTCTGGGTCTGGTGGCTGGCCACCACCCCTCAGGTCAAGTTAAGGTTCGGGGTCATGGCTGCTGGTCAACTGGATGGTCGGTGTCCCTGCTACCTAGCAACCGCTGGACCCCTCTGTGATGTCCTAGCCCCCGGCCTTGTGTGCTGGCCACACTGGCACTGGGCAGCCCACCTGCCCTGCCACTAGGTCAGGCAGCAGCGCCCAGACGCCAGGGCCCTGGCACACAGGGACGGAAGGATAGGAAGACAGTGCTGACCGACGAGGGACCTCAGGGCTGGCAGCCAAGAGAAGAAAGAAGGAGGTGTACCTAAGATCCAGGGAGCCCAGGCCAGAGCTGCCTGCATGCCTGCCTGCCTTCGTGGATGTCTGTATGCTGCCTATGTCCAGGTAGGTTTCTCAGGTCCCCTCCACTCCTGTCCTCTCCTGTCCTCTCCTCTCCTCTCCTGTCCTCTCCTCTCCTGTCCATCCTTTCCCCTCTCCTCTCCTCTGTACCTTGCTTCTCTCCTCTTGTCTGTCCTCTCTTCCGGGTGCCCTGCTCACCAGCTCCAGCACTCGTGATGGTTCTCCAGTGACCGCTGCTTGCAACCCCTTCCACCCCCTCCCTTCCCTGATGTGACCCAGCTCACAGGGTCACCGGCTCACCCCACCCACACCCACACCCGCCAACACAATCCCTGGTTCAGCCCCACTGCCCTATTCAGCCGAACTGGCCCCTTTGCAACCTACCTGTGCAGCGCTGATTGTCTTCATCATTCAAGGAGAGATCTCCTTTTTTACTTAGCTTGGTTGACTGGTGGATGGATGGATGATGGATGGATGGATGGATGGATGGACACGTCAATGGATTGGTTTTGTACAGGCAAAGCACCATCTATAGGGGTAGCTGAGACCGCTGGTTTCAGAGCTCTAGTCTGCTGTCAAATGTAAAGCATTAATTTATCAGTAACAAAATTGAATAAGTACATAAATAAATAAATAAATATAAAAACTGGGTTAAAACATACATGGCGTCTTTGCCTTTCTGAATATGGTTGCTGTGAGGATCTTAACAAGGAAAGCATTGTCCTGAGTAGCCCGTTGAAATAGTGGAATATTTCATTTTCCTTTCTTTTTCTTTTTCTTTTTCTTCTTTTACTTTCTATGTTCTTGATTATTTATTGGAATAAATAGTCAGGAGTTGAGAGGGAAGGGAGGCACAGAGAGTTTGAGACACAGAGAGACACCTGCAGCACTTCTGCACCACTTGTAAAGATTTCCCCCGGCAGTTGGGGACCAGGGTCTTGAAGCCCAGTCCTCCTGCACTGTCACCTGAGTGCTTACCTGGGTGTGGCACCACCTGGTACCCTTGATGGGACACTTTTTTTTAGCAATGGAAAGAAATTCTCGTGGCAAGGTAATAAATAAATGAAGAAATAAATAAAAGTGCATTGACATTAACTCAGTGGAAACACACAGGGACATATACATATCTGCTACCTGTATTACTAATTCATTTATTTATTGATTGCCTCAAGGGCTTATTGCCACAGCTCAGTGCCTGCGCCACGAATAATCCACAGCTCCTGCACTCCATATTTTCCCCTTTCGCTGCCCTTGTTGCTTGGTCACTGTGGTGGTGGTTATTGTTGTTGTTGTTGTTGTTGTTACTGACCTTGCATCTGACAGAGAGAAAAGGAGAGAGGAGGGGAAACACAGAGAGGGGGGAGAAAGATATAGCCCCTAAACACCTGCTTCACCCCCTTAAAGCGACTTCCCTGCAGTTGGGGGTCTAGGGGCCAGACCCCAGATCCTTCCACCTGTCCCCACTTTTCGCGAGCGCCACAAGCCCTTAACCCTCTGACACACCGCCAAACATCCCTGGATTTACTTTGTAAGGCGATATGACCTGCCGAGTTTTGGATCCTCATTTTACTGAGGATCACTCCTGGAGACAGTGTCATGACACGACACACGGAGATCTCTGGTATCAGAGAGCGCCTGGAACAGCAGCTGGGGCTCTAGTGCCAGCGCAGGAGCAACTTCCCATCCACCCTCCACGGAGTCCACCTGCCTGCATTTTGGTCCTTTTCCCTCCAAAAAAGATTTTTCCCTTTTTTCACTGAGAAACAGGCAGCAGACTGGTTACCCAAGCAGGGGGAAAAAAAATAAAAAGCCTTTTTTATTTTTTTTTTTAACCGAACTGAATGAACATCTTCTGGGAAGTATAGGTTTTGAACCTGAAAACTCTGTCTGTCTGTCTGTCTGTCTGTGTCCTAGTCCACAGAAAGAGCCACTAGCCCAGCCAGATGTCATGCTCAGAATGGGGTGTTTTTGCCACTCATAGGCCTGCACAGTGCACTAGGGATTGGACAGCCTGAGACCCAAATGTTACATTGTAGATGGATTGTTTGCAGTTCTTGCTCCCCAGGACATTGAACAGTCTCAACTCCCCTACAGCCAGAAAAAAAGACTCTTGACAACCTTAGAGCAAATGGAGTGGCAGGGAGATGGGAGAGTGTTGCATGTGTGGGCTGCTCATGCCCAGGTGTGTGGGGGGGGCCATGGCAGAGGCTGTAAGGCGGCAAGGGGGCAGAAGGAGACTGGTTGAGAGGCAGACTGCAGGCAGGGGAGCCCCTGAGGGTTTTCAGGGCTGTGTGTGGGTGTGGTGGCAGGGGGTTAGGGCAGGTCCCCCTGCTGGATGGTGAGATGGCAGCTGGGCTGGCCCAGGTCCCCCAGGGCTGAAGGGCAGCAGCAGGGTGGCAGGAAAGTAGCGCAGGGAGGCACACAGTAGATGTTAGTTGGGGATCTGGGGGACAGGGGGCAAGGGGAAAGAGGGCATCCTTGAGGAGGTGTCTGGTCTCGAGAGTGGGGGGAGCTGGAGGCATGGAAGGTCCCAGGAATCAGGGACTGACAGGACCAGATACCTGCACCCACCCACTGGATAGAAGCTGCAGCAGCCAGAGCAGGTGCCCTGGCTTGTCTGGGCCCAGAGTGAGTCCCTCTGAGGATGAGGAAGTTGAGGAGGAGGTGGAGGAAGAGGAGGAGGAGGAGGAGGAGGAGGAGGAGAAGGAGGGCAGCTGTCAGTAGGCAATGGGATTAATAGAGGCCTCCACTACGGAGGCATGTTTCCAGGCAGGCACCCACCAAACCTCAGGGGCACCTCTGGGCACCCAGGGTCCTGGTGTGGGTATCTCAGGAGGGGGACTGTCAGTCAGTCAGCAGGACTGTGTTCAGTGCACATGGTGGGACAGGGGCCTGGCGGCCCTTGGCCCCCAGCCATGGGCTGTCAGATGCCAGCCACGTGGCCAGACACACCCCACTCTGCCCATAGCCCCTTGGCCCGGCCCACCTGCACCTGCTTTGGCCTGGGGCTCTGGCTCTGGTGGCTGGCCACCACCAGTTTTGGCCTGGGGCTCTGGGTCTGGAGGCTGGCCATCACCCCTCAGGTCAAGTTAAGGTTCGGGCTTATGGCTGCTGGTCAACTGGATGGGCGGGGTCCCCGCTCCCTAGCAACCTCAGGAGCCCTCTGTGATGTCCTAGCCCCCGGCATTGTGTGCTGGCCACACTGGCACTGGGCAGCCCACCTGCCCTGCCACTAGGTCAGGCAGCAGCGCCCAGACGCCAGGGCCCTGGCACACAGGGACGGAAGGATAGGAAGACAGTGCCGACCGACGAGGGACCTCAGGGCTGGCAGCCAAGAGAAGAAAGAAGGAGGTGTACCCGGGATCCAGGGAGCCCAGGCCAGAGCTGCCTGCATGCCTGCCTGCCTTCCTGGGTGTCTGTATGCTGCCTATGTCCAGGTAGGTTTCTCAGGTCCCCTCCACTCCTGTCCTCTCCTGTCCTCTCCTCTCCTGTCCTCTCCTCTCCTGTCCATGCTTTCACCTCTCCTCTCCTCTGCACCTTGCTTCTCTCCTCTTGTCTGTCCTCTCTTCCGGGTGCCCTGCTCACCAGCTCCAGCACTCGTGATGGTTCTCCAGTGACCGCTGCTTCCAATCCCTTCCATCCCCTGCCTTCCCTGATGTGACCCAGCTCACAGGGTCACCGGCTCACCCCACCCACACCCACACACGCCAACACATTCCCTGGTTCAGCCCCACTGCCCTATTCAGCCGAACTGGCCCCTTTGCAACCTACCTGTGCAGCGCTGATTGTCTTCATCATTCAAGGAGAGATCTCCTTTTGTACTTAGCTTGGTTGACTGGTGGATGGATGGATGATGGATGGATGGATGGATGGATGGATGGACACGTCAATGGATTGGTTTTGTACAGGCAAAGCACCATCTATAGGGGTAGCTGAGACCGCTGGTTTCAGAGCTCTAGTCTGCTGTCAAATGTAAAGCATTAATTTATCAATAACAAAATTGAATAAGTACATAAATAAATAAATAAATAAATAAATGAATAAACTGGGTTAAAACATACATGGCGTCTTTGCCTTTCTGAATATGGTTGCTGTGAGGATCTTAACAAGGAAAGCATTGTCCTGAGAAGCCCCTTGAAATAGTGGAATATTTCATTTTCCTTTCTTTTTCTTTTTCTTCTTTTACTTTCTATGTTCTTGATTATTTATTGGAATAAATAGTCAGGAGTTGAGAGGGAAGGGAGGCACAGAGAGTTTGAGACACAGAGAGACACCTGCAGCACTGCTGCACCACTTGTAAAGATTTCCCCCGGCAGTTGGGGACCAGGGTCTTGAAGCCCAGTCCTCCTGCACTGTCACCTGAGTGCTTACCTGGGTGTGGCACCACCTGGTACCCTTGATGGGACACTTTTTTTTAGCAATGGAAAGAAATTCTCGTGGCAAGGTAATAAATAAATGAAGAAATAAATAAAAGTGCATTGACATTAACTCAGTGGAAACACACAGGGACATATACATGCCTGCTATCTGTATTACTAATTCATTTATTTATTGATTGCCTCAAGGGCTTATTGCCACAGCTCAGTGCCTGCGGCACGAATAATCCACAGCTCCTGCACTGCATATTTTCCCCTTTCTCTGCCCTTGTTGCTTGGTCACTGTGGTGGTGGTTATTGTTGTTGTTGTTGTGTTGTTGTTACTTACCTTGCATCTGACAGAGAGAAAAGGAGAGAGGAGGGGAAATACAGAGTGGGGGGAGAAAGATAGAGCCGCTAAACACCTGCTTCACCCCCTTAAAGCGACTTCCCTGCAGGTGGGGGTCTGGGGGCCAGACCCCAGATCCTTCCACCTGTCCCCACTTTTCGCGAGTGCCACAAGCCCTTAAACCTCTGACACACCGCCAAACTTCCCTGGATTTACTTCGTAAGGCGATATGACCTGCCGAGTTTTGGATCCTCATTTTCCTGAGGATCACTCCTGGAGACAGTGTCATGACACGACACACGGAGATCTCTGGTATCAGAGAGTGCCTGGAACAGCAGCTGGGGCTCTAGTGCCAGCGCAGGAGCAACTTCCCATCCACCCTCCACGGAGTCCACCTGCCTGCATTTTGGTCCTTTTCCCTCCAAAAAAGATTTTTCCTTTTTTTCACTGAGAAACAGGCAGCAGACTGGTTACCCAAGCAGGGGGGAAAAAATAAAAAGCCTTTTTTTTTTTTTTTTTTTAACCGAACTGAATGAACATCTTCTGGGAAGTATAGGTTTTGAACCTGAAAACTCTGTCTGTCTGTGTCCTAGTCCACAGAAAGAGCCACTAGCCCAGCCAGATGTCGTGCTCAGAATGGGGTGTTTTTGCCACTCATAGGCCTGCACAGTGCACTAGGGATTGGACAGCCTGAGACCCAAATGTTACATTGTAGATGGATTGTTTGCAGTTCTTGCTCCCCAGGACATTGGACAGTCTCAACTCCCCTACAGTCAGAAAAAAAGACTCTTGACAGCCTTAGAGCAAATGGAGTGGCAGGGAGATGGGAGAGTGTTGCATGTGTGGGCTGCTCATGCCTAGGTGTGTGTGGGGGGCCATGGCAGAGGCTGTATGGCGGCAAGGGGGCAGAAGGAGACTGGTTGAGAGGCAGACTGCAGGCAGGGGAGCCCCTGAGGGTTTTCAGGGCTGTGTGTGGGTGTGGTGGCAGGGGGTTAGGGCAGGTCCCCCTGCTGGATGGTGAGATGGCAGCTGGGCTGGCCCAGGTCCCCCAGGGCTGAAGGGCAGCAGCAGGGTGGCAGGAAAGTAGCGCAGGGTGGCACACAGTAGATGTTAGTTGGGGAGCTGGGGGACAGGGGGCAAGGGGAAAGAGGGCATCCTTGAGGAGGTGTCTGGTCTCAAGAGTGGGGGGAGCTGGAGGCATGGAAGGTCCCAGGAATCAGGGACTGACAGGACCAGATACCTGCACCCACCCACTGGATAGAAGCTGCAGCAGCCAGAGCAGATGCCCTGGCTTGTCTGGGCCCAGAGTGAGTCCCTCTGAGGATGAGGAAGTTGAGGAGGAGGTGGAGGAAGAGGAGCAGGAGGAGGAGGAGGAGGAGGAGAGGAGGAGGAGGAGGAGTGGAAGGAGGGCAGCTGTCAGTAGGCAATGGGATTAATAGAGGCCTCCACTACGGAGGCATGTGTCCAGGCATGCACCCACCAAACCTCAGGGGCAGCTCTGGGCACCCAGGGACCTGGTGTGGGTATCTCTGGAGGGGACTGTCAGTCAGTCAGCAGGACTGTGTTCAGTGAACATGGTCGGACAGGGGCCTGGCGGCCCTTGGCCCCCAGCCCTGGGCTGTCAGATGCCAGCCCCGTGGCCAGACACACCCCACTCTGCCCATAGCCATTGGCCCAGCCCACCTGCACCTGCTTTGGCCTGGGGCTCTGGCTCTGGTGGCTGGCCACCACCAGTTTTGGCCTGGGGCTCTGGGTCTGGTGGCTGGCCACAACCCCTCAGGTCAAGTTAAGGTTTGGGCTCATGGCTGCTGGTCAACTGGATGGGCGGGGTCCCCGCTACCTAGCAACCGCAGGAACCCTCTGTGATGTCCTAGCCCCCGGCATTGTGTGCTGGCCACACTGGCACTGGGCAGCCCACCTGCCCTGCCACTAGGTCAGGCAGCAGCGCCCAGACGCCAGGGCCCTGGCACACAGGGACGGAAGGATTGGAAGACAGTCCTGACCGACGAGGGACCTCAGGGTTGGCAGCCAAGAGAAGAAAGAAGGAGGTGTACCCGGGATCCAGGGAGCTCAGGCCAGAGCTGCCTGCATGCCTGCCTGCCTTCCTGGATGTCTGCATGCTGCCTATGTCCAGGTAGGTTTCTCAGGTCCCCTCCACTCCTGTCCTCTCCTGTCCTCTCCTCTCCTCTCCTGTCCTCTCCTCTCCTGTCCATCCTTTCCCCTCTCCTCTCCTCTGCACCGTGATTCTCTCCTCTTGTCTGTCCTCTCTTCCGGGTGCCCTGCTCACCAGCTCCAGCACTCGTGATGGTTCTCCAGTGACCGCTGCTTGCAACCCCTTCCACCCCCTCCCTTCCCTTTTGTAACCCAGCTCTCAGGGTCACCGGCTCACCCCACCCACACCCATACCTGCCAACACAATCCCTGGTTCAGCCCCACTGCCCTATTCAGCCGAACTGGCCCCTTTGCAACCTACCTGTGCAGCGCTGATTGTCTTCATCATTCAAGGAGAGATCTCCTTTTGTACTTAGCTTGGTTGACTGGTGGATGGATGGATGATGGATGGATGGATGGATGGATGGATGGACACGTGAATGGATTGGTTTTGTACAGGCAAAGCACCATCTATAGGGGTAGCTGAGACCGCTGGTTTCAGAGCTCTAGTCTGCTGTCAAATGTAAAGCATTAATTTATCAATAACAAAATTGAATAAGTACATAAATAAATAAATAAATAAATGAATAAACTGGGTTAAAACATACATGGCGTCTTTGCCTTTCTGAATATGGTTGCTGTGAGGATCTTAACAAGGAAAGCATTGTCCTGAGTAGCCCGTTGAAATAGTGGAATATTTCATTTTCCTTTCTTTTTCTTTTTCTTTTTCTTCTTTTACTTTCTATGTTCTTGATTATTTATTGGAATAAATAGTCAGGAGTTGAGAGGGAAGGGAGGCACAGAGAGTTTGAGACACAGAGAGACACCTGCAGCACTGCTGCACCACTTGTAAAGATTTCCCCCGGCAGTTGGGGACCAGGGTCTTGAAGCCCAGTCCTCCTGCACTGTCACCTGAGTGCTTACCTGGGTGTGGCACCACCTGGTACCCTTGATGGGACACTTTTTTTAGCAATGGAAAGAAATTCTCATGGCAAGGTAATAAATAAATGAAGAAATAAATAAAAGTGCATTGACATTAACTCAGTGGAAACACACAGGGACATATACATGTCTGCTACCTGTATTACTAATTCATTTATTTATTGATTGCCTCAAGGGCTTATTGCCACAGCTCAGTGCCTGCGGCACGAATAATCCACAGCTCCTGCACTGCATATTTTCCCCTTTCTCTGCCCTTGTTGCTTGGTCACTGTGGTGGTGGTTATTGTTGTTGTTGTTGTTGTTGTTGTTACTGACCTTGCATCTGACAGAGAGAAAAGGAGAGAGGAGGGGAAATACAGAGTGGGGGGAGAAAGATAGAGCCCCTAAACACCTGCTTCACCCCCTTAAAGCGACTTCCCTGCAGGTGGGGGTCTGGGGGCCAGACCCCAGATCCTTCCACCTGTCCCCACTTTTCGCGAGTGCCACAAGCCCTTAACCCTCTGACACACCGCCAAACATCCCTGGATTTACTTTGTAAGGCGATATGACCTGCCGAGTTTTGGATCCTCATTTTCCTGAGGATCACTCCTGGAGACAGTGTCATGACACGCCACACGGAGATCTCTGGTATCAGAGAGTGCCTGGAACAGCAGCTGGGGCTCTAGTGCCAGCGCAGGAGCAACTTCCCATCCACCCTCCACGGAGTCCACCTGCCTGCATTTTGGTCCTTTTCCCTCCAAAAAAGATTTTTCCTTTTTTTCACTGAGAAACAGGCAGCAGACTGGTTACCCAAGCAGGGGGGAAAAAAATAAAAAGCCTTTTTTTTTTTTTTTTAACCGAACTGAATGAACATCTTCTGGGAAGTATAGATTTTGAACCTGAAAACTCTGTCTGTCTGTCTGTCTGTGTCCTAGTCCACAGAAAGAGCCACTAGCCCAGCCAGATGTCGTGCTCAGAATGGGGTGTTTTTGCCACTCATAGGCCTGCACAGTGCACTAGGGATTGGACAGCCTGAGACCCAAATGTTACATTGTAGATGGATTGTTTGCAGTTCTTGCTCCCCAGGACATTGGACAGTCTCAACTCCCCTACAGTCAGAAAAAAAGACTCTTGACAGCCTTAGAGCAAATGGAGTGGCAGGGAGATGGGAGAGTGTTGCATGTGTGGGCTGCTCATGCCTAGGTGTGTGTGGGGGGCCATGGCAGAGGCTGTATGGCGGCAAGGGGGCAGAAGGAGACTGGTTGAGAGGCAGACTGCAGGCAGGGGAGCCCCTGAGGGTTTGCAGGGCTGTGTGTGGGTGTGGTGGCAGGGGGTTAGGGCAGGTCCCCCTGCTGGATGGTGAGATGGCAGCTGGGCTGGCCCAGGTCCCCCAGGGCTGAAGGGCAGCAGCAGGGTGGCAGGAAAGTAGCACAGGGTGGCACAAAGTAGATGTTAGTTGGGGATCTGGGGGACAGGGGGCAAGGGGAAAGAGGGCATCCTTGAGGAGGTGTCTGGTCTCGAGAGTGGGGGGAGCTGGAGGCATGGAAGGTCCCAGGAATCAGGGACTGACAGGACCAGATACCTGCACCCACCCACTGGATAGAAGCTGCAGCAGCCAGAGCAGATGCCCTGGCTTGCCTGGGCCCAGAGTGAGTCCCTCTGAGGATGAGGAAGTTGAGGAGGAGGTGGAGGAAGAGGAGCAGGAGGAGGAGGAGGAGGAGGAGAGGATGAGGAGGAGGAGCCGAAGGAGGGCAGCTGTCAGTAGGCAATGGGATTAATAGAGGCCTCCACTACGGAGGCATGTGTCCAGGCAGGCACCCACCAAACCTCAGGGGCAGCTCTGGGCACCCAGGTACCTGGTGTGGGTATCTCTGGAGGGGACTGTCAGTCAGTCAGCAGGACTGTGTTCAGTGAACATGGTCGGACAGGGGCCTGGCGGCCCTTGGCCCCCAGCCATGGGCTGTCAGATGCCAGCCCCGAGGCCAGACACACCCCACTCTGCCCATAGTCATTGGCCCGGCCCACTTGCACCTGCTTTGGCCTGGGGCTCTGGCTCTGGTGGCTGGCCACCACCAGTTTTGGCCTGGGGCTCTGGGTCTGGTGGCTGGCCACAACCCCTCAGGTCAAGTTAAGGTTCGGGCTTATGGCTGCTGGTCAACTGGATGGGCGGGGTCCCCGCTACCTAGCAACCGCAGGAACCCTCTGTGATGTCCTAGCCCCCGGCATTGTGTGCTGGCCACACTGGCACTGGGCAGCCCACCTGCCCTGCCACTAGGTCAGGCAGCAGCGCCCAGACGCCAGGGCCCTGGCACACAGGGACGGAAGGATAGGAAGACAGTGCCGACCGACGAGGGACCTCAGGGCTGGCAGCCAAGAGAAGAAAGAAGGAGGTGTACCCAGGATCCAGGCAGCCCAGGCCAGAGCTGCCTGCATGCCTGCCTGCCTGCCTTCCTGGATGTCTGTATGCTGCCTATGTCCAGGTAGGTTTCTCAGGTCCCCTCCACTCCTGTCCTCTCCTGTCCTCTCCTCTCCTCTCCTGTCCTCTCCTCTCCTGTCCATCCTTTCCCCTCTCCTCTCCTCTGCACCTTGCTTCTCTCCTCTTGTCTGTCCTCTCTTCCGGGTGCCCTGCTCACCAGCTCCAGCACTCGTGATGGTTCTCCAGTGACCGCTGCTTGCAACCCCTTCCACCCCCTCCCTTCCTTGATGTGACCCAGCTCACAGGGTCACCGGCTCACCCCACCCACACCCACACCCGCCAACACATTCCCTGGTTCAGCCCCACTGCCCTATTCAGCCGAACTGGCCCCTTTGCAACCTACCTGTGCAGCGCTGATTGTCTTCATCATTCAAGGAGAGATCTCCTTTTGTACTTAGCTTGGTTGACTGGTGGATGGATGGATGATGGATGGATGGATGGATGGATGGATGGACACGTCAATGGATTGGTTTTGTACAGGCAAAGCACCATCTATAGGGGTAGCTGAGACCGCTGGTTTCAGAGCTCTAGTCTGCTGTCAAATGTAAAGCATTAATTTATCAATAACAAAATTGAATAAGTACATAAATAAATAAATAAATATAAAAACTGGGTTAAAACATACATGGCGTCTTTGCCTTTCTGAATATGGTTGCTGTGAGGATCTTAACAAGGAAAGCAGTGTCCTGAGTAGCCCCTTGAAATAGTGGAATATTTCATTTTCCTTTCTTTTTCTTTTTCTTTTTCTTCTTTTACTTTCTATGTTCTTGATTATTTATTGGAATAAATAGTCAGGAGTTGAGAGGGAAGGGAGGCACAGAGAGTTTGAGACACAGAGACACCTGCAGCACTTCTGCACCACTTGTAAAGATTTCCCCCGGCAGTTGGGGACCAGGGTCTTGAAGCCCAGTCCTCCTGCACTGTCACCTGAGTGCTTACCTGGGTGTGGCACCACCTGGTACCCTTGATGGGACACTTTTTTTTAGCAATGGAAAGAAATTCTCATGGCAAGGTAATAAATAAATGAAGAAATAAATAAAAGTGCATTGACATTAACTCAGTGGAAACACACAGGGACATATACATGTCTGCTACCTGTATTACTAATTCATTTATTTATTGATTGCCTCAAGGGCTTATTGCCACAGCTCAGTGCCTGCGGCACGAATAATCCACAGCTCCTGCACTGCATATTTTCCCCTTTCTCTGCCCTTGTTGCTTGGTCACTGTGGTGGTGGTTATTGTTGTTGTTGTTGTTACTGACCTTGCATCTGACAGAGAGAAAAGGAGAGAGGAGGGGAAATACAGAGTGGGGGGAGAAAGATAGAGCCCCTAAACATCTGCTTCACCCCCTTAAAGCGACTTCCCTGCAGGTGGGGGTCTGGGGGCCAGACCACAGATGCTTCCACCTGTCCCCTCTTTTCGCGATCGCCACAAGCCCTTAACACTATGACACACCGCCAAACATCCCTGGATTTACTTTATAAGGCGATATGACCTACCGAGTTTTGGATCCTCATTGTTTTCAGATTCCCACACAGGTGCAAGTGGTTTGTCATGATAGCCGCCAGGTGTGTGTTGTTTACAGTTTCGCACACAGGTGCAAGTGATTTGTCTTGATGTGCTTAGGAATATTTTTTTGTAGATTCGCACACAGGTGCACGTTGTTTGTCTTGATTGCGCCTAGGTTTTTTTTTTTTTTTTTTTTAGATTCGTACACAGGTGCAAGTGGTTTGTCTTGATTACCCATAGGTTTTTTTTTTTGAAGATTCGCACACAGGTGCAAGTGGTTTGTCTTGATTGCGCCTGGTTTTTTTTTTGTAGATTCACTCACAGGTGCAAGTGGTTTGTCTTGATTGTGCCTATGTTTTTTTTTTTTTTTGAAGATTCGCACACAGGTGCAAGTGGTTTGTCTTGATTACGCATAGGTTTTTTTTTTTTGAAGATTCGCAGAGAGGTGCAAGTGGTTTGTCTTGATTGCACCTAGGTTTTTTTTTGTAGATTCACACACAGGTGCAAGTGGTTTGTCTTGATTGTGCCTAGGTTTTTATTTTGAATATTACCACACAGGTGGAAGTGGTTTGTGTTGATTGCACCCAGGTGTGTGTTGTTTCTAGATTCGCACACAGGTGCAATTAGTTTGTCTTGATGGCGCCTAGGATGGTTTTTTTTTTTTTTTAGATTCGCACACAGGTGTAAGTGGTTTGTCTTGATTGCGCCTAGTTTTTGTTTTTTTTTTTGAAGATTCGCACACAGGTGCAAGTCGTTTGTCTTGATTGTGCCTAGGTTTTTTTTTTTTTTTGAAGATTCGCACACAGGTGCAAGTGGTTTGTCTATTTGCGCCCAGGTGTGTGTTGTTTCTAGATTCGCACACAGGTGCAATTGGTTTTTCTTGATTGTGCCTAGGATTGTTTTTATTTTAGATTTGCACACAGGTGCAAGTGGTTTGTCTTGATTGTGCCTAGTTTTTTATTTGAAGCTTCGCACACAGGTGCATGTGGTTTGTCTTGATTGCGACAAGGTTTTTTTTTTGTAGATTCACACACAGGTGCAATTGGTTGATCTTGATTCGGCCCAGGTGTGTGTTGTTTTTAGATTTGCACACAGTTGCAAGTTTTTTCACTTGAATGTGCCCAGGTGTGTGTTGTTTTCAGATTCCCACACAGGTGCAAGTGGTTTGTCATGATTGACCCCAATTGTGTGTTGTTTATAGTTTCGCACACAGGTGCAAGTTGTTTGAATTGATTGCGCCTAGGATTTTATTTTTTGTAGATTCGCACACAGGTTCAAGTGGTTTGTCTTCATTGCACCTAGGATTTTTTTTTTAGATTCTCACACAGGTGCAAGTGGCTTGTCTTGATTGCGCCCAGGTTTTTTTTTTTTTAAATTCGCACACAGGTGCAAGTGGTTTGTCTTGATTGAGCCCAGGTGTGTGTTGTTTGTAGATTCGCACACAGGTGCAATTGGTTTCTCTTGATTACGCCTTGATTTTTTTTGTTGTAGATTCGCACACAGGTGCAAGTGGTTTGTCTTGATTGTGCCTTGGTTTTTTTTTTTTTGAAGATTTGTACACAGGTGCAAGTGGTTTGTCTATATTGCGCCCAGGATTTTTTTTTTTTTTTTTAGATTCTCACACAGGTGCAAGTGGTTTGTCTTGATTGCGCCTAGGTATTTTTTTTTAGATTCGCACACAGGTGCAAGTGGTTTGTCTTGATTTTGCCCAGGTGTGTGTTGTTTGTAGATTCGCACACATGTGCAATTGGTTTCTCTTGATTACGCCTTGGTTTTTTTTGTTGTAGATTCTCACACGTGCAAGTGGTTTTTCTTGATTGTGCCTGTTTTTTTTTTTTTTTTGAAGATTCGCACACAGGTGCAAGTGGTTTGTCTTGATTGCGCCCAGGTATTGTTTTTTTTAGATTCGCACACAGGTGCAAGTGTTTTGTCTTGATTGAGCCCATGTGTGTGTTGTTTGTAGATTCGCACACAGGTGCAATTGGTTTCTCTTGGTTACGCCTTGGTTTTTTTTGTTGTAGATTCGCACATAGGTGCAAGTGGTTTGTCTTGATTGTGCCTACGTTTTTTTTTTTTTTTTGTAGATTCGCACACAGGTGCAAGTGGTTTGTCTTGATTCCGCCTAGGATTTTTTTTTTTGATTCTCACACACGTGCAAGTGGTTTGTCTTGATTGCGCCCAGGTGTGTGTTGATTGTAGATTCGCACACAAGTGCAATTGTTTTCTCTTGATTATGATTGGTTTTTTTTGTTGTAGATTCGCACACAGGTGCAAGTGGTTTGTCTTGATTGTGCCTATGTTTTTTTTGTGTGTAGATTCCCACACAGGTGCAAGTGGTTTGTCGTGATTGCGCCTAGGATTTTATTTTTAGATTCTCACACAGGTGCAAGTGGTTTGTCTTGATTGCGCCTAGGTTTTTTTTTTTTTTAGATTCTCACACAGGTGCAAGTGGTTTGTCTTGATTGCTCCTTGGTTTTTTTTTTTTTTTTTGAAGATTTGTACACAGGTGCAAGTGGTTTGTCTAGATTGCGCCTAGGATTTTTCTTTTTTTTTTTTTAGATTCTCAAACAGGTGCAAGTGGTTTGTCCTGATTGCGCCTATTTTTTTTTCTTTAGATTCGCACACAGGTGCAAGTGGTTGGTCTTGATTGCGCCCAGGTGTGTGTTGTTTGTAGATTCGCACACATATGCAATCGGTTTGTCTTGATTACACCTTGGTTTTTTTTGTTGTAGATTCGTACACGTGCAAGTCGTTTTTCTTGATTGTGCCGATGTTTTGTTTTTGAAGATTCTCACACATGTGCTAGTGGTTTGTCTTGATTGCGTCTAGTTTTTTTTTTTTTTTTGAGATTCGCACACAGGTGCAAGTGGTTTGTCTTGATTGCGCCTAGGCATTTTTTTCTAGATTCACACACAGGTGCAAGTGTTTTGTCTTGATTACCCATAGGTTTTTTTTTTGAAGATTCGCACACAGGTGCAAGTGGTTTGTCTTGATTGCGCCTAGGTTATTTTGTAGATTCACACACAGGTGCAAGTGTTTTGTCTTGATTGTGTCTAGGATTATTTTTGTAGATTCGCACACAGGTGCAAGTGGTTTGTCTTGATTGCGCCTAGTTTTTTTTTTTTTGTAGATTCGCACACAGGTGCAAGTGGTTTGTCTTGATTGTGCCTCGCCTTTTTTTTTTTTTTAGATTCGCACACAGGTGCAAGTGGTTTGACTTGATTGCGCCTTGTTTTTTTTTTTTTTTTTTTTTTTTGAAGATTTGCACACAGGTGCAAGTGGTTTGTCTTGATTGTGCCTATGTTTTTTTTTTTTTTTTTGTAGATTCGCACACAGGTGCAAGTGGTTTGTCTTGATTGCGCCTAGGATTTTTTTTTTGATTCTCACACAGGTGCAAGTGGTTTGTCTTGATTGCGCCCAGGTGTGTGTTGTTTGTAGATTCGCACACAGGTGCAATTGGTTTCTCTTGATTATGCCTTGGTTTTCTTTTTGTTGTAGATTCACACACGTGCAAGTGGTTTGTCTTGATTGTGCCTATGTTTTTTTTTTTTTGTAGATTCGCACACAGGTGCAAGTGGTTTGTCTTGATTGTGTCAATTTTTTTTTTTTGGAGATTCGCACACAGGAGCAAGTGGTTTGTCTTGATTACCCATAGGTTTTTGTTTTTTGAAGATTCGCACACAGGTGCAAGTGGTTTGTCTTGATTGCACCTAGGTTTTTTTTTGTAGATTCACACACAGGTGCAAGTAGTTTGTCTTGATTGTGCCTAGGTTTTTATTTTGAATATTAGCACACAGGTGGAAGTGGTTTGTGTTGATTGCACCCAGGTGTGTGTTGTTCTAGATTCGCACACAGGTGCAATTGGTTTGTCTTGATGGCGCCTAGGATTGTTTTTTTTTTTTTTTTTTAGATTCTCACACAGGTGTAAGTGGTTTGTCTTGATTGTGCCTAGTTTTTTTTTTTTTTTTTTTTGAAGTTTCGCACACAGGTGCAAGTCGTCTGTCTTGATTGAGCCTAGGTTTTATTTTTTTTTTTGAAGATTCGCACATAGGTGCAAGTTGTTTGTCTTGATTGCGCCCAGGTGTGTTTTGTTTGTAGATTCGCACACAGGTGAAATTGGTTTCTCTTGATTATGCCTTGGTTTTTTTTTCTTGTAGATTTGCACACAGTTGCAAGTGGTTTGTCTTGATTGTGCCTATTTTTTTTTGAAGCTTCGCACACAGGTGCAAATGGTTTGTCTTGATTGCGCCTAGGTTTTGTTTTTTGTAGATTCACACACAGGTGCAATTGGTTGATCTTGATTCCGCACAGGTGTGTGTTGTTTTTAGATTTGCACACAGTTGCAAGTGGTTTCACTTGAATGTGCCCAGGTGTGTGTTGTTTTCAGATTCCCACACAGGTGCCAGAGGTTTGTCATGATTGCCCCCAGGTGTGTGTTGTTTATAGTTTCGCACACAGGTGCAAGTTGTTTGAATTGATTGCGCCTAGGATTTTATTTTTTGTAGATTCGCACACAGGTGCAAGTGGTTTGTCTTGATTGCGCCTAGGATTTTTTTTTTTAGATTCTCACACAGGTGCAAGTGGTTTGTCTTGATTGCGCCCAGGTTTTTTTTTTTTTTTAGATTCACACACAGGTGCAAGTGGTTTGCCTTGATTGAGCCCAGGTGTGTGTTGTTTGTAGATTCGCACACAATTGCAATTGGTTTCTCTTGATTACGCCTTGGTTTTTTTTGTTGTAGATTCGCAACAGGTGCAAGTGGTTTGTCTTGATTGCGCCTAGCTTTTTTTTTTTTTATATTCGCAAACATGTGCAAGTGGTTTGTCTTGATTACGCCTTGGTTTTTTTTCTTTAATATTTGTACACAGGTGCAAGTGGTTTGTCTTGATTGCGCCTAGGATTTTTTTTTTTTTTAGATTATCACACAGGTGCAAGTGGTTTGTCTTGATTGCGCCTAGGTTTTTTTTTTTTATTCGCACACAGGTGTAAGTGGTTTGTCTTGATTGCACCTAGTTTTTTTTTTTTTCATAGATTCGCACACAGGTGCAAGTTGTTTGTCTTGATTGCGCCCAGGTTTTTTTTTTTTTTTTTTGAAGATTCGCACACAGGTGCAAGTTGTTTGTCTTGATTGCGCCCAGGTGTGTTTTGTTTGTAGATTCGCACACAGGTGAAATTGGTTTCTCTTGATTACGCCTTGGTTTTTTTTTCTTGTAGATTTGCACACAGTTGCAATTGGTTTGTCTTGATTGTGCCTATTTTTTTTGAAGCTTCGCACACAGGTGCAAATGGTTTGTCTTGACTGCGCCTAGGTTTTTGTTTTTTGTAGATTCACACACAGGTGCAATTGTTTGATCTTGATTCCGCACAGGTGTGTGTTGTTTTCAGATTCCCACACAGGTGCAAGTGGTTTGTCGTGATTGCCCCCAGGTGTGTGTTGTTTATAGGTTCGCACACAGGTGCAAGTTGTTTGAATTGATTGTGCCTAGGATTTTATTTTTTGTAGATTCGCACACAGGTGCAATTGGTTTCTCTTCATTACGCCTTGTTTTTTTTTTTTTTTATTTAAATTTTTAATTTAAGAAAGGATTAGTGAACAAAAGCATAAGGTAGGAGGGGTACAACTCCACACAATTCCCACCACCCAATCCCCATAACCCACCCTCTCCCATGATAGCCTTCCCATTCTCTAGCCCTCTGGGAGCATGGACCCCGGGTCGTTGAGGGTTGCAGAAGGTAGAGGGTCTGGCTTCTGTAATTGCTTCCCCGCTGAACATGGGCGTTGACTGGTCGGTCCATACTCCCAGTCTGCCTCTCTCTTTCCCTAGTAGGGTGTGTCTCTGGGGAAGCTGAGCTCCAGGACACATTGGTGGGGTCTTCAATCCAGGGAAGCCTAGCCAGCATCCTGGTGGCATCTGGAACCTGGTGATTGAAAAGAGAGTTAACATACAAAGCCAAACAATTTGTTGAGCAAACATGGATCCCAAGATTGGAATAGTGGATAGGAAGTGTTGGGGAGGTACTCACTGCAAACTCTAGTGTAATCCTGCTTTCAGGTATATATTTTGTAGTAGTTTATGGATACGTGTGCGCATACGCTCTCTCTCACAGAAACTGGTGTATGTCTAGGTTATGGGACTTTGTTAGAAAGTGAACTACCTGGGATGAAATTACGCCTTGGTTTTTTTGTTGTAGATTTGCAAACAGGTGCAAGTTGTTTGTCTTGATTGTGCCTATGCTTTTTTTTGAAGATTCGCACACCGGTGCAAGTGGTTTGTCTTGATTACGCATAGGTTTTTTTTTTTTTTTTGAAGATTCGCACAGAGGTGCAAGTGGTTTCTCTTGATTGCACCTAGGTTTTTTTTTGTAGATTCACACACAGGTGCAAGTGGTTTGTCTTGATTGTGCCTAGGTTTTTATTTTGAATATTAGCACACAGGTGCAAGTGGTTTGTGTTGATTGCACCCAGGTGTGTGTTGTTTCTAGATTCGCACACAGGTGCAATTGGTTTGTCTTGATGGCGCCTAGGATTGTTTTTTTTTTTTTAGATTCGCACACAGGTGTAAGTGGTTTGTCTTGATTGCGCCTAGTTTTTTTTTTTTTTTTGAAGATTCGCACACAGGTGCAAGTCGTTTGTCTTGATTGCGCCTAGGTTTTTTTTTTTTTTTTTTAAGATTCGCACACAGGTGCAAGTTGTTTGTCTTGATTGCGCCCAGGTGTGTTTTGTTTGTAGATTCGCACACAGGTGAAATTGGTTTCTCTTGATTATGCCTTGGTTTTTTTTTCTTGTAGATTTGCACACAGTTGCAAGTGGTTTGTCTTGATTGTGCCTATTTTTTTTTTGAAGCTTCGCAAACAGGTGCAAATGGTTTGTCTTGATTGCGCCTAGGTTTTTGTTTTTTGTAGATTCACACACAGGTGCAATTGGTTGATCTTGATTCTGCACAGGTGTGTGTTGTTTTTAGATATGCACACAGTTGCAAGTGGTTTCACTTGAATGTGCCCAGGTGTGTGTTGTTTTCAGATTCCCACACAGGTGCAAGTGGTTTGTCATGATTGCCCCCAGGTGTGTGTTGTTTATAGATTCGCACACAGGTGCAAGTTGTTTGAATTGATTGCGCCTAGGATTTTATTTTTTGTAGATTCGAGCACAGGTTCAAGTGGTTTGTCTTGATTGCGCCTAGGATTTTTTTTTTTAGATTCTCACACAGGTGCAAGTGGTTTGTCTTGATTGCGCCCAGATTTTTTTTTTTTTTTTAGATTCGCACACAGGTGCAAGTGGTTTGTCTCGATTGAGCCCAGGTGTGTGTTGTTTGTAGATTCGCACACAGGTGCAATTGGTTTCTCTTGATTACGCCTTGATTTTTTTTGTTGTAAATTCGCACACAGGTGCAAGTGGTTTGTCTTGATTGTGCCTATGTTTTTTTTTGTAGATTCGCACACAGGTGCAAGTGGTTTGTCTTGATTGCACCTAGGTTTTTTTTTTTTTTTGAAGATTCGCACACAGGTGCAAGTTGTTTGTCTTGATTGCGCCCAGGTGTGTTTTGTTTGTAGATTCGCACACAGATGAAATTGGTTTCTCTTGATTATGCCTTGGTTTTTTTTTTCTTGTAGATTTGCCCACAGTTGCAAGTGGTTTGTCTTGATTGTGCCTATTTTTTTTTTTGAAGCTTCGCACACAGGTGCAAATGGTTTGTCTTTATTGCGCCTAGGTTTTTGTTTTTTGTAGATTCACACACAGGTGCAATTGGTTGATCTTGATTCGGCCCAGGTGTGTGTTGTTTTTAGATTTGCACACAGTTGCAAGTGGTTTTACTTGAATGTGCCCAGTTGTGTGTTGTTTTCAGATTCCCACACAGGTGCAAGTGGTTTGTCATGATTGACCCCAATTGTGTGTTGTTTATAGTTTCGCACACAGATGCAAGTGGTTTGAATTGATTGCGCCTAGGATTTTATTTTTTGTAGATTCGCACACAGGTTCAAGTGGTTTGTCTTGATTGCGCCTAGGGTTTTTTTTTTTAGATTCTCACACAAGTGCAAGTGGTTTGGCTTGATTGAGCCCAGGTGTGTGTTGTTTGTAGATTCGCACACAGGTGCAATTGGTTTCTCTTGATTACGCCTTGATTTTTTTTGTTGTAGATTCGCACACAGGTCCAAGTGGTTTGTCTTGATTGTGCCTATGTTTTTTTTTTTTTTGTAGATTCGCACACAGGTGCAAGTGGTTTGTCTTGATTGCGCCTTGGTTTTTTTTTTTTTTTGAAGATTTGTACACAGGTGCAAGTGGTTTGTCTAGATTGCGCCCAGGATTTTTTTTTTTTTTTTTAGATTCTCAAGCAGGTGCAAGTGGTTTGTCTTGATTGCGCCTAGGTTTTTTTTTTTTAGATTCGCACACAGGTGCAAGTGGTTTGTCTTGATTGCGCCCAGGTATTTTTTTTTTTAGATTCGCACACAGGTGCAAGTGGTTTGTCTTGATTGTGCCCAGGTGTGTGTTGTTTGTAGATTCGCACACATGTGCAATTGGTTTCTCTTGATTACGCCTTGGTTTTTTTTGTTGTAGTTTCGCACACGTGCAAGTGGTTTTTCTTGATTGTGCCTGTTTTTTTTTTTTTGAAGATTCGCACACAGGTGCAAGTGGTTTGTCTTGATTGCGCCCAGGTATTTTTTTTTTTTAGATTCGCACACAGGTGCACGTGTTTTGTCTTGATTGAGCCCAGGTGTGTGCTGTTTGTAGATTCGCACACAGGTGAAATTGGTTTCTCTTGATTACGCCTTGGTTTTTTCTGTTGTAGATTCGCACATAGGTGCAAGTGGTTTGTCTTGATTGTGCCTATGTTTTTTTTTTGTAGATTCGCACACAGGTGCAAGTGGTTTGTCTTCATTGCGCCTAGGATTTTTTTTTTTTTTAGATTCTCACACACGTGCAAGTGGTTTGTCTTGATTGCGCCTCGGTTTTTTTTTTTTTTGAAGATTCGCACACAGGTGCAAGTGGTTTGTCTTGATTGCGCTCAGGTGTGTGTTGTTTGTAGATTCGCACACAGGTGCAATTGGTTTCTCTTGATTATGACTTGGTTTTTTTTGTTGTAGATTCGCACAAAGGTGCAAGTGGTTTGTCTTGTTTGTGCCTATGTTTTTTTTTTTTGAAGATTCGCACCCAGGTGCAAGTGGTTTGCCTTGATAGCGCCTACGTTTTTGTTTCTTGAAGATTCACACACAGGTGCAATTGGTTGATATTGATTCCGCCCAGGTGTGTGTTGTTTTTTATTTGCACACAGTCGCAAGTGGTTTCTCTTGAATGTGCTCAGGTGTGACTTGTTTTCAGATTCCCACACAGGTGCAAGTGGTTTGTCTTGATTGCGCCTATGTTTTTTTTTTTTTTAGATTCGCACACATGTGCAAGTGGTTTGTCTTGATTACGCCTAGTTTTTTTTTTTTTTTTTTTGAGATTCGCACACAGGTGCAAGTGGTTTGTCTTGATTTCGCCTAGGTTTTTTTTCTGTAGATTCACACACAGGTGCAAGTGGTTTGTCTTGATTATGCATAGGTTTTTTTTTTTTGAAGATTCGCACACAGGTGCAAGTGGTTTGTCTTGATTGCGCCTATTTTTTTTTTTTTGAAGATTCGCACACAGGTGCAAGTGTTTTGTCTTGATTGCGCCTAGGCTTTTTTTTTTTTTTTTAGATTCGCACACAGGTTCAAGTGGTTTGACTTGATTGCGCCTTTTTTTTTAATGAAGATTTGCACATAGGTGCAAGTGTTTTGTCCTGATTTCGCCAGCATTTTTTTTTTCGATTCGCACACAGGTGTAAGTGGTTTGTATTGATTGCGCCCAGGTGTGTGTTGTTTGTAGATTCGCACACAGGTGAAATTGGTTTCTCTCGATTACGCCTTGGTTTTCTTTGTTGTAGATTCGCACAAGATGCAAGTGGTTTTTCTTGATTGTGCCTATGTTTTTTTTTTTTTGTAGATTCGCACACAGGTGCAAGTGGTTTGTCCTGATTGCTCCTAGGATTTTTTTCTTAGACTCTCACACAGGTGCAAGTGGTTTGTCTTGATTGCGCCTAAGTTTTTTTTTTTTGAAGATTCGCACTCAGGTGCAAGTGGTTTGTCTTCAATGCGCCCAGGTGTGTGTTGTTTGTAGATTTGCACACAGGTGAAATTGCTTTCTCTTGATTACGCCTTGGTTTTTTTTGTTGTAGATTCGCACACAAGTGCAAGTGGTCTGTCTTGATTGAGCCTAGGATTTTTTTTTTTTAGACTCGCACTCAGGTGCAAGTGATTTGTCTTGATTGCGCCTTGTTTTTTTTTTTTTTTTTTGAAGTTCACACAGAGGTTCAAGTGGTTTGTGTTGATTGCGCCTAGCATTTTTTTTTAAGATTCTCACACAGGTGCAAGTGGTTTGTCTTGATTGCACCTAGGTTTTTTTTTTTTTTGAAGATTCGCACACAGGTGCAAATGGTTTGTCTTGATTGCGCCTAGGTTTTTGTTTATGTAGATTCACACACAGGTGCAATTGGTTGATCTTGATTCTGCCCAGGTGTGTGTTGTTTTTAGATTTGCACACAGTTGCAAGTGGTTTCACTTGAATGTGCCCAGGTGTGTGTTGTTTTCAGATTCCCACACAGGTGCAAGTGGTTTGTCATGATTGCCCCTAGGTGTGTGTTGTTTATAGTTATGCACACAGGTGCAAGAGGTTTTTCTTGATTGCGCCTAGTTTTTTTTTTTTTTTTTGAAGATTCGCACACAGGTGCAAGTGGTTTGTCTTGATTGCGCCTAGGCTTTTTTTTTTTTTTTTTTTTTTAGATTCGCACACAGGTGAAAGTGGTTTGACTTGACTGCGCCTTTTTTTTTTTTTTTTGAAGATTTTCACATAGGTGCAAGTGCTTTGTCTTGATCGCGGCTTTTTTTTTTTTTTTTTTTTTTTGGAGATTCGCACACAGTTTCAAGTGGTTTCTAGTGATTGCGCCTAGGTTTTTTTTTTGTAGATTCACACAGAGGTGCTAGTGGTTTGTCTTGATTGCGCCCAGGTGTGTGTTGTTTCTAGATTCGCACACAGGTGCAACTGATTTCTCTTGATTACGCCTTGGTTTTTTTTTGTTGTAGATTCGCACACAGGTGCAAATGGTTTGTCTTGATTGCGCCTAGGTTTTTGTTTATGTAGATTCACACACAGGTGCAATTGGTTGATCTTGATTCTGCCCAGGTGTGTGTTGTTTTTAGATTTGCACACAGTTGCAAGTGGTTTCACTTGAATGTGCCCAGGTGTGTGTTGTTTTCAGATTCCCACACAGGTGCAAGTGGTTTGTCATGATTGCCCCTAGGTGTGTGTTGTTTATAGTTATGCACACAGGTGCAAGAGGTTTTTCTTGATTGCGCCTAGTTTTTTTTTTTTTTTGAAGATTCGCACACAGGTGCAAGTGGTTTGTCTTGATTGCGCCTAGGCTTTTTTTTTTTTTTTTTTTTTTTAGATTCGCACACAGGTGAAAGTGGTTTGACTTGACTGCGCCTTTTTTTTTTTTTTTGAAGATTTTCACATAGGTGCAAGTGGTTTGTCTTGATCGCGGCTTGTTTTTTTTTTTTTTTTTTTTTTTGGAGATTCGCACACAGTTTCAAGTGGTTTCTAGTGATTGCGCCTAGGTTTTTTTTTGTAGATTCACACAGAGGTGCTAGTGGTTTGTCTTGATTGCGCCCAGGTGTGTGTTGTTTCTAGATTCGCACACAGGTGCAACTGATTTCTCTTGATTACGCCTTGGTTTTTTTTTGTTGTAGATTCGCACACAGGTGCAAGTGGTTAGTCTTGATTGTGCCTATGTTTTTTTTTGAAGATTCGCACACAGGAGCAATTTATTTGTCTTGTTTGCGCCTAGTTTTTTTTTTTTTTTTTTTGGAGATTCGCACACAGGTGCAAGTGTTTTGTCTTGATTGCGCCTAGGTTTTTTTTTTTTTTTAGATTCGCACACAGGTGCAATTGGTTTGTTTTGATTGCTCCTTGGTTTTTTTTTTTTTTGAAGATTTGTACACAGGTGCAAGTGGTTTGTCTTGATTGCGCCTAGGTTTTTTTTTTTTTTGTAGATTCACACACAGGTGCAAGTGGTTTGAATTGATTGCACCTAGGATTTTATTTTTTGGAGATTCGCACACAGGTGCAAGTGGTTTGTCTTGATTGAGCCTAGGATTTTTTTTTTAGATTCTCACACATTTGCAAGTGGTTTGTCTTGATTGCGCCTTGGTATTTTTTTTGTAGATTCACACACGGTGCAAGTGGTTTGTCTTGATTGCGCCTAGGATTTTTATTTTTAGATCCTCACACAGTTGCAAGTGGTTTGTCTTGATTGCGTCTTTTTTTTTTTTTTTTGTAGGTTTGTACACAGGTGCAAGTGGTTTGTCTTGATTGCGCCTTGGATTTTTTTTTTTTTAGATTCTCACACAGGTGCAAGTGGTTTGTCTTGATTGCGCCTAGGTTTTTATTTTTTTTTTTAGATTCGCACACAGGTGCAAGTGGTTTGTCTTGATTGCGCCCAGGTGTGTGTTGTTTGTATATTCGCACATAGGTGCAATTGTTTTCTCTTGATTACGCCTGGGTTTTGTTTGTCGTAGATTCGCATACAGGTGCAAGTGGTTTGTCTTGATGCGTTTTGGTTTTTTTTTTTTTTGAAGATTCGCACACAGGTGCAAGTGGTTTGTCTTGATTGCGCCTAGGATTTTTGTTTTTAGATTCTCACACAGGTGCGAGTGGTTTGTCTTGATTGCGCCGAGGTTTTTTTTTTTTTTTTTTGAAGATTCGCACACAGGTGCAAGTGGTTTGTCTTGATTGTGCCTAGGATTTTTTTTTCGATTCCCACACAGGTGCAAGTGGTTTGTGTTGATTGCGCCTAGGTTTTTTTTTTTTTTCGATTCGCACACAGGTGCAAGTGGTTTGTCTTGATTGTACCTAGGTTTTTTTTTTTTTTGTAGATTCACACACAGGTGCAAGTGGTTTGTCTTGATTATGCATAGGTTTTTTTTTTTTGAAGATTCGAACACAGGTGCAAGTGGTTTGTCTTGATTGCGCCTAGGTTTTTTTGTAGATTCACACACAAGTGAAAGTGGTTTGTCTTTATTGCGCCTAGCATTTTTTTTTAGATTCGCAAACAGGTGCAAGTGGTTTGTCTGATTGTGCCTATTTTTTTTGGAAGCTTCGCACACAGGTGAAAGTGGTTTGTCTTGATTGCGCCTAGGTTTTTGTTTTTTGTAGATTCACACACAGTTGCAATTGGTTGATCTTGATTCGGCCCAGGTGTGTGTTGTTTTTAGATTTGCACACAGGTGCAATTGGTTTCTCTTGATTACGCCTTGATTTTTTTTGTTGTAGATTCGCACACAGGTGCAAGTGGTTTGTCTTGATTGTGCCTATGTTTTTTTTTTTTTTTGTAGATTCGCACACAGGTGCAATTGGTTTGTCTTGATTGCGCCTTGGTTTTTTTTTTTTTTTTGAAGATTTGTACACAGGTGCAAGTGGTTTGTCTAGATTGGACCCAGGATTTTTTTTTTTAGATTCCCACACAGGTGCAAGTGGTTTGTCTTGATTGCGCATAGGAATTTTTTTTTTAGATTCGCACACAGGTGCAAGTGATTTGTCTTGATTGCGCCCAGGTGTGTGTTGTTTGTAGATTCGCACACATATGCAATCGGTTTCTCTTGATTACACCTTGGTTTTTTTTGTTGTAGATTCGTACACGTGCAAGTGGTTTTTCTTGATTGTGCCGATGTTTTGTTTTTGAAGATTCTCACACATGTGCAAGTGGTTTGTCTTGATTGCGTCTAGTTTTTTTTTTATTTTTTTTATTTTTTTGGAGATTCGCTCACAGGTGCAAGTGGTTTGTCTTGATTGCGCCTAGGCATTTTTTTCTAGATTCACACACAGGTGCAAGTGTTTTGTCTTGATTACCCGTAGGTTTTTTTTTTTTTTTTTGAAGATTCGCACACAGGTGCAAATGGTTTGTCTTGATTGAGCCTAGGTTATTTTGTAGATTCACACACAGGTGCAAGTGTTTTGTCTTGATTGTGTCTAGGATTATTTTTGTAGATTCGCACACAGGTGCAAGTGGTTTGTCTTGATTGCGCCTAGTTTTTTTTTTTTTTTTTGGAGATTCGCACACAGGTGCAAGTGGTTTGTCTTGATTGTGCCTCGGCCTTTTTTTTTTTTAGATTCGCAAGTGGTTTGACTTGATTGCGCCTTGTTTTTTTTTCTTTTTTTGAAGATTTGCACACAGGTGGAAGTGTTTTGTCTTGATTGCGCCTAGGATTTTTTTTTTCGATTCGCACACAGGTGAAAGTGGTTTGTCTTGATTGCGCCTAGCATTTTTCTTTTTTAGATTCACACACAGGTGCAATTGGTTTCTCTTCATTACGCCTTGGTTTTTTTGTTGTAGATTTGCAAACAGGTGCAAGTTGTTTGTCTTGATTGTGCCTATGCTTTTTTTTGAAGATTCGCACACAGGTGCAAGTGGTTTGTCTTGATTACGCATAGGTTTTTTTTTTTTTGAAGATTCGCACAGAGGTGCAAGTGGTTTCTCTTTATTGCACCTAGGTTTTTTTTTTTGTAGATTCACACACAGGTGCAAGTGGTTTGACTTGATTGTGCCTAGGTTTTTATTTTGAATATTAGCACACAGGTGCAAGTGGTTTGTGTTGATTGCACCCAGGTATGTGTTGTTTCTAGATTCGCACACAGGTGCAATTAGTTTGTCTTGATGGCGCCTAGGATTGTTTTTTTTTTTTTAGATTCGCACACAGGTGTAAGTGGTTTGTCTTGATTGCGCCTAGTTTTTTTTTTTTTTGAAGATTCGCACACAGGTGCAAGTCGTTTGTCTTGATTGCGCCTAGGTTTTTTTTTTTTTTTTTAGATTCGCACACAGGTGCAAGTGGTTTGTCTCGATTGAGCCCAGGTGTGTGTTGTTTGTAGATTCGCACACAGGTGCAATTGGTTTCTCTTGATTACGCCTTGATTTTTTTTGTTGTAAATTCGCACACAGGTGCAAGTGGTTTGTCTTGATTGTGCCTATGTTTTTTTTTGTAGATTCGCACACAGGTGCAAGTGGTTTGTCTTGATTGCACCTAGGTTTTTTTTTTTTTTTTGAAGATTCGCACACAGGTGCAAGTTGTTTGTCTTGATTGCGCCCAGGTGTGTTTTGTTTGTAGATTCGCACACAGATGAAATTGGTTTCTCTTGATTATGCCTTGGTTTTTTTTTTCTTGTAGATTTGCCCACAGTTGCAAGTGGTTTGTCTTGATTGTGCCTATTTTTTTTTTTGAAGCTTCGCACACAGGTGCAAATGGTTTGTCTTTATTGCGCCTAGGTTTTTGTTTTTTGTAGATTCACACACAGGTGCAATTGGTTGATCTTGATTCGGCCCAGGTGTGTGTTGTTTTTAGATTTGCACACAGTTGCAAGTGGTTTTACTTGAATGTGCCCAGTTGTGTGTTGTTTTCAGATTCCCACACAGGTGCAAGTGGTTTGTCATGATTGACCCCAATTGTGTGTTGTTTATAGTTTCGCACACAGATGCAAGTGGTTTGAATTGATTGCGCCTAGGATTTTATTTTTTGTAGATTCGCACACAGGTTCAAGTGGTTTGTCTTGATTGCGCCTAGGGTTTTTTTTTTAGATTCTCACACAAGTGCAAGTGGTTTGGCTTGATTGAGCCCAGGTGTGTGTTGTTTGTAGATTCGCACACAGGTGCAATTGGTTTCTCTTGATTACGCCTTGATTTTTTTTGTTGTAGATTCGCACACAGGTCCAAGTGGTTTGTCTTGATTGTGCCTATGTTTTTTTTTTTTTTGTAGATTCGCACACAGGTGCAAGTGGTTTGTCTTGATTGCGCCTTGGTTTTTTTTTTTTTGAAGAAGATTTGTACACAGGTGCAAGTGGTTTGTCTAGATTGCGCCCAGGATTTTTTTTTTTTTTTAGATTCTCAAGCAGGTGCAAGTGGTTTGTCTTGATTGCGCCTAGGTTTTTTTTTTTTTAGATTCGCACACAGGTGCAAGTGGTTTGTCTTGATTGCGCCCAGGTATTTTTTTTTTTAGATTCGCACACAGGTGCAAGTGGTTTGTCTTGATTGTGCCCAGGTGTGTGTTGTTTGTAGATTCGCACACATGTGCAATTGGTTTCTCTTGATTACGCCTTGGTTTTTTTTGTTGTAGTTTCGCACACGTGCAAGTGGTTTTTCTTGATTGTGCCTGTTTTTTTTTTTTGAAGATTCGCACACAGGTGCAAGTGGTTTGTCTTGATTGCGCCCAGGTATTTTTTTTTTTAGATTCGCACACAGGTGCACGTGTTTTGTCTTGATTGAGCCCAGGTGTGTGCTGTTTGTAGATTCGCACACAGGTGAAATTGGTTTCTCTTGATTACGCCTTGGTTTTTTCTGTTGTAGATTCGCACATAGGTGCAAGTGGTTTGTCTTGATTGTGCCTATGTTTTTTTTTTGTAGATTCGCACACAGGTGCAAGTGGTTTGTCTTCATTGCGCCAAGTTTTTTTTTTTTTTTAGATTCTCACACATGTGCAAGTGGTTTGTCTTGATTGCGCCTCGGTTTTTTTTTTTTTTGAAGATTCGCACACAGGTGCAAGTGGTTTGTCTTGATTGCGCTCAGGTGTGTGTTGTTTGTAGATTCGCACACAGGTGCAATTGGTTTCTCTTGATTATGACTTGGTTTTTTTTGTTGTAGATTCGCACAAAGGTGCAAGTGGTTTGTCTTGTTTGTGCCTATGTTTTTTTTTTTGAAGATTCGCACCCAGGTGCAAGTGGTTTGCCTTGATAGCGCCTACGTTTTTGTTTCTTGAAGATTCACACACAGGTGCAATTGGTTGATATTGATTCCGCCCAGGTGTGTGTTGTTTTTTATTTGCACACAGTCGCAAGTGGTTTCTCTTGAATGTGCTCAGGTGTGACTTGTTTTCAGATTCCCACACAGGTGCAAGTGGTTTGTCTTGATTGCGCCTATGTTTTTTTTTTTTTTAGATTCGCACACAGGTGCAAGTGGTTTGTCTTGATTACGCCTAGTTTTTTTTTTTTTTTTTTTGAGATTCGCACACAGGTGCAAGTGGTTTGTCTTGATTTCGCCTAGGTTTTTTTTTGTAGATTCACACACAGGTGCAAGTGGTTTGTCTTGATTATGCATAGGTTTTTTTTTTTTGAAGATTCGCACACAGGTGCAAGTGGTTTGTCTTGATTGCGCCTATTTTTTTTTTTTTTTGAAGATTCGCACACAGGTGCAAGTGTTTTGTCTTGATTGCGCCTAGGCTTTTTTTTTTTTTTTTAGATTCGCACACAGGTTCAAGTGGTTTGACTTGATTGCGCCTTTTTTTTTAATGAAGATTTGCACATAGGTGCAAGTGTTTTGTCCTGATTTCGCCAGCATTTTTTTTTTCGATTCGCACACAGGTGTAAGTGGTTTGTATTGATTGCGCCCAGGTGTGTGTTGTTTGTAGATTCGCACACAGGTGAAATTGGTTTCTCTTGATTACGCCTTGGTTTTCTTTGTTGTAGATTCGCACAAGATGCAAGTGGTTTTTCTTGATTGTGCCTATGTTTTTTTTTTTTTTTGTAGATTCGCACACAGGTGCAAGTGGTTTGTCCTGATTGCTCCTAGGATTTTTTTCTTAGACTCTCACACAGGTGCAAGTGGTTTGTCTTGATTGCGCCTAAGTTTTTTTTTTTTGAAGATTCGCACTCAGGTGCAAGTGGTTTGTCTTCAATGCGCCCAGGTGTGTGTTGTTTGTAGATTTGCACACAGGTGAAATTGCTTTCTCTTGATTACGCCTTGGTTTTTTTTTGTTGTAGATTCGCACACAAGTGCAAGTGGTCTGTCTTGATTGAGCCTAGGATTTTTTTTTTTTAGACTCGCACTCAGGTGCAAGTGATTTGTCTTGATTGCGCCTTGTTTTTTTTTTTTTTTTTTTTTGAAGTTCACACAGAGGTTCAAGTGGTTTGTGTTGATTGCGCCTAGCATTTTTTTTTAAGATTCTCACACAGGTGCAAGTGGTTTGTCTTGATTGCACCTAGGTTTTTTTTTTTTTTTGAAGATTCGCACACAGGTGCAAATGGTTTGTCTTGATTGCGCCTAGGTTTTTGTTTATGTAGATTCACACACAGGTGCAATTGGTTGATCTTGATTCTGCCCAGGTGTGTGTTGTTTTTAGATTTGCACACAGTTGCAAGTGGTTTCACTTGAATGTGCCCAGGTGTGTGTTGTTTTCAGATTCCCACACAGGTGCAAGTGGTTTGTCATGATTGCCCCTAGGTGTGTGTTGTTTATAGTTATGCACACAGGTGCAAGAGGTTTTTCTTGATTGCGCCTAGTTTTTTTTTTTTTTTTTTGAAGATTTGCACACAGGTGCAAGTGGTTTGTCTTGATTGCGCCTAGGCTTTTTTTTTTTTTTTTTTTTTTAGATTCGCACACAGGTGAAAGTGGTTTGACTTGACTGCGCCTTTTTTTTTTTTTTGAAGATTTTCACATAGGTGCAAGTGGTTTGTCTTGATCGCGGCTTGTTTTTTTTTTTTGGAGATTCGCACACAGTTTCAAGTGGTTTCTAGTGATTGCGCCTAGGTTTTTTTTTGTAGATTCACACAGAGGTGCTAGTGGTTTGTCTTGATTGCGCCCAGGTGTGTGTTGTTTCTAGATTCGCACACAGGTGCAACTGATTTCTCTTGATTACGCCTTGGTTTTTTTTTGTTGTAGATTCGCACACAGGTGCAAGTGGTTAGTCTTGATTGTGCCTATGTTTTTTTTTGAAGATTCGCACACAGGAGCAATTTATTTGTCTTGTTTGCGCCTAGTTTTTTTTTTTTTTTTTTTGGAGATTCGCACACAGGTGCAAGTGTTTTATCTTGATTGCGCCTAGGTTTTTTTTTTTTTTTTAGATTCGCACACAGGTGCAAATGGTTTGTTTTGATTGCTCCTTGGTTTTTTTTTTTTTTTTGAAGATTTGTACACAGGTGCAAGTGGTTTGTCTTGATTGCGCCTAGGTTTTTTTTTTTTTGTAGATTCACACACAGGTGCAAGTGGTTTGAATTGATTGCACCTAGGATTTTATTTTTTGGAGATTCGCACACAGGTGCAAGTGGTTTGTCTTGATTGAGCCTAGGATTTTTTTTTTAGATTCTCACACATTTGCAAGTGGTTTGTCTTGATTGCGCCTTGGTATTTTTTTTGTAGATTCACACACGGTGCAAGTGGTTTGTCTTGATTGCGCCTAGGATTTTTATTTTTAGATCCTCACACAGTTGCAAGTGGTTTGTCTTGATTGCGTCTTTTTTTTTTTTTTTTTTGTAGGTTTGTACACAGGTGCAAGTGGTTTGTCTTGATTGCGCCTTGGATTTTTTTTTTTTAGATTCTCACACAGGTGCAAGTGGTTTGTCTTGATTGCGCCTAGGTTTTTATTTTTTTTTTTAGATTCGCACACAGGTGCAAGTGGTTTGTCTTGATTGCGCCCAGGTGTGTGTTGTTTGTATATTCGCACATAGGTGCAATTGTTTTCTCTTGATTACGCCTGGGTTTTGTTTGTCGTAGATTCGCATACAGGTGCAAGTGGTTTGTCTTGATGCGTTTTGGTTTTTTTTTTTTTGAAGATTCGCACACAGGTGCAAGTGGTTTGTCTTGATTGCGCCTAGGATTTTTGTTTTTAGATTCTCACACAGGTGCGAGTGGTTTGTCTTGATTGCGCCGAGGTTTTTTTTTTTTTTTTTTTGAAGATTCGCACACAGGTGCAAGTGGTTTGTCTTGATTGTGCCTAGGATTTTTTTTTCGATTCCCACACAGGTGCAAGTGGTTTGTGTTGATTGCGCCTAGGTTTTTTTTTTTTTTTCGATTCGCACACAGGTGCAAGTGGTTTGTCTTGATTGTACCTAGGTTTTTTTTTTTTTGTAGATTCACACACAGGTGCAAGTGGTTTGTCTTGATTATGCATAGGTTTTTTTTTTTTGAAGATTCGAACACAGGTGCAAGTGGTTTGTCTTGATTGCGCCTAGGTTTTTTTGTAGATTCACACACAAGTGAAAGTGGTTTGTCTTTATTGCGCCTAGCATTTTTTTTTAGATTCGCAAACAGGTGCAAGTGGTTTGTCTGATTGTGCCTATTTTTTTTGGAAGCTTCGCACACAGGTGAAAGTGGTTTGTCTTGATTGCGCCTAGGTTTTTGTTTTTTGTAGATTCACACACAGTTGCAATTGGTTGATCTTGATTCGGCCCAGGTGTGTGTTGTTTTTAGATTTGCACACAGGTGCAATTGGTTTCTCTTGATTACGCCTTGATTTTTTTTGTTGTAGATTCGCACACAGGTGCAAGTGGTTTGTCTTGATTGTGCCTATGTTTTTTTTTTTTTTTGTAGATTCGCACACAGGTGCAATTGGTTTGTCTTGATTGCGCCTTGGTTTTTTTTTTTTTTTTGAAGATTTGTACACAGGTGCAAGTGGTTTGTCTAGATTGGACCCAGGATTTTTTTTTTTTAGATTCCCACACAGGTGCAAGTGGTTTGTCTTGATTGCGCATAGGAATTTTTTTTTTTAGATTCGCACACAGGTGCAAGTGATTTGTCTTGATTGCGCCCAGGTGTGTGTTGTTTGTAGATTCGCACACATATGCAATCGGTTTCTCTTGATTACACCTTGGTTTTTTTTGTTGTAGATTCGTACACGTGCAAGTGGTTTTTCTTGATTGTGCCGATGTTTTGTTTTTGAAGATTCTCACACATGTGCAAGTGGTTTGTCTTGATTGCGTCTAGTTTTTTTTTATTTTTTTTATTTTTTTGGAGATTCGCTCACAGGTGCAAGTGGTTTGTCTTGATTGCGCCTAGGCATTTTTTTCTAGATTCACACACAGGTGCAAGTGTTTTGTCTTGATTACCCGTAGGTTTTTTTTTTTTTTTTTGAAGTTCACACAGAGGTTCAAGTGGTTTGTGTTGATTGCGCCTAGCATTTTTTTTTAAGATTCTCACACAGGTGCAAGTGGTTTGTCTTGATTGCACGTAGGTTTTTTTTTTTTTTGAAGATTCGCACACAGGTGCAAATGGTTTGTCTTGATTGCGCCTAGGTTTTTGTTTATGTAGATTCACACACAGGTGCAATTGGTTGATCTTGATTCTGCCCAGGTGTGTGTTGTTTTTAGATTTGCACACAGTTGCAAGTGGTTTCACTTGAATGTGCCCAGGTGTGTGTTGTTTTCAGATTCCCACACAGGTGCAAGTGGTTTGTCATGATTGCCCCTAGGTGTGTGTTGTTTATAGTTATGCACACAGGTGCAAGAGGTTTTTCTTGATTGCGCCTAGTTTTTTTTTTTTTTTTTTGAAGATTCGCACACAGGTGCAAGTGGTTTGTCTTGATTGCGCCTAGGCTTTTTTTTTTTTTTTTTTTTTTTAGATTCGCACACAGGTGAAAGTGGTTTGACTTGACTGCGCCTTTTTTTTTTTTTTTTGAAGATTTTCACATAGGTGCAAGTGGTTTGTCTTGATCGCGGCTTGTTTTTTTTTTTTTTTTTTTTTTTTTGGAGATTCGCACACAGTTTCAAGTGGTTTCTAGTGATTGCGCCTAGGTTTTTTTTTGTAGATTCACACAGAGGTGCTAGTGGTTTGTCTTGATTGCGCCCAGGTGTGTGTTGTTTCTAGATTCGCACACAGGTGCAACTGATTTCTCTTGATTACGCCTTGGTTTTTTTTTGTTGTAGATTCGCACACAGGTGCAAGTGGTTAGTCTTGATTGTGCCTATGTTTTTTTTTGAAGATTCGCACACAGGAGCAATTTATTTGTCTTGTTTGCGCCTAGTTTTTTTTTTTTTTTTTTTTGGAGATTCGCACACAGGTGCAAGTGTTTTGTCTTGATTGCGCCTAGGTTTTTTTTTTTTTTTAGATTCGCACACAGGTGCAAATGGTTTGTTTTGATTGCTCCTTGGTTTTTTTTTTTTTTTGAAGATTTGTACACAGGTGCAAGTGGTTTGTCTTGATTGCGCCTAGGTTTTTTTTTTTTTGTAGATTCACACACAGGTGCAAGTGGTTTGAATTGATTGCACCTAGGATTTTATTTTTTGGAGATTCGCACACAGGTGCAAGTGGTTTGTCTTGATTGAGCCTAGGATTTTTTTTTTAGATTCTCACACATTTGCAAGTGGTTTGTCTTGATTGCGCCTTGGTATTTTTTTTGTAGATTCACACACGGTGCAAGTGGTTTGTCTTGATTGCGCCTAGGATTTTTATTTTTAGATCCTCACACAGTTGCAAGTGGTTTGTCTTGATTGCGTCTTTTTTTTTTTTTTGTAGGTTTGTACACAGGTGCAAGTGGTTTGTCTTGATTGCGCCTTGGATTTTTTTTTTTTAGATTCTCACACAGGTGCAAGTGGTTTGTCTTGATTGCGCCTAGGTTTTTATTTTTTTTTTTTAGATTCGCACACAGGTGCAAGTGGTTTGTCTTGATTGCGCCCAGGTGTGTGTTGTTTGTATATTCGCACATAGGTGCAATTGTTTTCTCTTGATTACGCCTGGGTTTTGTTTGTCGTAGATTCGCATACAGGTGCAAGTGGTTTGTCTTGATGCGTTTTGGTTTTTTTTTTTTTTGAAGATTCGCACACAGGTGCAAGTGGTTTGTCTTGATTGCGCCTAGGATTTTTGTTTTTAGATTCTCACACAGGTGCGAGTGGTTTGTCTTGATTGCGCCGAGGTTTTTTTTTTTTTTTTTTGAAGATTCGCACACAGGTGCAAGTGGTTTGTCTTGATTGTGCCTAGGATTTTTTTTTCGATTCCCACACAGGTGCAAGTGGTTTGTGTTGATTGCGCCTAGGTTTTTTTTTTTTTTTCGATTCGCACACAGGTGCAAGTGGTTTGTCTTGATTGTACCTAGGTTTTTTTTTTTTTTGTAGATTCACACACAGGTGCAAGTGGTTTGTCTTGATTATGCATAGGTTTTTTTTTTTTGAAGATTCGAACACAGGTGCAAGTGGTTTGTCTTGATTGCGCCTAGGTTTTTTTGTAGATTCACACACAAGTGAAAGTGGTTTGTCTTTATTGCGCCTAGCATTTTTTTTTAGATTCGCAAACAGGTGCAAGTGGTTTGTCTGATTGTGCCTATTTTTTTTGGAAGCTTCGCACACAGGTGAAAGTGGTTTGTCTTGATTGCGCCTAGGTTTTTGTTTTTTGTAGATTCACACACAGTTGCAATTGGTTGATCTTGATTCGGCCCAGGTGTGTGTTGTTTTTAGATTTGCACACAGGTGCAATTGGTTTCTCTTGATTACGCCTTGATTTTTTTTGTTGTAGATTCGCACACAGGTGCAAGTGGTTTGTCTTGATTGTGCCTATGTTTTTTTTTTTTTTTGTAGATTCGCACACAGGTGCAATTGGTTTGTCTTGATTGCGCCTTGGTTTTTTTTTTTTTTTTGAAGATTTGTACACAGGTGCAAGTGGTTTGTCTAGATTGGACCCAGGATTTTTTTTTTTTAGATTCCCACACAGGTGCAAGTGGTTTGTCTTGATTGCGCATAGGAATTTTTTTTTTAGATTCGCACACAGGTGCAAGTGATTTGTCTTGATTGCGCCCAGGTGTGTGTTGTTTGTAGATTCGCACACATATGCAATCGGTTTCTCTTGATTACACCTTGGTTTTTTTTGTTGTAGATTCGTACACGTGCAAGTGGTTTTTCTTGATTGTGCCGATGTTTTGTTTTTGAAGATTCTCACACATGTGCAAGTGGTTTGTCTTGATTGCGTCTAGTTTTTTTTTTATTTTTTTTATTTTTTTGGAGATTCGCTCACAGGTGCAAGTGGTTTGTCTTGATTGCGCCTAGGCATTTTTTTCTAGATTCACACACAGGTGCAAGTGTTTTGTCTTGATTACCCGTAGGTTTTTTTTTTTTTTTTTGAAGATTCGCACACAGGTGCAAATGGTTTGTCTTGATTGAGCCTAGGTTATTTTGTAGATTCACACACAGGTGCAAGTGTTTTGTCTTGATTGTGTCTAGGATTATTTTTGTAGATTCGCACACAGGTGCAAGTGGTTTGTCTTGATTGCGCCTCGGCCTTTTTTTTTTTTAGATTCGCAAGTGGTTTGACTTGATTGCGCCTTGTTTTTTTTTCTTTTTTTGAAGATTTGCACACAGGTGGAAGTGTTTTGTCTTGATTGCGCCTAGGATTTTTTTTTTCGATTCGCACACAGGTGAAAGTGGTTTGTCTTGATTGCGCCTAGCATTTTTCTTTTTTAGATTCACACACAGGTGCAATTGGTTTCTCTTCATTACGCCTTGGTTTTTTTGTTGTAGATTTGCAAACAGGTGCAAGTTGTTTGTCTTGATTGTGCCTATGCTTTTTTTTGAAGATTCGCACACAGGTGCAAGTGGTTTGTCTTGATTACGCATAGGTTTTTTTTTTTTTTGAAGATTCGCACAGAGGTGCAAGTGGTTTCTCTTTATTGCACCTAGGTTTTTTTTTTGTAGATTCACACACAGGTGCAAGTGGTTTGACTTGATTGTGCCTAGGTTTTTATTTTGAATATTAGCACACAGGTGCAAGTGGTTTGTGTTGATTGCACCCAGGTATGTGTTGTTTCTAGATTCGCACACAGGTGCAATTAGTTTGTCTTGATGGCGCCTAGGATTGTTTTTTTTTTTTTTAGATTCGCACACAGGTGTAAGTGGTTTGTCTTGATTGCGCCTAGTTTTTTTTTTTTTTGAAGATTCGCACACAGGTGCAAGTCGTTTGTCTTGATTGCGCCTAGGTTTTTTTTTTTTTTTTAGATTCGCACACAGGTGCAAGTGGTTTGTCTCGATTGAGCCCAGGTGTGTGTTGTTTGTAGATTCGCACACAGGTGCAATTGGTTTCTCTTGATTACGCCTTGATTTTTTTTGTTGTAAATTCGCACACAGGTGCAAGTGGTTTGTCTTGATTGTGCCTATGTTTTTTTTTGTAGATTCGCACACAGGTGCAAGTGGTTTGTCTTGATTGCACCTAGGTTTTTTTTTTTTTTTGAAGATTCGCACACAGGTGCAAGTTGTTTGTCTTGATTGCGCCCAGGTGTGTTTTGTTTGTAGATTCGCACACAGATGAAATTGGTTTCTCTTGATTATGCCTTGGTTTTTTTTTTCTTGTAGATTTGCCCACAGTTGCAAGTGGTTTGTCTTGATTGTGCCTATTTTTTTTTTTGAAGCTTCGCACACAGGTGCAAATGGTTTGTCTTTATTGCGCCTAGGTTTTTGTTTTTTGTAGATTCACACACAGGTGCAATTGGTTGATCTTGATTCGGCCCAGGTGTGTGTTGTTTTTAGATTTGCACACAGTTGCAAGTGGTTTTACTTGAATGTGCCCAGTTGTGTGTTGTTTTCAGATTCCCACACAGGTGCAAGTGGTTTGTCATGATTGACCCCAATTGTGTGTTGTTTATAGTTTCGCACACAGATGCAAGTGGTTTGAATTGATTGCGCCTAGGATTTTATTTTTTGTAGATTCGCACACAGGTTCAAGTGGTTTGTCTTGATTGCGCCTAGGGTTTTTTTTTTTAGATTCTCACACAAGTGCAAGTGGTTTGGCTTGATTGAGCCCAGGTGTGTGTTGTTTGTAGATTCGCACACAGGTGCAATTGGTTTCTCTTGATTACGCCTTGATTTTTTTTGTTGTAGATTCGCACACAGGTCCAAGTGGTTTGTCTTGATTGTGCCTATGTTTTTTTTTTTTTTGTAGATTCGCACACAGGTGCAAGTGGTTTGTCTTGATTGCGCCTTGGTTTTTTTTTTTTTTTGAAGATTTGTACACAGGTGCAAGTGGTTTGTCTAGATTGCGCCCAGGATTTTTTTTTTTTTTTTAGATTCTCAAGCAGGTGCAAGTGGTTTGTCTTGATTGCGCCTAGGTTTTTTTTTTTTAGATTCGCACACAGGTGCAAGTGGTTTGTATTGATTGCGCCCAGGTATTTTTTTTTTTAGATTCGCACACAGGTGCAAGTGGTTTGTCTTGATTGTGCCCAGGTGTGTGTTGTTTGTAGATTCGCACACATGTGCAATTGGTTTCTCTTGATTACGCCTTGGTTTTTTTTGTTATAGTTTCGCACACGTGCAAGTGGTTTTTCTTGATTGTGCCTGTTTTTTTTTTTTGAAGATTCGCACACAGGTGCAAGTGGTTTGTCTTGATTGCGCCCAGGTATTTTTTTTTTTAGATTCGCACACAGGTGCACGTGTTTTGTCTTGATTGAGCCCAGGTGTGTGCTGTTTGTAGATTCGCACACAGGTGAAATTGGTTTCTCTTGATTACGCCTTGGTTTTTTCTGTTGTAGATTCGCACATAGGTGCAAGTGGTTTGTCTTGATTGTGCCTATGTTTTTTTTTTGTAGATTCGCACACAGGTGCAAGTGGTTTGTCTTCATTGCGCCTAGGATTTTTTTTTTTTAGATTCTCACACACGTGCAAGTGGTTTGTCTTGATTGCGCCTCGGTTTTTTTTTTTTTTGAAGATTCGCACACAGGTGCAAGTGGTTTGTCTTGATTGCGCTCAGGTGTGTGTTGTTTGTAGATTCGCACACAGGTGCAATTGGTTTCTCTTGATTATGACTTGGTTTTTTTTGTTGTAGATTCGCACAAAGGTGCAAGTGGTTTGTCTTGTTTGTGCCTATGTTTTTTTTTTTTGAAGATTCGCACCCAGGTGCAAGTGGTTTGCCTTGATAGCGCCTACGTTTTTGTTTTTTGAAGATTCACACACAGGTGCAATTGGTTGATATTGATTCCGCCCAGGTGTGTGTTGTTTTTTATTTGCACACAGTCGCAAGTGGTTTCTCTTGAATGTGCTCAGGTGTGACTTGTTTTCAGATTCCCACACAGGTGCAAGTGGTTTGTCTTGATTGCGCCTATGTTTTTTTTTTTTTTTAGATTCGCACACAGGTGCAAGTGGTTTGTCTTGATTACGCCTAGTTTTTTTTTTTTTTTTTTTTTGAGATTCGCACACAGGTGCAAGTGGTTTGTCTTGATTTCGCCTAGGTTTTTTTTTGTAGATTCACACACAGGTGCAAGTGGTTTGTCTTGATTATGCATAGGTTTTTTTTTTTTGAAGATTCGCACACAGGTGCAAGTGGTTTGTCTTGATTGCGCCTATTTTTTTTTTTTTTTGAAGATTCGCACACAGGTGCAAGTGTTTTGTCTTGATTGCGCCTAGGCTTTTTTTTTTTTTTTTAGATTCGCACACAGGTTCAAGTGGTTTGACTTGATTGCGCCTTTTTTTTTAATGAAGATTTGCACATAGGTGCAAGTGTTTTGTCCTGATTTCGCCAGCATTTTTTTTTTCGATTCGCACACAGGTGTAAGTGGTTTGTATTGATTGCGCCCAGGTGTGTGTTGTTTGTAGATTCGCACACAGGTGAAATTGGTTTCTCTTGATTACGCCTTGGTTTTCTTTGTTGTAGATTCGCACAAGATGCAAGTGGTTTTTCTTGATTGTGCCTATGTTTTTTTTTTTTTGTAGATTCGCACACAGGTGCAAGTGGTTTGTCCTGATTGCTCCTAGGATTTTTTTCTTAGACTCTCACACAGGTGCAAGTGGTTTGTCTTGATTGCGCCTAAGTTTTTTTTTTTTTGAAGATTCGCACTCAGGTGCAAGTGGTTTGTCTTCAATGCGCCCAGGTGTGTGTTGTTTGTAGATTTGCACACAGGTGAAATTGCTTTCTCTTGATTACGCCTTGGTTTTTTTTTGTTGTAGATTCGCACACAAGTGCAAGTGGTCTGTCTTGATTGAGCCTAGGATTTTTTTTTTTTAGACTCGCACTCAGGTGCAAGTGATTTGTCTTGATTGCGCCTTGTTTTTTTTTTTTTTTTTTTTGAAGTTCACACAGAGGTTCAAGTGGTTTGTGTTGATTGCGCCTAGCATTTTTTTTTAAGATTCTCACACAGGTGCAAGTGGTTTGTCTTGATTGCACCTAGGTTTTTTTTTTTTTTTGAAGATTCGCACACAGGTGCAAGTGGTTTGTCTTGATTGTGCCTAGGTTTTTTTTTTGTAGATTCACACACAGGTGCAAGTGGTTTGTTTTGATTACGCATAGGTTTTTTTTTTTTTTTTTGAAGATTCGCACACAAGTGCAAATGGTTTGTATTGATTGCGCGTAGGTTTTTTTTTGTAGATTCACACACAGGTTTAAGTGGTTTGTCTTGATTGTGCCTTGGTTTTTTTTTGAATATTAGCACACAGGTGCAAGTGGATTGTCTTGATTGCGCCTAGTTTTTTTTTTTTTTTTTTTTTAAGATTTTCACATAGGTGCAAGTGGTTTGTCTTGATTGCGGCTTGGTTTTTTTTTTTTTTTTTTTTGGAGATTCGCACACAGGTTCAAGTGGTTTCTATTGATTGCGCCTAGGTTTTTTTTTGTAGATTCACACAGAGGTGCAAGTGGTTTGTCTTGATTACGCCCAGGTGTGTGTTGTTTCTAGATTCGCAGACAGGTGCAAGTGGTTTGTCTTGATGGCGCCTAGGATTGTTTTTTTTTAGATTAGCACACAGATGCAAGTGGTTTGTCTTGATTGCGCCAATTTTTTTTTTTGAAGAGTCGCACACAGGTGCAAGTGGTTTGACTTGATTGTGCCTTGGTTTTTTTTTTTTTTTTTTTTGAAGATTTGCACACAATGCAAGTGTTTTGTCTTGATTTCGCCTAGCATTTTTTTTTTTTGATTCGCACATAGGGGCAAGTGATTTGTGTTGATGCGCCTAGGTTTTCTTTTTGAAGATTCGCACACAGGTGCAAGTGGTTTGTCTTGATTGCGCCCAGGTGTGTGTTGTTTGTAGATTCGCACACAGGTGCAATTGGTTTCTCTTGATTACGACTTGGTTTTTTTTTTGTGGTAGATTCGCACAAAGGTGCAAGTGGTTTGTCTTGATTGTGCCTATATATATATTTTTTTGAAGATTCGCACCCAGGTGCAAGTGGTTTGCCTTGATAGCGCCTACGTTTTTGTTTTTTGAAGATTCACACACAGGTGCAATTGGTTGATATTGATTCCGCCCAGGTGTGTGTTGTTTTTTATTTGCACACAGTTGCAAGTGGTTTCTCTAGAATGTGATCAGGTGTGACTTGTTTTCAGATTCCCACACAGGTGCAAGTGGTTTGTCATGATAGCCCCCAGGTGTGTGTTCTTTATAGTTTCGCACACAGGTGCAAGCGGTTTTTCTTGATTGCGCCTATTTTTTTTTTTTTTTGAAGATTCACACACAGGTGCAAGTGGTTTGTCTTGATTGCGCCTAGGCTTTTTTTTTTTTATTTTTTAGATTCGCACACAGGTGAAAGTGGTTTGACTTGACTGCGCCTTTTTTTTTTTTTTTATTGAAGATTTTCACATAGGTGCAAGTGGTTTGTCTTGATCGCGGCTTGTTTTTTTTTTTTTTTTTGGAGATTCGCACACAGGTTCAAGTGGTTTCTAATGATTGCGCCTAGGTTTTTTTTTGTAGATTCACACAGAGGTGCAAGTGGTTTGTCTTGATTACGCCCAGGTGTGTGTTGTTTCTAGATTCGCACACAGGTGCAAGTGGTTTGTCTTCATGGCGGCTAGGATTGTTTTTTTTTTTAGATTAGCACACAGATGCAAGTGGTTTGTCTTGATTGCGCCAATTTTTTTTTTTGAAGATTCGCACACAGGTGCAAGTGGTTTGACTTGATTGTGCCTTGGTTTTTTTTTTTTTTGAAGATTTGCACACAGGTGCAAGTGTTTTGTCTTGATTTCGCCTAGCATTTTTTTTTTTTTTTTTAGATTCGCACATAGGGGCAAGTGGTTTGTGTTGATTGCGCCTCTTTTTTTTTTTTTTTTTTTTTGAAGATTCGCACACAGGTGCAAGTGGTTTGTCTTGATTGCGCTCAGGTGTGTGTTGCTGTAGATTCGCACACAGGTGCAATTGGTTTCTCTTGATTACGACTTGGTTTTTTTTGTTGTAGATTCGCACAAAGGTGCAAGTGGTTTGTCTTGATTGTGCCTATGTTTTTTTTTTTTGAAGATTCGCAACCAGGTGCAAGTGGTTTGCCTTGATAGCGCCTACATTTTTGTTTTTTGAAGATTCACACACAGGTGCAATTGGTTGATATTGATTCCGCCCAGGTGTGTGTTGTTTTTGATTTGCACACAGTTTCAAGTGGTATCTCTTGAATGTGCTCAGGTGTGACTTGTTTTCAGATTCCCACACAGGTGCAAGTGGTTTGTCTTGATTGCGCCTATGTTTTTTTTTTTTTTTTTTAGATTCGCACACAGGTGCAAGTGGTTTGTCTTGATTACACCTAGTTTTTTTTTTTTTTTTGAGATTCGCACACAGGTGCAAGTGGTTTGTCTTGATTTCGCCTAGGTTTTTTTTAGTGGAATATTTCATTTTCCTTTCTTTTTCTTTTTCTTTTTCTTCTTTTACTTTCTATGTTCTTGATTATTTATTGGAATAAATAGTCAGGAGTTGAGAGGGAAGGGAGGCACAGAGAGTTTGAGACACAGAGAGACACCTGCAGCACTTCTGCACCACTTGTAAAGATTTCCCCCGGCAGTTGGGGACCAGGGTCTTGAAGCCCAGTCCTCCTGCACTGTCACCTGAGTGCTTACCTGGGTGTGGCACCACCTGGTACCCTTGATGGGACACTTTTTTTTAGCAATGGAAAGAAATTCTCATGGCAAGGTAATAAATAAATGAAGAAATAAATAAAAGTGCATTGACATTAACTCAGTGGAAACACACAGGGACATATACATATCTGCTACCTGTATTACTAATTCATTTATTTATTGATTGCCTCAAGGGCTTATTGCCACAGCTCAGTGCCTGCGCCACGAATAATCCACAGCTCCTGCACTCCATATTTTCCCCTTTCGCTGCCCTTGTTGCTTGGTCACTGTGGTGGTGGTTATTGTTGTTGTTGTTGTTGTTGTTACTGACCTTGCATCTGACAGAGAGAAAAGGAGAGAGGAGGGGAAACACAGAGAGGGGGGAGAAAGATAGAGCCCCTAAACACCTGCTTCACCCCCTTAAAGCGACTTCCCTGCAGTTGGGGGTCTAGGGGCCAGACCCCATATCCTTCCACCTGTCCCCACTTTTCGCGAGCGCCACAAGCCCTTAACCCTCTGACACACCGCCAAACATCCCTGGATTTACTTTGTAAGGCGATATGACCTGCCGAGTTTTGGATCCTCATTTTACTGAGGATCACTCCTGGAGACAGTGTCATGACACGACACACGGAGATCTCTGGTATCAGAGAGCGCCTGGAACAGCAGCTGGGGCTCTAGTGCCAGCGCAGGAGCAACTTCCCATCCACCCTCCACGGAGTCCACCTGCCTGCATTTTGGTCCTTTTCCCTCCAAAAAAGATTTTTCCCTTTTTTCACTGAGAAACAGGCAGCAGACTGGTTACCCAAGCAGGGGGAAAAAAAATAAAAAGCCTTTTTTATTTTTATTTTTTAACCGAACTGAATGAACATCTTCTGGGAAGTATAGGTTTTGAACCTGAAAACTCTGTCTGTCTGTCTGTGTCCTAGTCCACAGAAAGAGCCACTAGCCCAGCCAGATGTCATGCTCAGAATGGGGTGTTTTTGCCACTCATAGGCCTGCACAGTGCACTAGGGATTGGACAGCCTGAGACCCAAATGTTACATTGTAGATGGATTGTTTGCAGTTCTTGCTCCCCAGGACATTGAACAGTCTCAACTCCCCTACAGCCAGAAAAAAAGACTCTTGACAACCTTAGAGCAAATGGAGTGGCAGGGAGATGGGAGAGTGTTGCATGTGTGGGCTGCTCATGCCCAGGTGTGTGTGTGGGGCCATGGCAGAGGCTGTAAGGCGGCAAGGGGGCAGAAGGAGACTGGTTGAGAGGCAGACTGCAGGCAGGGGAGCCCCTGAGGGTTTGCAGGGCTGTGTGTGGGTGTGGTGGCAGGGGGTTAGGGCAGGTCCCCCTGCTGGATGGTGAGATGGCAGCTGGGCTGGCCCAGGTCCCCCAGGGCTGAAGGGCAGCAGCAGGGTGGCAGGAAAGTAGCACAGGGTGGCACAAAGTAGATGTTAGTTGGGGATCTGGGGGACAGGGGGCAAGGGGAAAGAGGGCATCCTTGAGGAGGTGTCTGGTCTCGAGAGTGGGGGGAGCTGGAGGCATGGAAGGTCCCAGGAATCAGGGACTGACAGGACCAGATACCTGCACCCACCCACTGGATAGAAGCTGCAGCAGCCAGAGCAGGTGCCCTGGCTTGTCTGGGCCCAGAGTGAGTCCCTCTGAGGATGAGGAAGTTGAGGAGGAGGTGGAGGAAGAGGAGGAGGAGGAGGAGGAGGAGGAGGAGAAGGAGGGCAGCTGTCAGTAGGCAATGGGATTAATAGAGGCCTCCACTACGGAGGCATGTTTCCAGGCAGGCACCCACCAAACCTCAGGGGCACCTCTGGGCACCCAGGGTCCTGGTGTGGGTATCTCAGGAGGGGGACTGTCAGTCAGTCAGCAGGACTGTGTTCAGTGCACATGGTGGGACAGGGGCCTGGCGGCCCTTGGCCCCCAGCCCTGGGCTGTCAGATGCCAGCCACGTGGCCAGACACACCCCACTCTGCCCATAGCCCCTTGGCCCGGCCCACCTGCACCTGCTTTGGCCTGGGGCTCTGGCTCTGGTGGCTGGCCACCACCAGTTTTGGCCTGGGGCTCTGGGTCTGGAGGCTGGCCATCACCCCTCAGGTCAAGTTAAGGTTCGGGCTTATGGCTGCTGGTCAACTGGATGGGCGGGGTCCCCGCTCCCTAGCAACCTCAGGAGCCCTCTGTGATGTCCTAGCCCCCGGCATTGTGTGCTGGCCACACTGGCACTGGGCAGCCCACCTGCCCTGCCACTAGGTCAGGCAGCAGCGCCCAGACGCCAGGGCCCTGGCACACAGGGACGGAAGGATAGGAAGACAGTGCCGACCGACGAGGGACCTCAGGGCTGGCAGCCAAGAGAAGAAAGAAGGAGGTGTACCCGGGATCCAGGGAGCCCAGGCTAGAGCTGCCTGCATGCCTGCCTGCCTTCCTGGGTGTCTGTATGCTGCCTATGTCCAGGTAGGTTTCTCAGGTCCCCTCCACTCCTGTCCTCTCCTGTCCTCTCCTCTCCTGTCCTCTCCTCTCCTGTCCATGCTTTCACCTCTCCTCTCCTCTGCACCTTGCTTCTCTCCTCTTGTCTGTCCTCTCTTCCGGGTGCCCTGCTCACCAGCTCCAGCACTCGTGATGGTTCTCCAGTGACCGCTGCTTCCAATCCCTTCCATCCCCTGCCTTCCCTGATGTGACCCAGCTCACAGGGTCACCGGCTCACCCCACCCACACCCACACACGCCAACACATTCCCTGGTTCAGCCCCACTGCCCTATTCAGCCGAACTGGCCCCTTTGCAACCTACCTGTGCAGCGCTGATTGTCTTCATCATTCAAGGAGAGATCTCCTTTTGTACTTAGCTTGGTTGACTGGTGGATGGATGGATGATGGATGGATGGATGGATGGATGGATGGACACGTCAATGGATTGGTTTTGTACAGGCAAAGCACCATCTATAGGGGTAGCTGAGACCGCTGGTTTCAGAGCTCTAGTCTGCTGTCAAATGTAAAGCATTAATTTATCAATAACAAAATTGAATAAGTACATAAATAAATAAATAAATAAATAAATGAATAAACTGGGTTAAAACATACATGGCGTCTTTGCCTTTCTGAATATGGTTGCTGTGAGGATCTTAACAAGGAAAGCATTGTCCTGAGAAGCCCCTTGAAATAGTGGAATATTTCATTTTCCTTTCTTTTTCTTTTTCTTCTTTTACTTTCTATGTTCTTGATTATTTATTGGAATAAATAGTCAGGAGTTGAGAGGGAATGGAGGCACAGAGAGTTTGAGACACAGAGAGACACCTGCAGCACTGCTGCACCACTTGTAAAGATTTCCCCCGGCAGTTGGGGACCAGGGTCTTGAAGCCCAGTCCTCCTGCACTGTCACCTGAGTGCTTACCTGGGTGTGGCACCACCTGGTACCCTTGATGGGACACTTTTTTTTAGCAATGGAAAGAAATTCTCGTGTCAAGGTAATAAATAAATGAAGAAATAAATAAAAGTGCATTGACATTAACTCAGTGGAAACACACAGGGACATATACATGCCTGCTATCTGTATTACTAATTCATTTATTTATCGATTGCCTCAAGGGCTTATTGCCACAGCTCAGTGCCTGCGGCACGAATAATCCACAGCTCCTGCACTGCATATTTTCCCCTTTCTCTGCCCTTGTTGCTTGGTCACTGTGGTGGTGGTTATTGTTGTTGTTGTTGTGTTGTTGTTACTGACCTTGCATCTGACAGAGAGAAAAGGAGAGAGGAGGGGAAATACAGAGTGGGGGGAGAAAGATAGAGCCCCTAAACACCTGCTTCACCCCCTTAAAGCGACTTCCCTGCAGGTGGGGGTCTGGGGGCCAGACCCCAGATCCTTCCACCTGTCCCCACTTTTCGCGAGCGCCACAAGCCCTTAAACCTCTGACACACCGCCAAACTTCCCTGGATTTACTTCGTAAGGCGATATGACCTGCCGAGTTTTGGATCCTCATTTTCCTGAGGATCACTCCTGGAGACAGTGTCATGACACGCCACACGGAGATCTCTGGTATCAGAGAGTGCCTGGAACAGCAGCTGGGGCTCTAGTGCCAGCGCAGGAGCAACTTCCCATCCACACTCCACGGAGTCCACCTGCCTGCATTTTGGTCCTTTTCCCTCCAAAAAAGATTTTTCCTTTTTTTCACTGAGAAACAGGCAGCAGACTGGTTACCCAAGCAGGGGGGAAAAAATAAAAAGCCTTTTTTTTTTTTTTTTTTTTTTTAACCGAACTGAATGAACATCTTCTGGGAAGTATAGGTTTTGAACCTGAAAACTCTGTCTGTCTGTCTGTGTCCTAGTCCACAGAAAGAGCCACTAGCCCAGCCAGATGTCGTGCTCAGAATGGGGTGTTTTTGCCACTCATAGGCCTGCACAGTGCACTAGGGATTGGACAGCCTGAGACCCAAATGTTACATTGTAGATGGATTGTTTGCAGTTCTTGCTCCCCAGGACATTGGACAGTCTCAACTCCCCTACAGTCAGAAAAAAAGACTCTTGACAGCCTTAGAGCAAATGGAGTGGCAGGGAGATGGGAGAGTGTTGCATGTGTGGGCTGCTCATGCCTAGGTGTGTGTGGGGGGCCATGGCAGAGGCTGTATGGCGGCAAGGGGGCAGAAGGAGACTGGTTTAGAGGCAGACTGCAGGCAGGGGAGCCCCTGAGGGTTTGCAGGGCTGTGTGTGGGTGTGGTGGCAGGGGGTTAGGGCAGGTCCCCCTGCTGGATGGTGAGATGGCAGCTGGGCTGGCCCAGGTCCCCCAGGGCTGAAGGGCAGCAGCAGGGTGGCAGGAAAGTAGCGCAGGGTGGCACACAGTAGATGTTAGTTGAGGAGCTGGGGGACGGGGGCAAGGGGAAAGAGGGCATCCTTGAGGAGGTGTCTGGTCTCAAGAGTGGGGGGAGCTGGAGGCATGGAAGGTCCCAGGAATCAGGGACTGACAGGACCAGATACCTGCACCCACCCACTGGATAGAAGCTGCAGCAGCCAGAACAGATGCCCTGGCTTGTCTGGGCCCAGAGTGAGTCCCTCTGAGGATGAGGAAGTTGAGGAGGAGGTGGAGGAAGAGGAGCAGGAGGAGGAGGAGGAGGAGGAGAGGAGGAGGAGGAGGAGTGGAAGGAGGGCAGCTGTCAGTAGGCAATGGGATTAATAGAGGCCTCCACTACGGAGGCATGTGTCCAGGCAGGCACCCACCAAACCTCAGGGGCAGCTCTGGGCACCCAGGGACCTGGTGTGGGTATCTCTGGAGGGGACTGTCAGTCAGTCAGCAGGACTGTGTTCAGTGCACATGGTGGGACAGGGGCCTGGCGGCCCTTGGCCCCCAGCCCTGGGCTGTCAGATGCCAGCCCCGTGGCCAGACACACCCCACTCTGCCCATAGCCATTGGCCCAGCCCACCTGCACCTGCTTTGGCCTGGGGCTCTGGCTCTGGTGGCTGGCCACCACCAGTTTTGGCCTGGGGCTCTGGGTCTGGTGGCTGGCCACAACCCCTCAGGTCAAGTTAAGGTTTGGGCTCATGGCTGCTGGTCAACTGGATGGGCGGGGTCCCCGCTACCTAGCAACCGCAGGAACCCTCTGTGATGTCCTAGCCCCCGGCATTGTGTGCTGGCCACACTGGCACTGGGCAGCTCACCTGCCCTGCCACTAGGTCAGGCAGCAGCGCCCAGACGCCAGGGCCCTGGCACACAGGGACGGAAGGATTGGAAGACAGTGCTGACCGACGAGGGACCTCAGGGTTGGCAGCCAAGAGAAGAAAGAAGGAGGTGTACCCGGGATCCAGGGAGCTCAGGCCAGAGCTGCCTGCATGCCTGCCTGCCTTCCTGGATGTCTGTATGCTGCCTATGTCCAGGTAGGTTTCTCAGGTCCCCTCCACTCCTGTCCTCTCCTGTCCTCTCCTCTCCTCTCCTGTCCTCTCCTCTCCTGTCCATCCTTTCCCCTCTCCTCTCCTCTGCACCGTGATTCTCTCCTCTTGTCTGTCCTCTCTTCCGGGTGCCCTGCTCACCAGCTCCAGCACTCGTGATGGTTCTCCAGTGACCGCTGCTTGCAACCCCTTCCACCCCCTCCCTTCCCTGATGTAACCCAGCTCTCAGGGTCACCGGCTCACCCCACCCACACCCATACCTGCCAACACAATCCCTGGTTCAGCCCCACTGCCCTATTCAGCCGAACTGGCCCCTTTGCAACCTACCTGTGCAGCGCTGATTGTCTTCATCATTCAAGGAGAGATCTCCTTTTGTACTTAGCTTGGTTGACTGGTGGATGGATGGATGATGGATGGATGGATGAATGGATGGACACGTCAATGGATTGGTTTTGTACAGGCAAAGCACCATCTATTGGGGTAGCTGAGACCGCTGGTTTCAGAGCTCTAGTCTGCTGTCAAATGTAAAGCATTAATTTATCAATAACAAAATTGAATAAGTACATAAATAAATAAATAAATAAATAAATGAATAAACTGGGTTAAAACATACATGTCGTCTTTGCCTTTCTGAATATGGTTGCTGTGAGGATCTTAACAAGGAAAGCATTGTCCTGAGTAGCCCGTTGAAATAGTGGAATATTTCATTTTCCTTTCTTTTTCTTTTTCTTTTTCTTCTTTTACTTTCTATGTTCTTGATTATTTATTGGAATAAATAGTCAGGAGTTGAGAGGGAAGGGAGGCACAGAGAGTTTGAGACACAGAGAGACACCTGCAGCACTGCTGCACCACTTGTAAAGATTTCCCCCGGCAGTTGGGGACCAGGGTCTTGAAGCCCAGTCCTCCTGCACTGTCACCTGAGTGCTTACCTGGGTGTGGCACCACCTGGTACCCTTGATGGGACACTTTTTTTTAGCAATGGAAAGAAATTCTCATGGCAAGGTAATAAATAAATGAAGAAATAAATAAAAGTGCATTGACATTAACTCAGTGGAAACACACAGGGACATATACATGTCTGCTACCTGTATTACTAATTCATTTATTTATTGATTGCCTCAAGGGCTTATTGCCACAGCTCAGTGCCTGCGGCACGAATAATCCACAGCTCCTGCACTGCATATTTTCCCCTTTCTCTGCCCTTGTTTCTTGGTCACTGTGGTGGTGGTTATTGTTGTTGTTGTTGTTGTTGTTGTTACTGACCTTGCATCTGACAGAGAGAAAAGGAGAGAGGAGGGGAAATACAGAGTGGGGGGAGAAAGATAGAGCCCCTAAACACCTGCTTCACCCCTTTAAAGCGACTTCCCTGCAGGTGGGGGTCTGGGGGCCAGACCCCAGATCCTTCCACCTGTCCCCACTTTTCGCGAGCGCCACAAGCCCTTAACCCTCTGACACACCGCCAAACATCCCTGGATTTACTTTGTAAGGCGATATGACCTGCCGAGTTTTGGATCCTCATTTTCCTGAGGATCACTCCTGGAGACAGTGTCATGACACGCCACACGGAGATCTCTGGTATCAGAGAGTGCCTGGAACAGCAGCTGGGGCTCTAGTGCCAGCGCAGGAGCAACTTCCCATCCACCCTCCACGGAGTCCACCTGCCTGCATTTTGGTCCTTTTCCCTCCAAAAAAGATTTTTCCTTTTTTTCACTGAGAAACAGGCAGCAGACTGGTTACCCAAGCAGGGGGGAAAAAAATAAAAAGCCTTTTTTTTTTTTTTAACCGAACTGAATGAACATCTTCTGGGAAGTATAGATTTTGAACCTGAAAACTCTGTCTGTCTGTCTGTCTGTGTCCTAGTCCACAGAAAGAGCCACTAGCCCAGCCAGATGTCGTGCTCAGAATGGGGTGTTTTTGCCACTCATAGGCCTGCACAGTGCACTAGGGATTGGACAGCCTGAGACCCAAATGTTACATTGTAGATGGATTGTTTGCAGTTCTTGCTCCCCAGGACATTGGACAGTCTCAACTCCCCTACAGTCAGAAAAAAGACTCTTGACAGCCTTAGAGCAAATGGAGTGGCAGGGAGATGGGAGAGTGTTGCATGTGTGGGCTGCTCATGCCTAGGTGTGTGTGGGGGGCCATGGCAGAGGCTGTATGGCGGCAAGGGGGCAGAAGGAGACTGGTTGAGAGGCAGACTGCAGGCAGGGGAGCCCCTGAGGGTTTGCAGGGCTGTGTGTGGGTGTGGTGGCAGGGGGTTAGGGCAGGTCCCCCTGCTGGATGGTGAGATGGCAGTTGGGCTGGCCCAGGTCCCCCAGGGCTGAAGGGCAGCAGCAGGGTGGCAGGAAAGTAGCACAGGGTGGCACAAAGTAGATGTTAGTTGGGGATCTGGGGGACAGGGGGCAAGGGGAAAGAGGGCATCCTTGAGGAGGTGTCTGGTCTCGAGAGTGGGGGGAGCTGGAGGCATGGAAGGTCCCAGGAATCAGGGACTGACAGGACCAGATACCTGCACCCACCCACTGGATAGAAGCTGCAGCAGCCAGAGCAGATGCCCTGGCTTGCCTGGGCCCAGAGTGAGTCCCTCTGAGGATGAGGAAGTTGAGGAGGAGGTGGAGGAAGAGGAGCAGGAGGAGGAGGAGGAGGAGGAGAGGAGGAGGAGGAGGAGCGGAAGGAGGGCAGCTGTCAGTAGGCAATGGGATTAATAGAGGCCTCCACTACGGAGGCATGTGTCCAGGCAGGCACCCACCAAACCTCAGGGGCAGCTCTGGGCACCCAGGGACCTGGTGTGGGTATCTCTGGAGGGGACTGTCAGTCAGTCAGCAGGACTGTGTTCAGTGAACATGGTCGGACAGGGGCCTGGCGGCCCTTGGACCCCAGCCATGGGCTGTCAGATGCCAGCCCCGAGGCCAGACACACCCCACTCTGCCCATAGCCATTGGCCCGGCCCACTTGCACCTGCTTTGGCCTGGGGCTCTGGCTCTGGTGGCTGGCCACCACCAGTTTTGGCCTGGGGCTCTGGGTCTGGTGGCTGGCCACAACCCCTCAGGTCAAGTTAAGGTTCGGGCTTATGGCTGCTGGTCAACTGGATGGGCGGGGTCCCCGCTACCTAGCAACCGCAGGAACCCTCTGTGATGTCCTAGCCCCCGGCATTGTGTGCTGGCCACACTGGCACTGGGCAGCCCACCTGCCCTGCCACTAGGTCAGGCAGCAGCGCCCAGACGCCAGGGCCCTGGCACACAGGGACGGAAGGATAGGAAGACAGTGCCGACCGACGAGGGACCTCAGGGCTGGCAGCCAAGAGAAGAAAGAAGGAGGTGTACCCAGGATCCAGGCAGCCCAGGCCAGAGCTGCCTGCATGCCTGCCTGCCTGCCTTCCTGGATGTCTGTATGCTGCCTATGTCCAGGTAGGTTTCTCAGGTCCCCTCCACTCCTGTCCTCTCCTGTCCTCTCCTCTCCTCTCCTGTCCATCCTTTCCCCTCTCCTCTCCTCTGCACCTTGCTTCTCTCCTCTTGTCTGTCCTCTCTTCCGGGTGCCCTGCTCACCAGCTCCAGCACTCGTGATGGTTCTCCAGTGACCGCTGCTTGCAACCCCTTCCACCCCCTCCCTTCCTTGATGTGACCCAGCTCACAGGGTCACCGGCTCACCCCACCCACACCCACACCCGCCAACACATTCCCTGGTTCAGCCCCACTGCCCTATTCAGCCGAACTGGCCCCTTTGCAACCTACCTGTGCAGCGCTGATTGTCTTCATCATTCAAGGAGAGATCTCCTTTTGTACTTAGCTTGGTTGACTGGTGGATGGATGGATGATGGATGGATGGATGGATGGATGGACACGTCAATGGATTGGTTTTGTACAGGCAAAGCACCATCTATAGGGGTAGCTGAGACCGCTGGTTTCAGAGCTCTAGTCTGCTGTCAAATGTAAAGCATTAATTTATCAATAACAAAATTGAATAAGTACATAAATAAATAAATAAATATAAAAACTGGGTTAAAACATACATGTCGTCTTTGCCTTTCTGAATATGGTTGCTGTGAGGATCTTAACAAGGAAAGCATTGTCCTGAGTAGCCCGTTGAAATAGTGGAATATTTCATTTTCCTTTCTTTTTCTTTTTCTTTTTCTTCTTTTACTTTCTATGTTCTTGATTATTTATTGGAATAAATAGTCAGGAGTTGAGAGGGAAGGGAGGCACAGAGAGTTTGAGACACAGAGAGACACCTGCAGCACTTCTGCACCACTTGTAAAGATTTCCCCCGGCAGTTGGGGACCAGGGTCTTGAAGCCCAGTCCTCCTGCACTGTCACCTGAGTGCTTACCTGGGTGTGGCACCACCTGGTACCCTTGATGGGACACTTTTTTTTAGCAATGGAAAGAAATTCTCATGGCAAGGTAATAAATAAATGAAGAAATAAATAAAAGTGCATTGACATTAACTCAGTGGAAACACACAGGGACATATACATGTCTGCTACCTGTATTACTAATTCATTTATTTATTGATTGCCTCAAGGGCTTATTGCCACAGCTCAGTGCCTGTGGCACGAATAATCCACAGCTCCTGCACTGCATATTTTCCCCTTTCTCTGCCCTTGTTGCTTGGTCACTGTGCTGGTGGTTATTGTTGTTGTTGTTGTTACTGACCTTGCATCTGACAGAGAGAAAAGGAGAGAGGAGGGGAAATACAGAGTGGGGGGAGAAAGATAGAGCCCCTAAACATCTGCTTCACCCCCTTAAAGCGACTTCCCTGCAGGTGGGGGTCTGGGGGCCAGACCACAGATGCTTCCACCTGTCCCCTCTTTTCGCGATCGCCACAAGCCCTTAACACTATGACACACCGCCAAACATCCCTGGATTTACTTTATAAGGCGATATGACCTACCGAGTTTTGGATCCTCATTGTTTTCAGATTCCCACACAGGTGCAAGTGGTTTGTCATGATAGCCGCCAGGTGTGTGTTGTTTACAGTTTCGCACACAGGTGCAAGTGATTTGTCTTGATGTGCTTAGGAATATTTTTTTGTAGATTCGCACACAGGTGCACGTTGTTTGTCTTGATTGCGCCTAGGTTTTTTTTTTTTTTTTTTTAGATTCGTACACAGGTGCAAGTGGTTTGTCTTGATTACCCATAGGTTTTTTTTTTTGAAGATTCGCACACAGGTGCAAGTGGTTTGTCTTGATTGCGCCTGGTTTTTTTTTTGTAGATTCACTCACAGGTGCAAGTGGTTTGTCTTGATTGTGCCTATGTTTTTTTTTTTTTTGAAGATTCGCACACAGGTGCAAGTGGTTTGTCTTGATTACGCATAGGTTTTTTTTTTTTTGAAGATTCGCAGAGAGGTGCAAGTGGTTTGTCTTGATTGCACCTAGGTTTTTTTTTGTAGATTCACACACAGGTGCAAGTGGTTTGTCTTGATTGTGCCTAGGTTTTTATTTTGAATATTACCACACAGGTGGAAGTGGTTTGTGTTGATTGCACCCAGGTGTGTGTTGTTTCTAGATTCGCACACAGGTGCAATTAGTTTGTCTTGATGGCGCCTAGGATGGTTTTTTTTTTTTTTTTTAGATTCGCACACAGGTGTAATTGGTTTGTCTTGATTGCGCCTAGTTTTTTTTTTTTTTTGAAGATTCGCACACAGGTGCAAGTCGTTTGTCTTGATTGTGCCTAGGTTTTTTTTTTTTTTTTGAAGATTCGCACACAGGTGCAAGTGGTTTGTCTATTTGCGCCCAGGTGTGTGTTGTTTCTAGATTCGCACACAGGTGCAATTGGTTTTTCTTGATTGTGCCTAGGATTGTTTTTATTTTAGATTTGCACACAGGTGCAAGTGGTTTGTCTTGATTGTGCCTAGTTTTTTATTTGAAGCTTCGCACACAGGTGCATGTGTTTTGTCTTGATTGCGACAAGGTTTTTTTTTTGTAGATTCACACACAGGTGCAATTGGTTGATCTTGATTCGTCCCAGGTGTGTGTTGTTTTTAGATTTGCACACAGTTGCAAGTGGTTTCACTTGAATGTGCCCAGGTGTGTGTTGTTTTCAGATTCCCACACAGGTGCAAGTGGTTTGTCATGATTGACCCCAATTGTGTGTTGTTTATAGTTTCGCACACAGGTGCAAGTTGTTTGAATTGATTGCGCCTAGGATTTTATTTTTTGTAGATTCGCACACAGGTTCAAGTGGTTTGTCTTCATTGCACCTAGGATTTTTTTTTTAGATTCTCACACAGGTGCAAGTGGCTTGTCTTGATTGCGCCCAGGTTTTTTTTTTTTAAATTCGCACACAGGTGCAAGTGGTTTGTCTTGATTGAGCCCAGGTGTGTGTTGTTTGTAGATTCGCACACAGGTGCAATTGGTTTCTCTTGATTACGCCTTGATTTTTTTTGTTGTAGATTCGCACACAGGTGCAAGTGGTTTGTCTTGATTATGCAATGGTTTTTTTTTTTTTTTTTGAAATTTCGCACACAGGTGCAAGTGGTTTGTCTTAATTGTGCCTTCGGCTTTTTTTTTTTTAGATTCGCACACTGGTGCAAGTGGTTTGACTTGATTGCGCCTTGGTTTTTTTTTTTTTTTTTTAAGATTTGCACATAGTTGCAAGTGTTTTGTCCTGATTGCGCCTAGGATTTTTTTTTCAATTCGCACACAGGTGCAAGTGTATTGTCTTGATTGCGCCTAGCAATTTTTTTTTAATAGCACACAGAGGCAAGTGGTTTGTGTTGATTGCGCCTAGTTTTTTTTTTTTTTTTTGAAGATTCGCACACAGGTGCAAGTGGTTTGTCTTGATTGCGCCTAGGCTTTTTTTTTTCTTTTTTAGATTCGCACACAGGTGCAAGTGGTTTGACTTGATTGTGCCTTGTTTTTTTTTTTTTTTTTGAAGATTTGCACACAGGTGCAAGTGGTTTGTCTTGATTGCGCCTAGGATTTTTTTTTTTTTTGAAGATTCGCACACAGGTGCAAGTCGTTTGTCTTGATTGTGCCTAGGTTTTTTTTTTTTTTTGAAGATTCGCACACAGGTGCAAGTGGTTTGTCTATTTGCGCCCAGGTGTGTGTTGTTTCTAGATTCGCACACAGGTGCAATTGGTTTTTCTTGATTGTGCCTAGGATTGTTTTTATTTTAGATTTGCACACAGGTGCAAGTGGTTTGTCTTGATTGTGCCTAGTTTTTTATTTGAAGCTTCGCACACAGGTGCATGTGTTTTGTCTTGATTGCGACAAGGTTTTTTTTTTGTAGATTCACACACAGGTGCAATTGGTTGATCTTGATTCGTCCCAGGTGTGTGTTGTTTTTAGATTTGCACACAGTTGCAAGTGGTTTCACTTGAATGTGCCCAGGTGTGTGTTGTTTTCAGATTCCCACACAGGTGCAAGTGGTTTGTCATGATTGACCCCAATTGTGTGTTGTTTATAGTTTCGCACACAGGTGCAAGTTGTTTGAATTGATTGCGCCTAGGATTTTATTTTTTGTAGATTCGCACACAGGTTCAAGTGGTTTGTCTTCATTGCACCTAGGATTTTTTTTTTAGATTCTCACACAGGTGCAAGTGGCTTGTCTTGATTGCGCCCAGGTTTTTTTTTTTTAAATTCGCACACAGGTGCAAGTGGTTTGTCTTGATTGAGCCCAGGTGTGTGTTGTTTGTAGATTCGCACACAGGTGCAATTGGTTTCTCTTGATTACGCCTTGATTTTTTTTGTTGTAGATTCGCACACAGGTGCAAGTGGTTTGTCTTGATTATGCAATGGTTTTTTTTTTTTTTTTTGAAATTTCGCACACAGGTGCAAGTGGTTTGTCTTAATTGTGCCTTCGGCTTTTTTTTTTTTAGATTCGCACACTGGTGCAAGTGGTTTGACTTGATTGCGCCTTGGTTTTTTTTTTTTTTTTTTAAGATTTGCACATAGTTGCAAGTGTTTTGTCCTGATTGCGCCTAGGATTTTTTTTTCAATTCGCACACAGGTGCAAGTGTATTGTCTTGATTGCGCCTAGCAATTTTTTTTTAATAGCACACAGAGGCAAGTGGTTTGTGTTGATTGCGCCTAGTTTTTTTTTTTTTTTTTGAAGATTCGCACACAGGTGCAAGTGGTTTGTCTTGATTGCGCCTAGGCTTTTTTTTTTCTTTTTTAGATTCGCACACAGGTGCAAGTGGTTTGACTTGATTGTGCCTTGTTTTTTTTTTTTTTTTTGAAGATTTGCACACAGGTGCAAGTGGTTTGTCTTGATTGCGCCTAGGATTTTTTTGTTTTAGAATCTCACACAGGTGCAAGTGGTTTGCCTTGACTGCGCCTAGGTTTTTTTTTTTGAAGATTCGCACACAGGTGCTAGTGGTTTGTCTTGATTGCGCCCAGGTGTGTGTTGTTTGTAGATTTGCACACAGGTGCAATTGGTTTCTCTTGATTACGCCTTGGTTTTTTTTGTTGTAGATTCGCACACAGGTGCTAGTGGTTTTTCTTGATTGTGCCTATGTTTTTTTTTAAATTGAAGATTCGCACACAGGTGTAAGTGGTTTGTCTTGATTACGCCTAGTTTTTTTTTTTTTTTTTTTGAGATTCGCACACATGTGCAAGTGGTTTGTCTTGATTGTGCCTAGGTTTTTTTTTTGTAGATTCACACACAGGTGCAAGTGGTTTGTTTTGATTACGCATAGGTTTTTTTTTTTTTTTTTTGAAGATTCGCACACAAGTGCAAGTGGTTTGTATTGATTGCGCGTAGGTTTTTTTTTTTTTGTAGATTCACACACAGGTTTAAGTGGTTTGTCTTGATTGTGCCTTGGTTTTTTTTTGAATATTAGCACACAGGTGCAAGTGGATTGTCTTGATTGCGCAATTTTTTTGTTTTTTTTTTTTTTTTAAGATTTTCACATAGGTGCAAGTGGTTTGTCGTGATTGCGGCTTGGTTTTTTTTTTTTTTTTTTGGAGATTCGCACACAGGTTCAAGTGGTTTCTATTGATTGCGCCTAGGTTTTTTTTTGTAGATTCACACAGAGGTGCAAGTGGTTTGTCTTGATTACGCCCAGGTGTGTGTTGTTTCTAGATTCGCAGACAGGTGCAAGTGGTTTGTCTTGATGGCGCCTAGGATTGTTTTTTTTAGATTAGCACACAGATGCAAGTGGTTTGTCTTGATTGCGCCAATTTTTTTTTTTGAAGATTCGCACACAGGTGCAAGTGGTTTGACTTGATTGTGCCTTGGTTATTTTTTTTTTTGAAGATTTGCACACAATGCAAGTGTTTTGTCTTGATTTCGCCTAGCATTTTTTTTTTTGATTCGCACATAGGGGCAAGTGGTTTGTGTTGATTGCGCCTAGGTTTTTTTTTTTTGAAGATTCGCACACAGGTGCAAGTGGTTTGTCTTGATTGCCCTCAGGTGTGTGTTGTTTGTAGATTCGCACACAGGTGCAATTGGTTTCTCTTGATTACCACTTGGTTTTTTTTTGTGGTAGATTCGCACAAAGGTGCAAGTGGTTTGTCTTGATTGTGCCTATATTTTTTTTTTTTGAAGATTCGCACCCAGGTGCAAGTGGTTTGCCTTGATAGCGCCTACGTTTTTGTTTTTTGAAGATTCACACACAGGTGCAATTGGTTGATATTGATTCCGCCCAGGTGTGTTTTTTTTTTTATTTGCACACAGTTGCAAGTGGTTTCTCTAGAATGTGATCAGGTGTGACTTGTTTACAGATTCCCACACAGGTGCAAGTGGTTTGTCATGATAGCCCCCAGGTGTGTGTTCTTTATAGTTTCGCACACAGGTGCAAGCGGTTTTTCTTGATTGCGCCTAGTTTTTTTTTTTTTTTGAAGATTCGCACACAGGTGCAAGTGGTTTGTCTTGATTGCGCCTAGGCTTTTTTTTTTTTTTTTTTTAGATTTGCACACAGGTGAAAGTGGTTTGACTTGACTGTGTCTTTTTTTTTTTTTTTGAAGATTTTCACATAGGTGCAAGTGGTTTGTCTTGATCGCGGCTTGTTTTTTTTTTTTTTTTTTTTGGAGATTAGCACACAGGTTCAAGTGGTTTCTAATGATTGCGCCTAGGTTTTTTTTTGTAGATTCACACAGAGGTGCAAGTGGTTTGTCTTGATTACGCCCAGGTGTGTGTTGTTTCTAGATTCGCACACAGGTGCAAGTGGTTTGTCTTCATGGCGGCTAGGATTGTTTTTTTTTTTTTTTTAGATTAGCACACAGATGCAAGTGGTTTGTCTTGATTGCGCCAATTTTTTTTTTGAAGATTCGCACACAGGTGCAAGTGGTTTGACTTGATTGTGCCTTGGTTTTTTTTTTTTTTGAAGATTTGCACACAGGTGCAAGTGTTTTGTCTTGATTTCGCCTAGCATTTTTTTTTTTTTTAGATTCGCACATAGGGGCAAGTGGTTTGTGTTGATTGCGCCTCGTTTTTTTTTTTTTTTTTAAGATTCTCACACGGGTGCAAGTGGTTTGACTTGATTTTGCCTTGGTTTTTTTTTTTGAAGATTTGCACACAGGTGCAAGTGGTTTGTCTTGATTGCGCCTAGGATTTTTTTGTTTTAGAGTCTCACACAGGTGCAAGTGGTTTGCCTTGACTGCGCCTAGGTTTTTTTTTTTGAAGATTCGCACACAGGTGCTAGTGGTTTGTCTTGATTGCGCCCAGGTGTGTGTTGTTTGTAGATTTGCACACAGGTGCAATTGGTTTCTCTTGATTACGCCTTGGTTTTTTTTGTTGTAGATTCGCACACAGGTGCTAGTGGTTTTTCTTGATTGTGCCTATGTTTTTTTTTATTGAAGATTCGCACACAGGTGTAAGTGGTTTGTCTTGATTACGCCTAGTTTTTTTTTTTTTTTTTTTGGAGATTCGCACACAGGTGCAAGTGGTTTGTCTTGATTGTGCCTAGGTTTTTTTTTTTGTAGATTCACACACAGGTGCAAGTGGTTTGTTTTGATTACGCATAGGTTTTTTTTTTTTTTTTGAAGATTCGCACACAAGTGCAAATGGTTTGTATTGATTGCGCGTAGGTTTTTTTTTGTAGATTCACACACAGGTTTAAGTGGTTTGTCTTGATTGTGCCTTGGTTTTTTTTTGAATATTAGCACACAGGTGCAAGTGGATTGTCTTGATTGCGCCTAGTTTTTTTTTTTTTTTTTTTTTTAAGATTTTCACATAGGTGCAAGTGGTTTGTCTTGATTGCGGCTTGGTTTTTTTTTTTTTTTTTTTTTGGAGATTCGCACACAGGTTCAAGTGGTTTCTATTGATTGCGCCTAGGTTTTTTTTTTGTAGATTCACACAGAGGTGCAAGTGGTTTGTCTTGATTACGCCCAGGTGTGTGTTGTTTCTAGATTCGCAGACAGGTGCAAGTGGTTTGTCTTGATGGCGCCTAGGATTGTTTTTTTTTAGATTAGCACACAGATGCAAGTGGTTTGTCTTGATTGCGCCAATTTTTTTTTTTGAAGATTCGCACACAGGTGCAAGTGGTTTGACTTCATTGTGCCTTGGTTTTTTTTTTTTTTTTTTGAAGATTTGCACACAATGCAAGTGTTTTGTCTTGATTTCGCCTAGCATTTTTTTTTTTTGATTCGCACATAGGGGCAAGTGATTTGTGTTGATTGCGCCTAGGTTTTCTTTTTGAAGATTCGCACACAGGTGCAAGTGGTTTGTCTTGATTGCGCCCAGGTGTGTGTTGTTTGTAGATTCGCACACAGGTGCAATTGGTTTCTCTTGATTACGACTTGGTTTTTTTTTTTTGTGGTAGATTCGCACAAAGGTGCAAGTGGTTTGTCTTGATTGTGCCTATATATATTTTTTTTTGAAGATTCGCACCCAGGTGCAAGTGGTTTGCCTTGATAGCGCCTACGTTTTTGTTTTTTGAAGATTCACACACAGGTGCAATTGGTTGATATTGATTCCGCCCAGGTGTGTGTTGTTTTTTATTTGCACACAGTTGCAAGTGGTTTCTCTAGAATGTGATCAGGTGTGACTTGTTTTCAGATTCCCACACAGGTGCAAGTGGTTTGTCATGATAGCCCCCAGGTGTGTGTTCTTTATAGTTTCGCACACAGGTGCAAGCGGTTTTTCTTGATTGCGCCTATTTTTTTTTTTTTGAAGATTCACACACAGGTGCAAGTGGTTTGTCTTGATTGCGCCTAGGCTTTTTTTTTTTATTTTTTAGATTCGCACACAGGTGCAAGTGGTTTGTCTTGATTGCGCCTAGGATTATTTTTTTTAGATTCTCACACAGGTGCAAGTGGTTTGTCTTGATTGTGCCTAGGTTTTTTTTTTTAGATTCGCACACAGGTGCAAGTGTTTTGTCTTGATTGCGCCCTAGTGTGTGTTGTTTGTAGATTCGCACACAGGTGAAATTGGTTTCTCTTGATTACACCTTGGTTTTTTTGTTGTAGATTCGCACACAGGTGCTAGTGGTTTGTCTTGATTGTGCCTATGTTTTTTTTTTTTTTGTAATTCTCACACAGGTGCAAGTGGTTTGTCCTGATTGCTTCTAGGATTTTTTTCTTAGACTCTCACACAGGTGCAAGTGGTTTGTCTTGATTGTGCCTAAGTTTTTTTTTTTGAAGATTCGCAAACAGGTGCAAGTGGTTTGTCTTGAATGCGCCCAGGTGTGTGTTGTTTGTAGATTTGCACACAGGTGAAATTGCTTTCTCTTGATTACGCCTTGGTTTTTTTTTGTTGTAGATTCGCACACAGGTGCAAGTGGTTTGTCTTGATTGAGCCTAGGATTTTTTTTTTAGACTCGCACTCAGGTGCAAGTGATTTGTCTGATTGCGCCTTGTTTTTTTTTTTTTTTTTTTGAAGATTCACACAGAGGTTCAAGTGGTTTGTGTTGATTGCGCCTAGCATTTTTTTTTAAGATTCTCACACAGGTGCAAGTGGTTTGTCTTGATTGTACCTACGTTTTTTTTTTTTTTGAAGATTCGCACACAGGTGCATGTGGTTTGTCTTGATTGCGGCAAGGTGTGTGTTGTTTCTAGATTCGCACACAGGTGCAATTGATTTCTCTTGATTACGCCTTGGTTTTTTTTTTGTTGTAGATTCACACACAGGTGCAAGTGGTTTGTCTTGATTGTGCCTATTTTTTTTTTTTGAAGATTCGCACACAGGAGCAAGTGATTTGTCTTGATTGCGCCTAGTTTTTTTTTTTTTCTTGGAGATTCGCACAGAGGTGCAAGTGTTTTGTCTTGATTGCGCCTAGGTTTTTTTTTTTTTTAGATTCGCACACAGGTGCAAATGGTTTGTTTTGATTGCTCCTTGGTTTTTTTTTTTTTTTTGAAGATTTGTTCACAGGTGCAAGTGGTTTGTCTTGATTGCGCCTAGGTTTTTTTTTTGTAGATTCACACACAGGTGCAAGTGGTTTGAATTGATTGCACATAGGATTTTATTTTTTGGAGATTCGCACATAGGTGCAAGTGGTTTGTCTTGATTGAGCCTAGGATTTTTTTTTTAGATTCTCACACATGTGCAAGTGGTTTGTCTTGATTGCGCCTTGGTATTTTTTTTGTAGATTCACACACGGTGCAAGTGGTTTGTCTTGATTGCGCCTAGAATTTTTATTTTTAGATCCTCACACAGGTGCAAGTGGTTTGTCTTGATTGCGTCTTTTTTTTTTTTTTTTGTAGGTTTGAACACAGGTGCAAGTGGTTTGTCTTGATTGCGCCTTGGATTTTTTTTTTTTTAGATTCTCACACAGGTGCAAGTGGTTTGTCTTGATTGCGCCTAGGTTTTTTTTTTTTTTTTTTTAGGTTCGAACACAGGTGCAAGTGGTTTGTCTTGATTGCGCCCAGGTGTGTGTTGTTTGTGGATTCGCACACAGGTGCAATTGGTTTCTCCTGATTACGCCTTGGTTTTTTTTATTGTAGATTCGCACACAGGTGCAAGTGGTTTGTCTTGATTGTGCCTATGTTTTTTTTTTGAAGATTCGCACACAGGTGCATGTGGTTTGTATTGATTGTGCCTATTTTTTTTTCTTTTTTTTGGAGATTCGCACACAGGTGCAAGTGGTTTGTCTTGATTGCGCATTGGTTTTTTTTTTTTTTTTTAGATTCGCAAACAGGTGCAAGTGGTTTGTCTTGATTGCGCTTTGGTTTTTTTTTTTTTAATATTTGTACACAGGTGCAATTGGTTTGTCTGAATTGCACCTAGGATTTCTTTTTTTAGATTCTCACACAGGTGCAAGTGGTTTGTCTTGATTGCGCCTAGGTTTTTTTTTTTTTTTTTTTTTTTTTTTTTTTAGATTCGCACACATGTGCAATTGGTTTGTCTTGATTGCGCCTAGGATTTTTTTTTTTGTTTAGATTCTCACACAGGTGCAAGTGGTTTGTCTTGATTGCGCCTAAGTTTTTTTTTTTTCTTAGTTTCGCACAGGTGCAAGTTGTTTGTATTGATTGCGCCTAGATTTTTTTTTTTTTGGAGATTTGCACTCCAGTGCAAGTGGTTAGTCTTGATTGCGCCTAGGATTTTTTTTTTAGATTCTCACACAGGTGCAAGTGGTTTGTCTTGATTGCGCCTAGGTTTTTTTTTTTTTTTTTTTTAGAATCGCACTCAGGTTCAAGTGGTTTATCTTGATTGTGCCTTGGTTTTTTTTTTTTTTAAGATTTGTACACAGGTGCAAGTGGATTATCTTGATTGCGCCTAGGTTTTTTTTTTTTTTAGATTCGCACACAGGTGCAAGTGGTTTGTCTTGATTGCGCCATGGTGTGTGTTGTTTGTAGATTCGCACACAGGTGCAATTGTTTTCTCTTGATTACGCCTGGGTTTTGTTTGTTGTAGATTCGCGTACAGGTGCAAGTGGTTTGTCTTGATTGTGCGTATGTTTTTTTTCTGTAGATTCGCACACAGGTGCAAGTCTATTGTCCTGATTGCTCCTAGGATTTTTTTTTTAGATTCTAAGACAGCTGCAAGTGGTTTGTCTTGATTGCGCCTAGGTGTTTTTTTTTTTTTAGATTCGCACACAGCTGCAACTGGTTTGTCTTGATGCGCTTTGGTTTTTTTTTTTTTTGAAGAGACGCACACAGGTGCAAGTGGTTTGTCTTGATTGCGCCTAGGTTTTTTTTTTTTTGAAGATTCGCACACAGGTGCAAGTGGTTTGTCTTGATTGTGCCTAGGATTTTTTTTTCGATTCCCACACAGGTGGAAGTGGTTTGTCTTGATTGCGCCTAGGTTTTTTTTTTTTTTTTCGATTCGCACACAGGTGCAAGTGGTTTGTCTTCATTGTGCCTAGGTTTTTTTTTGTAGATTCACACACAGGTGCCAGTGGTTTGTCTTGATTATGCATAGGTTTTTTTTTTTGAAGATTCGCACACAGGTGCAAGTGGTTTGTCTTGATTGCGCCTAGGTTTTTTTGTAGATTCACACACAAGTGCAAGTGGTTTGTCTTTATTGCGCCTAGCATTTTTTTTTAGATTCGCAAACAGGTGCAAGTGGTTTGTCTTGATTGTGCCTATTTTTTTTGGAAGCTTCGCACACAGGTGCAAGTGGTTTGTCTTGATTGCGCCTAGGTTTTTGTTTTTTGTAGATTCACACACAGTTGCAATTGGTTGATCTTGATTCGGCCCAGGTGTGTGTTGTTTTTAGATTTCCGCACAGTTGCAAGTGGTTTCACCTGAATGTGCCCAGGTGTGTGTTGTTTTCAGATTCCCACCCAGTTGCAAGTCGTTTGTCATGATTGCCCCTAGGTGTGTGTTGTTTATAGTTTCGCACACAGGTGCAAGTGGTTTGAATTGATTGCGCCTAGGATTTTATTTTTTGTAGATTCGCACACAGGTGCAAGTCAATTGTCTTGATTGCGCCTAGGTTTTTTTTTTTGTAGATTCATACAAAGGTGCAAGTGGTTTGTCTTGATTGTGCCTAGGATTTTTTTTTTGTAGATTCGCACACAGGTGAAAGTGGTTTGTCTTGATTGCGCCTACGTTTTTTTTTTTAGATTTGCACACAGGTGCAAGTGGTTTGTATTGATTGCCCCTAGGTTTCTTTTTTTTTTTTTTTGGAAGATTTGTACACAGGTGCAAGTGGTTTGTCTTGATTGCGCCTAGGATTTTTTTTTTTTTAGATTCGCACACAGGTGCAAGTGGTTTGTCTTGATTGCGCCCAGGTGTGTGTTGTTTGTACATTCGCACACAGGTGAAATTGGTTTCTCTTGATTACCTCTTGGTTTTTTTTGTTGTAGATTCGCACACAGGTTCAAGTGGTTTGTCTTGATTGTGCATATTTTTTTTGAAGCTTCGCACACAGGTGCAAGTGGTTTGTCTTGATTGCGCCTAGGTTTTTTTTTTTGTAGATTCACAAACAGGTGCAAGTGGTTTGTCTTGATTGTGCATAGGTTTTTTTTTTTTGAAGATTCGCAAACAGGTGTGTGTTGTTTCTTGATTCGCACACAGGTGCAATTGGTTTGTCTTAATGGCGCCTAGGATTGGTTTTTTTTAGATTCGTACACATGTGCAAGTGGTTTCTCTTGATTGCGCCTATTTTTTTTTTTGAATATTCGCTCAGAGGTGCTTGTGGTTTGTCTTGATTGCGCATAGGTTTTTTTTTTTTTTTTTTGTAGATTCACACACAGGTGCAATTGGTTGATATTGATTCCGCCCAGGTTGTGTTGTTTTTAGATTTGCACACAGTTGCAAGTGGTTTCACTTGAATGTGCCCAGGTGTGTGTTGTTTTCAGATTCCCACACAGGTGCAAGAGGTTTGTCATGATTGACCCCAGGTGTCTGTTGTTTATAGTTTCTCACACAGGTGCAAGTGGTTTGAATTGATTGCGCCTAGGATTTTATTTTTTGTAGATTCGCACACAGGTGCAAGTGGTTTGTCTTGATTGCGCCTAGGATTATATTTTTTAGATTCTCACACAGGTGCAAGTGGTTTGTCTTGATTGTGCCTAGGTTTTTTTTTTTTTTAGATTCGCACACAGGTGCAAGTGTTTTGTCTTGATTGCGCCCAAGTGTGTGTTGTTTGTAGATTCGCACACAGGTGAAATTGGTTTCTCTTGATTACACCTTGGTTTTTTTGTTGTAGATTCGCACACAGGTGCTAGTGGTTTGTCTTGATTGTGCCTATGTTTTTTTTTTTTTTTGAAGATTCGCACACAGGTGCAAGTGGTTTGTCTTGATTGCGCCTAAGATTTTTCTTTTTGTACATTCGCACACCGGTGCAAGTGGTTTGTCTTGATTGCGCCTAGGATTTTTTTTTAATTTCTCACACAAGTGCAAGTGGCTTGTCTTGCTTGTGCCTATGTTTTTTTTTTGTAGATTCACACACAGGTGTAAGTGGTTTTTCTTTATTGCCCCTAGAATTTTTTTTTTTTGAAGATTGGGACACAAGTGCAAGGGGTTTGTCTTGATTGCGCCCAGGTGTTTGTTGTTTCTAGATTCGCACACAGGTACAATTGGTTTGTCTTGATGGCGCATAAGATTATTTTTTTTAGATTCGCACACAGGTGTACGTGGTTTGTCTTGATTGCGCCTAGTTTTTTTTTTGAAGATTCGCACACAGGTGCCTGTGGTTTGTCTTGATTGTGCCTAGGTTTTTTTTTTTTGTAGATTCAACACAGGTGCAATTGGTTTGTCTTGATTGCGCCCTGGTTTGTGTTGTTTGTAGATTAGCACACAGGTGCAATTGGTTTTTCTTGATTAAGCCTTGGTTTTTTTGTTGTAGATTCGCACACAGGTGCAAGTGGTTTGTCTTGATTATGCTCAGGTTTTTCTTTTTTTGAAGATTCGCACACAGGTGCAAGTGGTTTGTCTTGATTGCGCCTAAGATTTTTTTTTTTTGTACATTCGCACACCGGTGCAAGTGGTTTGTCTTGATTGCGCCTAGGATTTTTTTTTAATTTCTCACACAAGTGCAAGTGGTTTGTCTTGCTTGTGCCTATGTTTTTTTTTTGTAGATTCACACAAAGGTGTAAGTGGTTTTTCTTGATTGCCCCTAGAATTTTTTTTTTTTTGAATATTGGGACACAAGTGTAAGGGGTTTATCTTGATTGCGCCCAGGTGTTTGTTGTTTCTAGATTCGCACACAGGTACAATTGGTTTGTCTTGATGGCGCATAAGATTATTTTTTTTAGATTCGCACACAGGTGTACGTGGTTTGTCTTGATTGCGCCTAGTTTTTTTTTTGAAGATTCGCACACAAGTGCAAGTGGTTTGTCTTGATTGCGCCTAGTTTTTTTTTTTTTTTTTTTTGGAGATTCGCACACAGGTGCCTGTGGTTTGTCTTGATTGTGCCTAGGTTTTTTTTTTTTGTAGATTCAACACAGGTGCAATTGGTTTGTCTTGATTGCGCCCTGGTTTGTGTTGTTTGTAGATTAGCACACAGGTGCAATTGGTTTTTCTTGATTACGCCTTGGTTTTTTTTGTTGTAGATTCGCACACAGGTGCAAGTGGTCTGTCTTGATTATGCTCAGGTTTTTCTTTTTTTGAAGATTCGCACACAGGTGCAAGTGGTTTGTCTTGATTGTGCCTAGGTTTTTTTTCTAGATTCACACACAGGTGCAAGTGGTTTGTCTTTATTGCGCCTAGGATTATTTTTTTTTGTAGATTCGCACACCGGTGTAAGTGGTTTGTCTTGATTGCGCCTAGGTTTTTTTTTTTTTAAGATTTGCACACAGGTGCACGTGGTTTGTATTGATTGCGCCTAGGTTTTTTTTTTTTTTTTTTGGAAGATTTGTACACAGGTGCAAGTGGTTTGTCTTGATTGCGCCTAGGATTTTTTTTTTTTTAGATTCGGACACAGGTGCAAGTGGTTTGTCTTGATTGCGCCCAGGTGTGTGTTGTTTGTAGATTCGCAACAGGTGAAATTGGTTTCTCTTGATTACCCCTTGGTTTTTTTGTTGTAGATTCGCACACAGGTTCAAGTGGTTTGTCTTGATTGTGCATATTTTTTTTGAAGCTTCGCACACAGGTGCAAGTGGTTTGTCTTGATTGCGCCTAGGATTTTTTTTTTTTAGACTCGCACTCAGGTGCAAGTGATTTTTCTTGATTGTGCCTATGCTTTTATTTTGAAGATTCGCACACGGGTGCAAGTGGTTTGTCTTGATTGCGCCTAGGTTTTTTTTTTGTAGATTCACACACAGGTGGCAGTGGTTTGTCTTGATTACGCATAATTTTTTTTTTGAAGATTCGCACACAGGTGCAAGTGGTTTGTCTTGATTTCGCCTAGGTTTTTTTTTGTAGATTCACACGCATGTGCAAGTGGTTTGTCTTGATTGTGCCTTGGTTTTTTTTTTTTTTTTTTTTTAGATTCGCACACAGGTGCAAGTGTTTTGTCTTGATTGCGCCCAGGTGTGTGTTGTTTGTAGATTCGCACACAGGTGAAATTGGTTTCTCTTGATTACGCCTTGGTTTTTTTGTTGTAGATTCGCACACAGGTGCAAGTGGTTTTTCTTGATTGTGCCTATGTTTTTTTTTTTTTGAAGATTCTCACACAGGTGCATGAGGTTTGTCTTGATTGCGCCTTGGTTTTTTTTTTTTGTAGATTCACATACTGGTGTAAGTGGTTTGTCTTGATTACGCTCAGGTTTTTTTTTTTTTTTTGAAGATTCGCACACAGGTGCAAGTGGTTTGTCTTGATTGCGCCTATGTATTTTTTTGTAGATTCACACACAGGTGCAATTGGTTTGTCTTGATTGTGCTTAGGATTTTTTATGAAGATTCGCACAAAGGTGCAAGTGGTTTGTCTTGATTGCGCCCAGGTTTGTGTTGTTTCTCGATTCGCACACAGGTGCAACTGGTTTGTCTTGATGGCGCCTAGGATTGTTTTTTTTTTAAGATTCGCACAAAGGTGCAAGTGGTTTGTCTTGATTGCGCCTAGGTTTTTTTTTTTTTTGTAGATTCACACACAGGTGGAAGTGGTTTGTCTTGATTGTGTCTCGGTTTTTTTTTTTTGTAGATTCACACACAGGTGCAAGTGGTTTGTCTTGATTATGCATAGGTTTTTTTTTGAAGATTCGCACACAGGTGCAAGTGGTTTGTCTTGATTGCGCCCAGGTTTTTTTTGTAGATTCACACACAGGTGCAAGTGGTTTGTCTTTATTGCGCCTAGCATTTTTTTTTAGATTCGCACACAGGTGCAAGTGGTTTGTCTTGATTGTGCCTATTTTTTTTTGAAGCTTCGCACACAGGTGCAAGTGGTTTGTCTTGATTGCGCCTAGGTTTTTGTTTTTTGTAGATTCACACACAGGTGCAATTGGTTGATCTTGATTCCGCCCAGGTGTGTGTTGTTTTTAGATTTGCACACAGTTGCAAGTGGTTTCACTTGAATGTGCCCAGGTGTGTGTTGTTTTCAGATTCCCACACAGGTGCAAGTCGTTTATCATGATTGCCCCTAGGTGTGTGTTGTTTATAGTTTCGCACACAGGTGCAAGTGGTTTGAATTGATTGCGCCTAGTTATTTTTGTAGATTCATACACAGGTGCAAGTGGTTTGTCTTGATTGTGGCTAGGATTTTTTTTTTGTAGATTCGCACACAGGTGAAAGTGGTTTGTCTTGATTGCGCCTAGGTTTTTTTTTTTTTTTATATTTGCACACAGGTGCAAGTGGTTTGTCTTGATTGCGCCTAGGTTTTTTTTTTTTTTGGAAGATTTATACACAGGTGCAAGTGGTTTGTCTTGATTGCGCCTAGGATTTTTTTTTTTTGAAGATTCGCACACAGGTGCAACTGGTTTGTCTTGATTGCGCCTAGTTTTTTTTTTGAAGATTCGCACACAGGTGCCTGTGGTTTGTCTTGATTGTGCCTAGGTTTTTTTTTTTTGTAGATTCAACACAGGTGCAATTGGTTTGTCTTGATTGCGCCCTAGTTTGTGTTGTTTGTAGATTAGCACACAGGTGCAATTGGTTTTTCTTGATTACGCCTTGGTTTTTTTTGTTGTAGATTCGCACACAGGTGCAAGTGGTTTGTCTTGATTATGCTCAGGTTTTTCTTTTTTTGAAGATTCGCACACAGGTGCAAGTGGTTTGTCTTGATTGCGCCTAAGATTTTTTTTTTTTGTACATTCGCACACCGGTGCAAGTGGTTTGTCTTGATTGCGCCTAGGATTTTTTTTTAATTTCTCACACAAGTGCAAGTGGTTTGTCTTGCTTGTGCCTATGTTTTTTTTTTGTAGATTCACACAAAGGTGTAAGTGGTTTTTCTTGATTGCCCCTAGAATTTTTTTTTTTTGAAGATTGGGACACAAGTGCAAGGGGTTTATCTTGATTGCGCCCAGGTGTTTGTTGTTTCTAGATTCGCACACAGGTACAATTGGTTTGTCTTGATGGCGCATAAGATTATTTTTTTTAGATTCGCACACAGGTGTACGTGGTTTGTCTTGATTGCGCCTAGTTTTTTTTTTGAAGATTCGCACACAAGTGCAAGTGGTTTGTCTTGATTGCGCCTAGTTTTTTTTTTTTTTTTTTTTTTGGAGATTCGCACACAGGTGCCTGTGGTTTGTCTTGATTGTGCCTAGGTTTTTTTTTTTTTGTAGATTCAACACAGGTGCAATTGGTTTTTCTTGATTACGCCTTGGTTTTTTTTGTTGTAGATTCGCACACAGGTGCAAGTGGTTTGTCTTGATTATGCTCAGGTTTTTCTTTTTTTGAAGATTCGCACACAGGTGCAAGTGGTTTGTCTTGATTGTGCCTAGGTTTTTTTTTCTAGATTCACACACAGGTGCAAGTGGTTTGTCTTTATTGCGCCTAGGATTATTTTTTTTGTAGATTCGCACACAGGTGTAAGTGGTTTGTCTTGATTGCGCCTAGGTTTTTTTTTTTTTTATGATTTGCACACAGGTGCACGTGGTTTGTATTGATTGCGCCTAGGTTTTTTTTTTTTTTTTTTTGGAAGATTTGTACACAGGTGCAAGTGGTTTGTCTTGATTGCGCCTAGGATTTTTTTTTTTTTTAGATTCGGACACAGGTGCAAGTGGTTTGTCTTGATTGCGCCCAGGTGTGTGTTGTTTGTAGATTCGCAACAGGTGAAATTGGTTTCTCTTGATTACCCCTTGGTTTTTTTGTTGTAGATTCGCACACAGGTTCAAGTGGTTTGTCTTGATTGTGCATATTTTTTTTGAAGCTTCGCACACAGGTGCAAGTGGTTTGTCTTGATTGCGCCTAGGATTTTTTTTTTTTAGACTCGCACTCAGGTGCAAGTGATTTTTCTTGATTGTGCCTATGCTTTTATTTTGAAGATTCGCACACGGGTGCAAGTGGTTTGTCTTGATTGCGCCTAGGTTTTTTTTTTGTAGATTCACACACAGGTGGCAGTGGTTTGTCTTGATTACGCATAATTTTTTTTTGAAGATTCGCACACAGGTGCAAGTGGTTTGTCTTGATTTCGCCTAGGTTTTTTTTTGTAGATTCACACGCATGTGCAAGTGGTTTGTCTTGATTGTGCCTAGGTTTTTTTTTTTTTTTTTTTTATTTAAATTTTTAATTTAAGAAAGGATTAGTGAACAAAAGCATAAGGTAGGAGGGGTACAACTCCACACAATTCCCACCACCCAATCCCCATAACCCACCCTCTCCCATGATAGCCTTCCCATTCTCTAGCCCTCTGGGAGCATGGACCCAGGGTCGTTGAGGGTTGCAGAAGGTAGAGGGTCTGGCTTCTGTAATTGCTTCCCCGCTGAACATGGGCGTTGACTGGTCGGTCCATACTCCCAGTCTGCCTCTCTCTTTCCCTAGTAAGGTGTGTCTCTGGGGAAGCTGAGCTCCAGGACACATTGGTGGGGTCTTCAATCCAGGGAAGCCTAGCCAGCATCCTGGTGGCATCTGGAACCTGGTGATTGAAAAGAGAGTTAACATACAAAGCCAAACAATTTGTTGAGCAAACATGGATCCCAAGATTGGAATAGTGGAGAGGAAGTGTTGGGGAGGTACTCACTGCAAACTCTAGTGTAATCCTGCTTTCAGGTATATATTTTGCAGTAGTTTATGGATACGTGTGAGCATACGCTCTCTCTCACAGAAACTGGTGTATGTCTAGGTTATGGGACTTTGTTAGAAAGTGAACTACCTGAGATGAAATTAGAGTGTACTATAAAAGGAAAGGTCTCACCCGAGTAATGAAGCTGAAGGGTTGTCATTCCACACGTGAAGTCTCTGGATACACTCTGAGGTGAAGCATGTTGAGATGGCAATCGTTGCTTTGGTTAGGTTGTGATCGGCGGATGCAATATTATTTGGTATGGATTGGGAGAAGCATACGGGAAAGTGAGCCCTATCCATGGGTGCCAGGACTGGGGGAAGTAGGGGCTCTATAGTGAAGATGTGAGGTTCCTGCTGTCTTAGGGTTCAAAAAGACAATCAATAGTTAATATTATCATCACATTATTTGTTAATTGGGTTAACTTTGAAAAGTCCCTTTGTTATGGTTTGCTGTACAGTACCCAGTATCTTGTATATAGCTGTGCTATTGGAAGCCTCCAATCTACTTGGTCTAGGCTTTTGAGAGAGTCCGCATATCAAATACGTAGCCTATCTATTAAAAAGATTCAGTTTGTCTCCTGAGAACCTTTGAGACATACAATTGATTTCCCCCTCTCATATTAATTAACTACTGATTTATATGTCTACATTTTGCTAGGAGTGTACATAAACACCATTCCCATCACCAAAGGACCGTGACCCATCCCTCCCGCCCATTCCCACCCCCCACTGGCCCAGAAAGCTACATGTCTACCCCTCACCACTGGGTTTTTTCTTTGGTGCCCTACTTACAATTTGATCAGGTCCTGCTTTTAGTTTCCCTTTCAGATCTTCTAAGTCAGCTTCTGTTGATGAGTGGGATCATCCCATACTCATCTTTAACTTTCTGACTCAGTTCACTTAACATAATTCCTTCTAGCTCTGTCCAAGATGGGTCAGAGAAGGTGGGTTCATTGTTCTTGATAGCTGCATAGTATTCCATTGTGTATATATACCACAGCTTTCTCAGCCATTCATCTGTTGTTGGGCACCTGGGTTGCTTCCAGGTTTTAGCTATTATGAATTGTGCTGCTATGAACATAGGAGTACACACCTCTTTTTGGTTGGGTGTTATGGAGTCCTTGGGGTATAACCCCAGGAGAGGAATTATTGGGTCATATGGAAGGTCCATGTCTAGCCTTCTGAGGGTTTTCCAGACTGCTCTCCACAGAGGCTGTACCAATTTACATTCCCACCAGCAATGTAAAAGGGTTCCTCTGTCCCCACATCCTCTCCAGCATTTGTTGCTGCTGTCCTTTTTGATGTATGCCATTCTTACAGGAGTGAGGTGGTATCTTAGTGTTGTCTTAATTTGCATTTCTCTGACAATCAGTGACCTAGAGCAGTTTTTCATATGTTTGTTAGCCTTTTGGATCTCCTCTGTGGTGAGTGTTTTGTTCATTTCCTCTGCCCATTTTTGGATGGGGTCATTTGCTTTTTTGCGGCTAAGTTTGCTGAGCTCTTTATATATTTTGGTGATTAGTTTCTTGTCTGATGTCTGGCATGTGAAGATCTTCTCCCATTCTGTGAGGGGTCTCTCTGTTTGTTTAATTGTTTCTTTGGATGTGCAGAAGCTTTTCAATTTGATGTAGTCCCATTGGTTTGTTTCTACTTTGGTCTTCCTTGCAATTGGGTTTGATTCATCAAAGATATCCTTGAGGTGTAGATGGGAAAGTGTTTTACCAATGTTTTCCTCTAAGTATTTGATTGTTTCTGGTCTGACATCTAGGTCTTTGATCCATTTGGAGTTGATTTTTGTTTCTGGTGAGATAAAGTGGTTCAATTTCATTCTTCTGCATGTTTCAACCCAGTTTTCCCAGCACCATTTATTGAAGAGAGCCTCCTTCTTCCATTTAATCCTTTGGGCCCCCTTATCAAAGATTAGATGCCCATAGGTGTTGGGATTTACTTCTGGGCTTTCAATTCTGTTCCACTGGTCTGTGTGCCTATTTTTGTTCCAGTACCATGCTGTTTTGATGATGATGGCTTTATAATATAGTTTAAGGTCTGGGAGTGTGATGCCTCCATTTCTGTTTCTTTTCCTCAAGATGGTTTTGGCAATTCTAGGTGTTTTCAGGTTCCAGATAAATGATTGTAGTGTTTGTTCTATTCTCTTAAAGAAGCTTGGTGGAACTTTGATGGGTATTGCATTAAATTTGTATATGGCTCTGGGGAGAATGTTCATTTTGATGATATTTATTCTTCCAATCCATGAGCATGGGATATCTTTCCATTTCTTGGTATCAGTTTCTATCTCCTTGAGTAGCGACTCATAGTTTTCAGCATACAAGTCTTTCACTTCTTTGGTCAACTTTATTCCTAGGTATTTGATTGATTTTGCTGAAACAGTGAATGGGAGTGATTTCTGGATGTCTTCTTCTTCAGATTTAGTGTTTGCATAAAGAAATGCCACTGATTTTTGTACATTGATTTTGTAGCCTGATACCTTGCTATATTGCCTAACAACTTCCAGTAATTTTCTACTGGATTCTTTAGGTCTTTCTATGTATACTATCATATCATCTGCAAATAGTGAGAGCTTGACTTCTTCCCTTCCAATCTGTATCCCTTTGATTTCTTTCTCTTGCCTGATTGCTATGGCAAGAACTTCCAATACTATGTTGAAGAGTAACGGTGACAGTGGGCAGCCCTGTCTAGTCCCTGATCTGAGGGGGAATGCTTTCAGCTTCTCTCCATTGAGTATGATGTTGGCTGTAGGTTTGCTATATATAGACTCCACTATCTTGAGGAATTTCCCATCTATTCCCATTTTTTGTAGAGTTTTGAGCATGAATGGGTGTTGGATTTTGTCAAAGGCTTTCTCTGCATCTATTGAGATAATCATGTGGTTTTTGGCTTTGCTTTTATTGATGTGATGAATGACATTGATTGATTTACGGATGTTGAACCAGCCTTGCATTCCTGGGATGAATCCCACTTGGTCATGATGAACAATCTTTTTGATGTGTTGCTGTATCCGGTTGGCCAAGATCTTGTTTAATATTTTGGCATCTATGTTCATCAGAGATATTGGTCTGTAGTTTTCCTTTTTTGTTCTGTCCCTATCAGCTTTTGGTATCAGGGTGATGTTGGCTTCATAAAAGGTGGAAGGGAGTATTCCTGTTTCTTCAATCTTATGGAATAGCTTAAGAAGTATGGGTATTAACTGTTTCCTGAAAGTTTTGTAGAATTCGTTTGTGAAGCCATCTGGTCCAGGACTTTTGTTGTTGGGGAGATTCTTAATAACGGTTTCAATTTCTTTGTCTGTGATTGGTGCATTTAGATTTTGTAGTTCTTCTTGGTTCAGTTTTGGAAGTGCATAGGTTTCTAGGAATTGTTCCATTTCTTCCAGATTCTCTAGCTTGGTGGCATATAGTTCTTTATAGAAGTTTCGCAGAATTCTCTGGATTTCTGTGGTGTCAGTTGTGATATCTCCTGTATCGTTGACAATTCTATTAATTTGAGTCTTCTCTCTTTTTTGTTTGGTGAGTCTGGCTAGGGGTTTGTCAATTTTGTTTAATCTTTCAAAGAACCAACATTTGGCTTCATTGATCTTTTGTATGGTTCTTTTATTTTCGATGTTGTTTATTTCTGCTCTAACTTTAGTGATTTCTGTCCTTCTGGTTGCTTTAGGGTTCCTTTGTTCCTCTTCCTCTAAGTCCTTGAGGTGTGTAGTAAGTTCGTTCATTTGGGCTTCTTCTTGGTGTTTAATATGTGATTGTATAGCTATAAGTTTCCCTCTCAGTACTGCTTTAGCTGTGTCCCAAATATTTTGATAGGTTGTGTCTTCATTTTCATTAGTTTCCAGGAACATTTGAATTTCCTGTTTGAGTGAGTGTCTGACCCAGTGGTTCTTAAGGAGCATGTTGTTTAGTTTCCAAATTCTATGTCTTTTAATAATTTTCTGTTTGTTGTTAAAAGTTAGTTTTACTCCACTGTGGTCTGAGAAGATACTTGGGATGATTTCAATGCTCTTGAATTTATTGATGCTGTCTTTGTGACCTAACATGTGGTCTATCCTTGAGTATGTGTTGTGTGGATTTGAAAAGAAGGTGTATTCCAGTTTTTTGGGGTGGAGGAGTCTGAAAATGTCCAAGAGGTCTAGTCTGTCAATCTCTTCATTCAATTCTCTTATATCTTTATTGGTTCTCTTCTTTGTTGATCTGTCTAAGTGTGAGAGTGGGGTATTGAAGTCTCCCACTATTATTGTATTACTATTGATGTATTTTTGAAATTCTTTCAATAGGTGTTTAATGTATTTAGATGGTCCCTCGTTGGGTGCATAGATGTTAATAATTGTTAAGTCTTCTTGGCTGATTGATCCTCTTATCATTATGTAATGTCCTTGCCTATCTTTTATTACTTTATTTAATTTAAAATCTATCGTGTCTGAGATGAGAATGGCTGTTCCTGCCCTTTTTTGTGGACCGTTAGCCTGTATGATAGTTTTCCATCCTTTCACTTTAAGTCTGTGTTTATCTTGTTGTGACAGATGGGATTCTTGCAAGCAGCATATGGTTGGGTTATGTTTTCTGATCCATCCCCCCACCCTGTGCCTTTTGATGGGTGAGTTTAAGCCATTGACATTTATTGATATTATGGATTTAATGTATTGTAGTGCCATTGTTCTAAAAAACAATTTGTTTGCTCTGATATATTACAAGTATTATAGTGATGTTCTTGTTTATAAGAGGTCTTTTAATACCTCTTTCAGGGCCGGCTTGGTGATAGTTGCCTCCTTTAACTGTTGTTTGTCTAAGAAGGTTTTGATCCCTCCATCTAGCTTGAATGAAAGTCTAGCAGGATATATAATCCTTGGTTGAAACCCTTTTTCATTCAGGGCTCGATAGATATCTTGCCACTCCCTTCTGGCTTTTAGAGTTTGAGTTGAAAAATCTGCAGAAAGTCTTATGGGTTTTCCCCTGTATGTGACTTTTTGTTTCTCTCTTGCAGCCTTTAGGATCCTTTCTTTATCCTTACTTCTTCTCATTGTGACTATGATGTGTCTTGGTGTTTTTAGGTCTGGGTTGATTCTGTTTGGTACTCTCTGGGCCTCTTGCACCTTGATATCCTTTCTGTTATTCAGGTCTGGGAAATTTTCTTGTATTATTTCCTCTAGGATGTTTGCTTCCCCTTCCTCTCTTTCTTCCTCTGGCAGGCCAATTATACGAATGTTACTTCTTTTGAGATCATCCCATATGTCTCTGTTGTTGTTTTCAGTGTCTCTCAATCTCTTTTTAAGCTCTTTCACCTCTTTCTTAGTTTTCTCTAACTCATCCTCTGTCTGACTAATTCTGTTTTCTGCTTCTGTTAGTCTGCTTTCCCTTGCCTCAGCTTCTTTCTTCATTACAGCTATTTCAGCTTTCAGTTCTCTAATTGTCTCAAGATAATCAGTATTTTCCTTGGGGGTCTCAACTGTTGTTTCCCTAATACTGCCATTTCTTTCCTCCAATGTTGTTTTCATTTCTGTGATTAATAAGTTTATTATTGCTTGCATACTTTTCTTATCTATGGTTACTTCTGACTGATTTGTGGTTTCTTCTGGGCTCTTGTCTTCATTCATTGGGGTAGCAGTTTTATTTGTTTTTAATCTACCCATTTTTTTTTTAATTTATGTGTTTCTCTCTCTTTTTTTTTTAATGTTCTGTTGTTCCTCAGTTGTTGTGTTTTGAGCACAAGTAACACTGTACTAAATACCTTTATGACAATTGCACTCACCAACCTCCGGAATAACCGTAGCAACTGAAGTAAGTATTGAAGGAGTTTAATCGTTACCAGTTAGCCAAACAATTTTTCCAGTCCGTGAAAAAATAGTAACCAAATCCCAGTGAAGAAAGAGAAAAGGAAGAGAGGATAGCAAGAATAGACAGTTATGCAAATTTACTATCCAGTGTATATTCTAAGGGTAACAAGAGTGTAAAGGGAACTAGAGCAGAGATACACACATAGAGAGTCCACTCTGGGTCAGATTTCTTCCCCAAAGTAATTCACAAATTCAGAAAGGCAAAGAAGAAAGAAGTGTATGACAAGATTAAAAAAAAGAGAGAGAGAGAGAGATTGAGAGAGATAAGAGAGAGAAAAGGGAGAAGATAGGAAGAAGAGTTGTAATTAAAGCGCAGTGCGAGGAACTTCCCAAATGTGTATCAGTGAATTAACAAAAAAAAAAAAACCCTGTTTGGTGGTATGGGGTATCCTGCTAGTAGCTGGTCCCAGGCACTGCTTATGGGGGGAGGGGGGGCGGCGGGAAGGATGTATGCTTGAAAATTAAAAGGAAGAAAAAAGAATTTTTTCCCCCTACTCTAATTCTTAACCCAAATTAAGTTATAGAAACATCCTTGGTATGACCGTTATGGCCCCTTATTGGATGGCCTGCTAAAGGCAGAAAATCCTATTGTTTACACGAGATGTGTCCGGAGCTCAAAGGCTAGCCGCTTCTGCTTCTCCGGGCGCCATCTTCCGGGAAACCCCGCCCTCCAGACTTTTTTAAAGGATTTCTCAAAAATGAAAACTAGCTCCAAGTCCTTTGATCCAATGAGAGCTATACTCAAGAAGTCTTTGGATCCACCCTCAGGGTCGCGGTGGACCCTGGCAACTCCCAAGAGGCAGCCCCCGAGCTAAAGTGCTCTCTCCGGGTCCTCTGCCCACTGCGCTCTGCAACAGGCGGAGGAGCCGCCTTCCCGGGCGGGCGGAGGACAATGCCCGGCGCACTCGCCTTGCCTGGCGCCGCCTGGGAATTCTGGCGCCCCGCTAGTCCGTGTCACCTTTGCTCTAATTGTTAACCCAAATTAAACTGTAATAACTTCTTTGGTGCCCCCCCCCCCCCTTATTGACTGGCCTGCTAAAGGCAGAAAATCCTACCTTTGCCGACGATGCTATCAGAGCACTCGCTGTTAGCCCTTTTTTTTTTTTTTGTAGATTCACACACAGGTGCAAGTGGTTTGTCTTGATTGTGCTTAGGTTTTTTTTTTGAAGATTCGCACACAGGTGCAAGTGGTTTTTCTTGATTGCTCCTAGGTTTTTTTTTTTGTAGTTTGACACACAGGTGCAATAGGTTTGTCTTAATTGCGGCCTGGTTTGTGTTGTTTGTAGATTACCACACAGGTGCAATTGGTTTCTCTTGATTACGCCTTGGTTTTTTTTTGTTGTAGATTCGCACACATGTACAAGTGGTTTGTCTTGATTGCGCCTTGGTTTTTTTTTTTTGTAGATTCACACACAGGTGCAAGTGGTTTGTTTTGATTACGGTCAGGTTTTTTTTTTGAAGATTCGCACAGAGGTGCAAGTGGTTTGTCTTGATTGTGCCTCGGTTTTTTTTTTTTTTAGATTCTCACACAGGTGCAAGTGTTTTGTCTTGATTGTGCCCAGGTGTGTGTTGTTTGTAGATTCGCACACAGGTGAAATTGGTTTCTCTAGATTGCGCCTTGGTTTTTTTTTGTTGTAGATTCGCACACAGGTTCAAGTGGTTTGTCTTGATTGTGCCTATGTTTTATTTTTGAAGATTCGCACACAGGTGCAAGTGGTTTGTCTTGATTGTGCCTAGGTTTTTTTTTGTAGATTCACACACAGGTGCAATTGGTTTTTCTTGATTGCGCCCTGGTTTGTGTTGCTGGTAGATTAGCACACAGGTGCAATTGGTTTTTCTTGATTACTCCTAGGTTTTTTTTGTTGTAGATTCGCACAAAGGTGCAAGTGGTTTGTCTTGATTACCCCTAGTTTTTTTTTTTAATTTTTTTTTATATATATTTTCCCTTTTTGTTGCCCTTATTGTTTAACATTGTTGTAGTTATTGATGTCATCATAGTTGTTGGCTAGGACAGAGAGAAATGGAGGGAGGAGGGGAAGACAGAGAGGGGGAGAGAAAGATAGACACCTGCAGACCTGCTTCACCGCCTGTGAAGGGACTCCCTTGCAGGTGGGGAGCCGGGGGCTTGAACCGGATCCTTAAGCCGGTCCTTGCGTTTTGCGCCACGTGCGCTTAACCCGCTGCGCTACCGCCCAACTCCCCTAGTTTTTTTTTTTTTTTTGGAGATTCGCACACAGGTGCAAGTGGTTTGTCTTGATTGTGCCTATGTTTTTTTTTTGAAGATTAGCACACAGGTGCAATTGGTTTCTCTTGATTACTCCTAGGTTTTTTTTGTTGTAGATTCGCACAAAGGTGCAAGTGGTTTGTCTTGATTGTGTCTAGTTTTTTTTTTTTTGGAGATTCGCACACAGGTGCAAGTGGTTTTTCTTGATTGCGCCTTGGTTTTTTTTTTTTGTAGATTCACACACAGTTGCAAGTGGTTTGTCTTGATAATGCTCAGGTTTTTTTTTTGAAGATTCGCACAGAGGTGCAAGTGGTTTGTCTTGATTGTGCCTAGGTTTTTTTTTTTAGATTCGCACACAGGTGCAAGTGTTTTGTCTTGATTGCACCCAGGTGTGTGTTCTTTGTAGATTCGCACACAGGAGAAATTGGTTTCTCTCGATTGCGCCTTTTGTTTTTATTGTAGATTCGCACACAGGTGCAAGTGTTTTGTCTTGACTGTGCCTATGTTTTTTTTTTTTTTGAAGATTCGCACACAGTTGCAATTGGTTTCTCTTGATTACGCCTTGGTTTTTTTTCTTGTAGATTCGCACACAGGTGCAAGTGGTTTGTCTTGATTACCCCAATTTTTTTTTTTTTGGAGATTCGCACACAGGTGCAAGTGGTTTGTCTTGAATGCGCCTAGGATTTTTTTTTAATATTCGCACACAGGTGAAAGTGGTTTGTCTTGATTGCGCCCAGGTGTGTGTTGTTTCTTGATTCGCACACAGGTGCAAGTGGTTTGTCTTGATTGCACCTGGGTTTTTTTTTGTAGATTCGCACACAGGTGCAAGTGGTTTGTCTTGATTGCGCCTAGCTTTTTTTTTTTTTGTAGATTCACACACAGGTGCAAGTGGTTTTTCTTGCTTGTGCCTATGTTTTTTTTTTGTAGATTCACACACAAGTGTAAGTGGTTTGTCTTGATTGCCCCTAGAATTTTTTTTTTTAAGATTCGCACAGAAGTGCAAGGGGTTTGTCTTGATTGCGCCCAGTTGTTTGTTGTTTCTAGATTCGCACACAGGTACAATTGGTTTGTCTTGATGGCACCTAAGATTGTTTTTTTTTAGATTCGCACACAGGTGTAAGTGGTTTGTCTTGATTGTGCCGAGTTTTTTTTTTTTGAAGATTCGCACACAGGTGCAAGTGGTTTTTCTTGATTGCTCCTAGGTTTTTTTTTGTAGATTGACACACAGGTGCAATTGGTTTGTCTTGATTGCGGCCTGGTTTGTGTTGTTTGTAGATTAGCACACAGTGCAATAGGTTTCTCTTGATTACGCCTTGGTTTTTTTTCTTGTAGATTCGCACACATGTGCAAGTGATTTGTCTTGATTGCGCCTAGTTTTTTTTTTATTTTGTAGATTCGCACACAGGTGCAAGTGGTTTGTCTTGATTGCGCCTTGGTTTTTTTTTTGTAGATTCACACACAAGTGCAAGTGGTTTGTTTTGATTACGATCAGGTTTTTTTTTTTGAAGATTCGCACAGAGGTGCAAGTGGTTTGTCCTGATTGTGCCTAGGTTTTTTTTTTTTTTTTTTTAGATTCCCACACAGGTGCAAGTGTTTTATCTTGATTGCGCCCAGGTGTGTGTTGTTTGTAGATTCGCACACAGGTGAAAAAGGTTTCTCTAGATTGCGCCTTGGTTTTTTTTTTTTGTTGTAGATTCGCACACAGATTCAAGTGGTTTGTCTTGATTGTGCCCTGGTTTGTAGATTAGCACACAGGTGCAATTGGTTTCTCTTGTTTACACCTTGGTTTTTTTGTTGTAGATTCGCACACAGGTGCAAGTAGTTTGTCTTGATTGCGCCTAGATTTTTTTTTTTTTGGAGATTCGCACACAGGTAAAGTGGTTTGTCTTGATTGCGCCATGGTTTTTTTTTGTAGATTCACACACAGGTGTAAGTGGTTTGTGTTGATTACGCTCAGTTTTTTTTTCGCACACAGGTGCAAGTGGTTTGTCTTGATGGCGCCTAGGATTGTTTTTTTTTTAAGATTCGCACACAGGTGCAAGTGGTTTGTCTTGATTGCGCCTAGTTTTTTTTTTTGTAGATTCACACACAGGTGCAAGTGGTTTGTCTTGATTAAGCATAGGTTTTTTTTTTGAAGATTCGCACATAGGAACAAGTGGTTTGTCTTGTTTGCGTCTAAGTTTTTTTTTTTGTAGACTCACACACATGTGCAAGTGGTTTGTCTTGATTGTGCTTAGGTTTTTTTTGTGAAGATTCGCACACAGGTGCAAGTGGTTTGTCTTGATTGCGCCCAGGTGTGTTCTGTTTCTCGATTAGCACGGAGGAGCAATTGTTTTCTCTTGATGGCGCCTACGATTGTTTTTTTTTAGATTGCACACAGGTGCAAGTGGTTTGTCTTCATTGCGCCTATTTTTTTTTTTTGAAGATTCGCACACAGGTGCAAGTGGTTTGTCATGATTGCGCGTAGGTTTTCGTTTTTTGTAGATTCACACACAGGTGCAATTGGTTGATCTTGATTCAACAAACACCTGCTTGATCCCAGGTGTTTGTTGATTTTAGCTTTCCACACAGTTGCAAGTGGTTTCACTTGAGTGTGCCAAGGTGTGTGTTGTTTTCAGTTTCCCACACAGGTGCAAGTGGTTTATCATGATTGCCCCCAGGTGTGTGTTGTTTATAGTTTTGCACACAGGTGCAAGTGGTATGATTTGATTGCGCATAGGATTCTATTTTTTTGTAGATTCGCACACAGGTGCAAGTGGTTTGTCTTGATTGCGCCTAGGATTTTTTTTTTAGATTCTCACAAAGGTGCAAGTGGTTTGTCTTGATTGCGCCTAGGTTTTTTTTTTGTAGATTCACACACAGGTGTAAGTGGTTTGTCTTGATTGTGCCTAGGTTTTATTTTTGAAGATTCGCACACAGGTGCATGTGGCTTGTCTTGATTGCGCCCAGGTGTGTGTTGTTTCTCGATTCAAACACAGGTGCAATTGGTTTGTCTTGATTGCGCCTTGGATTTTTTTGTATATTCACACAAATGCAAGTGGTTTGCCTTGATTACGCTCAGGTTTTTTTTTTTTTTGAAGATTCGCACACAGGTGCAAGTGGTTTGTCTTGATTGTGTCTAGGTTTTTTTTTTTTTAGATTCGCACACAGGTGCAAGTGTTTTGTCTTGATTGCGCCCTGCTGTGTGTTGTGTGTAGATTCGCACACAGGTGAAATAGGTTTCTCTTGGTTGCGCCTTAGGTTTTTTTTGTTGTAGATTCACACACAGGTGCAAGTGGTTTGTCTTGATTATGCTCAGTTTTTTTTTTTTTTTTGAAGATTCGCACACAGGTGCAGGTGGTTTGTCTTGATTGCGCCAAGGTTTTATTTTTGTAGATTCACACACAGGTGCAAGTGGTTTGCCTTGATTGTGCCTAGGTTTTTTTTTTTTTGAAGATTCTCAGAAAGGTGAAAGTGGTTTGTCTTGATTGCGCCCAGTTGTGTGTTGTTTCTCGATTCGCACACAGGTGCAATTGGTTTGTCTTGATTGTACCTATTTTTTTTGAAACTTCGCAAACAGGTACAAGTGGTTTGTCTTGATTGAGCCTAGTTTTTTTTTTTTTTTTTGGAGATTCCCACACAGGTGCAAGTGTTTTGTCTTGATTGCGCCCAGGTGTGTGTTGTTTGTAGATTCGCACACTGGTGAAATAGGTTTCTCTAGATTGCGCCTTGGTTTTTTTTTGTTGTAGATTCGGACACAGATTCAAGTGGTTTGTCTTGATTGTGCCTATGTTTTTTTTTTTGAAGATTCGCACACAGGTTCAAGTGGTTTTTCTTGATTGTGCCTAGGTTTTTTTTTTGTAGATTGACACACGGGTGCAATTGGTTTGTCTTGATTGCGCCCTGGTTTGTGTTGTTTGTAGATTAGCACACAGGTGCAATTGGTTTCTCTTGATTACGCCTTAGTTTTTTTTGTTGTAGATTCGCACACAGGTGCAAGTGGTTTGAATTGATTGTGCCTAGCATTTTAATTTTGTAGATTCTCACACAGGTGCAAGTGGTTTGTCTTGATTGCGCCTAGGTTTTTTTTTGTAGATTCACACACAGGTGCAAGTGGTTTGCCTTGATTGTGCCTAGGTTTTTTTTTTGAAGATTCGCACAAAGGTGAAAGTGGTTTATCTTGATTGCGCCCAGTTGTGTGTTGTTTCTCGATTCGCACACAGGTGCAATTGGTTTGTCTTGATGGCGGCTAGGATGTTTTTTTTAAGATTCACACACAGGTGCAAGTGGTTTCTCTCGATTGCGCCTTTTTTTTTATTGTAGATTCGCACACAGGTGCAAGTGGTTTGTCTTGACTTTGCCTATGTTTTTTTTTTTTGAAGATTCGTACAAAGGTGCAATTGGTTTCACTTGATTACGCCTTGGGTTTTTTTCTTGTAGATTCGCACACAGGTTCAAGTGGTTTGTCTTGATTACCCCTAGTTTTTTTTTTTTTTTGGAGATTCGCACACAGGTGCAAGTGGTTTGTCTTGCTTGTGCCTATGTTTTTTTTTTTTTTGTAGATTCACACACAGGTGTAAGTGGTTTGTCTTGATTGCCCCTAGCATTTTTTTTTGAAGATTCGCACAGAGGTGCAAGGGGTTTGTCTTGATTGCGCCCAGGTGTTTGTTGTTTCTAGATTCGCACACAGGTACAATTGGTTTGTCTTGATGGCACCTAAGATTTTTTTTTTTTTAGATTCGCACACAGGTGTAAGTGGTTTGTCTTGATTGTGCCGAGTTTTTTTTTTTTGAAGATTCGCACACAGGTGCAAGTGGTTTTTCTTGATTGCTCCTAGGTTTTTTTTTGTAGATTGACACACAGGTGCAATTGGTTTGTCTTGATTGCGGCCTGGTTTGTGTTGTTTGTAGATTAGCAAACAGTGCAATAGGTTTCTCTTGATTACGCCTTGGTTTTTTTTGTTGTAGATTCGCACACATGTGCAAGTGGTTTTTCTTGATTGCACCTAGTTTTTTTTTTATTTTGGAGATTCGCACACATGTGCAAGTGGTTTGTGTTGATTGTGCCTAAGTTTTTTTTTTTTTTTTTTAGATTCCCACACAGGTGCAAGTGTTTTGTCTTGATTGCGCCCAGGTGTGTGTTGTTTGTAGATTCGCACACAGGTGAAATTGGTTTCTCTAGATTGCGCCTTGGTTTTTTTTTGTTGTAGATTCGCACACACATTCAAGTGGTTTGTCTTGATTGTGCCTATGTTTTTTTTTTGAAGATTCGCACACAGGTGCAAGTGGTTTTTCTTGATTGCGCCATGTTTTTTTTTTGTTGTAGATTCGCACACAGGTTCAAGTGGTTTGTCTTGATTGTGCTATGTTTTTTTTTCGAAGATTCGCACACAGGTGCAAGTGGTTTGTCTTGATTGCTCCTAGGATTTTTTTTGTAGATTCACACACAGGTGCAATTGATTTGTCTTGATTGCGCCCTGGTTTGTGTTGTTTGTAGATTAGCACACAGGTGCAAGTGGTTTGTCATGATTGCGCGTAGGTTTTCGTTTTTTGTAGATTCACATACAGGTGCAATTGGTTGATCTTGATTCCGCCCAGGTGTTTGTTCATTTTAGCTTTCCACACAGTTGCAAGTGGTTTCACTTGAGTGTGCCAAGGTGTGTGTTGTTTTCAGTTTCCCACACAGGTGCAAGTGGTTTATCATGATTGCCCCCAGGTGTGTGTTGTTTATAGTTTTGCACACAGGTGCAAGTGGTATGATTTGATTGCGCATAGGATTCTATTTTTTTGTAGATTCGCACACAGGTGCAAGTGGTTTGTCTTGATTGCTCCTAGGATTTTTTTTTTAGATTCTCACAAAGGTGCAAGTGGTTTGTCTTGATTGCGCCTAGGTTTTTTTTTGTAGATTCACACACAGGTGCAAGTGGTTTGTCTTGATTGTGCCTAGGTTTTATTTTTGAAGATTCGCACACAGGTGCATGTGGCTTGTCTTGATTGCGCCCAGGTGTGTGTTGTTTCTCGATTCGCACACAGGTGCAATTGGTTTGTCTTGATGTCGCCTAGGATTTTTTTTTTTTAAGATTCGCATACAGGTGCAAGTGGTTTGTCTTGATTTTGCCTAGGTTTTTTTTTGTAGATTCACACACAGGTGCAAGTGGTTTGTCTTTATTGCGCCTAGCATTTTTTTTAGATTCGCACACAGGTGCAAGTGGTTTGTCTTGATTGTACCTATTTTTTTTTTTGAAACTTCGCACACAGGTGCAAGTGGTTTGTCTTGATTGCGCCTAGTTTTTTTTTTTTTTTGGAGATTCTCACACAGGTGCCTGTGGTTTGTCTTGATTGCGCCTAGGTTTTTTTTGTAGATTCACACACAGGTGCAATTGGTTTGTCTTGATTGCGCCTATTTTTTTTTTTTTTTTTGGAGATTCGCACACAGGTGCAAGTGGTTTGTCTTGATTGCGCCTTGGATTTTTTTGTATATTCACACAAGTGCAAGTGGTTTGCCTTGATTACGCTCAGGTTTTTTTTTTTTTTTTTGAAGATTCGCACACAGGTGCAAGTGGTTTGTCTTGATTGTGTCTAGGTTTTTTTTTTTTTAGATTCGCACACAGGTGCAAGTGTTTTGTCTTGATTGCGCCCTGGTGTGTGTTGTGTGTAGATTCGCACACAGGTGAAATAGGTTTCTCTTGGTTGCGCCTTAGGTTTTTTTGTTGTAGATTCACACACAGGTGCAAGTGGTTTGTCTTGATTATGCTCAGTTTTTTTTTTTTTTGAAGATTCGCACACAGGTGCAGGTGGTTTGTCTTGATTGCACCAAGGTTTTATTTTTGTAGATTCACACACAGGTGCAAGTGGTTTGCCTTGATTGTGCCTAGGTTTTTTTTTTTTTTTTTGAAGATTCTCAGAAAGGTGAAAGTGGTTTGTCTTGATTGTGCCCAGTTGTGTGTTGTTTCTCGATTCGCACACAGGTGCAATTGGTTTGTCTTGATTGTACCTATTTTTTTTGAAACTTCGCAAACAGGTACAAGTGGTTTGTCTTGATTGCGCCTAGTTTTTTTTTTTTGGAGATTCCCACACAGGTGCAAGTGTTTTGTCTTGATTGCGCCCAGGTGTGTGTTGTTTGTAGATTCGCACACAGGTGAAATAGGTTTCTCTAGATTGCGCCTTGGTTTTTTTTTGTTGTAGATTCGGACACAGATTCAAGTGGTTTGTCTTGATTGTGCCTATGTTTTTTTTTGAAGATTCGCACACAGGTTCAAGTGGTTTTTCTTGATTACGCTCAGGTTTTTTTTTTGAAGATTCGCACAGAGGTGCAAGTGGTTTGTCGTGATTGTGCCTAGGTTTTTTTTTTTTTTTTAGATTCGCACACAGGTGCAAGTGTTTTGTCTTGATTGCGCCCAGGTGTGTGTTGTTTGTAGATTCGCACACAGGTGAAATTGTTTTCTCTAGATTGCGCCTTGGGTTTTTTTTTTGTTGTAGATTCGCACACAGATTCAAGTGGTTTGTCTTGATTGTGCCTATGTTTTTTTTTTTTGAAGATTCGCACACAGGTGCAAGTGGTTTGTCTTGATTGTGCCTAGGTTTTTTTTTTTTTTTGATTCGCACACAGGTGCTAGTGTTTTGTCTTGATTGCGCCCTGGTGTGTGTTGTGTGTAGATTCGCACACAGTTGAAATAGGTTTCTCCTGATTGCTCCTTGGGTTTTTTTGTTGTAGATTCACACACAGGTGCAAGTGGTTTGTCTTGATTACGCTCAGGTTTTTTTTTTTGAAGATTCGCACACAGGTGCAAGTGGTTTGTCTTGATTGCGCCTAGGTTTTTTTTTTGTAGATTCACACACAGGTGCAAGTGGTTTGCCTTGATTGTGCCTAGGTTTTTTTTTTGAAGATTCGCACAAAGGTGAAAGTGGTTTGTCTTGATTGTGCCGAGTTTTTTTTTTTTTGAAGATTCGCACACAGGTGCAATTGGTTGATCTTGATTACGCCCAGATGTGTGTTGTTTTTAGATTTGCACACAGTTGCAAGTGGTTTCACTTGAGTGTGCCCAGATTTGTGTTGTTTTCAGTTTCCCACACAGGTGCAAGTGGTTTGTCATGATTGCCCCCGGTGTGTGTTGTTTATAGTTTCGCACACAGGTGCAAGTGGTTTGTCTTGATTGCACCCAGGTGTGTGTTGTTTGTAGATTCGCACACAGGTGAAATTGGTTTCTCTTGATTGCGCCTTGGTTTTTTTTTATTGTTGTAGATTCACACACAGATTCAAGTGGTTTGTCTTGATTGCGCCCAGGTGTGTGTTGTTTGTAGATTCGCACACAGGTGCAAGTGGTTTTTCTTGATTGCGTCTAGGTTTTTTTTTTTTTGTAGATTCACACACAGGTGCAAGTGGTTTGTCTTGATTGCGCCCTGGTTTGTAGATTAGCACACAGTTGCAATTGGTTTCTCTTGTTTACACCTTGGTTTTTTTGTTGTAGATTCGCACACAGGTGCAAGTGGTTTGTCTTGATTGCGCCTAGTTTTTTTTTTTTTGGAGATTCGCACACAGGTAAAGTGGTTTGTCTTGATTGCGCCATGGTTTTTTTTTGTAGATTCACACACAGGTGTAAGTTGTTTGTCTTGATTACGCTCAGCTTTTTTTTCGCACACAGGTGCAAGTGGTTTGTGTTGATGGCGCCTAGGACTGTTTTTTTTTTTTTAAGATTCTCACACAGGTGCCTGTGGTTTGTCTTGATTGCGCCTAGGTTTTTTTTTGTAGATTCACACACAGGTGCAAGTTGTTTGTCTTGATTGCGCCTATTTTTTTTTTTTTTGTAGATTCACACACAGGTTCAAGTGGTTTGTCTTGATTGTGCCTAGGTTTTTTTTTTGAAGATTCGCACAAAGGTGAAAGTGGTTTGTCTTGATTGTGCCCAGTTTTGTGTTGTTTCTTGATTCGCACACAGGTGCAATTGGTTTGTCTTGATGGCGCCTAGAATTTTTTTTTTTAAGATTCACACACAGGTGCAAGTGGTTTGTCTTGATTGTGCCTATTTTTTTTTGAAACTTCGCACACAGGTGCAAGTGGTTTGTCTTGATTGCGCCTAGCATTTTTTTTTAGATTCGCACACAGGTGTAAGTGGTTTGTCTTGATTGCGCCTAGGGTTTTTTTTGTAGATTCACACACATGTGCAAGTGGTTTGTCTTGATTACGCTCAGGTTTTTTTTTTTGTGAAGATTCGCACAGAGGTGTAAGTGGTTTGTCTTGATTGTGCCTAGGTTTTTTTTTTTTTTTTTTTTAGATTCGCACACAGGTGCAAGTGTTTTGTCTTGATTGCGCCCAGGTTTGTGTTGTTTTTAGCTTCGCACACAGGTGAAATAGGTTTCTCTTGATTACGCCTTGGTTTTTTTTTTGTTGTAGATTCGCACACAGGTACAAGTGGTTTGTCTTGATTGTGCCTATGTTTTTTTTTGAAGATTCGCACACATGTGCAAGTGGTTTGTCTTGATTGCGCCTTGGTTTTTTTTTTTTTTTTTGTAGATTCACACACAGGTGCAAGTGGTTTGTCTTGATTACGCTCAGGTTTTTTTTTTTTTTTTTTGAATATTCGCACACAGGTGCAAGTGGTTTGTCTTGATTGCGCCTTGGTTTTTTTTTTTTTGTAGATTCACACACAGGTGCAAGTTGTTTGTCCTGAATGCGCCTAGGTTTTTTTTGTAGATTCACACACAGGTCCAAGTGGTTTGTCTTGATTTTGCCTAGGTTTTTTTTTTTTTAAGATTCGCACACAGGTGCAATTGGTTTGTCTTGATTGCGCCTAGGATTTTTTTTGTTATGTTCGCACACAGGTGAAAGTGGTTTGTCTTCATTGCGCCCAGGTGTGTGTTGTTGTAGATTCGCACACAGGTGAAATTTGTTTCTCTTGATTACGCCTTGGTTTTTTTGTTTTAGATTCGCACACAGGTGCAAGTGGTTTTTGTTGAGAGTGCCTATGTTTTTATTTTGAAGATTCGCACACAGGTGCAAGTGGTTTGTCTTGATTGCGGCTAGTTTTTTTGTTTTTTGTAGATTTGCACACAGGTGCAAGTGGTTTGTCTTGATTGCGCCTTTTTTTTTTTGTAGATTCACACACAGGTGCAAGTGGTTTGTCTTGATTGTGCTTAGGTTTTTTTTTTGAAGATTCGCACACAGGTGCAAGTGGTTTTTCTTGATTGCTCCTAGGTTTTTTTTTTTTGTAGTTTGACACACAGGTGCAATAGGTTTGTCTTAATTGCGGCCTGGTTTGTGTTGTTTGTAGATTACCACACAGGTGCAATTGGTTTCTCTTGATTACGCCTTGGTTTTTTTTGTTGTAGATTCGCACACATGTACAAGTGGTTTGTCTTGATTGCGCCTTGGTTTTTTTTTTGTAGATTCACACACAGGTGCAAGTGGTTTGTTTTGATTACGGTCAGGTTTTTTTTTTGAAGATTCGCACAGAGGTGCAAGTGGTTTGTCTTGACTGTGCCTCGGTTTTTTTTTTTTTTAGATTCTCACACAGGTGCAAGTGTTTTGTCTTGATTGTGCCCAGGTGTGTGTTGTTTGTAGATTCGCACACAGGTGAAATTGGTTTCTCTAGATTGCGCCTTGGTTTTTTTTTGTTGTAGATTCGCACACAGGTTCAAGTGGTTTGTCTTGATTGTGCCTATGTTTTATTTTTGAAGATTCGCACACAGGTGCAAGTGGTTTGTCTTGATTACGCCTAGGTTTTTTTTTGTAGATTCACACACAGGTGCAATTGGTTTGTCTTGATTGCGCCCTGGTTTGTGTTGCTGGTAGATTAGCACACAGGTGCAATTGGTTTTTCTTGATTACTCGTAGGTTTTTTTTGTTGTAGATTCGCACAAAGGTGCAAGTGGTTTGTCTTGATTACCCCTAGTTTTTTTTTTTTAATTTTTTTTATATTTATTTATTTTCCCTTTTTGTTGCCCTTATTGTTTAACATTGTTGTAGTTATTGATGTCATCATAGTTGTTGGCTAGGACAGAGAGAAATGGAGAGAGGAGGGGAAGACAGAGAGGGGGAGAGAAAGATAGACACCTGCAGACCTGCTTCACCGCCTGTGAAGGGACTCCCTTGCAGGTGGGGAGCCGGGGGCTTGAACCGGATCCTTAAGCCGGTCCTTGCGTTTTGCGCCACGTGCGCTTAACCCGCTGCGCTACCGCCCAACTCCCCCTAGTTTTTTTTTTTTTTTGGAGATTCGCACACAGGTGCAAGTGGTTTGTCTTGATTGTGCCTATGTTTTTTTTTTGAAGATTAGCACACAGGTGCAATTGGTTTCTCTTGATTACTCCTAGGTTTTTTTTGTTGTAGATTCGCACAAAGGTGCAAGTGGTTTGTCTTGATTGTGTCTAGTTTTTTTTTTTTTTTTTGGAGATTCGCACACAGGTGCAAGTGGTTTTTCTTGACTGCGCCTTGGTTTTTTTTTTGTAGATTCACACACAGTTGCAAGTGGTTTGTCTTGATAATGCTCAGGTTTTTTTTTTTTGAAGATTCGCACAGAGGTGCAAGTGGTTTGTCTTGATTGTGCCTAGGTTTTTTTTTTAGATTCGCACACAGGTGCAAGTGTTTTGTCTTGATTGCACCCAGGTGTGTGTTCTTTGTAGATTCGCACACAGGAGAAATTGGTTTCTCTCGATTGCGCCTTTTGTTTTTATTGTAGATTCGCACACAGGTGCAAGTGTTTTGTCTTGACTGTGCCTATGTTTTTTTTTTTTTGAAGATTCGCACACAGTTGCAATTGGTTTCTCTTGATTACGCCTTGGTTTTTTTTCTTGTAGATTCGCACACAGGTGCAAGTGGTTTGTCTTGATTACCCCAATTTTTTTTTTTTTTGGAGATTCGCACACAGGTGCACGTGGTTTGTCTTGATTGCGCCTAGGATTTTTTTTTAATATTCGCACACAGGTGAAAGTGGTTTGTCTTGATTGCGCCCAGGTGTGTGTTGTTTCTTGATTCGCACACAGGTGCAAGTGGTTTGTCTTGATTGCACCTGGGTTTTTTTTTGTAGATTCGCACACAGGTGCAAGTGGTTTGTCTTGATTGTGCCTAGCTTTTTTTTTTTTTGTAGATTCACACACAGGTGCAAGTGGTTTTTCTTGCTTGTGCCTATGTTTTTTTTTTGTAGATTCACACACAAGTGTAAGTGGTTTGTCTTGATTGCCCCTAGAATTTTTTTTTTTAAGATTCGCACAGAAGTGCAAGGGGTTTGTCTTGATTGCGCCCAGTTGTTTGTTGTTTCTAGATTCGCACACAGGTACAATTGGTTTGTCTTGATGGCACCTAAGATTGTTTTTTTTAAGATTCGCACACAGGTGTAAGTGGTTTGTCTTGATTGTGCCGAGTTTTTTTTTTTGAAGATTCGCACACAGGTGCAAGTGGTTTTTCTTGATTGCTCCTAGGTTTTTTTTTGTAGATTGACACACAGGTGCAATAGGTTTGTCTTGATTGCGGCCTGGTTTGTGTTGTTTGTAGATTAGCACACAGTGCAATTGGTTTCTCTTGATTACGCCTTGGTTTTTTTTCTTGTAGATTCGCACACATGTGCAAGTGATTTGTCTTGATTGCGCCTATTTTTTTTTTTATTTTGGAGATTCGCACACAGGTGCAAGTGGTTTGTCTTGATTGCGCATAGGATTCTATTTTTTTGTAGATTCGCACACAGGTGCAAGTGGTTTGTCTTGATTGCTCCTAGGATTTTTTTTTTAGATTCTCACAAAGGTGCAAGTGGTTTGTCTTGATTGCGCCTAGGTTTTTTTTTTGTAGATTCACACACAGGTGTAAGTGGTTTGTCTTGATAGTGCCTAGGTTTTATTTTTGAAGATTCGCACACAGGTGCATGTGGCTTGTCTTGATTGCGCCCAGGTGTGTGTTGTTTCTCGATTCGCACACAGGTGCAATTGGTTTGTCTTGATTGCGCCTTGGATTTTTTTGTATATTCACACAAGTGCAAGTGGTTTGCCTTGATTACGCTCAGGTTTTTTTTTTTTGAAGATTCGCACACAGGTGCAAGTGGTTTGTCTTGATTGTGTCTAGGTTTTTTTTTTTTTTTAGATTCGCACACAGGTGCAAGTATTTTGTCTTGATTGCGCCCTGGTGTGTGTTGTGTGTAGATTCGCACACAGGTGAAATAGGTTTCTCTTGGTTGCGCCTTAGGTTTTTTTGTTGTAGATTCACACACAGGTGCAAGTGGTTTGTCTTGATTATGCTCAGTTTTTTTTTTTTGAAGATTCGCACACAGGTGCAGGTGGTTTGTCTTGATTGCGCCAAGGTTTTATTTTTGTAGATTCACACACAGGTGCAAGTGGTTTGCCTTGATTGTGCCTAGGTTTTTTTTTTTTTTGAAGATTCTCAGAAAGGTGAAAGTGGTTTGTCTTGATTGCGCCCAGTTGTGTGTTGTTTCTCGATTCGCACACAGGTGCAATTGGTTTGTCTTGATTGTACCTATTTTTTTTGAAACTTCGCAAACAGGTACAAGTGGTTTGTCTTGATTGCGCCTAGTTTTTTTTTTTTTTTTTTTTGGAGATTCCCACACAGGTGCAAGTGTTTTGTCTTGATTGCGCCCAGGTGTGTGTTGTTTGTAGATTCGCACACAGGTGAAATAGGTTTCTCTAGATTGCGCCTTGGTTTTTTTTTGTTGTAGATTCGGACACAGATTCAAGTGGTTTGTCTTGATTGTGCCTATGTTTTTTTTTTTGAAGATTCGCAAACAGGTTCAAGTGGTTTTTCTTGATTGTGCCTAGGTTTTTTTTTGTAGATTGACACACAGGTGCAATTGGTTTGTCTTGATTGCGCCCTGGTTTGTGTTGTTTGTAGATTAGCACACAGGTGCAATTGGTTTCTCTTGATTACTCCTTAGTTTTTTTTGTTGTAGATTCGCACACAGGTGCAAGTGGTTTGAATTGATTGTGCCTAGCATTTTAATTTTGTAGATTCGCACACAGGTGCAAGTGGTTTGTCTTGATTGCGCCTAGGTTTTTTTTTGTAGATTCACACACAGGTGCAAGTGGTTTGCCTTGATTGTGCCTAGGTTTTTTTTTTGAAGATTCGCACAAAGGTGAAAGTGGTTTATCTTGATTGCGCCCAGTTGTGTGTTGTTTCTCGATTCGCACACATTGCAATTGGTTTGTCTTGATGGCGGCTAGGATTTTTTTTTTTTAAGATTCACACACAGGTGCAAGTGGTTTCTCTCGATTGCGCCTTTTTTTTATTGTAGATTCGCACACAGGTGCAAGTGGTTTGTCTTGACTTTGCCTATGTTTTTTTTTTTTTGAAGATTCGTACAAAGGTGCAATTGGTTTCACTTGATTACGCCTTGGGTTTTTTTCTTGTAGATTCGCACACAGGTTCAAGTGGTTTGTCTTGATTACCCCTAGTTTTTTTTTTTTTTTGGAGATTCGCACACAGGTGCAAGTGGTTTGTCTGGATTGCGCCTAGGTTTTTTTTTTTGTAGATTCACACACAGGTGCAAGTGGTTTGTCTTGCTTGTGCCTATGTTTTTTTTTTTTTTTTGTAGATTCACACACAGGTGTAAGTGGTTTGTCTTGATTGCCCCTAGCATTTTTTTTTTTGAAGATTCGCACAGAGGTGCAAGGGGTTTGTCTTGATTGCGCCCAGGTGTTTGTTGTTTCTAGATTCGCACACAGGTACAATTGGTTTGTCTTGATGGCACCTAAGATTTTTTTTTTTTTAGATTCGCACACAGGTGTAAGTGGTTTGTCTTGATTGTGCCGAGTTTTTTTTTTGAAGATTCGCACACAGGTGCAAGTGGTTTTTCTTGATTGCTCCTAGGTTTTTTTTTGTAGATTGACACACAGGTGCAATTGGTTTGTCTTGATTGCGGCCTGGTTTGTGTTGTTTGTAGATTAGCAAACAGTGCAATAGGTTTCTCTTGATTACGCCTTGGTTTTTTTTGTTGTAGATTCGCACACATGTGCAAGTGGTTTTTCTTGATTGCGCCTAGTTTTTTTTTATTTTGGAGATTCGCACACATGTGCAAGTGGTTTGTGTTGATTGTGCCTAATTTTTTTTTTTTTTTTTTTAGATTCCCACACAGGTGCAAGTGTTTTGTCTTGATTGCGCCCAGGTGTGTGTTGTTTGTAGATTCGCACACAGGTGAAATTGGTTTCTCTAGATTGCGCCTTGGTTTTTTTTTTTGTTGTAGATTCGCACACACATTCAAGTGGTTTGTCTTGATTGTGCCTATGTTTTTTTTTTGAAGATTCGCACACAGGTGCAAGTGGTTTTTCTTGATTGCGCCTAGGTTTTTTTTTTTTGTAGATTCACACACAGGTGCAATTGGTTTGTCTTGATTGCGCCCTGGTTTGTGTTGTTTGTAGATTAGCACACAGGTGCAAATGGTTTCTCTTTTTACACCTTGGTTTTTTGTTGTAGATTCGCACACAGGTGCAAGTGGTTTGTCTTGATTGCGCCTAGTTTTTTTTTTTTTTTTTGGAGATTCGCACACAGGTAAAGTGGTTTTTCTTGATTGCGCCATGTTTTTTTTTTGTTGTAGATTCGCACACAGGTTCAAGTGGTTTGTCTTGATTGTGCCTATGTTTTTTTTTCGAAGATTCGCACACAGGTGCAAGTGGTTTGTCTTGATTGCTCCTAGGATTTTTTTTTGTAGATTCACACACATGTGCAATTGATTTGTCTTGATTGCGCCCTGGTTTGTGTTGTTTGTAGATTAGCACACAGGTGCAATTGGTTTCTCTTGTTTACACCTTGGTTTTTTTGTTTTAGATTCGCACACAGGTGCAAGTGGTTTGTCTTGATTGCGCCTAGTTTTTTTTTTTTTGGAGATTCGCACACAGGTAAAGTGATTTTTCTTGATTGCGCCATGGTTTTTTTTGTAGATTCACACAGGTGTAAGTGGTTTGTCTTGATTAAGCTCAGCTTTTTTTTCGCACACAGGTGCAAGTGGTTTGTCTTGATTGCGCCTAGGATTTTTTTTTTTAGATTCTCACACACGTGCAAGTGGTTTGTCTTGATTGCGCCTAGGTTTTTTTTTTGTAGATTCACACACATGTGCAATTGGTTTGTCTTGATTGCGCCCTGATTTGTGTTGTTTGTAGATTAGCACACAGGTGCAATTGGTTTCTCTTGTTTACACCTTGGTTTTTTTGTTGTAGATTCGCACACAGGTGCAAGTGGTTTGTCTTGATTGCGCCTAGTTTTTTTTTTTTTGAAGATTCGCATAAAGGTGCAAGTGGTTTGTGTTGATTGCGCCCAAGTGTGTGTTGTTTCTCGATTCGCACACAGGTGCAATTGGTTTGTCTTGATGGCGCCTAGGATTTTTTTTTTTTTAGATTCGCACACAGGTGCAAGTGGTTTGTCTTGATTGCGCTTAGGTTTTTTTTGGTAGATTCACACACAGGTGCAAGTGGTTTGTCTTTATTGCGCCTAGCATTTTTTTTTTTTTTAGATTCGCACACAGGTGCAAGTGGTTTGTCTTGATTGCGCCTAGGTTTTTTTTTTTGTAGATTCACACACAGGTGCAATTGGTTTGTCTTGATTAAGCCTTGGTTTTTTTGTTTTAGATTCGCACACAGGTGCAAGTGGTTTTTGTTGATTGTGCCTTATGTTTTTATTTTGAAGATTCGGACACAGGTGCAAGTGGTTTGTCTTGATTGCGGCTAGTTTTTTTGTTTTTTGTAGATTCGCACACAGGTGCAAGTGGTTTGTCTTGATTACCCCTAGTTTTTGTTTTTTTTTGGAGATTCGCACACAGGTGCAAGTGGTTTGTCTTGATTGCACCTAGATTTTTCTTTTGTAGATTCGCACACAGGTGCAAGTGGTTTGTCTTGATTGCGCCTAGGTTTTTTTTTTTTGTAGATTCACACACAGGTGCAAGTGGTTTGTCTTGCTTTTGCCTATGTTTTTTTTTGTAGATTCACACACAGGTGTAAGTGGTTTGTCTTGATTGCCCCTAGAATTTTTTTTTTTGAAGATTCGCACAGAAGTGCAAGGGGTTTGCCTTGATTGCGCCCAGGTGTTTGTTGTTTCTAGATTCGCACACAGGTACAATTGGTTTGTCTTGATGGCACCTAAGATTGTTTTTTTTAGATTCGCACACAGGTGTAAGTGGTTTGCCTTGATTGTTCCGAGTTTTTTTTTTTGAAGATTCGCCCACAGGTGCAAGTGGTTTTTCTTGATTGCTCCTAGGTTTTTTTTTGTAGATTGACACACAGGTGCAATTGGTTTGTCTTGATTGCGGCCTGGTTTGTGTTGTTTGTAGATTAGCACACAGGTCCAATTGGTTTCTCTTGATTACGCCTTGGGTTTTTTTGTTGTAGATTCGTACACATGTGCAAGTGGTTTGTCTTGATTGCGCCTAGTTTTTTATTATTTTGGAGATTCGCACACAGGTGCAAGTGGTTTGTCTTGATTGCGCCTTGGTTTTTTTTTGTAGATTCACACACAGGTGCAAGTGGTTTGTTTTGATTACGGTCAGGTTTTTTTTTTTTGAAGATTCGCACAGAGGTGCAAGTGGTTTGTCTTGATTATGCCTAGGTTTTTTTTTTTTTTTGTAGATTCACACACAGGTGCAAGTGGTTTGTCTTGATTGCGCATAGGATTTTTTTTTTTTAGATTCTCACACTTGTGCAAGTGGTTTGTCTTGCTTGTGCCTATGTTTTTTTTTTTTGTAGGTTCACACACAGGTGTAAGTGGTTTGTCTTGATTGCCCCTAGAATTTTTTTTTGAAGATTCGCATAGAAGTGCAAGGGGTTTGTCTTGATTGCGCCCTGGTGTTTGTTGTTTCCAGATTCGTACACAGGTACAATTGGTTTGTCTTGATTGTGCCGAGTTTTTTATTTTTTGAAGATTCGCACACAGGTGCAAGTGGTTTTTCTTGATTGTTCCTAGGTTTTTTTTTTTGAAGATTCGCACAGAGGTGCAAGTGGTTTTTCTTGATTGCGCCTAGGTTTTTTTTGTAGATTCACACACAGGTGCAATTGGTTTGTCTTGATTGCGCCCTGGTTTGTGTTGTTTGTATATTAGCACACAGGTGCTATTGGTTTCTCTTGATTACGCCTTGGTTTTTTTGTTGCAGATTCGCACACAGGTGCAAGTGGTTTGTCTTGATTGCGCCTTGGTTTTTTTTTTTTGGTAGATTCGCACACAGGTGCAAGTGGTTTGTCTTGATTGCGCCTTGGTTTTTTTTTTTGTAGATTCACACACAGGTGCAAGTGGTTTGTCCTGATTACGATCAGGTTTTTTTTGTGAAGATTCGCACAGACGTGCAAGTGGTTTGTCTTGATTGTGCCTAGGTTTTTTTTTTTTTTTTAGATTCGCACACAGGTGCAAGTGTTTTGTCTTGATTGCGCCCAGGTGTGTGTTGTTTGTAGATTCGCACACAGGTGAAATTGGTTTCTCTAGATTGCGCCTTGGTTTTTTTTTGTTGTAGATTCGCACACACATTCAAGTGGTTTGTCTTGATTGTGCCTATGTTTTTTTTTGAAGATTCGCACACAGGTGCAAGTGGTTTTTCTTGATTGCGCCTAGGTTTTTTTTTTGTAGATTCACACACAGGTGCAATTGGTTTGTCTTGATTGCGCCCTGGTTTGTGTTGTTTGTAGATTAGCACACAGGTGCAAATGGTTTCTCTTGTTTACACCTTGGTTTTTTTGTTGTAGATTCGCACACAGGTGCAAGTGGTTTGTCTTGATTGCGCCTAGTTTTTTTCTTTTTTTTTGGAGATTCGCACACAGGTAAAGTGGTTTTTCTTGATTGCGCCATGGTTTTTTTTTGTAGATTCACACACAGGTGTAAGTGGTTTGTCTTGATTACGCTCAGCTTTTTTTTCGCACACAGGTGCAAGTGGTTTGTCTTGATGGCGCCTAGGATTGTTTTTTTTAAGATTCGCACACAGGTGCAAGTGGTTTGTCTTGATTGCGCCTAGAATTTTTTTTTTTTTAGATTATCACACAGGTGCAAGTGGTTTGTCTTGATTGTGCCTAGGTTTTTTTTTTTTTTTTTTTTTAGATTCGCACACAGGTGCAAGTGTTTTGTCTTGATTGCACCCAGGTGTGTGTTGTTTGTAGATTCGCACACAGGTTCAAGTGGTTTGTCTTGATTGTGCCTATGTTTTTTATTTTGGAGATTCGCACACAGGTGCAAGTGGTTTGTCTTGATTGCTCCTAGGATTTTTTTTGTAGATTCACACACAGGTGCAATTGATTTGTCTTGATTGCGCCCTGGTTTGTGTTGTTTGTAGATTAGCACACAGGTGCAATTGGTTTCTCTTGTTTACACCTTGGTTTTTTTGTTGTAGATTCGCACACAGGTGCAAATGGTTTGTCTTGATTGCGCCTAGTTTTTTTTTTTTTGGAGATTCGCACACAGGTAAAGTGGTTTTTCTTGATTGCGCCATGGTTTTTTTTGTAGATTCACACACAGGTGTAAGTGGTTTGTCTTGATTACGCTCAGCTTTTTTTTCGCACACAGGTGCAAGTGGTTTGTCTTGATGGCGTCTAGGATTGTTTTTTTTTTAAGATTCACACACAGGTGCAAGTGGTTTGTCTTGATTGCGCCTAGGTTTTTTTTTTTGAAGATTCGCATAAAGGTGCAAGTGGTTTGTCTTGATTGCGCCCAAGTGTGTGTTGTTTCTCGATTCGCACACAGGTGCAATTGGTTTGTCTTGATGGCGCCTAGGAATTTTTTTTTTTAGATTCGCACACAGGTGCAAGTGGTTTGTCTTGATTGCGCCTAGGTTTTTTTTGGTAGATTCACACACAGGTGCAAGTGGTTTCTCCTTATTGCGCCTAGCATTTTTTTTTTAGATTCGCACACAGGTGCAAGTGGTTTGTCTTGATTTCGCCTAGGTTTTTTTTTGTAGATTCACACACAGGTGCAATTGGTTTGTCTTGATTACGCCTTGGTTTTTTTGTTTTAGATTCGCACACAGGTGCAAGTGGTTTTTGTTGATTGTGCCTTATGTTTTTATTTTGAAGATTCGCACACAGGTGCAAGTGGTTTGTCTTGATTGCGGCTAGTTTTTTTGTTTTTTGTAGATTCGCACACAGGTGCAAGTGGTTTGTCTTGATTACCCCTATTTTTTTTTTTATTTTGGAGATTCGCACACAGGTTCAAGTGGTTTGTCTTGATTGCACCTAGATTTTTCTTTTGTAGATTCGCACACAGGTGCAAGTGGTTTGTCTTGCTTTTGCCTATGTTTTTTTTTGTAGATTCACACACAGGTGTAAGTGGTTTGTCTTGATTGCCCCTAGAATTTTTTTTGAAGATTCGCACAGAAGTGCAAGGGGTTTGCCTTGATTGTGCCCAGTTGTTTGTTGTTTCTAGATTCGCACACAGGTACAATTGGTTTGTCTTGATGGCACCTAAGATTGTTTTTTTTTAGATTCGCACACAGGTGTAAGTGGTTTGCCTTGATTGTTCCGAGTTTTTTTTTTGAAGATTCGCCCACAGGTGCAAGTGGTTTTTCTTGATTGCTCCTAGGTTTTTTTTTGTAGATTGACACACAGGTGCAATTGGTTTGTCTTGATTGCGGCCTGGTTTGTGTTGTTTGTAGATTAGCACACAGGTCCAATTGGTTTCTCTTGATTACGCCTAGGTTTTTTTTTTTTTTTTTGTAGATTCACACACAGGTGCAAGTGGTTTGTCTTGATTGCGCGTAGGATTTTTTTTTTAGATTCTCACACTTGTGCATGTGGTTTGTCTTGCTTGTGCCTATGTTTATTTTTTTTTTTGTAGGTTCACACACAGGTGTAAGTGGTTTGTCTTGATTGCCCCTAGAATTTTTTTTTGAAGATTCGCATAGAAGTGCAAGGGGTTTGTCTTGATTGCGCCCATGTGTTTGTTGTTTCTAGATTCGTACACAGGTACAATTGGTTTGTCTTGATTGTGCCGAGTTTTTTTTTTTTTTTGAAGATTCGCACACAGGTGCAAGTGGTTTTTCTTGATTGCTCCTAGGTTTTTTTTTTGTTGTTGTAGATTCGCACACAGGTGCAAATGGTTTTTCTTGATTGCGCCTAGGTTTTTTTTGTAGATTCACACACAGGTGCAATTGGTTTGTCTTGATTGCGCCCTGGTTTGTGTTGTTTGTAGATTAGCACACAGGTGCTATTGGTTTCTCTTGATTACGCCTTGGTTTTTTTGTTGTAGATTCTCATACAGGTGCAAGTGGTTTGTCTTGATTGCGCCTTGGTTTTTTTTTTTTTGTAGATTCGCACACAGGTGCAAGTGGTTTGTTTTGATTGCGCCTTGGTTTTTTTTTTGTAGATTCACACACAGGTGCAAGTGGTTTGTCCTGATTACGCTCAGGTTTTTTTTTGTGAAGCTTCGCACAGAGGTGCAAGTGGTTTGTCTTGATTGTGCCTAGGTTTTTTTTTTTTTTTTTAGATTCGCACACAGGTGCAAGTGTTTTGTCTTGATTGCGCCCAGGTGTGTGTTGTTTTTAGATTCGCACACAGGTGAAATATGTTTCTCTTGATTGCGCCTTGGTTTTTTTTTTTTGTTGTAGATTCGCACACAGGTACAAGTGATTTGTCTTGATTGTGCCTAATTTTTTTTTTTTGAAGATTCGCACACAGGTGCAAGTGGTTTGTCTTGATTGCGCCTTGGTTTTTTTTTTTTTGTAGATTCACACACAGGTGCAAGTGGTTTGTCTTGATTACGCTCAGGTTTTTTTTTTTTTGAAGATTCGCACACAGGTGCAAGTTGTCTTGATTGCGCCCAGGTGTGTGTTGTTTGTAGATTCGCACACAGGTGATATAGGTTTCTCTAGATTGCGCCTTGGTTTTTTTTTGTTGTAGATTCGGACACAGATTCAAGTGGTTTGTCTTGATTGTGCCTATGTTTTTTTTTTTGAAGATTCGCACACAGGTTCAAGTGGTTTTTCTTGTTTGTGCCTAGGTTTTTTTTTGTAGATTGACACACAGGTGCAATTGGTTTGTCTTGATTGCGCCCTGGTTTGTGTTGTTTGTAGATTAGCACACAGGTGCAATTGGTTTCTCTTGATTACGCCTTAGTTTTTTTTGTTGTAGATTCGCACACAGGTGCAAGTGGTTTGAATTGATTGCGCCTAGCATTTTATTTTTTGTAGATTCGCACACAGGTGCAAGTGGTTTGTCTTGATTGCGCCTAGTTTTTTTTTGTAGATTCACACACAGGTGCAAGTGGTTTGCCTTGATTGTGACTAGGTTTTTTTTTTTGAAGATTCGCACAAAGGTGAAAGTGGTTTATCTTGATTGCGCCCAGTTGTGTGTTGTTTCTCGATTCGCACACAGCTGCAATTGGTTTGTCTTGATGGCGCCTAGGATTTTTTTTTTAAGATTCACACACAGGTGCAAGTGGTTTGTCTTGATTGTGCCTATTTTTTTTTTGAAACTTCGCACACAGGTGCAAGTGGTTTGTCTTGATTGCGCCTAGCATTTTTTTTTTAGATTCGCACAGAGGTGCAAGTGGTTTGTCTTGATTGTGCCTAGGTTTTTTTTTTTTTTTTTTTTTTTTTAGATTCGCACACAGGTGCAAGTGTTTTGTATTGATTTCGCCCAGGTGTGTGTTGTTTGTAGATTCGCACACAGGTGAAATTTGTTTCTCTAGATTGCGCCTTGGTTTTTTTTTTGTTGTAGATTCGCACACAGATTCAAGTGGTTTGTCTTGATTGTGCCTATGTTTTTTTTTTGAAGATTCGCACACAGGTGCAAGTGGTTTTTCTTGATTGCGCCTAGCATTTTTTTTTTTAGATTCGCACACAGGTGCAAGTGGTTTGTCTTTATTGTGCCTATTTTTTTTGAAACTTCGCACACAGGTGCAAGTGGTTTGTCTTGATTGCGCGTAGGATTTTTTTTTTTTAGATTCTCACACTTGTGCAAGTGGTTTGTCTTGCTTGTGCCTATGTTTTTTTTTTTTGTAGGTTCACACACAGGTGTAAGTGGTTTGTCTTGATTGCCCCTAGAATTTTTTTTTTGAAGATTCGCATAGAAGTGCAAGGGGTTTGTCTTGATTGCGCCCAGGTGTTTGTTGTTTCTAGATTCGTACACAGGTACAATTGGTTTGTCTAGATTGTGCCGAGTTTTTTTTTTTTTTTTGAAGATTCGCACAGAGGTGCAAGTGGTTTGTCTTGATTGTGCCTAGGTTTTTTTTTTTTTTAGATTCGCACACAGGTGCAAGTGTTTTGTCTTGATTGCGCCCAGGTGTGTGTTGTTTTTAGATTCGCACACAGGTGAAATAGGTTTCTCTTGATTGCGCCTTGGTTTTTTTTTTTGTTGTAGATTCCCACACAGGTACAAGTGGTTTGTCTTGATTGTGCCTAATTTTTTTTTTTTGAAGATTCGCACACAGGTGCAAGTGGTTTGTCTTGATTGCGCCTTGGTTTTTTTTTTTTTTGTAGATTCACACACAGGTGCAAGTGGTTTGTCTTGATTACGCTCAGGTTTTTTTTTTTTTTTTGAAGATTCGCACACAGGTGCAAGTTGTTTGTCTTGATTGCGCCCAGGTGTGTGTTGTTTGTAGATTCGCACACAGGTGAAATAGGTTTCTCTAGATTGCGCCTTGGTTTTTTTTTTGTTGTAGATTCAGACACAGATTCAAGTGGTTTGTCTTGATTGTGCCTATGTTTTTTTTTTGAAGATTCGCACACAGGTTCAAGTGGTTTTTCTTGATTGTGCCTAGGTTTTTTTTTGTAGATTGACACACAGGTGCAATTGGTTTGTCTTGATTGCGCCCTGGTTTGTGTTGTTTGTAGATTAGCACACAGGTGCAATTGGTTTCTCTTGATTACGCCTTAGTTTTTTTTGTTGTAGATTCGCACACAGGTGCAAGTGGTTTGAATTGATTGCGCCTAGCATTTTATTTTTTGTATTTTATTTTTGTAGGATTTTTTTTTCAATTCGCACACAGGTGCAAGTGTATTGTCTTGATTGCGCCTAGCAATTTTTTTTTAATAGCACACAGAGGCAAGTGGTTTGTGTTGATTGCACCTAGTTTTTTTTTTTTTTTTGAAGATTCGCACACAGGTGCAAGTGGTTTGTCTTGATTGCGCCTATTTTTTTTTTTTTTTGTAGATTCACACACAGGTCTAAGTGGTTTGTCTTGATTACGCTCAGCTTTTTTTTCGCACACAGGTGCAAGTGGTTTGTCTTGATGGCGCCTAGGATTTTTTTTTTTAAGATTCGCACACAGGTGCAAGTGGTTTGTCTTGATTGCACCTAGGATTTTTTTTTTAGATTCTCACACAGGTGCAAGTTGTTTGTCTTGATTGTGCCTATGTTTTTTTTTCTTTTTTTTTTGATTCGCACACAGGTGCAAGTGTTTTGTCTTGTTTGCGCCCAGGTGTGTGTTGTTTGTAGATTCGCACACAGGTGAAATTGGTTTCTCTAGATTGCGCCTTGGTTTTTTTTTGTTGTAGATTCGCACACAGGTTCAAGTGGTTTGTCTTGATTGTGCCTATGTTTTTTTTTTGAAGATTCGCACACAGGTGCAAGTGGTTTTTCTTGATTGCTCCTAGGATTTTTTTTGTAGATTCACACACAGGTGCAATTGATTTGTCTTGATTGTGCCCTGGTTTGTGTTGTTTGTAGATTAGCACACAGGTGCAATTGGTTTCTCTTGTTTACACCTTGGTTTTTTTGTTGTAGATTCGCACACAGGTGCAAGTGGTTTGTCTTGATTGCGCCTAGTTTTTTTTTTTTGGAGATTCGCACACAGGTAAAGTGGTTTTTCTTGATTGCGCCATGGTTTTTTTTGTAGATTCACACACAGGTGTAAGTGGTTTGTCTTGATTACGCTGAGCTTTTTTTTCGCACACAGGTGCAAGTGGTTTGTCTTGATGGCGCCTAGGATTGTTTGTTTTTTAAGATTCGCACACAGGTGCAAGTGGTTTGTCTTGATTGCGCCTAGGTTTTTTTTTTTTTTAAGATTCGCATAAAGGTGCAAGTGGTTTGTCTTGATTGTGCCCAAGTGTGTGTTGTTTCTCGATTCGCACACAGGTGCAATGGGTTTGTCTTGATGGCGCCTAGGATTTTTTTTTTTAGATTCGCACACAGGTGCAAGTGGTTTGTCTTGATTGCGCCTAGGTTTTTTTTGGTAGATTCACACACAGGTGTAAGTGGTTTGTCTTGATTACGCTCAGCTTTTTTTTCGCACACAGGTGCAAGTGGTTTGTCTTGTTGGCGCCTAGGATTGTTTTTTTTAAGATTCGCACACAGGTGCAAGTGGTTTGTCTTGATTGCGCCTAGGATTTTTTTTTTTAGATTATCACAGAGGTGCAAGTGGTTTGTCTTGATTGTGCCTAGGTTTTTTTTTTTTTTTTTTTTTTTTTTAGATTCGCACACAGGTGCAAGTGTTTTGTCTTGATTGCGCCCAGGTGTGTGTTGTTTGTAGATTCGCACACAGGTGAAATTGGTTTCTCTAGATTGCGCCTTGGTTTTTTTTTTGTTGTAGATTCGCACACAGATTCAAGTGGTTTGTCTTGATTGCGCCTAGTTTTTTTTTTTGTAGATTCACACACAGGTGCAAGTGGTTTGTCTTGATTAAGCATAGGTTTTTTTTTTGAAGATTCGCACATAGGAACAAGTGGTTTGTCTTGTTTGCGTCTAAGTTTTTTTTTTGTAGACTCACACACATGTGCAAGTGGTTTGTCTTGATTGTGCTTAGGTTTTTTTTGTGAAGATTCGCACACAGGTGCAAGTGGTTTGTCTTGATTGCGCCCAGGTGTGTTCTGTTTCTCGATTAGCACGGAGGAGCAATTGTTTTCTCTTGATGGCGCCTACGATTGTTTTTTTTTAGATTGCACACAGGTGCAAGTGGTTTGTCTTCATTGCGCCTATTTTTTTTTTTGAAGATTCGCACACAGGTGCAAGTGGTTTGTCTTGATTGCTCCTAGGATTTTTTTTGTAGATTCACACACAGGTGCAATTGGTTTGTCTTGATTGCGCCCTGGTTTGTGTTGTTTGTAGATTAGCACACAGGTGCAATTGGTTTCTCTTGTTTACACCTTGTTTTTTTTGTTGTAGATTCGCACACAGGTGCAAGTGGTTTGTCTTGATTGCGCCTAGTTTTTTTTTTTTTTTTTGTAGATTCACACACAGGTCTAAGTGGTTTGTCTTGATTACGCTCAGCTTTTTTTTCGCACACAGGTGCAAGTGGTTTGTCTTGATGGCTCTTAGGATTTTTTTTTTTAAGATTCGCACACAGGTGCAAGTGGTTTGTCTTGATTGCACCTAGGATTTTTTTTTTTAGATTCTCACACAGGTGCAAGTTGTTTGTCTTGATTGTGCCTAGGTTTTTTTTTCTTTTTTTTTTGATTCGCACACAGGTGCAAGTGTTTTGTCTTGTTTGCGCCCAGGTGTGTGTTGTTTGTAGATTCGCACACAGGTGAAATTGGTTTCTCTAGATTGCGACTTGGTTTTTTTTTTTGTTGTAGATTCGCACACAGGTTCAAGTGGTTTGTCTTGATTGTGCCTATGTTTTTTTTTTGAAGATTCGCACACAGGTGCAAGTGGTTTGTCTTGATTGCTCCTAGGATTTTTTTTGTAGATTCACACACAGATGCAATTGATTTGTCTTGATTGCGCCCTGGTTTGTGTTGTTTGTAGATTAGCACACAGGTGCAATTGGTTTCTCTTGTTTACACCTTGGTTTTTTTGTTGTAGATTCGCACACAGGTGAAAGTGGTTTGTCTTGATTGCGCCTAGTTTTTTTTTTTTTGGAGATTCGCACACAGGTAAAGTGGTTTTTCTTGATTGCGCCATGGTTTTTTTTGTAGATTCACACACAGGTGTAAGTGGTTTGTCTTGATTATGCTGAGCTTTTTTTTCGCACACAGGTGCAAGTGGTTTGTCTTGATGGCGCCTAGGATTGTTTGTTTTTTAAGATTCGCACACAGGTGCAAGTGGTTTGTCTTGATTGCGCCTAGGTTTTTTTTTTTTTTTAAGATTCGCATAAAGGTGCAAGTGGTTTGTCTTGATTGCGCCCAAGTGTGTGTTGTTTCTCGATTCGCACACAGGTGCAATGGGTTTGTCTTGATGGCGCCTAGGATTTTTTTTTTTAGATTCGCACACAGGTGCAAGTGGTTTGTCTTGATTGCGCCTAGGTTTTTTTTGGTAGATTCACACACAGGTGTAAGTGGTTTGTCTTGATTACGCTCAGCTTTTTTTTCGCACACAGGTGCAAGTGGTTTGTCTTGATGGCGCCTAGGATTGTTTTTTTTAAGATTCGCACACAGGTGCAAGTGGTTTGTCTTGATTGCGCCTAGGATTTTTTTTTTTAGATTATCACACAGGTGCAAGTGGTTTGTCTTGATTGTGCCTAGGTTTTTTTTTTTTTTTTTTTAGATTCGCACACAGGTGCAAGTGTTTTGTCTTGATTGCGCCCAGGTGTGTGTTGTTTGTAGATTCGCACACAGGTGAAATTGGTTTCTCTAGATTGTGCCTTGGTTTTTTTTTTTTTTGTAGATTCGCACACAGGTTCAAGTGGTTTGTCTTGATTGTGCCTATGTTTTTTTTTTTTGAAGATTCGCACACAGGTGCAAGTGGTTTTTCTTGATTGCTCCTAGGATTTTTTTTGTAGATTCACACACTGGTGCAATTGGTTTGACTTGATTGCGCCCTGGTTTGTGTTGTTTGTAGATTAGCACCCAGGTGCAATTGGTTTCTCTTGTTTACACCTTGGTTTTTTTGTTGTACATTCGCACACAGGTGCAAGTGGTTTGTCTTGATGGCGCCTAGGATTTTTTTTTTTTAAGATTCGCACACAGGTGCAAGTGGTTTGTCTTGATTGCGCCTAGGATTTTTTTTTTAGATTCTCACACAGTTGCAAGTGGTTTGTCTTGATTGTGCCTAGGTTTTTTTTTTTTTTTTTTAGATTCGCACACAGGTGCAAGTGTTTTGTCTTGATTGCGCCCAGGTGTGTGTTGTTTGTAGATTAGCACACAGGTGAAATTGTTTTCTCTAGATTGCGCCTTGGTTTTTTTTTGTTGTAGATTCGCACACAGGTTCAAGTGGTTTGTCTTGATTGTGCCTATGTTTTTTTTTGAAGATTCGCACACAGGTGCAAGTGGTTTGTCTTGATTGCTCCTAGGATTTTTTTTGTAGATTCACACACAGGTGCAATTGGTTTGTCTTGATTGCACCCTGGTTTGTGTTGTTTGTAGATTAGCACACAGGTGCAATTGGTTTCTCTTGTTTACACCTTGTTTTTTTTTGTTGTAGATTCGCACACAGGTGCAAGTGGTTTGTCTTGATTGCGCCTAGTTTTTTTTTTTTTTTGTAGATTCACACACAGGTCTAAGTCGTTTGTCTTGATTACGCTCAGCTTTTTTTTCGCACACAGGTGCAAGTGGTTTGTCTTGATGGCGCCTAGGATTTTTTTTTTTTTAGATTCGCACACAAGTGCAAGTGGTTTGTCTTGATTGCGCCTAGGTTTTTTTTGGTAGATTCACACACAGGTGCAAGTGGTTTGTCTTTATTGCTTCTAGCATTTTTTTTTTAGATTCGCACACAGGTGCAAGTGGTTTGTCTTGATTTCGCCTAGGTTTTTTTTTTGTAGATTCACACACAGGTGCAATTGGTTTGTCTTGATTACGCCTTGGTTTTTTTGTTTTAGATTCGCACACAGGTGCAAGTGGTTTTTGTTGATTGTGCCTTATGTTTTTATTTTGAAGATTCGCACACAGGTGCAAGTGGTTTGTCTTGATTGCGGCTAGTTTTTTTGTTTTTTGTAGATTCGCACACAGGTGCAAGTGGTTTGTCTTGATTACCCCTAGTTTTTTTTTTTTGGAGATTCGCACACAGGTGCAAGTGGTTTGTCTTGATTGCACCTAGATTTTTCTTTTGTAGATTCGCACACAGGTGCAAGTGGTTTGTCTTGATTGCGCCTAGGTTTTTTTTTTTTTGTAGATTCACACACAGGTGCAAGTGGTTTGTCTTGCTTTTGCCTATGTTTTTTTTTGTAGATTCACACACAGGTGTAAGTGGTTTGTCTTGATTGCCCCTAGAATTTTTTTTTTGAAGATTCGCACAGAAGTGCAAGGGGTTTGCCTTGATTGCGCCCAGGTGTTTGTTGTTTCTAGATTCGCACACAGGTACAATTGGTTTGTCTTGATGGCACCTAAGATTGTTTTTTTTTAGATTCGCACACAGGTGTAAGTGGTTTGTCTTGATTACGCCTAGGTTTTTTTTTTGTAGATTCACACACAGGTGCAAGTGGTTTGTCTTGATTGCACGTAGGATTTTTTTTTTAGAATCTCACACTTGTGCAAGTGGTTTGTCTTGCTTGTGCCTATGTTTTTTTTTTGTAGGTTCACACACAGGTGTAAGTGGTTTGTCATGATTGCCCCTAGAATTTTTTTTTTTTGAAGATTCGCATAGAAGTGCAAGGGGTTTGTCTTGATTGCGCACAGGTGTTTGTTGTTTCTAGATTCGTACACAGGTACAATTGGTTTGTCTTGATTGTGCCGAGTTTTTTTTTTTTTTGAAGATTCGCACACAGGTGCAAGTGGTTTTTCTTGATTGGTCCTAGGTTTTTTTTTTTTGAAGATTCGCACACAGGTGCAAGTGGTTTTTCTTGATTGCGCCTAGGTTTTTTTTTGTAGATTCACACACAGGTGCAATTGGTTTGTCTTGATTGCGCCCTGGTTTGTGTTGTTTGTAGATTAGCACACAGGTGCTATTGGTTTCTCTTGATTACGCCTTGGTTTTTTTGTTGTAGATTCGCACACAGGTGCAAGTGGTTTGTCTTGATTGCGCCTTGGTTTTTTTTTTTTTTGTAGATTCGCACACAGGTGCAAGTGGTTTGTCTTGATTGCGCCTTGGTTTTTTTTTTGTAGATTCACACACAGGTGCAAGTGGTTTGTCCTGATTACGATCAGGTTTTTTTTGTGAAGATTCGCACAGAGGTGCAAGTGGTTTGTCTTGATTGTGCCTAGGTTTTTTTTTTTTTTAGATTCGCACACAGGTGCAAGTGTTTTGTCTTGATTGCGCCCAGGTGTGTGTTGTTTGTAGATTCGCACACAGGTGAAATTGGTTTCTCTAGATTGCGCCTTGGTTTTTTTTTTGTTGTAGATTCGCACACACATTCAAGTGGTTTGTCTTGATTGTGCCTATGTTTTTTTTTGAAGATTCGCACACAGGTGCAAGTGGTTTTTCTTGATTGCGCCTAGGTTTTTTTTGTAGATTCACACACAGGTGCAATTGGTTTGTCTTGATTGCGCCCTGGTTTGTGTTGTTTGTAGATTAGCACACAGGTGCTATTGGTTTCTCTTGATTACGCCTTGGTTTTTTTGTTGTAGATTCGCACACAGGTGCAAGTGGTTTGTCTTTCTTGATTGCGCCTTGGTTTTTTTTTTTTTGTAGATTAGCACACAGGTGCAAGTGATTTGTCTTGATTGCGCCTTGGTTTTTTTTTTTTGTAGATTCACACACAGGTGCAAGTGGTTTGTCCTGATTACGCTCAGGTTTTTTTTTGTGAAGATTCGCACAGAGGTGCAAGTGGTTTGTCTTGATTGTGCCTAGGTTTTTTTTTTTTTTTAGATTCGCACACAGGTGCAAGTGTTTTGTCTTGATTGCGCCCAGGTGTGTGTTGTTTTTAGATTCGCACACAGGTGAAATAGGTTTCTCTTGATTGCGCCTTGGTTTTTTTTTTTGTTGTAGATTCGCACACAGGTACAAGTGGTTTGTCTTGATTGTGCCTAATTTTTTTTTTTTTGAAGATTCGCACACAGGTGCAAGTGGTTTGTCTTGATTGCGCCTTGGTTTTTTTTTTTTTTTGTAGATTCACACACAGGTGCAAGTGGTTTGTCTTGATTACGCTCAGGTTTTTTTTTTTTGAAGATTAGCACACAGGTGCAATTGGTTTCTCTTGATTACGCCTTAGTTTTTTTTTTTGTTGTAGATTCGCACACAGGTGCAAGTGGTTTGCCTTGATTGTGCCTAGGTTTTTTTTTGAAGATTCGCACAAAGGTGAAAGTGGTTTATCTTGATTGCGCCCAGTTGTGTGTTGTTTCTCGATTCGCACACAGCTGCAATTGGTTTGTCTTGATGGCGCCTAGGATTTTTTTTTTTAAGATTCACACACAGGTGCAAGTGGTTTGTCTTGATTGTGCCTATTTTTTTTTGAAACTTCGCACACAGGTGCAAGTGGTTTGTCTTGATTGCGCCTAGCATTTTTTTTTAGATTCGCACAGAGGTGCAAGTGGTTTGTCTTGATTGTGCCTAGGTTTTTTTTTTTTTTTTTTTTTTTAAGATTCGCACACAGGTGCAAGTGTTTTGTATTGATTTCGCCCAGGTGTGTGTTGTTTGTAGATTCGCACACAGGTGAAATTTGTTTCTCTAGATTGCGCCTTGGTTTTTTTTTTTGTTGTAGATTCGCACACAGATTCAAGTGGTTTGTCTTGATTGTGCCTATGTTTTTTTTTTTGAAGATTCGCACACAGGTGCAAGTGGTTTTTCTTGATGGCGCCTAGCATTTTTTTTTTAGATTCGCACACAGGTGCAAGTGGTTTGTCTTTATTGTGCCGATTTTTTTTTGAAACTTCGCACACAGGTGCAAGTGGTTTGTCTTGATTGCGCGTAGGATTTTTTTTTTTAGATTCTCACACTTGTGCAAGTGGTTTGTCTTGCTTGTGCCTATGTTTTTTTTTTTTGTAGGTTCACACACAGGTGTAAGTGGTTTGTCTTGATTGCCCCTAGAATTTTTTTTTTTTTGAAGATTCGCACAGAGGTGCAAGGGGTTTGTCTTGATTGCGCCCAGGTGTTTGTTGTTTCTAGATTCGCACACAGGTACAATTGGTTTGTCTTGATGGCACCTAAGATTTTTTTTTTTTTAGATTCGCACACAGGTGTAAGTGGTTTGTCTTGATTGTGCCGATTTTTTTTTTTTGAAGATTCGCACACAGGTGCAAGTGGTTTTTCTTGATTGCTCCTAGGTTTTTTTTTGTAGATTGACACACAGGTGCAATTGGTTTGTCTTGATTGCGGCCTGGTTTGTGTTGTTTGTAGATTAGCACACAGTGCAATTGGTTTCTCTTGATTACGCCTTGGTTTTTTTTGTTGTAGATTCGCACACATGTGCAAGTGGTTTGTCTTGATTGCACCTAGTTTTTTTTTATTTTGGAGATTCGCACACAGGTGCAAGTGGTTTGTTTTGATTGTGCCTTGGTTTTTTTTTTTTTTTTTTTTAGATTCCCACACAGGTGCAAGTGTTTTGTCTTGATTGCGCCCAGGTGTGTGTTGTTTGTAGATTCGCACACAGGTGGAATTGGTTTCTCTAGATTGCGCCTTGGTTTTTTTTTTGTTGTAGATTCGCACACACATTCAAGTGGTTTGTCTTGATTGTGCCTATGTTTTTTTTTGAAGATTCGCACACAGGTGCAAGTGGTTTTTCTTGATTGCGCCTAGGTTTTTTTTTTTTTTTTGTAGATTCACACACAGGTGCAAGTGGTTTGTCTTGATTGCGCGTAGGATTTTTTTTTTTAGATTCTCACACTTGTGCAAGTGGTTTGGCTTGCTTGTGCCTATGTTTTTTTTTTTTTTTTTGTAGGTTCACACACAGGTGTAAGTGGTTTGTCTTGATTGCCCCTAGAATTTTTTTTTTGAAGATTCGCATAGAAGTGCAAGGGGTTTGTCTTGATTGCGCCCAGGTGTTTGTTGTTTCTAGATTCGTACACAGGTACAATTGGTTTGTCTTGATTGTGCCGAGTTTTTTTTTTTTTTTTTGAAGATTCGCACAGAGGTGCAAGTGGTTTGTCTTGATTGTGCCTAGGTTTTTTTTTTTTTTTAGATTCGCACACAGGTGCAAGTGTTTTGTCTTGATTGCGCCCAGGTGTGTGTTGTTTTTAGATTCGCAAACAGGTGAAATAGGTTTCTCTTGATTGCCCCTTGGTTTTTTTTTTTTTGTAGATTCGCACACAGGTACAAGTGGTTTGTCTTGATTGTGCCTAATTTTTTTTTTTTTGAAGATTCGCACACAGGTGCAAGTGGTTTGTCTTGATTGCGCCTTGGTTTTTTTTTTTTTGTAGATTCACACACAGGTGCAAGTGGTTTGTCTTGATTACGCTCAGGTTTTTTTTTTTTTTTGAAGATTCGCACACAGGTGCAAGTTGTTTGTCTTGATTGCGCCCAGGTGTGTGTTGTTTGTAGATTCGCACACAGGTGAAATAGGTTTCTCTAGATTGCGCCTTGGTTTTTTTTTGTTGTAGATTCGGACACAGATTCAAGTGGTTTGTCTTGATTGTGCCTATGTTTTTTTTTGAAGATTCGCACACAGGTTCAAGTGGTTTTTCTTGATTGTGCCTAGGTTTTTTTTTGTAGATTGACACACAGGTGCAATTGGTTTGTCTTGATTGCGCCCTGGTTTGTGTTGTTTGTAGATTAGCACACAGGTGCAATTGGTTTCTCTTGATTACGCCTTAGTTTTTTTTGTTGTAGATTCGCACACAGGTGCAAGTGGTTTGAATTGATTGCGCCTAGCATTTTATTTTTTGTAGATTCGCACACAGGTGCAAGTGGTTTGTCTTGATTGTGCCTAGGTTTTTTTTTGTAGATTGACACACAGGTGCAATTGGTTTGTCTTGATTGCGCCCTGGTTTGTGTTGTTTGTAGATTAGCACACAGGTGCAATTGGTTTCTCTTGATTACGCCTTAGTTTTTTTTGTTGTAGATTCGCACACAGGTGCAAGTGGTTTGAATTGATTGCGCCTAGCATTTTATTTTTTGTAGATTCTCACACAGGTGCAAGTGGTTTGTCTTGATTGTGCCTAGGTTTTTTTTTGTAGATTCACACACAGGTGCAAGTGGTTTGCCTTTATTGTGCCTAGGTTTTTTTTTTGAAGATTTGCACAAAGGTGAAAGTGGTTTATCTTGATTGCGCCCAGTTGTGTGTTGTTTCTCGATTCGCACACAGCTGCAATTGGTTTGTCTTGATGGCGCCTAGGATTTTTTTTTTAAGATTCACACACAGGTGCAAGTGGTTTGTCTTGATTGTGCCTATTTTTTTTTGAAACTTCGCACACAGGTGCAAGTGGTTTGTCTTGATTGCGCCTAGCATTTTTTTTTAGATTCGCACAGAGGTGCAAGTGGTTTGTCTTGATTGTGCCTAGGTTTTTTTTTTTTTTTTTAGATTCGCACACAGGTGCAAGTGTTTTGTATTGATTTCGCCCAGGTGTGTGTTGTTTGTAGATTCGCACACAGGTGAAATTTGTTTCTCTAGATTGCGCCTTGGTTTTTTTTTTTTTGTTGTAGATTCGCACACAGATTCAAGTGGTTTGTCTTGATTGTGCCTATGTTTTTTTTTTGAAGATTCGCACACAGGTGCAAGTGGTTTTTCTTGATTGCGCCTAGCATTTTTTTTTTAGATTCGCACCCAGGTGCAAGTGGTTTGTCTTTATTGTGCCTATTTTTTTTTGAAACTTCGCACACAGGTGCAAGTGGTTTGTCTTGATTGCGCGTAGGATTTTTTTTTTTAGATTCTCACACTTGTGCAAGTGGTTTGTCTTGCTTGTGCCTATGTTTTTTTTTGTAGGTTCACACACAGGTGTAAGTGGTTTGTCTTGATTGCCCCTCGAATTTTTTTTTTGAAGATTCGCATAGAAGTGCAAGGGGTTTGTCTTGATTGCGCCCAGGTGTTTGTTGTTTCTAGATTCGTACACAGGTACAATTGGTTTGTCTTGATTGTGCCGAGTTTTTTTTTTTTTTTTTGAAGATTCGCACAGAGGTGCAAGTGGTTTGTCTTGATTGTGCCTAGGTTTTTTTTTTTTTTTTAGATTCGCACAGAGGTGCAAGTGTTTTGTCTTGTTTGCGCCCAGGTGTGTGTTGTTTTTAGATTCGCACACAGGTGAAATAGGTTTCTCTTGATTGCGCCTTGGTTTTTTTTTTGTTGTAGATTCGCACACAGGTACAAGTGGTTTGTCTTGATTGTGCCTAATTTTTTTTTTTGAAGATTCGCACACAGGTGCAAGTGGTTTGTCTTGATTGCGCCTTGGTTTTTTTTTTTTTGTAGATTCACACACAGGTGCAAGTGGTTTGTCTTGATTACGCTCAGTTTTTTTTTTTTTGTAGATTCTCACACAGGTGCAAGTGGTTTGTCTTGATTGCGCCTAGGTTTTTTTTTTTTGCAAATTCCCACACAGGTGCAAGTGGTTTGTCTTGATTGCGCCTAAGATTTTTTTTTTTTGAAGATTGGGACACAAGTGCAAGGGGTTTGTCTTGATTGTGCCCAGGTGTTTGTTTTTTCTAGATTCGCACACAGGTACAATTGGTTTGTCTTGACGGCGCCTAAGATTTTTTTTTTAGATTCGCACACAGGTGTACGTGGTTTGTCTTGATTGCGCCTAGTTTTTTTTTGAAGATTCGCACACAAGTGCAAGTGGTTTGTCTTGATTGCGCCTAGTTTTTTTTTTTTTTTTTTTTTTTTTTTTTTGGAGATTCGCACACAGGTGCCTGTGGTTTGTCTTGATTGCGCCTAGGTTTTTTTTTTTTTGTAGATTCAACACAGGTGCAATTGGTTTGTCTTGTTTGCGCCCTGGTTTGTGTTGTTTGTAGATTAGCACACAGGTGCAATTGGTTTTTCTTGATTACGCCTTGGTTTTTTTTGTTGTAGATTCGCACACAGGTGCAAGTGGTTTGTCTTGATTGCTCCTATTTTTTTTTTGAATATTCGCTCACAGGTGCACGTGGTTTGTCTTGATTGCGCATAGGTTTTTGTTTTTTGTAATTCACACACAGGTGCAATTGGTTGATCTTGATTCCGCCCATGTGTGTGTTGTTTTTAGAATTGCACACAGTTGCAAGTGGTTTCACTTGAATGTGCCCAGGTGTGTGTTGTTTTCAGATTCCCACACAGTTGCAAGGGGTTTTTCATGATTGACCCCAGGTGTGTGTTGTTTTGTAGATTCCCACACAGGTGCAAGTGGTTTGTCTTGATTGAGCCTAAGATTTTTTTTTGTAGATTCGCACAAAGGTGCAAGTGGTTTGTCTTGATTGCGCCTAGGATTTTTTTTTAGATTCTCACACAGGTGCAAGTGTTTTGTCTTGCTTGTGCCTATGTTTTTTTTTTTGTAGATTCACACACAGGTGTACTTGGTTTTTCTTGATTGCCCCTAGAATTTTTTTTTTTTAAGATTCGCACACAAGTGCAAGGGGTTTGTCTTGATTGCGCCCAGGTGTTTGTTGTTTCTAGATTCGCACACAGGTACAAGTGGTTTGTCTTGTTGGCGCCTAATTGTTTTTTTTTTTTTTTTAGATTCGCACACCGGTGTACATGGTTGTCTTGATTGCACCTAGTTTTTTTTTTTTTTTAGATTCGCACACAGGTGCAAGTGGTTTGTCTTGATTGCACCTAGTTTTTTTTTTTTTTTTTTGGAGATTCGCACACAGGTGCCTGAGGTTTGTCTTGATTGCGCCTAGGTTTTTTTTTGTAGATTCACACACTGGTGCAAGTGGTTTGAATTGATTGCGCATAGGTTTTTGTTTTTTGTAGATTCACACTCAGGTGCAATTGGTTGATCTTGATTCCGTCCATGTGTGTGTTGTTTTTAGAATTGCACACAGTTGCAAGTGGTTTCACTTGAATGTGCCCAGCTGTGTGTTGTTTTCAGATTTCCACACTGGTGCAAGTCGTTTGTCATGATTGCCCCTAGGTGTGTGTTGTTTATAGTTTCGCACACAGGTGCAAGTGGTTTGAATTGATTGCGCCTAGGATTTTATTTTTTGTAGATTCGCACACAGGTTCAAGTCGTATGTCTTGATTGCGCCCTGATTTTTTTTCTAGATTCAAAAACAGGTGCAAGTGATTTGTCTTGATTGTGCCTAGGATTTTTTTTTTGTATATTCGCACACAGGTGAAAGTATTTTGTCTTGATTGCGCCTAGGTGTTTTTTTTTTTAGATTTGCACACACGTGCAAGTGGTTTGTCTTGATTGCGCCTTGGTTTTTTTTTTTTTTTAGATTCACACACAGGTGCAAGTGGTTTGTCTTGATTGTGCCCAGGTGTGTGTTGTTTGTGATTCGCACACAGGTGAAATTGGTTTCTCTTGATTACGCCTTGGTTTTTTTTGTTGTAGATTCGCACACAGGTTCAAGTGGTTTTTCTTGATTGTGCCTATGTTTTTTTTTTTTTTTGAAGATTCGCACACAGGTGAAATTGGTTTCTCTTGATTACGCCTTGGTTTTTTTTGTTGTAGATTCGCACACAGGTTCAAGTGGTTTTTCTTGATTGTGCCTATGTTTTTTTTTTTTTGAATATTCGCACACAGGTGCAAGTGGTTTGTCTTGACTGCGCCTAGGTTTTTTTTGTACAGTCATACACAGTTGCAAGTGGTTTCTCTTGATTGTGCCTAGGTTTTTTTTTTGTAGATTCGCACACAGGTGAAAGTGGTTTGTCTTGATTGCACCTAGGTTTTATTTTTTTTTAGATTTGCACACAGGTGCAATTGGTTTGTCTTGATTGCCCCTAGGTTTTTTTTTTTTTGGAAGATTTGTACACAGGTGCAAGTGGTTTGTCTTGATTGCGCCTAGGATTTTTTTTTTTTAGATTCACACAGGTGCAAGTGGTTTGTCTTGATTGCGCCCAGGTGTGTGTTGTTTGTAGATTCGCACACAGGTGAAATTGGTTTCTCTTGATTACGCCTTGGTTTTTTTTGTTGTAGATTCGCACACTAGTGCAAGTAGTTTTTTTGATTGTGCCTATGTTTTTATTTTGAAGATTCGCACACAGGTGCAAGTGGTTTGTCTTGATTGCGCTTAGTTTTTTTTTTTTTTTTGGTGATTCGCACACAGGTGCAAGTGGTTTGGCTTTATTGCGACTAGGTTTTTTTTTTGCAGATTCACACACAGGTGACTGTGGTTTGTCTTGATTACGCATAATTTTTTTTTGAAGATTCGCACACAGGTGCAAGTGGTTTGTCTTGATTGCGCCTAGGTTTTTTTTTGTAGAATCACACACAGGTGCAAGTGGTTTGTCTTGATTGTGCCTAGGTTTTTTTTTTTGAAGATCGCACACAGGTGCATGTGGTTTGTCTTGATTGCGCCCAGGTGTGTGTTGTTTCTCGATTCGCACACAGGTGCAATTGGTTTGTCTTGATGGGGCCTAGGATTGTTTGTTTTTTTTTGATTCGCACACAGGTGCAAGTGGTTTCACTTGATTGCGCCTTTTTTTTTTTTGAATATTCGCTCACAGGTGCACGTGGTTCGTCTTGATTGCGCATAGTTTTTTTTTGTAGATTCACACACAGATGCAATTGGTTTGTCTTGATTGCGCCTATTTTTTTTTTTTTTTTTTTTTGGAGATTCGTACACAGGTACAATTGGTTTGTCTTGATTGTGCCGAGTTTTTTTTTTTTTTTTTGAAGATTCGCACAGATGTGCAAGTGGTTTGTCTTGATTGTGCCTAGGTTTTTTTTTTTTTTTAGATTCGCACACAGGTGCAAGTGTTTTGTCTTGATTGCGCCCAGGTGTGTGTTGTTTTTAGATTCGCACACAGGTGAAATAGGTTTCTCTTGATTGCGCCTTGGTTTTTTTTTGTTGTAGATTCGCACACAGGTACAAGTGGTTTGTCTTGATTGTGCCTAATTTTTTTTTTTGAAGATTCGCACACAGGTGCAAGTGGTTTGTCTTGATTGCGCCTTGGTTTTTTTTTTTTTGTAGATTCACACACAGGTGCAAGTGGTTTGTCTTGATTACGCTCAGGTTTTTTTTTTTTGAAGATTCGCACACAGGTGCAAGTTGTCTTGATTGCGCCCAGGTGTGTGTTGTTTGTAGATTCGCACACAGGTGAAATAGGTTTCTCTAGATTGCGCCTTGGTTTTTTTTTGTTGTAGATTCGGACACAGATTCAAGTGGTTTGTCTTGATTGTGCCTATGTTTTTTTTTTGAAGATTCGCACACAGGTTCAAGTGGTTTTTCTTGATTGTGCCTAGGTTTTTTTTTGTAGATTGACACACAGGTGCAAGTGGTTTGTCTTGATTGCGCCCTGGTTTGTGTTGTTTGTAGATTAGCACACAGGTGCAATTGGTTTCTCTTGATTACGCCTTAGTTTTTTTTGTTGTAGATTCGCACACAGGTGCAAGTGGTTTGAATTGATTGCGCCTAGCATTTTATTTTTTGTAGATTCGCACACAGGTGCAAGTGGTTTGTCTTGATTGCGCCTAGGTTTTTTTTGTAGATTCACACACAGGTGCAAGTGGTTTGCCTTGATTGTGCCTAGGTTTTTTTTTTTTGAAGATTCGCACAAAGGTGAAAGTGGTTTATCTTGATTGCGCCCAGTTGTGTGTTGTTTCTCGATTCGCACACAGCTGCAATTGGTTTGTCTTGATGGCGCCTAGGATTTTTTTTTTTAAGATTCACACACAGGTGCAAGTGGTTTGTCTTGATTGTGCCTATTTTTTTTTGAAACTTCGCACACAGGTGCAAGTGGTTTGTCTTGATTGCGCCTAGCATTTTTTTTTAGATTCGCACAGAGGTGCAAGTGGTTTGTCTTGATTGTGCCTAGGTTTTTTTTTTTTTTTTTTTTAGATTCGCACACAGGTGCAAGTGTTTTGTATTGATTTCGCCCAGGTGTGTGTTGTTTGTAGATTCGCACACAGGTGAAATTTGTTTCTCTAGATTGCGCCTTGGTTTTTTTTTTGTTGTAGATTCGCACACAGATTCAAGTGGTTTGTCTTGATTTTGCCTATGTTTTTTTTTTGAAGATTCGCACACAGGTGCAAGTGGTTTTTCTTGATTGCGCCTAGCATTTTTTTTTTAGATTCGCACACAGGTGCAAGTGGTTTGTCTTTATTGTGCCTATTTTTTTTTGAAACTTCGCACACAGGTGCAAGTGGTTTGTCTTGATTGCGCGTAGGATTTTTTTTTTTAGATTCTCACACTTGTGCAAGTGGTTTGTCTTGCTTGTGCCTATGTTTTTTTTTTTGTAGGTTCACACACAGGTGTAAGTGGTTTGTCTTGATTGCCCCTAGAATTTTTTTTTTGAAGATTCGCATAGAAGTGCAAGGGGTTTGTCTTGATTGCGCCCAGGTGTTTGTTGTTACTAGATTCGTACACAGGTACAATTGGTTTGTCTTGATTGTGCCGAGTTTTTTTTTTTTTTTGAAGATTCGCACAGAGGTGCAAGTGGTTTGTCTTGATTGTGCCTAGGTTTTTTTTTTTTTTAGATTCGCACACAGGTGCAAGTGTTTTGTCTTGATTGCGCCCAGGTGTGTGTTGTTTTTAGATTCGCACACAGGTGAAATAGGTTTCTCTTGATTGCGCCTTGGTTTTTTTTTTTGTTGTAGATTCGCACACAGGTACAAGTGGTTTGTCTTGATTGTGCCTAATTTTTTTTTTTGAAGATTCGCACACAGGTGCAAGTGGTTTGTCTTGATTGCGCCTTGGTTTTTTTTTTTTTGTAGATTCACACACAGGTGCAAGTGGTTTGTCTTGATTACGCTCAGGTTTTTTTTTTTTTGAAGATTCGCACACAGGTGCAAGTTGTTTGTCTTGATTGCGCCCAGGTGTGTGTTGTTTGTAGATTCGCAAACAGGTGAAATAGGTTTCTCTAGATTGCGCCTTAGTTTTTTTTTGTTGTAGATTCGGACACAGATTCAAGTGGTTTGTCTTGATTGTGCCTATGTTTTTTTTTTGAAGATTCGCACACAGGTTCAAGTGGTTTTTCTTGATTGTGCCTAGGTTTTTTTTTTGTAGATTGACACACAGGTGCAATTGGTTTGTCTTGATTGCGCCCTGGTTTGTGTTGTTTGTAGATTAGCACACAGGTGCAATTGGTTTCTCTTGATTACGCCTTAGTTTTTTTTGTTGTAGATTCGCACACAGGTGCAAGTGGTTTGAATTGATTGCGCCTAGCATTTTATTTTTTGTAGATTCGCACACAGGTGCAAGTGGTTTGAATTGATTGCGCCTAGGATTTTATTTTTTGTAGATTCGCACACAGGTGCAAGTGGTTTGTCTTGATTGCGCGTAGGATTTTTTTTTAGATTCTCACACAGGTGCAAGTGGTTTGTCTTGCTTTTGCCTATGTTTTTTTTTGTAGATTCACACACAGGTGTAAGTGGTTTGTCTTGATTGCCCCTAGAATTTTTTTTTGAAGATTCGCACACAGGTGCAATTGGTTTGTCTTGATGGCGCCTAGGATTTTTTTTTTTTTAAGATTCGCACACAGGTGCAAGTGGTTTGTCTTGATTGCGCCTAGGTTTTTTTTTGTAGATTCACACACAGGTGCAAGTGGTTTGTCTTTATTGCGCCTAGCTTTTTTTTTTTTAGATTCGCACACAGGTGCAAGTGGTTTGTCTTCAGTGTGCCTATTTTTTTTTAAGCTTTGCACACAGGTGCAAGTGGTGTGTCTTGATTGCGCCTAGCATGTTTTTTTTTAGATTCGCACACAGGTGCAAGTGGTTTGTCTTGATTGTACCTATTTTTTTTTGAAGCTTCGCACACAGGTTCAAGTGGTTTGTCTTGATTGCGCCTAGGTTTTTGTTTTTGTAGATTCACACACAGATGCAATTGGTTGATCTTGATTCGGCCCAGGTGTGTGTTGTTTTTAGATTTGCACACAGTTGTAAGTGGTTTCACTTGAATGTGCCCAGGTGTGTGTTGTTTTCAGATTACCACACAGGTGCAAGTCGTTTGTCATGATTGCCCCTAGGTGTGTGTTGTTTATAGTTTCGCACACAGGTGCAAGTGGTTTGAATTGATTGCGCCTAGGATTTTATTTTTTGTAGGTTCGCACACAGGTGCAAGTGGTTTGTCTTGATTGTGCCTAGGATTTTTTTTTGTAGATTCGCACACAGGTGCAAGTGGTTTGTCTTGATTGCGCCTAGGTTTTTTTTGTAGATTCACACACAGGTGCAAGTGGTTTGTCTTTATTGCGCCTAGCATTATTTTTTAGATTCTCACACAGGTGCAATTGGTTTGTCTTGCTTGTGCCTATGTTTTTTTTTGTAGGTTCACACACAGGTGTAAGTGGTTTTTCTTGATTGCCCCTAGAATTTTTTTTTTGAATATTTGCACACAAGTGCAAGGGGTTTGTTTTGATTGCGCCCAGGTGTTTGTTGTTTCTAGATTCGCACACAGGTGCAATTGCTTTTGTCTTTTTGGAGCCTAAGATTGTTTTTTTTTAGATTCGCAAACAGGTGTAAGTGGTTTGTCTTGATTGCGCCTAGTTTTTTTTTTTTTTTTTTGAAGATTAGCGCACAGGTGCAAGTGTTTTGTCTTTATTGCGCCTAGCATTTTTTTTTTGATTCGCACACAGGTGCAAGTGGTTCGTCTTGATTGCGCCTGGTTTTTTTTTTTTTTTTGGAGATTCGCACACAGGTGCCTGTGGTTTGTCTTGATTGCGCCTAGGTTTTTTTTTGTAGATTCACACACAGGTGCAATTGCTTTGTCTTGATTTTGCCATGGTTTGTGTTGTTTGTAGATTAGCACACAGGTGCAATTGGTTTCTCATGATTTCGCCTTGGGTTTTTTCGTTGTAGATTCACACACAGGTGCAAGTGGTTTGTCTTGATTGCGCCTTGGTTTTTTTTTTTTTTTGTAGATTCACACACAGGTGCCAGTGGTTTGTCTTGATTACTCTCAGGTTTTTTTTTTTTGAAGATTCGCACACAGGTGCAAGTGGTTTGTCTTGATTGTTCCTAGGTTTTTTTTTTTTTTTTTTAGATTCGCACACAGGTGCAAGTGTTTTGTCTTGATTGCGCCGAGGTGTGTGTTGTTTGTAGATTCGCACACAGGTGAAATTGGTTTCTCTTGATTGCGCCTTGGGTTTTTTTGTTATAGATTCACACACAGGTGCAAGTGGTTTGTCTTGATTACGCTCAGGTTTTTTTTTTTGAAGATTCGCACACAGGTGCAAGTGGTTTCTCTTGATTGCGCCTATTTTTTTTTGAATATTCGCTCACAGGTGCACGTGGTTTGTCTTGATTGCGCATAGGTTTTTGTTTTTTGTAGATTCACACACAGGTGCAATTGGTTGATCTTGATTCGGCCCAGGTGTGTGTAGTTTTTAGATTTGCACACTGTTGCAAGTGGTTTCACTTGAATGTGCCCAGGTGTGTGTTGTTTTCAGATTCCCACACAGGTGCAAGTGGTTTGTCATGATTGACCCCAGGTGTGTGTTGTTTATAGTTTCGCACACAGGTGCAAGTGGTTTGAATTGATTGCGCCTAGCATTTTTTTTTTTTTGTAGATTCGCACACAGGTGCAAGTGGTTTGTCTTCATTGCACCTAGGTTTTTTTTTTTAGATTTGCACAGAGGTGCAAGTGGTTTGTCTTGATTGCCCCTAGGGTTTTTTTTTTTTTTTTGGAAGATTTGTACACAGGTGCAAGTGGTTTCTCTTGATTGCGCCTAGGATTTTTTTTTTTTTAGATTCACACAGGTGCAAGTGGTTTGTCTTGATTGCGCCCAGTTGTGTGTTGTTTGTAGATTCGCACACAGGTGAAATTGGTTTCTCTTGATTACGCCTTGGTTTTTTTTTTTTGTAGATTCGCACACAAGTGCAAGTAGTTTTTCTTGATTGTGCCTATGTTTTTATTTAGATGATTCGCACACAGGTGCAAGTGGTTTGTCTTGATTGCGCTTAGTTTTTTTTTTTTTGGAGATTCGCACACAGGTGCAAGTGGTTTGTCTTGATTGCGACTAGGTTTTTATTTGTAGATTCACACACAGGTGGCAGTGGTTTGTCTTGATTACGCATAATTTTTTTTTTTGAAGATTCGCACACAGGTGCAAGTGGTTTGTCTTGATTGCGCCTAGGTTTTTTTTTGTATATTCACACACAGGTGCAAGTGGTTTGTCTTGATTGTGCCTAGGGTTTTTTTTTTTTTGAAGATTCGCACACAGGTGCATGTGGTTTGTCTTGATTGCGCCCAGGTGTGTGTTGTTTCTCGATTCGCACACAGGTGCAATTGGTTTGTCTTGATGGGCCCTAGGATTGTTTTTTTTTTTTTTTTTGATTCGCACACAGGTGCAAGTGGTTTCACTTGATTGCGCCTATTTTTTTTTGAATATTCGCTCACAGGTGCACGTGGTTTGTCTTGATTGCACATAGTTTTTTGTTTTTTGCAGATTCACACACAGGTGCCATTGGTTGATCTTGATTCCGCCCAGGTGTGTGTTGTTTTTAGATTTGCACACAGTTGCAAGTGGTTTCACTTGAATGTGCCCAGGTGTGTGTTGTTTTCAGATTCCCACACAGATGCATGGGGTTTGTCATGATTGACCCCAGGTGTGTGTTGTTTATAGTTTCGCACACAGGTTCAAGTGGTTTGAATTGATTGCGCCTAGCATTTTATTTTTTGTAGATTCGCACACAGGTTCAAGTGGATTGTCTTGATTGCGCCTTGGTTTTTTTTTTTTTTTTTGTAGATTCACACATAGGTGCAAGTGGTTTGTCTTGAATGTGCCTAGGTTTTTTTTTTGTTGATTCACACACAGTTGCATGTGGTTTGTCTTGATTATGCATAGTTTTTTTTTTTGAAGATTCGTACACAGGTGCAAGTGGTTTGTCTTGAATGCGCCTAGGTTTTTTTTTGTAGATTCACACACAGAGGTGCAAGTGGTTTGTCTTTATTACGCCTAGGTTTTTTTTTTGTAGATTCGCACACAGGTGCTAGTGGTTTGTCTTGATTGCGCCTAGGTTTTCTTTTTTGTAGATTCACACACAGGTGCAAGTGGTTTGTCTTGATTGTGCCTAGGTTTTTTTTTTGTAGATTCACACACAGGTGCAAGTGGTTTGTCTTGATTATGCATATTTTTTTTTTGAAGATTCGTACACTGGTGCAAGTGCTTTGTCTTGAATGCGCCTAGGTTTTTTTTTTTTGTAGATTCACACACAGGTGCAAGTGGTTTGTCTTGATAGTGCCTAGGCTTTTTTTTTGAAGATTCGCACAAAGGTGCAAGTGGTTTGTCTTGATTGCGCCCAGGTGTGTGTTGTTTCTCGATTCGCACACAGGTGCAATTGGTTTGTCTTGATGGCGCCTAGGATTGTTTTTTTTTAAGATTCGCACACTGGTGCAAGTGGTTTGTCTTGATTTCGCCTAGGTTTTTTTTTTTGTAGATTCACACACAGGTGCAAGTGGTTAGTCTTGATTGTGCCTAGGTTTTTTTTTTCTAGATTCACACACAGGTGCAAGTGGTTTGTCTTGATTATGCATAGTTTTTTTTTTTAAGATTCGTACACAGGTGCAAGTGGTTTGTCTTGAATGCGCCTAGGTTTTTTTTTTTGTATATTCACACACAGGTGCAAGTGGTTTGTCTTTATTGTGCCTAGCATTTTTTTTTTAGATTCGCACACAGGAGAAGTGGTTTGTCTTGATTGTGCCTATTTTTTTTTGAAGCTTCACACACAGGTGCAAGTGGTTGGTCTTGATTGCGCCTAGATTTTTGTTTTTTCAAGATTCACACACAGGTGCAATTGGTTGATCTTGATTCCGCCCACGTGTGTGTTGTTTTTAGATTTGCACACAGTTGCAAGTGGTTTCACTTGAATGTGCCAAGGTGTGTGTTGTTTTCAGATTCCCACACAGGTGCAAGTCATTTGTCATGATTGCCCCTAGGTGTGTGTTGTTTATAGTTTCGCACACATGTGCAAGTGGTTTGAATTGATTGCGCCTAGGATTTTATTTTTTGTAGATTCGCACACAGGTTCAAGTGGTATGTCTTGATTGCGCCCTGATTTTTTTTCTAGATTCAAAAACAGGTGCAAGTGATTTGTCTTGATTGTGCCTAGGATTTTTTTTTTGTATATTCGCACACAGGTGAAAGTATTTTGTCTTGATTGCGCCTAGGTGTTTTTTTTTTTAGATTTGCACACAGGTGCAAGTGGTTTGTCTTGATTGCGCCTTGGTTTTTTTTTTTTTTTTAGATTCGCACACAGGTGCAAGTGGTTTGTCTTGATTGTGCCCAGGTGTGTGCTGTTTGTAGATTCGCACACAGGTGAAATTGGTTTCTCTTGATTACGCCTTGGTTTTTTTTGTTGTAGATTCGCACACAGGTTCAAGTGGTTTTTCTTGATTGTGCCTATGTTTTTTTTTTTTTGAAGATTCGCACACAGGTGCAAGTGGTTTGTCTTGATTGCGCTTAGTTTTTTTTTTTTTTTTGGAGATTCGCACACAGGTGCAATTGGTTTGTCTTGATGGCGCCTAGGATTGTTTTTTTTTAAGATTCGCACACAGGTGCAAGTGGTTTGTCTTGATTGCGCCTGGGTTTTTTTTTTTGTAGATTCACACACAGGTGCAAGTGGTTTGTCTTGATTGTGCCTAGGTTTTTTTTTTTTTTGAAGATTCGCACGCAGGTGCAAGTGGTTTGTCTTGATTGCGCCTAGGTTTTTTTTGTAGATTCACACAGGTGCAAGTGGTTTGTCTTTATTGCGACTAGCTTTTTTTTGAGATTCGCACACAGGTGCAAGTGGTTTGTCTTGATTGTGCCTATTTTTTTTTTGAAGCTTCGCAAACAGGTGCAAGTGGTTTTTCTTGATTGCGCCTAGCATTTTTTTTTTTTTAGATTCGCACACAGGTGCAAGTGGTTTGAATTGATTGCGCCTAGGATTTTATTTTTTGTAGATTCGCAAACAGGTGCAAGTGGTTTGTCTTGATTGCGCCTAGGTTTTTTTTGTAGATTCATGCACAGGTGCAAGTGGTTTGTCTTGATTGTGCCTAGGATTTTTTTTTTTTTTTGTAGATTCGCACACAGGTGCAAGTGGTTTGTCTTGATTGCGCCTTGGTTTTTTTTTTTTTTAGATTTGCACACAGGTGCAAGTGGTTTGTCTTGATTGCCCCTAGGTTTTTTTTTTGTAGATTCACACACAGGTGCATGTGGTTTGTCTTGATTTTGCATAGTTTTTTTTTTGAAGATTCGTACACAGGTGCAAGTGGTTTGTCTTGAATACGCCTAGGTTTTTTTTTGTAGATTCACACACAGGAGCAAATGGTTTGTGTTTATTGCGCCTAGCATTTTTTTTTAGATTCGCACACAGGTGCAAGTGGTTTGTCTTGATTGTGCCTATTTTTTTTTGAAGCTTCGCACACAGGTGCAAGTGGTTTGTCTTGATTGTGCCTAGGATTTTTTTTTTAGATTTGCACACAGGTGCAAGTGGTTTGTCTTGATTGCGCCCAGGTGTGTGTTGTTTGTAGATTCGCACACAGGTGAAATTGGTTTCTCTTGATTACGCCTTGGTTTTTTTTGTTGTAGATTCGCACACAAGTGCAAGTGGTTTTTCTTGATTGTGCCTATGTTTTTATTTTGAAGACTCGCACACAGGTGTAAGTGGTTTGTCTTGATTGCGCTTAGTTTTTTTTTTTGGAGATTCGCACACAGGTGCAAGTGGTTTGTCTTGATGGCGCCTAGGTTTTTTTTTTTTGTAGATTCACACACAGGTGGCAGTGGTTTTTCTTGATTATGCATAATTTTTTTTTGAAGGTTCGCACACAGGTGCAAGTGGTTTGTCTTTATGGGGCCTAGTATTGTTTTTTTTTTTGATTCGCACAAAGGTGCAAGTGGTTTCTCTTGATTGCGCCTATTTTTTTTTGAATATTCGCTCACAGGTGCACGTGGTTTTTCTTGATTGCGCATAGGTTTTTGTTTTTTGTAGATTCACACACAGGTGCAATTGGTTGATTTTGATTCCACCCAGGTGTGTGTTGTTTGTAGATTTGCACACAGTTGCAAGTGGTTTCACTTGAATGTGCCCAGGTGTGTGTTGTTTTCAGATTCCCACCTAGGTGCAAGTGGTTTGTCATGATTGACCCCAGGTGTGTGTTGTTTATAGTTTCGCACACAAGTGCAAGTGTTTTGTCTTGACTGCGCCTAGCATTTTATTTTTTGTAGATTCGCACACAGGTGCAAGTGGTTTGTCTTGAATCCGCCTTGGTTTTTTTTTTTTTGTAGATTCACACACAGGTGCAAGTGGTTTGTCTTGATTATGCTCAGGTTTTTTTTTTTAATATTCGTACACAGGTGCAAGTGGTTTGTGTTGATTGCACCTAGGTTTTTTTTTTTTGTAGTTTCACACACAGGTGCAAGTGGTTTGTCTTGATTGTGTCTAGGTTTTTTTTTTTTGAAGATTCGCACAAAGGTGCAACTGGTTTGTCTTGATTGCGCCCAGGTGTGTGTTGTTTCTCGATTCTCACACAGGTGCAATTGGTTTGTCTTGATGGCGCCTAGGATTGTTTTTTCTAAGATTCACACACAGGTGCAAGTGGTTAGTCTTGATTGTGCCTAGGTTTTTTTTCTAGATTCACACACAGGTGCAAGTGGTTTGTCTTGATTATGCATAGTTTTTTTTTTTAAGATTCGTACACAGGTGCAAGTGGTTTGTGTTGATTGCGCCTAGGTTTTTTTTTTTTGTAGTTTCACACACAGGTGCAAGTGGTTCGTCTTGATTGCGCCTGGTTTTTTTTTTTTTTTTGGAGATTCGCACACAGGTGCCTGTGGTTTGTCTTGATTGCGCCTAGGTTTTTTTTTGTAGATTCACACACAGGTGCAATTGCTTTGTCTTGATTTTGCCATGGTTTGTGTTGTTTGTAGATTAGCACACAGGTGCAATTGGTTTCTCTTGATTTCGCCTTGGGTTTTTTCGTTGTAGATTCACACACAGGTGCAAGTGGTTTGTCTTGATTGCGCCTTGGTTTTTTTTTTTTTTTGTAGATTCACACACAGGTGCCAGTGGTTTGTCTTGATTACTCTCAGGTTTTTTTTTTTTTGAAGATTCGCACACAGGTGCAAGTGGTTTGTCTTGATTGTTCCTAGGTTTTTTTTTTTTTTTTTAGATTCGCACACAGGTGCAAGTGTTTTGTCTTGATTGCGCCGAGGTGTGTGTTGTTTGTAGATTCGCACACAGGTGAAATTGGTTTCTCTTGATTGCGCCTTGGGTTTTTTTGTTATAGATTCACACACAGGTGCAAGTGGTTTGTCTTGATTACGCTCAGGTTTTTTTTTTTGAAGATTCGCACACAGGTGCAAGTGGTTTCTCTTGATTGCGCCTATTTTTTTTTGAATATTCGCTCACAGGTGCACGTGGTTTGTCTTGATTGCGCATAGGTTTTTGTTTTTTGTAGATTCACACACAGGTGCAATTGGTTGATCTTGATTCGGCCCAGGTGTGTGTAGTTTTTAGATTTGCACACTGTTGCAAGTGGTTTCACTTGAATGTGCCCAGGTGTGTGTTGTTTTCAGATTCCCACACAGGTGCAAGTGGTTTGTCATGATTGACCCCAGGTGTGTGTTGTTTATAGTTTCGCACACAGGTGCAAGTGGTTTGAATTGATTGCGCCTAGCATTTTTTTTTTTTTGTAGATTCGCACACAGGTGCAAGTGGTTTGTCTTCATTGCACCTAGGTTTTTTTTTTTTAGATTTGCACAGAGGTGCAAGTGGTTTGTCTTGATTGCCCCTAGGGTTTTTTTTTTTTTTTTTTTGGAAGATTTGTACACAGGTGCAAGTGGTTTCTCTTGATTGCGCCTAGGATTTTTTTTTTTTTAGATTCACACAGGTGCAAGTGGTTTGTCTTGATTGCGCCCAGGTGTGTGTTGTTTGTAGATTCGCACACAGGTGAAATTGGTTTCTCTTGATTACGCCTTGGTTTTTTTTTTTGTAGATTCGCACACAAGTGCAAGTAGTTTTTCTTGATTGTGCCTATGTTTTTATTTAGATGATTCGCACACAGGTGCAAGTGGTTTGTCTTGATTGCGCTTAGTTTTTTTTTTTTTGGAGATTCGCACACAGGTGCAAGTGGTTTGTCTTGATTGCGACTAGGTTTTTATTTGTAGATTCACACACAGGTGGCAGTGGTTTGTCTTGATTACGCATAATATTTTTTTTTGAAGATTCGCACACAGGTGCAAGTGGTTTGTCTTGATTGCGCCTAGGTTTTTTTTTGTATATTCACACACAGGTGCAAGTGGTTTGTCTTGATTGTGCCTAGGGTTTTTTTTTTTTTGAAGATTCGCACACAGGTGCATGTGGTTTGTCTTGATTGCGCCCAGGTGTGTGTTGTTTCTCGATTCGCACACAGGTGCAATTGGTTTGTCTTGATGGGCCCTAGGATTGTTTTTTTTTTTTTTTTGATTCGCACACAGGTGCAAGTGGTTTCACTTGATTGCGCCTATTTTTTTTTTGAATATTCGCTCACAGGTGCACGTGGTTTGTCTTGATTGCACATAGTTTTTTGTTTTTTGCAGATTCTCACACAGGTGCCATTGGTTGATCTTGATTCCGCCCAGGTGTGTGTTGTTTTTAGATTTGCACACAGTTGCAAGTGGTTTCACTTGAATGTGCCCAGGTGTGTGTTGTTTTCAGATTCCCACACAGATGCATGGGGTTTGTCATGATTGATCCCAGGTGTGTGTTGTTTATAGTTTCGCACACAGGTTCAAGTGGTTTGAGTTGATTGCGCCTAGCATTTTATTTTTTGTAGATTCGCACACAGGTTCAAGTGGATTGTCTTGATTGCGCCTTGGTTTTTTTTTTTTTTTTTGTAGATTCACACATAGGTGCAAGTGGTTTGTCTTGAATGTGCCTAGGTTTTTTTTTGTTGATTCACACACAGTTGCATGTGGTTTGTCTTGATTATGCATAGTTTTTTTTTTGAAGATTCGTACACAGGTGCAAGTGGTTTGTCTTGAATGCGCCTAGGTTTTTTTTTGTAGATTCACACACAGAGGTGCAAGTGGTTTGTCTTTATTACGCCTAGGTTTTTTTTTTGTAGATTCGCACACAGGTGCTAGTGGTTTGTCTTGATTGCGCCTAGGTTTTCTTTTTTGTAGATTCACACACAGGTGCAAGTGGTTTGTCTTGATTGTGCCTAGGTTTTTTTTTTGTAGATTCACACACAGGTGCAAGTGGTTTGTCTTGATTATGCATATTTTTTTTTGAAGATTCGTACACAGGTGCAAGTGCTTTGTCTTGAATGCGCCTAGGTTTTTTTTTTTTTGTAGATTCACACACAGGTGCAAGTGGTTTGTCTTGATAGTGCCTAGGCTTTTTTTTTGAAGATTCGCACAAAGGTGCAAGTGGTTTGTCTTGATTGCGCCCAGGTGTGTGTTGTTTCTCGATTCGCACACAGGTGCAATTGGTTTGTCTTGATGGCGCTAGGATTGTTTTTTTTTAAGATTCGCACACTGGTGCAAGTGGTTTGTCTTGATTTCGCCTAGGTTTTTTTTTTTGTAGATTCACACACAGGTGCAAGTGGTTAGTCTTGATTGTGCCTAGGTTTTTTTTTTCTAGATTCACACACAGGTGCAAGTGGTTTGTCTTGATTATGCATAGTTTTTTTTTTTTTAAGATTCGTACACAGGTGCAAGTGGTTTGTCTTGAATGCGCCTAGGTTTTTTTTTTTGTATATTCACACACAGGTGCAAGTGGTTTGTCTTTATTGTGCCTAGCATTTTTTTTTAGATTCGCACACAGGAGAAGTGGTTTGTCTTGATTGTGCCTATTTTTTTTGAAGCTTCACACACAGGTGCAAGTGGTTGGTCTTGATTGCGCCTAGATTTTTGTTTTTTCAAGATTCACACACAGGTGCAATTGGTTGATCTTGATTCCGCCCACGTGTGTGTTGTTTTTAGATTTGTACACAGTTGCAAGTGGTTTCACTTGAATGTGCCAAGGTGTGTGTTGTTTTCAGATTCCCACACAGGTGCAAGTCATTTGTCATGATTGCCCCTAGGTGTGTGTTGTTTATAGTTTCGCACACATGTGCAAGTGGTTTGAATTGATTGCGCCTAGGATTTTATTTTTTGTAGATTCGCACACAGGTTCAAGTGGTATGTCTTGATTGCGCCCTGATTTTTTTTCTAGATTCAAAAACAGGTGCAAGTGATTTGTCTTGATTGTGCCTAGGATTTTTTTTTTGTATATTCGCACACAGGTGAAAGTATTTTGTCTTGATTGCGCCTAGGTGTTTTTTTTTTTAGATTTGCACACAGGTGCAAGTGGTTTGTCTTGATTGCGCCTTGGTTTTTTTTTTTTTTTTTAGATTCGCACACAGGTGCAAGTGGTTTGTCTTGATTGTGCCCAGGTGTGTGCTGTTTGTAGATTCGCACACAGGTGAAATTGGTTTCTCTTGATTACGCCTTGGTTTTTTTTGTTGTAGATTCGCACACAGGTTCAAGTGGTTTTTCTTGATTGTGCCTATGTTTTTTTTTTTTTGAAGATTCGCACACAGGTGCAAGTGGTTTGTCTTGATTGCGCTTAGTTTTTTTTTTTTTTTGGAGATTCGCACACAGGTGCAATTGGTTTGTCTTGATGGCGCCTAGGATTGTTTTTTTTTAAGATTCGCACACAGGTGCAAGTGGTTTGTCTTGATTGCGCCTGGGTTTTTTTTTTTGTAGATTCACACACAGGTGCAAGTGGTTTGTCTTGATTGTGCCTAGGTTTTTTTTTTTTTTGAAGATTCGCACACAGGTGCAAGTGGTTTGTCTTGATTGCGCCTAGGTTTTTTTTGTAGATTCACACAGGTGCAAGTGGTTTGTCTTTATTGCGACTAGCTTTTTTTTGAGATTCGCACACAGGTGCAAGTGGTTTGTCTTGATTGTGCCTATTTTTTTTTGAAGCTTCGCAAACAGGTGCAAGTGGTTTTTCTTGATTGCGCCTAGCATTTTTTTTTTTTAGATTCGCACACAGGTGCAAGTGGTTTGAATTGATTGCGCCTAGGATTTTATTTTTTGTAGATTCGCAAACAGGTGCAAGTGGTTTGTCTTGATTGCGCCTAGGTTTTTTTTTGTAGATTCATGCACAGGTGCAAGTGGTTTGTCTTGATTGTGCCTAGGATTTTTTTTTTTTTTGTAGATTCGCACACAGGTGCAAGTGGTTTGTCTTGATTGCGCCTTGGTTTTTTTTTTTTTAGATTTGCACACAGGTGCAAGTGGTTTGTCTTGATTGCCCCTAGGTTTTTTTTTTGTAGATTCACACACAGGTGCATGTGGTTTGTCTTGATTTTGCATAGTTTTTTTTTTTGAAGATTCGTACACAGGTGCAAGTGGTTTGTCTTGAATACGCCTAGGTTTTTTTTTGTAGATTCACACACAGGAGCAAATGGTTTGTGTTTATTGCGCCTAGCATTTTTTTTTAGATTCGCACACAGGTGCAAGTGGTTTGTCTTGATTGTGCCTATTTTTTTTTGAAGCTTCGCACACAGGTGCAAGTGGTTTGTCTTGATTGTGCCTAGGATTTTTTTTTTAGATTTGCACACAGGTGCAAGTGGTTTGTCTTGATTGCGCCCAGGTGTGTGTTGTTTGTAGATTCGCACACAGGTGAAATTGGTTTCTCTTGATTACGCCTTGGTTTTTTTTTGTTGTAGATTCGCACACAAGTGCAAGTGGTTTTTCTTGATTGTGCCTATGTTTTTATTTTGAAGACTCGCACACAGGTGTAAGTGGTTTGTCTTGATTGCGCTTAGTTTTTTTTTTTGGAGATTCGCACACAGGTGCAAGTGGTTTGTCTTGATGGCGCCTAGGTTTTTTTTTTTTGTAGATTCACACACAGGTGGCAGTGGTTTTTCTTGATTATGCATAATTTTTTTTTGAAGGTTCGCACACAGGTGCAAGTGGTTTGTCTTTATGGGGCCTAGTATTGTTTTTTTTTTTGATTCGCACAAAGGTGCAAGTGGTTTCTCTTGATTGCGCCTATTTTTTTTTGAATATTCGCTCACAGGTGCACGTGGTTTTTCTTGATTGCGCATAGGTTTTTGTTTTTTGTAGATTCACACACAGGTGCAATTGGTTGATTTTGATTCCACCCAGGTGTGTGTTGTTTGTAGATTTGCACACAGTTGCAAGTGGTTTCACTTGAATGTGCCCAGGTGTGTGTTGTTTTCAGATTCCCACCTAGGTGCAAGTGGTTTGTCATGATTGACCCCAGGTGTGTGTTGTTTATAGTTTCGCACACAAGTGCAAGTGTTTTGTCTTGATTGCGCCTAGCATTTTATTTTTTGTAGATTCGCACACAGGTGCAAGTGGTTTGTCTTGAATCCGCCTTGGTTTTTTTTTTTTTTGTAGATTCACACACAGGTGCAAGTGGTTTGTCTTGATTATGCTCAGGTTTTTTTTTTTAATATTCGTACACAGGTGCAAGTGGTTTGTCTTGATTGTGTCTAGGTTTTTTTTTTTTGAAGATTCGCACAAAGGTGCAACTGGTTTGTCTTGATTGCGCCCAGGTGTGTGTTGTTTCTCGATTCTCACACAGGTGCAATTGGTTTGTCTTGATGGCGCCTAGGATTGTTTTTTCTAAGATTCACACACAGGTGCAAGTGGTTAGTCTTGATTGTGCCTAGGTTTTTTTTCTAGATTCACACACAGGTGCAAGTGGTTTGTCTTGATTATGCATAGTTTTTTTTTTTAAGATTCGTACACAGGTGCAAGTGGTTTGTGTTGATTGCGCCTAGGTTTTTTTTTTTTGTAGTTTCACACACAGGTGCAAGTGGTTTGTCTTGATTGTGTCTAGGTTTTTTTTTTTTTTTGAAGATTCGCACAAAGGTGCAACTGGTTTGTCTTGATGGCGCCTAGGATTGTTTTTTCTAAGATTTGCATACAGGTGCAAGTGGTTTGTCTTGATTGTTCCGAGTTTTTTTTTTTTGAAGTTTCGCCCACAGGTGCAAGTGGTTTTTCTTGATTGCGCCTACTTTTTTTTTTTTTTTTTGAAGATTCGCATACAGGTGCAAGTGGTCTGTCTTGATTGTGCCTAGGCTTTTTTTTTTTTTTTTTTAGATTCTCACACAGGTGCAAGTGGTTTGTCTTGATTGCGCCTAGGTTTTTTTTTTTAGATTCTCACACAGGTTCAATTGGTTTGTCTTGTTTGCGCCTAGGATTTTTTTTTTAGATTCGCACACAGGTGCTAGTGGTTTGTCTTGATTGCGCCCAGGTGTGTGTTCTTTGTAGATTCGCACACAGGTGCAATTGGTTTCTCTTGATTACGCCTTGGTTTTTTTTTTGCTGTAGATTCTCGCACAGGTGCAAGTGGTTTGTCTTGATTGTGCCTATTTTTTTTGAAGCTTCGAACACAGGTGCAAGTGGTTTGTCTTGATTGCGCCTAGGTTTTTGTTTTTTGTAGATTCACACCCAGGTGCAATTGGTTGAATGTGATTCCGCCCAGGTGTGTGATGTTTTTAAATTTGCACACAGTTGCAAGTGGTTTCACTTGAATGTGCCCAGGTGTGTGTTGTTTTCAGATTCACACACAGGTGCAAGTGGTTTGTCATGATTGCCCCCAGGTGTGTGTTGTTTATAGTTTCGCACACAGGTCCAAGTGGTTTGAGTTGATTGCACCTAGGATTTTATTTATTGTAGATTCGCACACAGGTGCAATTGGTTTGTTTTGATTGCGCCTAGGTTTTTTTTTTGAAGATTCGCACAAAGGTGCAAGTGGTTTGTCTTGATAGCGCCCAGGTGTGTGTTGTTTCTCGATTCGCACACAGGTGCAATTGATTTGTCTTGATGGGGCCTAGGATTGTTTTTTTTTTAGATTCGCACACAGGTGCAAGTGGTTTGTCTTGATTGCGCCTTGGTTTTTTTTTTTGTAGATTCACACACAGGTGCAATTGGTTTATCTTGATTGCGCGTAGTTTTTTTTTTTTTTTTTGGAGATTTGCACACAGGAGCAAGTGGTTTGTCTTGATTGCGCCTTGGTTTCTTTTTGTAGATTCACACACAGTTGCAAGTGGTTTGTCTTGATTACGCTCAGGTTTTTTTTTTTGAAGATTCACACACAGGTGCAAGTGGTTTGTCTTGATTGTGCCTATGTTTTTTTTTTTTTAGATTCGCACACAGGTGCAAGTGTTTTGTCTAGATTGCGCCCAGGTGTGTGTTGTTTGTAGATTCGCACACAGGTGAAATTGGTTTCTCTTGATTGCTCCTTGGGTTTTTTTGTTGTAGATTCACACACAGGTGCAAGCGGTTTGTCTTGATTACGCTCAGGTTTTTTTTTTTTTGAAGATTCGCACACAGGTGCAAGTGGTTTGTCTTGATTGCGCCTAGGTTTTTTTTGTAGATTCACACACAGGTGCAAGTGGTTTGTCTTGATTGTGCCTAGGTTTTTTTTTTTCGAAGATTCGCACAAAGGTGCAAGTGGTTTGTCTTGATTGCGCCAAGGTGTGTGTTGTTTCTCGATTCGCACACACGTGCAATTGGTTTGTCCTGATGGCGCCTAGGATTTTTTTTTTTAAGATTAGCAAACAGGTGCAAGTGGTTTGTCTTGATTGCGCCTAGGTTTTTATTGTAGATTCACACACAGGTGCAATGGTTTGTCTATATTGCGCCTAGCATTTTTTTTTAGATTCGCATACAGGTGCAAGTGGTTTGTCTTGATTGTGCCTATTTTTTTTGAAGCTTCGCACACAGGTGCAAGTGGTTTGTCTTGATTGCGCCTAGCATTTTTTTTTTAGATTCGCACACATGTGCAAGTGGTTTGTCTTGATTGTGCCTATTTTTTTTGAAGCTTCTCCCACAGGTGCAAGTGGTTTGTCTTGATTGCACCTATGTTTTTGTTTTTTGTAGATTCACACACAGGTGCAATTGGTTGATCTTCATTCGGCCCAGGTGTGTGTTGTTTTTAGATTTGCACACAGTTGCAAGTGGTTTCACTTGAATGTGCCCAGGTGTGTGTTGTTTTCAGATTACCACCCAGGTGCAAGTCGTTTGTCATGATTGCCCCTAGGTTTGTGTTGTTTATAGTTTCGCACACAGGTGCAAGTGGTTTGAATTGATTGCGCCTAGTTTTTTTTTGTAGATTCATACACAGGTGCAAGTGGTTTGTCTTGATTGTGCCTAGGATTTTTTTTTTTGAAGATTCGCACACAGGTGCAAGTGGTTTGTCTTGATTGCGCCTAGATTTTTTTTTTTTAGATTTGCACACTGGTGCAAGTGGTTTGTCTTTATTGACCCTAGGTTTTTTTTTTGGAAGATTTGTACACAGGTGCAAGTGGTTTGTCTTGATTGCGCCTAGGATTTTTTTTTTTTTTTTTAGATTCGCTCACAGGTGCAAGTGGTTTGTCTTGATTGCGCCCAGGTGTGTGTTGTTTGTAGATTCGCACACTGGTGAAATTGGTTTCTCTTGATTACGCCTTTGGTTTTTTTTGTTGTAGATTCGCACACAAGATCAAGTGGTTTTTCTTGATTGTGCCTATGTTTTTATTTTGAAGATTCGCACACAGGTGCAAGTGGTTTGTCTTGATTGCGCTTAGTGTTTTTTTTGGAGATTCGCACACATTTGCAAGTGGTTTGTCTTGATTGCGCCTAGGTTTTTTTTTTTGTAGATTCACACACAGGTGGCAGTGGTTTTTCTTGATTACGCATAATTTTTTTTTGAAGATTCGCACACAGGTGCATGTGGTTTGTCTTGATTGCGCCCAGGTGTGTTATGTTTCTCGATTCGCACACAGGTGCAATTGATTTGTCTTGATAGCGCCTAGGTTTCTTTTTTTAAGATTCGCACACAGGTGCAAGTGGTTTGTCTTGATTGCACCTTGGTTTTTTTTTTTTTGTAGATTCACACACAGGTGCAATTGGTTTATCTTGATTGCGCCTAGCTTTTTTTTTTTTTTGGAGATTCGCACACAGGTGTAAGTGGTTTGTCTTGATTGCGCCTTGTTTTTTTTTTTTGTAGATTCACACACAGGTGCAAGTGGTTTGTCTTGATTACGCTCAGGTTTTTTTTTTTTGAAGATTCGCAAACATGTGCAAGTTGTTTGTCTTGATTGCGCCTAGGTTTTTTTTTTGTAGATTCACACACAGGTGCAAGTGTTTTGTCTTGATTGTGCCCAGGTGTGTGCTGTTTGTAGATTCGCACACAGGTGAAATTGGTTTCTCTTGATTACGCCTTGGTTTTTTTTGTTGTAGATTCGCACACAGGTTCAAGTGGTTTTTCTTGATTGTGCCTATGTTTTTTTTTTTTTGAAGATTCGCACACAGGTGCAAGTGGTTTGTCTTGATTGCGCTTAGTTTTTTTTTTTTTTGGAGATTCGCACACAGGTGCAATTGGTTTGTCTTGATGGCGCCTAGGATTGTTTTTTTTTAAGATTCGCACACAGGTGCAAGTGGTTTGTCTTGATTGCGCCTGGGTTTTTTTTTTTTGTAGATTCACACACAGGTGCAAGTGGTTTGTCTTGATTGTGCCTAGGTTTTTTTTTTTTTGAAGATTCGCACACAGGTGCAAGTGGTTTGTCTTGATTGCGCCTAGGTTTTTTTTGTAGATTCACACAGGTGCAAGTGGTTTGTCTTTATTGCGACTAGCTTTTTTTTGAGATTCGCACACAGGTGCAAGTGGTTTGTCTTGATTGTGCCTATTTTTTTTTGAAGCTTCGCAAACAGGTGCAAGTGGTTTTTCTTGATTGCGCTTAGCATTTTTTTTTTTTTTAGATTCGCACACAGGTGCAAGTGGTTTGAATTGATTGCGCCTAGGATTTTATTTTTTGTAGATTCGCAAACAGGTGCAAGTGGTTTGTCTTGATTGAGCCTAGGTTTTTTTTGTAGATTCATGCACAGGTGCAAGTGGTTTGTCTTGATTGTGCCTAGGATTTTTTTTTTTTGTAGATTCGCACACAGGTGCAAGTGGTTTGTCTTGATTGCGCCTTGGTTTTTTTTTTTTTAGATTTGCACACAGGTGCAAGTGGTTTGTCTTGATTTCCCCTAGGTTTTTTTTTGTAGATTCACACACAGGTGCATGTGGTTTGTCTTGATTTTGCATAGTTTTTTTTTTGAAGATTCGTACACAGGTGCAAGTGGTTTGTCTTGAATACGCCTAGGTTTTTTTTTGTAGATTCACACACAGGAGCAAATGGTTTGTGTTTATTGCGCCTAGCATTTTTTTTTAGATTCGCACACAGGTGCAAGTGGTTTGTCTTGATTGTGCCTAGGATTTTTTTTTTAGATTTGCACACAGGTGCAAGTGGTTTGTCTTGATTGCGCCCAGGTGTGTGTTGTTTGTAGATTCGCACACAGGTGAAATTGGTTTCTCTTGATTACGCCTTGGTTTTTTTTGTTGTAGATTCGCACACAAGTGCAAGTGGTTTTTCTTGATTGTGCCTATGTTTTTATTTTGAAGACTCGCACACAGGTGTAAGTGGTTTGTCTTGATTGCGCTTAGTTTTTTTTTTTGGAGATTCGCACACAGGTGCAAGTGGTTTGTCTTGATGGCGCCTAGGTTTTTTTTTTTTGTAGATTCACACACAGGTGGCAGTGGTTTTTCTTGATTATGCATAATTTTTTTTTGAAGGTTCGCACACAGGTGCAAGTGGTTTGTCTTGATTGCCACTAGGTTTTTTTTGTAGATTCACACACAGGTGTATTTGGTTTGTCTTTATTGCGCCTAGCAATTTTTTTTAGATTCGCACACAGGTGCAAGGGGTTTGTCTTGATTGTGCCTATTTTTATTGAAGCATCGTACACAGGTGCAAGTGGTTTGTCTTGATTGCGCCTTGGTTTTTTTTTGTAGATTCACACACAGGTGTAATTGGTTTGTCTTGATTGCGCCTAGATTTTTTTTTTTTTTTTGGAGATTCGCACACAGGTGTAAGTGGTTTGTCTTGATTACGCTCAGGTTTTTTTTTTTTGAAGATTCGCACACAGGTGCAAGTGGTTTGTCTTGATTGTGCCTAGCTTTTTTTTTTTTTTTTTAGATTCGCACACAGGTGCAAGTGTTTTGTCTTGATTGCGCCCAGGTGTGTGTTGTTTGTATATTCGCACACAGGTGAAATTGGTTTATCTTGATTTCGCCTTGGGTTTTTTTGTTGTAGATTCACACACAGGTGCAAGTGGTTTGTCTTGATTACGCTCAGGTTTTTTTTTTGAAGATTCGCACACAGGTGCAAGTGGTTTGTCTTGATTGCGCCTAGGTTTTTTTTTGAAGATTCGCACAAAGGTGCAAGTGGTTTGTCTTGATTGCGCCCAGGTGTGTGTTGTTTCTCGATTCGCACACAGGTGCATTGGTTTGTCTTGATGGAGCCTAGGATTTTTTTTTTAAGATTCGCACACAGGTGCAAGTGGTTTGTCTTGATTGCGCCTAGGTTTTTTTTGTAGATTCACACACAGGTGCAAGTGGTTTGTCTTTATTGCGCCTAGCATTTTTTTTTAGATTCGCACACAGGTGCAAGTGGTTTGTCTTGATTGTGCCTATATTTTTTTGAAGCTTCGCACATAGGTGCAAGTGGTTTGTCTTGATTGCTCCTAGCATTTTTTTTTAGATTCGCAAACAGGTGCAAGTGGTTTGTCTAGATTGTGCCTATTTTTTTTTTGAAGCTTCGCACACAGGTGCAAGTGGTTGATCTTGATTCCGCCCAGGTTTGTGTTGTTTTTAGATTTGCACACAGTTGCAAGTTGTTTCACTTGAATGTGCCCAGGTGTGTGTTGTTTTCAGATTACCACCCAGGTGCAAGTCGTCTATCATGATTGCCCCTAGGTGTGTGTTGTTTATAGTTTCGCACACAGGTGAAATTGGTTTCTCTTGATTACGCCTTGGTTTTTTTGTTGTAGGTTCGCACACAAGTGCAAGTGGTTTTTCTTGATTGTGCCTATGTTTTTATTTTGAAGATTCGCACACAGGTGCAAGTGGTTTGTCTTGATTGCGCCTTGGTTTTTTTTTGTAGATTCACACACAGGTGCAAGTGGTTTGTCTTGATTGCGCCTAGGTTATTTTTGGAGATTCACACACAGGTGGCAGTGATTTTTCTTGATTACGCATAATTTTTTTTTTGAAGATTCACACACAGGTGCAAGTGGTTTGTCTTGATTGTGCCTAGGTTTTTTTTTTTTTAAGATTCGCACACAGGTGCATGTGGTTTGTCTTGATTGCGCCCAGGTGTGTGTTGTTTGTAGATTCGCACACAGGTGCAATTGGTTTGTCTTGATGGGGCCTAGGATTGTTTTTTTTTTTTTTAGATTCGCACACAGGTGCAAGTGGTTTCTCTTGATTGCGCCTATTTTTTTTGAATATTCGCTCACAGGTGCACGGGGTTTGTCTTGATTGCGCATAGGTTTTTTTTTTTTTAGATTCACACACAGGTGCAATTGGTTGATCTTGATTCGGCCCAGGTGTGTGTTGTTTTTAGATTTGCACACAGTTGCAAGTGGTTTCACTTGAATGTGCCCAGGTGTGTGTTGTTTTCAGATTCCCACAGAGGTGCAAGTGGTTTGTCATGATTGACCCCAGGTGTGTGTTGTTTATAGTTTCGCACACAGGTGCAAGTGGTTTGAATTGATTGCGCCTAGCATTTTATTTTTTGTAGATTCGCACACAGGTGCAAGTGGATTGTCTTGATTGCGCCTTGGTTTTTTTTTTTTGTAGATTCACACACAGGTGCAAGTGGTTTGTCTTGATTACGCTCAGGTTTTTTTTTTGAATATTCGTACACAGGTTCAAGTGGTTTGTTTTGATTGCGTCTAGGTTTTTTTTTTGTAGATTAACACACAGGTGCAAGTGGTTTGTCTTGATTGTGCCTAGGTTTCTTTTTTTTTAGATTCGCACACAGGTGCAAGTGGTTTGTCTTGATTGCGCCCAGGTGTGTGTTGTTTCTCGATTCGCACACAGGTGCAATTGGTTTGTCTTGATGGCGCCTATGATTGTTTTCTTTTTACGATTCGCACACAGGTGCAAGTGGTTTGTCTTGATTGTGCCTAGGTTTTTTTTTTGTAGATTCACACACAGGTGCAAGTGGTTTGTCTTGATTTTGCCTAGGTTTTTTTTTTTGTAGATTCACACACAGGCGCAAGTGGTTTGTCTTGATTATGCATAGTGTTTTTTTTTGAAGATTCATACACAGGTGCAAGTGGTTTGTCTTGAATACGCCTATGTTTTTTTGTAGATTCACACACAGGTGCAAGCGGTTTGTCTTTATTGCGCCTAGCATATTTTTTTTTAGATTCGCACACAGGTGCAAGTGGTTTGTCTTGATTGTGCCTAGGATTTTTTTTTTTAGATTTGCACACAGGTGCAAGTGTTTTGTCTTGATTGCGCACAGGTGTGTGTTGTTTGTAGATTCGCACACAGGTGAAATTGGTTTCTCTTGATTACGCCTTGGTTTTTTTTGTTGTAGATTCGCACAGAGGTGCAAGTGGTTTTTCTTGATTGTGCCTATGTTTTTATTTTGAAGATTCGCACAAAGGTGCAAGTTGTTTGTCTTGATTGCGCTTAGTTTTTTTTTTTTTAGATTCGCACACAGGTGCAAGTGTTTTGTCTTGATTGCGCCCAGGTGTGTGTTTTTTGTAGATTCGCACACAGGTGAAATTGGTTTCTCTAGATTGCGCCTTGGTTTTTTTTTTTTGGAGATTCGCACACAGGTTCCTGTGGTTTGTCTTGATTGCGCCTAGGTATTTTTTTTTTTTTTGTAGATTCACACACAGGTGCAATTGGTTTGTCTTGATTGCGCCTTGGTTTTTTTTTTTTTTGTAGATTCACACACAGGTGCAAGTGGTTTGTCTTGATTGCGCCTAGGTATTTTTTTTGTAGATTCACACAGCTGCAATTGGTTTGTCTTGATTGCACCTAGGTTTTTTTTTTGTAGATTCACACACAGGTGCAAGTGGTTTGTCTTGATTGTGCCTATGTTTTTATTTTGAAGATTCACACACAGGTGCAAGTGGTTTGTCTTGATTGAGCTTAGTTGTTTTTTTTTGGAGATTCGCACACAGGTGCAAGTGGTTTGTCTTGATTGAGTCTAGGTTTTTTTTTTTTGTAGATTCATACACAGGTGGCAGTGGCTTGTCTTGATTACGCATAATTTTTTTTTTTGAAGATTCGCACACAGGTGCAAGTGGTTTGTCTTAATGGCGCCTAGATTTTTTTTTTTTTTAGATTCGCACACAGGTGCAAGTGGTTTCTCTTGATTTCGCCTATTTTTTTTAAAATATTCGCTCACAGGTGCACGTGGTTAGTCTTGATTACGCATAGGTGTTTGTTTTTTGTAGATTCACACACAGGTGCAATTGGTTGATCTTGATTCCGCCCAGGTGTGTGTTGTTTTTAGATTTGCACGCAGTTGCAAGTGGTTTCACTTGAATGTGCCCAGTTGTGTGTTGTTTATAGATTCCCACACGGGTGCAAGTGGTTTATCGTGATTGACCCCAAGTGTGTGTTGTTTATAGTTTCGCACACAGGTGCAAGTGGTTTGAATTGATTGCGCCTAGCATTTTATTTTTTGTAGTTTCGCCCACAGGTGCAAGTGGTTTGTCTTGATTGCGCCTAGGTATTTTTTTTGTAGATTCACACAGCTGCAATTGGTTTGTCTTGATTCGCCTTGGTTTTTTTTTTTGTAGATTCACACACAGGTGCAAGTGGTTTGTCTTGATTGTGCCTAGGTTTTCTTTTTTGAAGATTCGCACACAGGTGCAAGTGGTTTGTCATGATTGCGCCTAGGTTTTTTTTGTAGATTCACACACAGGTGCAAATGGTTTGTCTTTATTGTGCCTAGCATTTTTTTTTTTTAGATTCGCACACCGGGCAAGTGGTTTGTCTTGATTACGCCTAGGTTTTTCTTTTTTTTTTTTTTAGATTCGCACACAGGTGCAAGTGTTTTGTCTTGATTGCGCCCAGGTGTGTGTTGTTTGTAGATTCGCACACAGGTGAAATTGGTTTCTCTTGATTACGCCTTGGTTTTTTTTGTTGTAGATTCGCACACAGGTGAAAGTGGTTTTTCTTGATTGTGTCTATGTTTTTATTTTGAAGATTCAGACACAGGTGCAAGTGGTTTGTCTTGATTGCGCTTAGTTGTTTTTTTTTTTGGAGATTCGCACACAGGTGCAAGTGGTTTGTCTTGATTGCGTCTAGGTTTTTTTTTTGTAGATTCACACACAGGTTGCAGTGGCTTGTCTTTATTACGCATAATTTTTTTTTTGAAGATTCGCACACAGGTGCAAGTGGTTTGTCTTGATGGCGCCTAGGATTGTTTTTTTTTTTTTAGATTCGCACACAGGTGCAAGTGGTTTCTCTTGATTGCGCCTATTTTTTTTTTTGAATATTCGCTCACAGGTGCACGTGGTTTGTCTTGATTGCGCATAGGTTTTTGTTTTTTGTAGATTCACTCACAGGTGCAATTGGTTGATCTTGATTCCGCCCAGGTGTGTGTTGTTTTTAGATTTGCACACAGTTGCAAGTGGTTTCACTTGAATGTGCCCAGTTGTGTGTTGTTTATAGATTCCCACACAGGTGCAAGTGGTTTGTCATGATTGACCCCAAGTGTGTGTTGTTTATAGTTTCGCACACAGGTGCAAGTGATTTGAATTGATTGTGCCTAGCATTTTATTTTTTGTAGATTCACACACAGGTGCAAGTGGTTTGTCTTGATTGCGCCTAGGATTTTTTTTTTAGATTCGCACACAGGTGCAAGTGGTTTGTCTTGATTGCAGCTAGGTTTTTTTTTTTGTAGAGTCCCACACAGGTGCAAGTGGTTTGTCTTGAGTGCGCCTAAGATTTTTTTTTTTTTTTGTAGATTCGCAAACAGGTGCAAGTGGTTTGTCTTGCTTGTGCCTATGTTTTTTTTTGTAGATTCACACACAGGTGTAAGTGGTTTGTCTTGATTGCCCCTAGAATTTTTTTTTTGTAGATTCACACACAGGTGCAAGTGGTTTGTCTTGATTGCGCCTAGTTTTTTTTTTTTTTTGGAGATTCGCACACAGGTGCAAGTGGTTTGTCTTGATTGCGCCTAGTTTTTTTTTTTTTTTTTGGAGATTCGCACACAGGTGCAAGTGGTTTGTCTTGATTGCGCCTTGGTTTTTTTTTGTAGATTCACACACAGGTGCAAGTGGTTTGTCTTGATTACGCTAAGGTTTTTTTTTTTTGAAGATTCGCACAGAGGTGCAAGTGGTTTGTCTTGATTTTGCCTAGGTTTTTTTTTTTTTTTTTTTTAGATTCGCACACAGGTGCAAGTGTTTTGTCTTGATTGCGCCCAGGCGTGTGTTGTTTGTAGATTCGCACACAGGTGAAATTGATTTCTCTAGATTGCGCCTTGGTTTTTTTTGTTGTAGATTCGCACACAGGTTCAAGTGGTTTGTCTTGATTGTGCCTATGTTATTTTTTTGAAGATTCGCACACAGGTTCATGTGGTTTGTCTTGATTGTGCCTAGGTTTTTTTTTTTTGAAGATTCGCACACAGGTGCAATTGGTTTGTCTTGATTGCGCCTAGGATTTTTTTTTTTAATATTCGCACACAGGTGAAAGTGGTTTGTCTTGATTGCGCCCAGGTGTGTGTTGTTTCTTGATTCGCACACAGGTGCAAGTGGTTTGTCTTGATTGCGCCTAGGTTTTTTTTTTGTAGATTCACACACAGGTGCAAGTGGTTTGTCTTGATTGCCCGTAGGATATTTTTTTTAGATTCTCACACTGGTGCAAGTGGTTTGTCTTGCTTGTGCCTATGTTTTTTTTTTGTAGATTCACACACAGGTGTAAGTGGTTTGTCTTGATTGCCCCTAGAATTTTTTTTTTGAAGATTCACACACAAGTGGAAGGGGTTTGTCTTGATTGCGCCCAGGTGTTTGTTGTTTCTAGATTCGCACACAGGTACAATTGGTTTGTCTTGATGGCACCTAAGATTGTTTTTTTTTTTTTTTAGATTCGCACACAGGTGTAAGTGGTTTGTCTTGATTGTGCCGATTTTTTTTTTTGAAGATTCGCACACTGGTGCAAGTGGTTTTTCTTGATTGCTCCTAGGTTTTTTTTTTGTAGATTCACACACAGGTGAAATTGGTTTGTCTTGTGCGCCCTGGTTTGTGTTGTTTGTAGATTAGCACACAGGTGCAATTGGTTTCTCTTGATTACGCCTTGTTTTTTTTGTTGTAGATTCGCACACAGGTGCAAGTGGTTTGTCTTGATTGCGCCTAGTTTTTTTTTTTTATTTTGGAGATTCGCACACAGGTGCAAGTGGTTTGTCTTGATTGCGCCTTGGTTTTTTTTTTTGTAGATTCACACACAGGTGCAATTGGTTTGTCTTGATTGCGCCCTGGTTTGTGTTGCTTGTAGATTCGCACACAGGTGAAATTGGTTTCTCTCGATTGCGCCTTGTTTTTTTGAATATTCGTCACAGGTGCACGTGGTTTGTCTTGATTGCGCATAGGTTTTTGTTTTCTGTAGATTCACACACAGGTGCAATTGGTTGATCTTGATTCCGCCCAGGTGTGTGTTGTTTTTAGATTTGCACACAGTTGCAAGTGGTTTCACTTGAATGTGCCCAGGTGTCTGTTGTTTTCAGATTCCCACACAGGTGCAAGTGGTTTCTCATGATTGACCCAGGGTGTGTGTTGTTTATAGTTTCGCACACAGGTGCAAGTGGTTTGAATTGATTGTGCCGAGGATTTTATTTTTTGTAGATTCGCACACAGGTGCAAGTGGTTTGTCTTGATTGCGCCTAGGATTTTATTTTTTAGATTCGCACACAGGTGCAAGTGGTTTGTCTTGATTGCGCCTAGGTTTTTTTTTTGTAGATTCGCACACAGGTGCAAGTGGTTTGTCTTAATGGCGCCTAGATTTGTTTTTTTTTTAGATTCGCACACAGGTGCAAGTGGTTTCTCTTGATTTCGCCTATTTTTTTTTAAATATTCGCTCACAGGTGCACGTGGTTAGTCTTGATTACGCATAGGTGTTTGTTTTTTGTAGATTCACACACAGGTGCAATTGGTTGATCTTGATTCCGCCCAGGTGTGTGTTGTTTTTAGACGCAGTTTTTTTGCACGCAGTTGCAAGTGGTTTCACTTGAATGTGCCCAGTTGTGTGTTGTTTATAGATTCCCACACGGGTGCAAGTGGTTTATCGTGAGTGACCCCAAGTGTGTGTTGTTTATAGTTTCGCACACAGGTGCAAGTGGTTTGAATTGATTGCGCCTAGCATTTTATTTTTTGTAGTTTCACCCACAGGTGCAAGTGGTTTGTCTTGATTGCGCCTAGGTATTTTTTTTGTAGATTCACACAGCTGCAATTGGTTTGTCTTGATTCGCCTTGGTTTTTTTTTTTGTAGATTCACACACAGGTGCAAGTGGTTTGTCTTGATTGTGCCTAGGTTTTCTTTTTTGAAGATTCGCACACAGGTGCAAGTGGTTTCTCATGATTGCGCCTAGGTTTTTTTTGTAGATTCACACACAGGTGCAAATGGTTTGTCTTTATTGTGCCTAGCATTTTTTTTTTTTAGATTCGCACACCGGGCAAGTGGTTTGTCTTGATTACGCCTAGGTTTTTCTTTTTTTTTTTTTTAGATTCGCACACAGGTGCAAGTGTTTTGTCTTGATTGCGCCCAGGTGTGTGTTGTTTGTAGATTCGCACACAGGTGAAATTGGTTTCTCTTGATTACGCCTTGGTTTGTTTTGTTGTAGATTCGCACACAGGTGAAAGTGGTTTTTCTTGATTGTGTCTATGTTTTTATTTTGAAGATTCAGACACAGGTGCAAGTGGTTTGTCTTGATTGCGCTTAGTTGTTTTTTTTTTTGGAGATTCGCACACAGGTGCAAGTGGTTTGTCTTGATTGCGTCTAGGTTTTTTTTTTGTAGATTCACACACAGGTTGCAGTGGCTTGTCTTTATTACGCATAATTTTTTTTTTGAAGATTCGCACACAGGTGCAAGTGGTTTGTCTTGATGGCGCCTAGGATTGTTTTTTTTTTTTAGATTCGCACACAGGTGCAAGTGGTTTCTCTTGATTGCGCCTATTTTTTTTTTGAATATTCGCTCACAGGTGCACGTGGTTTGTCTTGATTGCGCATAGGTTTTTGTTTTTTGTAGATTCACTCACAGGTGCAATTGGTTGATCTTGATTCCGCCCAGGTGTGTGTTGTTTTTAGATTTGCACACAGTTGCAAGTGGTTTCACTTGAATGTGCCCAGTTGTGTGTTGTTTATAGATTCCCACACAGGTGCAAGTGGTTTGTCATGATTGACCCCAAGTGTGTGTTGTTTATAGTTTCGCACACAGGTGCAAGTGATTTGAATTGATTGTGCCTAGCATTTTATTTTTTGTAGATTCACACACAGGTGCAAGTGGTTTGTCTTGATTGCGCCTAGGATTTTTTTTTTAGATTCGCACACAGGTGCAAGTGGTTTGTCTTGATTGCAGCTAGGTTTTTTTTTTGTAGAGTCCCACACAGGTGCAAGTGGTTTGTCTTGAGTGCGCCTAAGATTTTTTTTTTTTTTTTGTAGATTCGCAAACAGGTGCAAGTGGTTTGTCTTGCTTGTGCCTATGTTTTTTTTGTAGATTCACACACAGGTGTAAGTGGTTTGTCTTGATTGCCCCTAGAATTTTTTTTTTTGAAGATTCGCACACAAGTGCAAGGGGTTTGTCTTGATTGCGCCCAGGTGTTTGTTGTTTCTAGATTCGCACACAGGTACAATTGGTTTGTCTTGATGGCGCCTAAGATTGTTTTTTTTTCTTAGATTCGCACACAGGTGTAAGTGGTTTGTCTTGATTTCGCCTAGTTTTTTTTTTTTTTTTTGGAGATTCGCACACAGGTTCCTGTGGTTTGTCTTCATTGCGCCTAGGTATTTTTTTTGTAGATTCACACACAGGTGCAATTGGTTTGTCTTGATTGCGCCTTGGTTTTTTTTTTTTGTAGATTCACACACAGGTGCAAGTGGTTTGTCTTGATTGTGCCTAGGTTATTTTTTTTTGAAGATTCGCACACAGGTGCAAGTGGTTTGTCATGATTGCGCCGAGGTTTTTTTTGTAGATCCACACACAGGTGCAAATGGTTTGTCTTGATTACGCCTAGGTTTTTGTTTTTTGTACATTCACACACAGGTGCAATTGGTTGATCTTGATTCGGCCCAGGTTTGTGTTGTTTTTAGATTTGCACACAGTTGCAAGTGGTTTCACTTGAATGTGCCCAGGTGTGTGTTGTTTTCAGATTCCCACACAGGTGCAAGTCGTTTGTCATGATTGCCTCTAGGTGTGTGTTGTTATAGTTTCTCACACAGGTGCAAGTGGTTTGAATTGATTGCGCCTAGGATTTTATTTTTTGTAGATTCACACACAGGTGCAAGTGGTTTGTCTTGATTGCGCCTAGTTTTTTTTTTTTTTTTGGAGATTCGCACACAGGTGCAAGTGGTTTGTCTTGATTGCGCCTAGTTTTTTTTTTTTTTTTGGAGATTCGCACACAGGTGCAAGTGGTTTGTCTTGATTGCGCCTTGGTTTTTTTTTGTAGATTCACACACAGGTGCAAGTGGTTTGTCTTGATTACGCTAAGGTTTTTTTTTTTTGAAGATTCGCACAGAGGTGCAAGTGGTTTGTCTTGATTTTGCCTAGGTTTTTTTTTTTTTTTTTTTTTAGATTCGCACACAGGTGCAAGTGTTTTGTCTTGATTGCGCCCAGGCGTGTGTTGTTTGTAGATTCGCACACAGGTGAAATTGATTTCTCTAGATTGCGCCTTGGTTTTTTTTGTTGTAGATTCGCACACAGGTTCAAGTGGTTTGTCTTGATTGTGCCTATGTTATTTTTTTGAAGATTCGCACACAGGTTCACGTGGTTTGTCTTGATTGTGCCTAGGTTTTTTTTTTTTGAAGATTCGCACACAGGTGCAATTGGTTTGTCTTGATTGCGCCTAGGATTTTTTTTTTTAATATTCGCACACAGGTGAAAGTGGTTTGTCTTGATTGCGCCCAGGTGTGTGTTGTTTCTTGATTCGCACACAGGTGCAAGTGGTTTGTCTTGATTGCGCCTAGGTTTTTTTTTTGTAGATTCACACACAGGTGCAAGTGGTTTGTCTTGATTGCCCGTAGGATTTTTTTTTTAGATTCTCACACTGGTGCAAGTGGTTTGTCTTGCTTGTGCCTATGTTTTTTTTTTGTAGATTCACACACAGGTGTAAGTGGTTTGTCTTGATTGCCCCTAGAATTTTTTTTTTGAAGATTCACACACAAGTGGAAGGGGTTTGTCTTGATTGCGCCCAGGTGTTTGTTGTTTCTAGATTCGCACACAGGTACAATTGGTTTGTCTTGATGGCACCTAAGATTGTTTTTTTTTTTTTTAGATTCGCACACAGGTGTAAGTGGTTTGTCTTGATTGTGCCGATTTTTTTTTTTGAAGATTCGCACACTGGTGCAGGTGGTTTTTCTTGATTGCTCCTAGGTTTTTTTTTTGTAGATTCACACACAGGTGAAATTGGTTTGTCTTGTGCGCCCTGGTTTGTGTTGTTTGTAGATTAGCACACAGGTGCAATTGGTTTCTCTTGATTACGCCTTGTTTTTTTTTGTTGTAGATTCGCACACAGGTGCAAGTGGTTTGTCTTGATTGCGCCTAGTTTTTTTTTTTATTTTGGAGATTCGCACACAGGTGCAAGTGGTTTGTCTTGATTGCGCCTTGGTTTTTTTTTTTGTAGATTCACACACAGGTGCAATTGGTTTGTCTTGATTGCGCCCTGGTTTGTGTTGCTTGTAGATTCGCACACAGGTGAAATTGGTTTCTCTCGATTGCGCCTTGTTTTTTTGAATATTCGTCACAGGTGCACGTGGTTTGTCTTGATTGCGCATAGGTTTTTGTTTTCTGTAGATTCACACACAGGTGCAATTGGTTGATCTTGATTCCGCCCAGGTGTGTGTTGTTTTTAGATTTGCACACAGTTGCAAGTGGTTTCACTTGAATGTGCCCAGGTGTGTGTTGTTTTCAGATTCCCACACAGGTGCAAGTGGTTTCTCATGATTGACCCAGGGTGTGTGTTGTTTATAGTTTCGCACACAGGTGCAAGTGGTTTGAATTGATTGTGCCGAGGATTTTATTTTTTGTAGATTCGCACACAGGTGCAAGTGGTTTGTCTTGATTGCGCCTAGGATTTTATTTTTTAGATTCGCACACAGGTGCAAGTGGTTTGTCTTGATTGCGCCTAGGTTTTTTTTTTGTAGATTCGCACACAGGTGCAAGTGGTTTGTCTTAATGGCGCCTAGATTTGTTTTTTTTTTAGATTCGCACACAGGTGCAAGTGGTTTGTCTTGATTGCGCCTAAGATTTTTTTTGTAGATTCGCACAGGTGCAAGTGGTTTGTCTTGATTGCTCCTAGGATTTTTTTTTAGATTCTCACACAGGTGCAAGTGGTTTGTCTTGCTTGTGCCTATGTTTATTTTTCTGTAGATTCACACACAGTTGTAAGGGGTCTGTCTTGATTGCCCCTAGAATTTTTTTTTTGAAGATTTGCACACAAGTGCAAGGGGTTTGTCTTGATTGCGCCCAGGTGTTTGTTGTTTCTAGATTCGCACACAGGTACAATTGGTTTGTCTTGATGGCGCCTAAGATTGTTTTTTTTTTTAGATTCGCACACAGGTGTAAGTGGTTTTTCTTGATTGCGCCTAGTTTTGTTTTTTTGAAGATCGCACACAGGTGCAAGTGGTTTGTCTTGATTGCGTCTAGTTTTTTTTTTTTTGGAGATTCGCACACAGGTGCAAGTGGTTTGTCTTGATTGCGCCTAGGTTTTTTTTTTGTAGATTCACACACAGGTGCAATTGGTTTGTCTTGATTGCGCCCTGGTTTGTGTTGCTTGTAGATTCGCACACAGGTGAAATTGGTTTCTCTCGATTGCGCCTTGGTTTTTTTTGTTGTAGATTCGCACACAGGTTCAAGTGGTTTGTCTTGATTGTGCCTATGTTATTTTTTTGAAGATTCGCACACAGGTTCACGTGGTTTGTCTTGATTGTGCCTAGGTTTTTTTTTTTTGAAGATTCGCACACAGGTGCAATTGGTTTGTCTTGATTGCGCCTAGGATTTTTTTTTTTAATATTCGCACACAGGTGAAAGTGGTTTGTCTTGATTGCGCCCAGGTGTGTGTTGTTTCTTGATTCGCACACAGGTGCAAGTGGTTTGTCTTGATTGCGCCTAGGTTTTTTTTTTGTAGATTCACACACAGGTGCAAGTGGTTTGTCTTGATTGCCCGTAGGATTTTTTTTTTAGATTCTCACACTGGTGCAAGTGGTTTGTCTTGCTTGTGCCTATGTTTTTTTTTTGTAGATTTACACACAGGTGTAAGTGGTTTGTCTTGATTGCCCCTAGAATTTTTTTTTTGAAGATTCACACACAAGTGGAAGGGGTTTGTCTTGATTGCGCCCAGGTGTTTGTTGTTTCTAGATTCGCACACAGGTACAATTGGTTTGTCTTGATGGCACCTAAGATTGTTTTTTTTTTTTTTTAGATTCGCACACAGGTGTAAGTGGTTTGTCTTGATTGTGCCGATTTTTTTTTTTGAAGATTCGCACACTGGTGCAAGTGGTTTTTCTTGATTGCTCCTAGGTTTTTTTTTTGTAGATTCACACACAGGTGAAATTGGTTTGTCTTGTGCGCCCTGGTTTGTGTTGTTTGTAGATTAGCACACAGGTGCAATTGGTTTCTCTTGATTACGCCTTGTTTTTTTTGTTGTAGATTCGCACACAGGTGCAAGTGGTTTGTCTTGATTGCGCCTAGTTTTTTTTTTATTTTGGAGATTCGCACACAGGTGCAAGTGGTTTGTCTTGATTGCGCCTTGGTTTTTTTTTTTGTAGATTCACACACAGGTGCAATTGGTTTGTCTTGATTGCGCCCTGGTTTGTGTTGCTTGTAGATTCGCACACAGGTGAAATTGGTTTCTCTCGATTGCGCCTTGTTTTTTTGAATATTCGTCACAGGTGCACGTGGTTTGTCTTGATTGCGCATAGGTTTTTGTTTTCTGTAGATTCACACACAGGTGCAATTGGTTGATCTTGATTCCGCCCAGGTGTGTGTTGTTTTTAGATTTGCACACAGTTGCAAGTGGTTTCACTTGAATGTGCCCAGGTGTGTGTTGTTTTCAGATTCCCACACAGGTGCAAGTGGTTTCTCATGATTGACCCAGGGTGTGTGTTGTTTATAGTTTCGCACACAGGTGCAAGTGGTTTGAATTGATTGTGCCGAGGATTTTAGTTTTTGTAGATTCGCACACAGGTGCAAGTGGTTTGTCTTGATTGCGCCTAGGATTTTATTTTTTAGATTCGCACACAGGTGCAAGTGGTTTGTCTTGATTGCGCCTAGGTTTTTTTTTTTGTAGATTCGCACACAGGTGCAAGTGGTTTGTCTTGATTGCGCCTAGGTTTTTTTTTTTTGTAGATTCGCACACAGGTGCAAGTGGTTTGTCTTGATTGCGCCTAAGATTTTTTTTGTAGATTCGCACAGGTGCAAGTGGTTTGTCTTGATTGCTCCTAGGATTTTTTTTTAGATTCTCACACAGGTGCAAGTGGTTTGTCTTGCTTGTGCCTATGTTTATTTTTCTGTAGATTCACACACAGTTGTAAGGGGTCTGTCTTGATTGCCCCTAGAATTTTTTTTTTGAAGATTTGCACACAAGTGCAAGGGGTTTGTCTTGATTGCGCCCAGGTGTTTGTTGTTTCTAGATTCGCACACAGGTACAATTGGTTTGTCTTGATGGCGCCTAAGATTGTTTTTTTTTTTAGATTCGCACACAGGTGTAAGTGGTTTTTCTTGATTGCGCCTAGTTTTGTTTTTTTGAAGATCGCACACAGGTGCAAGTGGTTTGTCTTGATTGCGTCTAGTTTTTTTTTTTTTTGGAGATTCGCACACAGGTGCAAGTGGTTTGTCTTGATTGCGCCTAGGTTTTTTTTTTGTAGATTCACACACAGGTGCAATTGGTTTGTCTTGATTGCGCCCTGGTTTGTGTTGCTTGTAGATTCGCACACAGGTGAAATTGGTTTCTCTCGATTGCGCCTTGTTTTTTTGAATATCCGTCACAGGTGCACGTGGTTTGTCTTGACTGCGCATAGGTTTTTGTTTTCTGTAGATTCACACACAGGTGCAATTGGTTCATCTTGATTCCGCCCAGGTGTGTGTTGTTTTTAGATTTGCACACAGTTGCAAGTGGTTTCACTTGAATGTGCCCAGGTGTGTGTTGTTTTCAGATTCCCACACAGGTGCAAGTGGTTTCTCATGATTGACCCAAGGTGTGTGTTGTTTATAATTTCGCACACAGGTGCAAGTGGTTTGAATTGATTGCGCCGAGGATTTTATTTTTTGTAGATTCGCACACAGGTGCAAGTGGTTTGTCTTGATTGCGCCTAGGATTTTATTTTTTAGATTCGCACACAGGTGCAAGTGGTTTGTCTTGATTGCGCCTAGGTTTTTTTTTTGTAGATTCGCACACAGGTGCAAGTGGTTTGTCTTGATTGCGCCTAGGATTTTATTTTTTAGATTCGCACACAGGTGCAAGTGGTTTGTCTTGATTGCGCCTAGGTTTTTTTTTTGTAGATTCGCACACAGGTGCAAGTGGTTTGTCTTGATTGCGCCTAGGTTTTTTTTTTTTTGTAGATTCGCACACAGGTGCAAGTGGTTTGTCTTGATTGCGCCTAAGATTTTTTTTGTAGATTCGTACAGGTGCAAGTGGTTTGTCTTGATTGCTCCTAGGATTTTTTTTTAGATTCTCACACAGGTGCAAGTGGTTTGTCTTGCTTGTGCCTATGTTTATTTTTCTGTAGATTCACACACAGTTGTAAGGGGTCTGTCTTGATTGCCCCTAGAATTTTTTTTTTGAAGATTTGCACACAAGTGCAAGGGGTTTGTCTTGATTGCCCCCAGGTGTTTGTTGTTTCTAGATTCGCACACAGGTACAATTGGTTTGTCTTGATGGCGCCTAAGATTGTTTTTTTTTTTAGATTCGCACACAGGTGTAAGTGGTTTTTCTTGATTGCGCCTAGTTTTGTTTTTTTGAAGATCGCACACAGGTGCAAGTGGTTTGTCTTGATTGCGTCTAGTTTTTTTTTTTTTGGAGATTCGCACACAGGTGCAAGTGGTTTGTCTTGATTGCGCCTAGGTTTTTTTTTTGTAGATTCACACACAGGTGCAATTGGTTTGTCTTGATTGCGCCCTGGTTTGTGTTGCTTGTAGATTCGCACACAGGTGAAATTGGTTTCTCTCGATTGCGCCTTGTTTTTTTGAATATCCGTCACAGGTGCACGTGGTTTGTCTTGACTGCGCATAGGTTTTTGTTTTCTGTAGATTCACACACAGGTGCAATTGGTTCATCTTGATTCCGCCCAGGTGTGTGTTGTTTTTAGATTTGCACACAGTTGCAAGTGGTTTTACTTGAATGTGCCCAGGTGTGTGTTGTTTTCAGATTCCCACACAGGTGCAAGTGGTTTCTCATGATTGACCCAAGGTGTGTGTTGTTTATAATTTCGCACACAGGTGCAAGTGGTTTGAATTGATTGCGCCGAGGATTTTATTTTTTGTAGATTCGCACACAGGTGCAAGTGGTTTGTCTTGATTGCGCCTAGGATTTTATTTTTTAGATTCGCACACAGGTGCAAGTGGTTTGTCTTGATTGCGCCTAGGTTTTTTTTTTGTAGATTCGCACACAGGTGCAAGTGGTTTGTCTTGATTGCGCCTAAGATTTTTTTTGTAGATTCGCACACAGGTGCAAGTGGTTTGTCTTGATTGCTCCTAGGATTTTTTTTTTAGATTCTCACACAGGTGCAAGTGGTTTGTCTTGAATGTGCCTATGTTTTTTTTTTGTAGATTCACACACAGGTGTAAGGGGTCTGTCTTGATTGCCCCTAGAATTTTTTTTTTGAAGATTCGCACACAAGTGCAAGGGGTTTGTCTTGATTGCGCCCAGGTGTTTGTTGTTTCTAGATCTGCGCACAGATAAAATTGGTTTGTCTTGATGGCGCCTAAGATTGTTTTTTTTTTTTTAGATTCGCTCACAGGTGTTAGTGGTTTTTCTTGATTGCGCCTAGTTTTTTTTTTTTTTTGAAGATCGCACACAGGTGCAAGTGGTTTGTCTTGATTGCGTCTAGTTTTTTTTTTTTTGGAGATTCGCACACAGGTGCAAGTGGTTTGTCTTGATTGCGCATAGGTTTTTTTTTTGTAGATTCACACACAGGTGCAATTGGTTTGTCTTGATTGTGCCCTGGTTTGTGTTGTTTGTAGATTAGCACACATTGCAACTGGTTTCTCTTGATTACGCCTTGGTATTTTTGTTGTAGATTCGCACACAGGTGCAAGTGGTTTGTCTTGATTGTGCCTATGTTTTTTTTTGAAGATTCGCACACAGGTGCAAGTGGTTTGTCTTGATTGCGCCCAAATGTGTGTTGTTTTTAGATTCGCACACAGGTGCACTTGGTTTCTCTTGATTGCGCCTTGGTTTTTTTTGTTGTAGATTCGCACACAGGTACAAGTGGTTTGTCTTGATTGTGCCTATGTTTTTTTTTTTGAAGATTCCCACACAGGTGCAATTGGTTTGTCTTGATTGCGCCTTGGTTTTTTTTTGTAGATTCACACACAGGTGCTAGTGGTTTGTCTTGATTACGCTCAGGTTTTTTTTTTTTTTTTGAAGACTCGCACACAGGTGCAAGTGGTTTGTCTTGATTGCGCCTAGGTTTTTTTTGTAGATTCACACACAGGTGCAAGTAGTTTGTCTTGATTGTGCCTAGGTTTTTTTTTTGAAGATTCGCAAACAGGTGCAATTGGTTTGTCTTGATTGCGCCTAGGATTTTTTTTTTTAATATTCGCACACAGGTGAAAGTGGTTTGTCTTGATTGCGCCCAGGTGTGTGTTGTTTCTTGATTCGCACACAGGTGCAAGTGGTTTGTCTTGATTGCGCCTAGGTTTTTTTTTTGTAGATTCACACACAGGTGCAAGTGGTTTGTCTTGATTGCCCGTAGGATTTTTTTTTTAGATTCTCACACTGGTGCAAGTGGTTTGTCTTGCTTGTGCCTATGTTTTTTTTTTGTAGATTCACACACAGGTGTAAGTGGTTTGTCTTGATTGCCCCTAGAATTTTTTTTTTGAAGATTCACACACAAGTGGAAGGGGTTTGTCTTGATTGCGCCCAGGTGTTTGTTGTTTCTAGATTCGCACACAGGTACAATTGGTTTGTTTTGATGGCACCTAAGATTGTTTTTTTTTTTTTTAGATTCGCACACAGGTGTAAATGGTTTGTCTTGATTGTGCCGATTTTTTTTTTTGAAGATTCGCACACTGGTGCAGGTGGTTTTTCTTGATTGCTCCTAGGTTTTTTTTTTGTAGATTCACACACAGGTGAAATTGGTTTGTCTTGTGCGCCCTGGTTTGTGTTGTTTGTAGATTAGCACACAGGTGCAATTGGTTTCTCTTGATTACGCCTTGTTTTTTTTTGTTGTAGATTCGCACACAGGTGCAAGTGGTTTGTCTTGATTGCGCCTAGTTTTTTTTTTTATTTTGGAGATTCGCACACAGGTGCAAGTGGTTTGTCTTGATTGCGCCTTGGTTTTTTTTTTTTGTAGATTCACACACAGGTGCAATTGGTTTGTCTTGATTGCGCCCTGGTTTGTGTTGCTTGTAGATTCGCACACAGGTGAAATTGGTTTCTCTCGATTGCGCCTTGTTTTTTTGAATATTCGTCACAGGTGCACGTGGTTTGTCTTGATTGCGCATAGGTTTTTGTTTTCTGTAGATTCACACACAGGTGCAATTGGTTGATCTTGATTCCGCCCAGGTGTGTGTTGTTTTTAGATTTGCACACAGTTGCAAGTGGTTTCACTTGAATGTGCCCAGGTGTGTGTTGTTTTCAGATTCCCACACAGGTGCAAGTGGTTTCTCATGATTGACCCAGGGTGTGTGTTGTTTATAGTTTCGCACACAGGTGCAAGTGGTTTGAATTGATTGTGCCGAGGATTTTATTTTTTGTAGATTCGCACACAGGTGCAAGTGGTTTGTCTTGATTGCGCCTAGGATTTTATTTTTTAGATTCGCACACAGGTGCAAGTGGTTTGTCTTGATTGCGCCTAGGTTTTTTTTTTGTAGATTCGCACACAGGTGCAAGTGGTTTGTCTTAATGGCGCCTAGATTTGTTTTTTTTTTAGATTCGCACACAGGTGCAAGTGGTTTGTCTTGATTGCGCCTAAGATTTTTTTTGTAGATTCGCACAGGTGCAAGTGGTTTGTCTTGATTGCTCCTAGGATTTTTTTTTAGATTCTCACACAGGTGCAAGTGGTTTGTCTTGCTTGTGCCTATGTTTATTTTTCTGTAGATTCACACACAGTTGTAAGGGGTCTGTCTTGATTGCCCCTAGAATTTTTTTTTTGAAGATTTGCACACAAGTGCAAGGGGTTTGTCTTGATTGCGCCCAGGTGTTTGTTGTTTCTAGATTCGCACACAGGTACAATTGGTTTGTCTTGATGGCGCCTAAGATTGTTTTTTTTTTTAGATTCGCACACAGGTGTAAGTGGTTTTTCTTGATTGCGCCTAGTTTTGTTTTTTTGAAGATCGCACACAGGTGCAAGTGGTTTGTCTTGATTGCGTCTAGTTTTTTTTTTTTGGAGATTCGCACACAGGTGCAAGTGGTTTGTCTTGATTGCGCCTAGGTTTTTTTTTTGTAGATTCACACACAGGTGCAATTGGTTTGTCTTGATTGCGCCCTGGTTTGTGTTGCTTGTAGATTCGCACACAGGTGAAATTGGTTTCTCTCGATTGCGCCTTGGTTTTTTTTGTTGTAGATTCGCACACAGGTTCAAGTGGTTTGTCTTGATTGTGCCTATGTTATTTTTTTGAAGATTCGCACACAGGTTCACGTGGTTTGTCTTGATTGTGCCTAGGTTTTTTTTTTTTGAAGATTCGCACACAGGTGCAATTGGTTTGTCTTGATTGCGCCTAGGATTTTTTTTTTTAATATTCGCACACAGGTGAAAGTGGTTTGTCTTGATTGCGCCCAGGTGTGTGTTGTTTCTTGATTCGCACACAGGTGCAAGTGGTTTGTCTTGATTGCGCCTAGGTTTTTTTTTTGTAGATTCACACACAGGTGCAAGTGGTTTGTCTTGATTGCCCGTAGGATTTTTTTTTTAGATTCTCACACTGGTGCAAGTGGTTTGTCTTGCTTGTGCCTATGTTTTTTTTTTGTAGATTCACACACAGGTGTAAGTGGTTTGTCTTGATTGCCCCTAGAATTTTTTTTTGAAGATTCACACACAAGTGGAAGGGGTTTGTCTTGATTGCGCCCAGGTGTTTGTTGTTTCTAGATTCGCACACAGGTACAATTGGTTTGTCTTGATGGCACCTAAGATTGTTTTTTTTTTTTTTAGATTCGCACACAGGTGTAAGTGGTTTGTCTTGATTGTGCCGATTTTTTTTTTTGAAGATTCGCACACTGGTGCAAGTGGTTTTTCTTGATTGCTCCTAGGTTTTTTTTTTGTAGATTCACACACAGGTGAAATTGGTTTGTCTTGTGCGCCCTGGTTTGTGTTGTTTGTAGATTAGCACACAGGTGCAATTGGTTTCTCTTGATTACGCCTTGTTTTTTTTGTTGTAGATTCGCACACAGGTGCAAGTGGTTTGTCTTGATTGCGCCTAGTTTTTTTTTTATTTTGGAGATTCGCACACAGGTGCAAGTGGTTTGTCTTGATTGCGCCTTGGTTTTTTTTTTTGTAGATTCACACACAGGTGCAATTGGTTTGTCTTGATTGCGCCCTGGTTTGTGTTGCTTGTAGATTCGCACACAGGTGAAATTGGTTTCTCTCGATTGCGCCTTGTTTTTTTGAATATTCGTCACAGGTGCACGTGGTTTGTCTTGATTGCGCATAGGTTTTTGTTTTCTGTAGATTCACACACAGGTGCAATTGGTTGATCTTGATTCCGCCCAGGTGTGTGTTGTTTTTAGATTTGCACACAGTTGCAAGTGGTTTCACTTGAATGTGCCCAGGTGTCTGTTGTTTTCAGATTCCCACACAGGTGCAAGTGGTTTCTCATGATTGACCCAGGGTGTGTGTTGTTTATAGTTTCGCACACAGGTGCAAGTGGTTTGAATTGATTGTGCCGAGGATTTTATTTTTTGTAGATTCGCACACAGGTGCAAGTGGTTTGTCTTGATTGCGCCTAGGATTTTATTTTTTAGATTCGCACACAGGTGCAAGTGGTTTGTCTTGATTGCGCCTAGGTTTTTTTTTTGTAGATTCGCACACAGGTGCAAGTGGTTTGTCTTAATGGCGCCTAGATTTGTTTTTTTTTTAGATTCGCACACAGGTGCAAGTGGTTTCTCTTGATTTCGCCTATTTTTTTTTAAATATTCGCTCACAGGTGCACGTGGTTAGTCTTGATTACGCATAGGTGTTTGTTTTTTGTAGATTCACACACAGGTGCAATTGGTTGATCTTGATTCCGCCCAGGTGTGTGTTGTTTTTAGACGCAGTTTTTTTGCACGCAGTTGCAAGTGGTTTCACTTGAATGTGCCCAGTTGTGTGTTGTTTATAGATTCCCACACGGGTGCAAGTGGTTTATCGTGAGTGACCCCAAGTGTGTGTTGTTTATAGTTTCGCACACAGGTGCAAGTGGTTTGTCTTGATTGCGCCTAGCATTTTATTTTTTGTAGTTTCGCCCACAGGTGCAAGTGGTTTGTCTTGATTGCGCCTAGGTATTTTTTTTGTAGATTCACACAGCTGCAATTGGTTTGTCTTGATTCGCCTTGGTTTTTTTTTTTGTAGATTCACACACAGGTGCAAGTGGTTTGTCTTGATTGTGCCTAGGTTTTCTTTTTTGAAGATTCGCACACAGGTGCAAGTGGTTTCTCATGATTGCGCCTAGGTTTTTTTTGTAGATTCACACACAGGTGCAAATGGTTTGTCTTTATTGTGCCTAGCATTTTTTTTTTTTAGATTCGCACACCGGGCAAGTGGTTTGTCTTGATTACGCCTAGGTTTTTCTTTTTTTTTTTTTTAGATTCGCACACAGGTGCAAGTGTTTTGTCTTGATTGCGCCCAGGTGTGTGTTGTTTGTAGATTCGCACACAGGTGAAATTGGTTTCTCTTGATTACGCCTTGGTTTTTTTTGTTGTAGATTCGCACACAGGTGAAAGTGGTTTTTCTTGATTGTGTCTATGTTTTTATTTTGAAGATTCAGACACAGGTGCAAGTGGTTTGTCTTGATTGCGCTTAGTTGTTTTTTTTTTGGGAGATTCGCACACAGGTGCAAGTGGTTTGTCTTGATTGCGTCTAGGTTTTTTTTTTGTAGATTCACACACAGGTTGCAGTGGCTTGTCTTTATTACGCATAATTTTTTTTTTGAAGATTCGCACACAGGTGCAAGTGGTTTGTCTTGATGGCGCCTAGGATTGTTTTTTTTTTTTTAGATTCGCACACAGGTGCAAGTGGTTTCTCTTGATTGCGCCTATTTTTTTTTTTGAATATTCGCTCACAGGTGCACGTGGTTTGTCTTGATTGCGCATAGGTTTTTGTTTTTTGTAGATTCACTCACAGGTGCAATTGGTTGATCTTGATTCCGCCCAGGTGTGTGTTGTTTTTAGATTTGCACACAGTTGCAAGTGGTTTCACTTGAATGTGCCCAGTTGTGTGTTGTTTATAGATTCCCACACAGGTGCAAGTGGTTTGTCATGATTGACCCCAAGTGTGTGTTGTTTATAGTTTCGCACACAGGTGCAAGTGATTTGAATTGATTGTGCCTAGCATTTTATTTTTTGTAGATTCACACACAGGTGCAAGTGGTTTGTCTTGATTGCGCCTAGGATTTTTTTTTTAGATTCGCACACAGGTGCAAGTGGTTTGTCTTGATTGCAGCTAGGTTTTTTTTTTGTAGAGTCCCACACAGGTGCAAGTGGTTTGTCTTGAGTGCGCCTAAGATTTTTTTTTTTTTTTTGTAGATTCGCAAACAGGTGCAAGTGGTTTGTCTTGCTTGTGCCTATGTTTTTTTTGTAGATTCACACACAGGTGTAAGTGGTTTGTCTTGATTGCCCCTAGAATTTTTTTTTTGAAGATTCGCACACAAGTGCAAGGGGTTTGTCTTGATTGCGCCCAGGTGTTTGTTGTTTCTAGATTCGCACACAGGTACAATTGGTTTGTCTTGATGGCGCCTAAGATTGTTTTTTTTTCTTAGATTCGCACACAGGTGTAAGTGGTTTGTCTTGATTTCGCCTAGTTTTTTTTTTTTTTTTTGGAGATTCGCACACAGGTTCCTGTGGTTTGTCTTCATTGCGCCTAGGTATTTTTTTTGTAGATTCACACACAGGTGCAATTGGTTTGTCTTGATTGCGCCTTGGTTTTTTTTTTTTGTAGATTCACACACAGGTGCAAGTGGTTTGTCTTGATTGTGCCTAGGTTATTTTTTTTTGAAGATTCGCACACAGGTGCAAGTGGTTTGTCATGATTGCGCCGAGGTTTTTTTTGTAGATCCACACACAGGTGCAAATGGTTTGTCTTGATTACGCCTAGGTTTTTGTTTTTTGTACATTCACACACAGGTGCAATTGGTTGATCTTGATTCGGCCCAGGTTTGTGTTGTTTTTAGATTTGCACACAGTTGCAAGTGGTTTCACTTGAATGTGCCCAGGTGTGTGTTGTTTTCAGATTCCCACACAGGTGCAAGTCGTTTGTCATGATTGCCTCTAGGTGTGTGTTGTTATAGTTTCTCACACAGGTGCAAGTGGTTTGAATTGATTGCGCCTAGGATTTTATTTTTTGTAGATTCACACACAGGTGCAAGTGGTTTGTCTTGATTGCGCCTAGTTTTTTTTTTTTTTTTTTGGAGATTCGCACACAGGTGCAAGTGGTTTGTCTTGATTGCGCCTAGTTTTTTTTTTTTTTTTGGAGATTCGCACACAGGTGCAAGTGGTTTGTCTTGATTGCGCCTTGGTTTTTTTTTGTAGATTCACACACAGGTGCAAGTGGTTTGTCTTGATTACGCTAAGGTTTTTTTTTTTTGAAGATTCGCACAGAGGTGCAAGTGGTTTGTCTTGATTTTGCCTAGGTTTTTTTTTTTTTTTTTTTTAGATTCGCACACAGGTGCAAGTGTTTTGTCTTGATTGCGCCCAGGCGTGTGTTGTTTGTAGATTCGCACACAGGTGAAATTGATTTCTCTAGATTGCGCCTTGGTTTTTTTTGTTGTAGATTCGCACACAGGTTCAAGTGGTTTGTCTTGATTGTGCCTATGTTATTTTTTTGAAGATTCGCACACAGGTTCACGTGGTTTGTCTTGATTGTGCCTAGGTTTTTTTTTTTGAAGATTCGCACACAGGTGCAATTGGTTTGTCTTGATTGCGCCTAGGATTTTTTTTTTTAATATTCGCACACAGGTGAAAGTGGTTTGTCTTGATTGCGCCCAGGTGTGTGTTGTTTCTTGATTCGCACACAGGTGCAAGTGGTTTGTCTTGATTGCGCCTAGGTTTTTTTTTTGTAGATTCACACACAGGTGCAAGTGGTTTGTCTTGATTGCCCGTAGGATTTTTTTTTTAGATTCTCACACTGGTGCAAGTGGTTTGTCTTGCTTGTGCCTATGTTTTTTTTTTGTAGATTCACACACAGGTGTAAGTGGTTTGTCTTGATTGCCCCTAGAATTTTTTTTTTGAAGATTCACACACAAGTGGAAGGGGTTTGTCTTGATTGCGCCCAGGTGTTTGTTGTTTCTAGATTCGCACACAGGTACAATTGGTTTGTCTTGATGGCACCTAAGATTGTTTTTTTTTTTTTTTAGATTCGCACACAGGTGTAAGTGGTTTGTCTTGATTGTGCCGATTTTTTTTTTTGAAGATTCGCACACTGGTGCAGGTGGTTTTTCTTGATTGCTCCTAGGTTTTTTTTTTGTAGATTCACACACAGGTGAAATTGGTTTGTCTTGTGCGCCCTGGTTTGTGTTGTTTGTAGATTAGCACACAGGTGCAATTGGTTTCTCTTGATTACGCCTTGTTTTTTTTTGTTGTAGATTCGCACACAGGTGCAAGTGGTTTGTCTTGATTGCGCCTAGTTTTTTTTTTTATTTTGGAGATTCGCACACAGGTGCAAGTGGTTTGTCTTGATTGCGCCTTGGTTTTTTTTTTTGTAGATTCACACACAGGTGCAATTGGTTTGTCTTGATTGCGCCCTGGTTTGTGTTGCTTGTAGATTCGCACACAGGTGAAATTGGTTTCTCTCGATTGCGCCTTGTTTTTTTGAATATTCGTCACAGGTGCACGTGGTTTGTCTTGATTGCGCATAGGTTTTTGTTTTCTGTAGATTCACACACAGGTGCAATTGGTTGATCTTGATTCCGCCCAGGTGTGTGTTGTTTTTAGATTTGCACACAGTTGCAAGTGGTTTCACTTGAATGTGCCCAGGTGTGTGTTGTTTTCAGATTCCCACACAGGTGCAAGTGGTTTCTCATGATTGACCCAGGGTGTGTGTTGTTTATAGTTTCGCACACAGGTGCAAGTGGTTTGAATTGATTGTGCCGAGGATTTTATTTTTTGTAGATTCGCACACAGGTGCAAGTGGTTTGTCTTGATTGCGCCTAGGATTTTATTTTTTAGATTCGCACACAGGTGCAAGTGGTTTGTCTTGATTGCGCCTAGGTTTTTTTTTTGTAGATTCGCACACAGGTGCAAGTGGTTTGTCTTAATGGCGCCTAGATTTGTTTTTTTTTTAGATTCGCACACAGGTGCAAGTGGTTTGTCTTGATTGCGCCTAAGATTTTTTTTGTAGATTCGCACAGGTGCAAGTGGTTTGTCTTGATTGCTCCTAGGATTTTTTTTTAGATTCTCACACAGGTGCAAGTGGTTTGTCTTGCTTGTGCCTATGTTTATTTTTCTGTAGATTCACACACAGTTGTAAGGGGTCTGTCTTGATTGCCCCTAGAATTTTTTTTTTGAAGATTTGCACACAAGTGCAAGGGGTTTGTCTTGATTGCGCCCAGGTGTTTGTTGTTTCTAGATTCGCACACAGGTACAATTGGTTTGTCTTGATGGCGCCTAAGATTGTTTTTTTTTTTAGATTCGCACACAGGTGTAAGTGGTTTTTCTTGATTGCGCCTAGTTTTGTTTTTTTGAAGATCGCACACAGGTGCAAGTGGTTTGTCTTGATTGCGTCTAGTTTTTTTTTTTTTGGAGATTCGCACACAGGTGCAAGTGGTTTGTCTTGATTGCGCCTAGGTTTTTTTTTTCTAGATTCACACACAGGTGCAATTGGTTTGTCTTGATTGCGCCCTGGTTTGTGTTGCTTGTAGATTCGCACACAGGTGAAATTGGTTTCTCTAGATTGCGCCTTGGTTTTTTTTGTTGTAGATTCGCACACAGGTTCAAGTGGTTTGTCTTGATTGTGCCTATGTTATTTTTTTGAAGATTCGCACACAGGTTCACGTGGTTTGTCTTGATTGTGCCTAGGTTTTTTTTTTTTTGAAGATTCGCACACAGGTGCAATTGGTTTGTCTTGATTGCGCCTAGGATTTTTTTTTTTAATATTCGCACACAGGTGAAAGTGGTTTGTCTTGATTGCGCCCAGGTGTGTGTTGTTTCTTGATTCGCACACAGGTGCAAGTGGTTTGTCTTGATTGCGCCTAGGTTTTTTTTTTGTAGATTCACACACAGGTGCAAGTGGTTTGTCTTGATTGCCCGTAGGATTTTTTTTTTAGATTCTCACACTGGTGCAAGTGGTTTGTCTTGCTTGTGCCTATGTTTTTTTTTTTGTAGATTCACACACAGGTGTAAGTGGTTTGTCTTGATTGCCCCTAGAATTTTTTTTTTGAAGATTCACACACAAGTGGAAGGGGTTTGTCTTGATTGCGCCCAGGTGTTTGTTGTTTCTAGATTCGCACACAGGTACAATTGGTTTGTCTTGATGGCACCTAAGATTGTTTTTTTTTTTTTTTAGATTCGCACACAGGTGTAAGTGGTTTGTCTTGATTGTGCCGATTTTTTTTTTTGAAGATTCGCACACTGGTGCAAGTGGTTTTTCTTGATTGCTCCTAGGTTTTTTTTTTGTAGATTCACACACAGGTGAAATTGGTTTGTCTTGTGCGCCCTGGTTTGTGTTGTTTGTAGATTAGCACACAGGTGCAATTGGTTTCTCTTGATTACGCCTTGTTTTTTTTGTTGTAGATTCGCACACAGGTGCAAGTGGTTTGTCTTGATTGCGCCTAGTTTTTTTTTTATTTTGGAGATTCGCACACAGGTGCAAGTGGTTTGTCTTGATTGCGCCTTGGTTTTTTTTTTTGTAGATTCACACACAGGTGCAATTGGTTTGTCTTGATTGCGCCCTGGTTTGTGTTGCTTGTAGATTCGCACACAGGTGAAATTGGTTTCTCTCGATTGCGCCTTGTTTTTTTGAATATTCGTCACAGGTGCACGTGGTTTGTCTTGATTGCGCATAGGTTTTTGTTTTCTGTAGATTCACACACAGGTGCAATTGGTTGATCTTGATTCCGCCCAGGTGTGTGTTGTTTTTAGATTTGCACACAGTTGCAAGTGGTTTCACTTGAATGTGCCCAGGTGTGTGTTGTTTTCAGATTCCCACACAGGTGCAAGTGGTTTCTCATGATTGACCCAGGGTGTGTGTTGTTTATAGTTTCGCACACAGGTGCAAGTGGTTTGAATTGATTGTGCCGAGGATTTTAGTTTTTGTAGATTCGCACACAGGTGCAAGTGGTTTGTCTTGATTGCGCCTAGGATTTTATTTTTTAGATTCGCACACAGGTGCAAGTGGTTTGTCTTGATTGCGCCTAGGTTTTTTTTTTGTAGATTCGCACACAGGTGCAAGTGGTTTGTCTTGATTGCGCCTAGGTTTTTTTTTTTTGTAGATTCGCACACAGGTGCAAGTGGTTTGTCTTGATTGCGCCTAAGATTTTTTTTGTAGATTCGCACAGGTGCAAGTGGTTTGTCTTGATTGCTCCTAGGATTTTTTTTTAGATTCTCACACAGGTGCAAGTGGTTTGTCTTGCTTGTGCCTATGTTTATTTTTCTGTAGATTCACACACAGTTGTAAGGGGTCTGTCTTGATTGCCCCTAGAATTTTTTTTTTGAAGATTTGCACACAAGTGCAAGGGGTTTGTCTTGATTGCGCCCAGGTGTTTGTTGTTTCTAGATTCGCACACAGGTACAATTGGTTTGTCTTGATGGCGCCTAAGATTGTTTTTTTTTTTAGATTCGCACACAGGTGTAAGTGGTTTTTCTTGATTGCGCCTAGTTTTGTTTTTTTGAAGATCGCACACAGGTGCAAGTGGTTTGTCTTGATTGCGTCTAGTTTTTTTTTTTTTTGGAGATTCGCACACAGGTGCAAGTGGTTTGTCTTGATTGCGCCTAGGTTTTTTTTTTGTAGATTCACACACAGGTGCAATTGGTTTGTCTTGATTGCGCCCTGGTTTGTGTTGCTTGTAGATTCGCACACAGGTGAAATTGGTTTCTCTCGATTGCGCCTTGTTTTTTTGAATATCCGTCACAGGTGCACGTGGTTTGTCTTGACTGCGCATAGGTTTTTGTTTTCTGTAGATTCACACACAGGTGCAATTGGTTCATCTTGATTCCGCCCAGGTGTGTGTTGTTTTTAGATTTGCACACAGTTGCAAGTGGTTTCACTTGAATGTGCCCAGGTGTGTGTTGTTTTCAGATTCCCACACAGGTGCAAGTGGTTTCTCATGATTGACCCAAGGTGTGTGTTGTTTATAATTTCGCACACAGGTGCAAGTGGTTTGAATTGATTGCGCCGAGGATTTTATTTTTTGTAGATTCGCACACAGGTGCAAGTGGTTTGTCTTGATTGCGCCTAGGATTTTATTTTTTAGATTCGCACACAGGTGCAAGTGGTTTGTCTTGATTGCGCCTAGGTTTTTTTTTTGTAGATTCGCACACAGGTGCAAGTGGTTTGTCTTGATTGCGCCTAGGATTTTATTTTTTAGATTCGCACACAGGTGCAAGTGGTTTGTCTTGATTGCGCCTAGCATTTTATTTTTTGTAGTTTCGCCCACAGGTGCAAGTGGTTTGTCTTGATTGCGCCTAGGTATTTTTTTTGTAGATTCACACAGCTGCAATTGGTTTGTCTTGATTCGCCTTGGTTTTTTTTTTTGTAGATTCACACACAGGTGCAAGTGGTTTGTCTTGATTGTGCCTAGGTTTTCTTTTTTGAAGATTCGCACACAGGTGCAAGTGGTTTCTCATGATTGCGCCTAGGTTTTTTTTGTAGATTCACACACAGGTGCAAATGGTTTGTCTTTATTGTGCCTAGCATTTTTTTTTTTTAGATTCGCACACCGGGCAAGTGGTTTGTCTTGATTACGCCTAGGTTTTTCTTTTTTTTTTTTTTAGATTCGCACACAGGTGCAAGTGTTTTGTCTTGATTGCGCCCAGGTGTGTGTTGTTTGTAGATTCGCACACAGGTGAAATTGGTTTCTCTTGATTACGCCTTGGTTTTTTTTGTTGTAGATTCGCACACAGGTGAAAGTGGTTTTTCTTGATTGTGTCTATGTTTTTATTTTGAAGATTCAGACACAGGTGCAAGTGGTTTGTCTTGATTGCGCTTAGTTGTTTTTTTTTTTGGAGATTCGCACACAGGTGCAAGTGGTTTGTCTTGATTGCGTCTAGGTTTTTTTTTTGTAGATTCACACACAGGTTGCAGTGGCTTGTCTTTATTACGCATAATTTTTTTTTTGAAGATTCGCACACAGGTGCAAGTGGTTTGTCTTGATGGCGCCTAGGATTGTTTTTTTTTTTTAGATTCGCACACAGGTGCAAGTGGTTTCTCTTGATTGCGCCTATTTTTTTTTTTGAATATTCGCTCACAGGTGCACGTGGTTTGTCTTGATTGCGCATAGGTTTTTGTTTTTTGTAGATTCACTCACAGGTGCAATTGGTTGATCTTGATTCCGCCCAGGTGTGTGTTGTTTTTAGATTTGCACACAGTTGCAAGTGGTTTCACTTGAATGTGCCCAGTTGTGTGTTGTTTATAGATTCCCACACAGGTGCAAGTGGTTTGTCATGATTGACCCCAAGTGTGTGTTGTTTATAGTTTCGCACACAGGTGCAAGTGATTTGAATTGATTGTGCCTAGCATTTTATTTTTTGTAGATTCACACACAGGTGCAAGTGGTTTGTCTTGATTGCGCCTAGGATTTTTTTTTTAGATTCGCACACAGGTGCAAGTGGTTTGTCTTGATTGCAGCTAGGTTTTTTTTTTGTAGAGTCCCACACAGGTGCAAGTGGTTTGTCTTGAGTGCGCCTAAGATTTTTTTTTTTTTTTTGTAGATTCGCAAACAGGTGCAAGTGGTTTGTCTTGCTTGTGCCTATGTTTTTTTTGTAGATTCACACACAGGTGTAAGTGGTTTGTCTTGATTGCCCCTAGAATTTTTTTTTTGAAGATTCGCACACAAGTGCAAGGGGTTTGTCTTGATTGCGCCCAGGTGTTTGTTGTTTCTAGATTCGCACACAGGTACAATTGGTTTGTCTTGATGGCGCCTAAGATTGTTTTTTTTTCTTAGATTCGCACACAGGTGTAAGTGGTTTGTCTTGATTTCGCCTAGTTTTTTTTTTTTTTTTTGGAGATTCGCACACAGGTTCCTGTGGTTTGTCTTCATTGCGCCTAGGTATTTTTTTTGTAGATTCACACACAGGTGCAATTGGTTTGTCTTGATTGCGCCTTGGTTTTTTTTTTTTGTAGATTCACACACAGGTGCAAGTGGTTTGTCTTGATTGTGCCTAGGTTATTTTTTTTTGAAGATTCGCACACAGGTGCAAGTGGTTTGTCATGATTGCGCCGAGGTTTTTTTTGTAGATCCACACACAGGTGCAAATGGTTTGTCTTGATTACGCCTAGGTTTTTGTTTTTTGTACATTCACACACAGGTGCAATTGGTTGATCTTGATTCGGCCCAGGTTTGTGTTGTTTTTAGATTTGCACACAGTTGCAAGTGGTTTCACTTGAATGTGCCCAGGTGTGTGTTGTTTTCAGATTCCCACACAGGTGCAAGTCGTTTGTCATGATTGCCTCTAGGTGTGTGTTGTTATAGTTTCTCACACAGGTGCAAGTGGTTTGAATTGATTGCGCCTAGGATTTTATTTTTTGTAGATTCACACACAGGTGCAAGTGGTTTGTCTTGATTGCGCCTAGTTTTTTTTTTTTTTTTTGGAGATTCGCACACAGGTGCAAGTGGTTTGTCTTGATTGCGCCTAGTTTTTTTTTTTTTTTTGGAGATTCGCACACAGGTGCAAGTGGTTTGTCTTGATTGCGCCTTGGTTTTTTTTTGTAGATTCACACACAGGTGCAAGTGGTTTGTCTTGATTACGCTAAGGTTTTTTTTTTTTGAAGATTCGCACAGAGGTGCAAGTGGTTTGTCTTGATTTTGCCTAGGTTTTTTTTTTTTTTTTTTTTAGATTCGCACACAGGTGCAAGTGTTTTGTCTTGATTGCGCCCAGGCGTGTGTTGTTTGTAGATTCGCACACAGGTGAAATTGATTTCTCTAGATTGCGCCTTGGTTTTTTTTGTTGTAGATTCGCACACAGGTTCAAGTGGTTTGTCTTGATTGTGCCTATGTTATTTTTTTGAAGATTCGCACACAGGTTCACGTGGTTTGTCTTGATTGTGCCTAGGTTTTTTTTTTTGAAGATTCGCACACAGGTGCAATTGGTTTGTCTTGATTGCGCCTAGGATTTTTTTTTTTAATATTCGCACACAGGTGAAAGTGGTTTGTCTTGATTGCGCCCAGGTGTGTGTTGTTTCTTGATTCGCACACAGGTGCAAGTGGTTTGTCTTGATTGCGCCTAGGTTTTTTTTTTGTAGATTCACACACAGGTGCAAGTGGTTTGTCTTGATTGCCCGTAGGATTTTTTTTTTAGATTCTCACACTGGTGCAAGTGGTTTGTCTTGCTTGTGCCTATGTTTTTTTTTTGTAGATTCACACACAGGTGTAAGTGGTTTGTCTTGATTGCCCCTAGAATTTTTTTTTTGAAGATTCACACACAAGTGGAAGGGGTTTGTCTTGATTGCGCCCAGGTGTTTGTTGTTTCTAGATTCGCACACAGGTACAATTGGTTTGTCTTGATGGCACCTAAGATTGTTTTTTTTTTTTTTAGATTCGCACACAGGTGTAAGTGGTTTGTCTTGATTGTGCCGATTTTTTTTTTTGAAGATTCGCACACTGGTGCAGGTGGTTTTTCTTGATTGCTCCTAGGTTTTTTTTTTGTAGATTCACACACAGGTGAAATTGGTTTGTCTTGTGCGCCCTGGTTTGTGTTGTTTGTAGATTAGCACACAGGTGCAATTGGTTTCTCTTGATTACGCCTTGTTTTTTTTTGTTGTAGATTCGCACACAGGTGCAAGTGGTTTGTCTTGATTGCGCCTAGTTTTTTTTTTTATTTTGGAGATTCGCACACAGGTGCAAGTGGTTTGTCTTGATTGCGCCTTGGTTTTTTTTTTTGTAGATTCACACACAGGTGCAATTGGTTTGTCTTGATTGCGCCCTGGTTTGTGTTGCTTGTAGATTCGCACACAGGTGAAATTGGTTTCTCTCGATTGCGCCTTGTTTTTTTGAATATTCGTCACAGGTGCACGTGGTTTGTCTTGATTGCGCATAGGTTTTTGTTTTCTGTAGATTCACACACAGGTGCAATTGGTTGATCTTGATTCCGCCCAGGTGTGTGTTGTTTTTAGATTTGCACACAGTTGCAAGTGGTTTCACTTGAATGTGCCCAGGTGTGTGTTGTTTTCAGATTCCCACACAGGTGCAAGTGGTTTCTCATGATTGACCCAGGGTGTGTGTTGTTTATAGTTTCGCACACAGGTGCAAGTGGTTTGAATTGATTGTGCCGAGGATTTTATTTTTTGTAGATTCGCACACAGGTGCAAGTGGTTTGTCTTGATTGCGCCTAGGATTTTATTTTTTAGATTCGCACACAGGTGCAAGTGGTTTGTCTTGATTGCGCCTAGGTTTTTTTTTTGTAGATTCGCACACAGGTGCAAGTGGTTTGTCTTAATGGCGCCTAGATTTGTTTTTTTTTTAGATTCGCACACAGGTGCAAGTGGTTTGTCTTGATTGCGCCTAAGATTTTTTTTGTAGATTCGCACAGGTGCAAGTGGTTTGTCTTGATTGCTCCTAGGATTTTTTTTTAGATTCTCACACAGGTGCAAGTGGTTTGTCTTGCTTGTGCCTATGTTTATTTTTCTGTAGATTCACACACAGTTGTAAGGGGTCTGTCTTGATTGCCCCTAGAATTTTTTTTTTGAAGATTTGCACACAAGTGCAAGGGGTTTGTCTTGATTGCGCCCAGGTGTTTGTTGTTTCTAGATTCGCACACAGGTACAATTGGTTTGTCTTGATGGCGCCTAAGATTGTTTTTTTTTTTAGATTCGCACACAGGTGTAAGTGGTTTTTCTTGATTGCGCCTAGTTTTGTTTTTTTGAAGATCGCACACAGGTGCAAGTGGTTTGTCTTGATTGCGTCTAGTTTTTTTTTTTTTGGAGATTCGCACACAGGTGCAAGTGGTTTGTCTTGATTGCGCCTAGGTTTTTTTTTTGTAGATTCACACACAGGTGCAATTGGTTTGTCTTGATTGCGCCCTGGTTTGTGTTGCTTGTAGATTCGCACACAGGTGAAATTGGTTTCTCTAGATTGCGCCTTGGTTTTTTTTGTTGTAGATTCGCACACAGGTTCAAGTGGTTTGTCTTGATTGTGCCTATGTTATTTTTTTGAAGATTCGCACACAGGTTCACGTGGTTTGTCTTGATTGTGCCTAGGTTTTTTTTTTTTTGAAGATTCGCACACAGGTGCAATTGGTTTGTCTTGATTGCGCCTAGGATTTTTTTTTTTAATATTCGCACACAGGTGAAAGTGGTTTGTCTTGATTGCGCCCAGGTGTGTGTTGTTTCTTGATTCGCACACAGGTGCAAGTGGTTTGTCTTGATTGCGCCTAGGTTTTTTTTTTGTAGATTCACACACAGGTGCAAGTGGTTTGTCTTGATTGCCCGTAGGATTTTTTTTTTAGATTCTCACACTGGTGCAAGTGGTTTGTCTTGCTTGTGCCTATGTTTTTTTTTTGTAGATTCACACACAGGTGTAAGTGGTTTGTCTTGATTGCCCCTAGAATTTTTTTTTTGAAGATTCACACACAAGTGGAAGGGGTTTGTCTTGATTGCGCCCAGGTGTTTGTTGTTTCTAGATTCGCACACAGGTACAATTGGTTTGTCTTGATGGCACCTAAGATTGTTTTTTTTTTTTTTTAGATTCGCACACAGGTGTAAGTGGTTTGTCTTGATTGTGCCGATTTTTTTTTTGAAGATTCGCACACTGGTGCAAGTGGTTTTTCTTGATTGCTCCTAGGTTTTTTTTTTGTAGATTCACACACAGGTGAAATTGGTTTGTCTTGTGCGCCCTGGTTTGTGTTGTTTGTAGATTAGCACACAGGTGCAATTGGTTTCTCTTGATTACGCCTTGTTTTTTTTGTTGTAGATTCGCACACAGGTGCAAGTGGTTTGTCTTGATTGCGCCTAGTTTTTTTTTTATTTTGGAGATTCGCACACAGGTGCAAGTGGTTTGTCTTGATTGCGCCTTGGTTTTTTTTTTTGTAGATTCACACACAGGTGCAATTGGTTTGTCTTGATTGCGCCCTGGTTTGTGTTGCTTGTAGATTCGCACACAGGTGAAATTGGTTTCTCTCGATTGCGCCTTGTTTTTTTGAATATTCGTCACAGGTGCACGTGGTTTGTCTTGATTGCACATAGGTTTTTGTTTTCTGTAGATTCACACACAGGTGCAATTGGTTGATCTTGATTCCGCCCAGGTGTGTGTTGTTTTTAGATTTGCACACAGTTGCAAGTGGTTTCACTTGAATGTGCCCAGGTGTGTGTTGTTTTCAGATTCCCACACAGGTGCAAGTGGTTTCTCATGATTGACCCAGGGTGTGTGTTGTTTATAGTTTCGCACACAGGTGCAAGTGGTTTGAATTGATTGTGCCGAGGATTTTATTTTTTGTAGATTCGCACACAGGTGCAAGTGGTTTGTCTTGATTGCGCCTAGGATTTTATTTTTTAGATTCGCACACAGGTGCAAGTGGTTTGTCTTGATTGCGCCTAGGTTTTTTTTTTGTAGATTCGCACACAGGTGCAAGTGGTTTGTCTTGATTGCGCCTAGGTTTTTTTTTTTTGTAGATTCGCACACAGGTGCAAGTGGTTTGTCTTGATTGCGCCTAAGATTTTTTTTGTAGATTCGCACAGGTGCAAGTGGTTTGTCTTGATTGCTCCTAGGATTTTTTTTTAGATTCTCACACAGGTGCAAGTGGTTTGTCTTGCTTGTGCCTATGTTTATTTTTCTGTAGATTCACACACAGTTGTAAGGGGTCTGTCTTGATTGCCCCTAGAATTTTTTTTTTGAAGATTTGCACACAAGTGCAAGGGGTTTGTCTTGATTGCGCCCAGGTGTTTGTTGTTTCTAGATTCGCACACAGGTACAATTGGTTTGTCTTGATGGCGCCTAAGATTGTTTTTTTTTTTAGATTCGCACACAGGTGTAAGTGGTTTTTCTTGATTGCGCCTAGTTTTGTTTTTTTGAAGATCGCACACAGGTGCAAGTGGTTTGTCTTGATTGCGTCTAGTTTTTTTTTTTTTGGAGATTCGCACACAGGTGCAAGTGGTTTGTCTTGATTGCGCCTAGGTTTTTTTTTTGTAGATTCACACACAGGTGCAATTGGTTTGTCTTGATTGCGCCCTGGTTTGTGTTGCTTGTAGATTCGCACACAGGTGAAATTGGTTTCTCTCGATTGCGCCTTGTTTTTTTGAATATCCGTCACAGGTGCACGTGGTTTGTCTTGACTGCGCATAGGTTTTTGTTTTCTGTAGATTCACACACAGGTGCAATTGGTTCATCTTGATTCCGCCCAGGTGTGTGTTGTTTTTAGATTTGCACACAGTTGCAAGTGGTTTCACTTGAATGTGCCCAGGTGTGTGTTGTTTTCAGATTCCCACACAGGTGCAAGTGGTTTCTCATGATTGACCCAAGGTGTGTGTTGTTTATAATTTCGCACACAGGTGCAAGTGGTTTGAATTGATTGCGCCGAGGATTTTATTTTTTGTAGATTCGCACACAGGTGCAAGTGGTTTGTCTTGATTGCGCCTAGGATTTTATTTTTTAGATTCGCACACAGGTGCAAGTGGTTTGTCTTGATTGCGCCTAGGTTTTTTTTTTGTAGATTCGCACACAGGTGCAAGTGGTTTGTCTTGATTGCGCCTAAGATTTTTTTTGTAGATTCGCACACAGGTGCAAGTGGTTTGTCTTGATTGCTCCTAGGATTTTTTTTTTAGATTCTCACACAGGTGCAAGTGGTTTGTCTTGAATGTGCCTATGTTTTTTTTTTGTAGATTCACACACAGGTGTAAGGGGTCTGTCTTGATTGCCCCTAGAATTTTTTTTTTGAAGATTCGCACACAAGTGCAAGGGGTTTGTCTTGATTGCGCCCAGGTGTTTGTTGTTTCTAGATCTGCACACAGATAAAATTGGTTTGTCTTGATGGCGCCTAAGATTGTTTTTTTTTTTTAGATTCGCTCACAGGTGTTAGTGGTTTTTCTTGATTGCGCCTAGTTTTTTTTTTTTTTGAAGATCGCACACAGGTGCAAGTGGTTTGTCTTGATTGCGTCTAGTTTTTTTTTTTTTGGAGATTCGCACACAGGTGCAAGTGGTTTGTCTTGATTGCGCATAGGTTTTTTTTTTGTAGATTCACACACAGGTGCAATTGGTTTGTCTTGATTGTGCCCTGGTTTGTGTTGTTTGTAGATTAGCACACATTGCAACTGGTTTCTCTTGATTACGCCTTGGTATTTTTGTTGTAGATTCGCACACAGGTGCAAGTGGTTTGTCTTGATTGTGCCTATGTTTTTTTTTGAAGATTCGCACACAGGTGCAAGTGGTTTGTCTTGATTGCGCCCAAATGTGTGTTGTTTTTAGATTCGCACACAGGTGCACTTGGTTTCTCTTGATTGCGCCTTGGTTTTTTTTGTTGTAGATTCGCACACAGGTACAAGTGGTTTGTCTTGATTGTGCCTATGTTTTTTTTTTTGAAGATTCCCACACAGGTGCAATTGGTTTGTCTTGATTGCGCCTTGGTTTTTTTTTGTAGATTCACACACAGGTGCTAGTGGTTTGTCTTGATTACGCTCAGGTTTTTTTTTTTTTTTTGAAGATTCGCACACAGGTGCAAGTGGTTTGTCTTGATTGCGCCTAGGTTTTTTTTGTAGATTCACACACAGGTGCAAGTGGTTTGTCTTGATTGTGCCTAGGTTTTTTTTTTGAAGATTCGCAAACAGGTGCAATTGGTTTGTCTTGATTGCGCCTAGGATTTTTTTTTTTAATATTCGCACACAGGTGAAAGTGGTTTGTCTTGATTGCGCCCAGGTGTGTGTTGTTTCTTGATTCGCACACAGGTGCAAGTGGTTTGTCTTGATTGCGCCTAGGTTTTTTTTTTGTAGATTCACACACAGGTGCAAGTGGTTTGTCTTGATTGCCCGTAGGATTTTTTTTTTAGATTCTCACACTGGTGCAAGTGGTTTGTCTTGCTTGTGCCTATGTTTTTTTTTTGTAGATTCACACACAGGTGTAAGTGGTTTGTCTTGATTGCCCCTAGAATTTTTTTTTTGAAGATTCACACACAAGTGGAAGGGGTTTGTCTTGATTGCGCCCAGGTGTTTGTTGTTTCTAGATTCGCACACAGGTACAATTGGTTTGTCTTGATGGCACCTAAGATTGTTTTTTTTTTTTTTAGATTCGCACACAGGTGTAAGTGGTTTGTCTTGATTGTGCCGATTTTTTTTTTTGAAGATTCGCACACTGGTGCAGGTGGTTTTTCTTGATTGCTCCTAGGTTTTTTTTTTGTAGATTCACACACAGGTGAAATTGGTTTGTCTTGTGCGCCCTGGTTTGTGTTGTTTGTAGATTAGCACACAGGTGCAATTGGTTTCTCTTGATTACGCCTTGTTTTTTTTTGTTGTAGATTCGCACACAGGTGCAAGTGGTTTGTCTTGATTGCGCCTAGTTTTTTTTTTTATTTTGGAGATTCGCACACAGGTGCAAGTGGTTTGTCTTGATTGCGCCTTGGTTTTTTTTTTTGTAGATTCACACACAGGTGCAATTGGTTTGTCTTGATTGCGCCCTGGTTTGTGTTGCTTGTAGATTCGCACACAGGTGAAATTGGTTTCTCTCGATTGCGCCTTGTTTTTTTGAATATTCGTCACAGGTGCACGTGGTTTGTCTTGATTGCGCATAGGTTTTTGTTTTCTGTAGATTCACACACAGGTGCAATTGGTTGATCTTGATTCCGCCCAGGTGTGTGTTGTTTTTAGATTTGCACACAGTTGCAAGTGGTTTCACTTGAATGTGCCCAGGTGTGTGTTGTTTTCAGATTCCCACACAGGTGCAAGTGGTTTCTCATGATTGACCCAGGGTGTGTGTTGTTTATAGTTTCGCACACAGGTGCAAGTGGTTTGAATTGATTGTGCCGAGGATTTTATTTTTTGTAGATTCGCACACAGGTGCAAGTGGTTTGTCTTGATTGCGCCTAGGATTTTATTTTTTAGATTCGCACACAGGTGCAAGTGGTTTGTCTTGATTGCGCCTAGGTTTTTTTTTTGTAGATTCGCACACAGGTGCAAGTGGTTTGTCTTAATGGCGCCTAGATTTGTTTTTTTTTTTAGATTCGCACACAGGTGCAAGTGGTTTGTCTTGATTGCGCCTAAGATTTTTTTTGTAGATTCGCACAGGTGCAAGTGGTTTGTCTTGATTGCTCCTAGGATTTTTTTTTAGATTCTCACACAGGTGCAAGTGGTTTGTCTTGCTTGTGCCTATGTTTATTTTTCTGTAGATTCACACACAGTTGTAAGGGGTCTGTCTTGATTGCCCCTAGAATTTTTTTTTTGAAGATTTGCACACAAGTGCAAGGGGTTTGTCTTGATTGCGCCCAGGTGTTTGTTGTTTCTAGATTCGCACACAGGTACAATTGGTTTGTCTTGATGGCGCCTAAGATTGTTTTTTTTTTTAGATTCGCACACAGGTGTAAGTGGTTTTTCTTGATTGCGCCTAGTTTTGTTTTTTTGAAGATCGCACACAGGTGCAAGTGGTTTGTCTTGATTGCGTCTAGTTTTTTTTTTTTTGGAGATTCGCACACAGGTGCAAGTGGTTTGTCTTGATTGCGCCTAGGTTTTTTTTTTGTAGATTCACACACAGGTGCAATTGGTTTGTCTTGATTGCGCCCTGGTTTGTGTTGCTTGTAGATTCGCACACAGGTGAAATTGGTTTCTCTCGATTGCGCCTTGGTTTTTTTTGTTGTAGATTCGCACACAGGTTCAAGTGGTTTGTCTTGATTGTGCCTATGTTATTTTTTTGAAGATTCGCACACAGGTTCACGTGGTTTGTCTTGATTGTGCCTAGGTTTTTTTTTTTTGAAGATTCGCACACAGGTGCAATTGGTTTGTCTTGATTGCGCCTAGGATTTTTTTTTTTAATATTCGCACACAGGTGAAAGTGGTTTGTCTTGATTGCGCCCAGGTGTGTGTTGTTTCTTGATTCGCACACAGGTGCAAGTGGTTTGTCTTGATTGCGCCTAGGTTTTTTTTTTGTAGATTCACACACAGGTGCAAGTGGTTTGTCTTGATTGCCCGTAGGATTTTTTTTTTAGATTCTCACACTGGTGCAAGTGGTTTGTCTTGCTTGTGCCTATGTTTTTTTTTTGTAGATTCACACACAGGTGTAAGTGGTTTGTCTTGATTGCCCCTAGAATTTTTTTTTTGAAGATTCACACACAAGTGGAAGGGGTTTGTCTTGATTGCGCCCAGGTGTTTGTTGTTTCTAGATTCGCACACAGGTACAATTGGTTTGTCTTGATGGCACCTAAGATTGTTTTTTTTTTTTTTTAGATTCGCACACAGGTGTAAGTGGTTTGTCTTGATTGTGCCGATTTTTTTTTTTGAAGATTCGCACACTGGTGCAAGTGGTTTTTCTTGATTGCTCCTAGGTTTTTTTTTTGTAGATTCACACACAGGTGAAATTGGTTTGTCTTGTGCGCCCTGGTTTGTGTTGTTTGTAGATTAGCACACAGGTGCAATTGGTTTCTCTTGATTACGCCTTGTTTTTTTTGTTGTAGATTCGCACACAGGTGCAAGTGGTTTGTCTTGATTGCGCCTAGTTTTTTTTTTATTTTGGAGATTCGCACACAGGTGCAAGTGGTTTGTCTTGATTGCGCCTTGGTTTTTTTTTTTGTAGATTCACACACAGGTGCAATTGGTTTGTCTTGATTGCGCCCTGGTTTGTGTTGCTTGTAGATTCGCACACAGGTGAAATTGGTTTCTCTCGATTGCGCCTTGTTTTTTTGAATATTCGTCACAGGTGCACGTGGTTTGTCTTGATTGCGCATAGGTTTTTGTTTTCTGTAGATTCACACACAGGTGCAATTGGTTCATCTTGATTCCGCCCAGGTGTGTGTTGTTTTTAGATTTGCACACAGTTGCAAGTGGTTTCACTTGAATGTGCCCAGGTGTGTGTTGTTTTCAGATTCCCACACAGGTGCAAGTGGTTTCTCATGATTGACCCAGGGTGTGTGTTGTTTATAGTTTCGCACACAGGTGCAAGTGGTTTGAATTGATTGTGCCGAGGATTTTAGTTTTTGTAGATTCGCACACAGGTGCAAGTGGTTTGTCTTGATTGCGCCTAGGATTTTATTTTTTAGATTCGCACACAGGTGCAAGTGGTTTGTCTTGATTGCGCCTAGGTTTTTTTTTTTGTAGATTCGCACACAGGTGCAAGTGGTTTGTCTTGATTGCGCCTAGGTTTTTTTTTTTTGTAGATTCGCACACAGGTGCAAGTGGTTTGTCTTGATTGCGCCTAAGATTTTTTTTGTAGATTCGCACAGGTGCAAGTGGTTTGTCTTGATTGCTCCTAGGATTTTTTTTTAGATTCTCACACAGGTGCAAGTGGTTTGTCTTGCTTGTGCCTATGTTTATTTTTCTGTAGATTCACACACAGTTGTAAGGGGTCTGTCTTGATTGCCCCTAGAATTTTTTTTTTGAAGATTTGCACACAAGTGCAAGGGGTTTGTCTTGATTGCGCCCAGGTGTTTGTTGTTTCTAGATTCGCACACAGGTACAATTGGTTTGTCTTGATGGCGCCTAAGATTGTTTTTTTTTTTTAGATTCGCACACAGGTGTAAGTGGTTTTTCTTGATTGCGCCTAGTTTTGTTTTTTTGAAGATCGCACACAGGTGCAAGTGGTTTGTCTTGATTGCGTCTAGTTTTTTTTTTTTTGGAGATTCGCACACAGGTGCAAGTGGTTTGTCTTGATTGCGCCTAGGTTTTTTTTTTGTAGATTCACACACAGGTGCAATTGGTTTGTCTTGATTGCGCCCTGGTTTGTGTTGCTTGTAGATTCGCACACAGGTGAAATTGGTTTCTCTCGATTGCGCCTTGTTTTTTTGAATATCCGTCACAGGTGCACGTGGTTTGTCTTGACTGCGCATAGGTTTTTGTTTTCTGTAGATTCACACACAGGTGCAATTGGTTCATCTTGATTCCGCCCAGGTGTGTGTTGTTTTTAGATTTGCACACAGTTGCAAGTGGTTTCACTTGAATGTGCCCAGGTGTGTGTTGTTTTCAGATTCCCACACAGGTGCAAGTGGTTTCTCAAGATTGACCCAAGGTGTGTGTTGTTTATAATTTCGCACACAGGTGCAAGTGGTTTGAATTGATTGCGCCGAGGATTTTATTTTTTGTAGATTCGCACACAGGTGCAAGTGGTTTGTCTTGATTGCGCCTAGGATTTTATTTTTTAGATTCGCACACAGGTGCAAGTGGTTTGTCTTGATTGCGCCTAGGTTTTTTTTTTGTAGATTCGCACACAGGTGCAAGTGGTTTGTCTTGATTGCGCCTAAGATTTTTTTTGTAGATTCGCACACAGGTGCAAGTGGTTTGTCTTGATTGCTCCTAGGATTTTTTTTTTAGATTCTCACACAGGTGCAAGTGGTTTGTCTTGAATGTGCCTATGTTTTTTTTTTGTAGATTCACACACAGGTGTAAGGGGTCTGTCTTGATTGCCCCTAGAATTTTTTTTTTTGAAGATTCGCACACAAGTGCAAGGGGTTTGTCTTGATTGCGCCCAGGTGTTTGTTGTTTCTAGATCTGCACACAGATAAAATTGGTTTGTCTTGATGGCGCCTAAGATTGTTTTTTTTTTTTAGATTCGCTCACAGGTGTTAGTGGTTTTTCTTGATTGCGCCTAGTTTTTTTTTTTTTTGAAGATCGCACACAGGTGCAAGTGGTTTGTCTTGATTGCGTCTAGTTTTTTTTTTTTTGGAGATTCGCACACAGGTGCAAGTGGTTTGTCTTGATTGCGCATAGGTTTTTTTTTTGTAGATTCACACACAGGTGCAATTGGTTTGTCTTGATTGTGCCCTGGTTTGTGTTGTTTGTAGATTAGCACACATTGCAACTGGTTTCTCTTGATTACGCCTTGGTATTTTTGTTGTAGATTCGCACACAGGTGCAAGTGGTTTGTCTTGATTGTGCCTATGTTTTTTTTTGAAGATTCGCACACAGGTGCAAGTGGTTTGTCTTGATTGCGCCCAAATGTGTGTTGTTTTTAGATTCGCACACAGGTGCACTTGGTTTCTCTTGATTGCGCCTTGGTTTTTTTTGTTGTAGATTCGCACACAGGTACAAGTGGTTTGTCTTGATTGTGCCTATGTTTTTTTTTTTGAAGATTCCCACACAGGTGCAATTGGTTTGTCTTGATTGCGCCTTGGTTTTTTTTTGTAGATTCACACACAGGTGCTAGTGGTTTGTCTTGATTACGCTCAGGTTTTTTTTTTTTTTTTGAAGATTCGCACACAGGTGCAAGTGGTTTGTCTTGATTGCGCCTAGGTTTTTTTTGTAGATTCACACACAGGTGCAAGTGGTTTGTCTTGATTGTGCCTAGGTTTTTTTTTTGAAGATTCGCAAACAGGTGCAATTGGTTTGTCTTGATTGCGCCTAGGATTTTTTTTTAATATTCGCACACAGGTGAAAGTGGTTTGTCTTGATTGCGCCCAGGTGTGTGTTGTTTCTCGATTCGCACACAGGTGCAAGTGGTTTGTCTTGATTGCGCCTAGGTTTTTTTTTTTTTGTAGATTCACACACAGGTGCATGTGGTTTGTCTTGATTGTGCGCAGTTGTGTGTTGTTTCTCGATTCGCACAGAGGTGCAAGTGGTTTGTCTTGATTGCGCCTAGGTTTTTTTTTTTTTTTTGTAGATTCACACACGTGTCAGTGGTTTGTCTTGATTGCCCCTAGAATTTTTTTTTTTTGAAGATTCGCACACAAGTGCAAGGGGTTTGTCTTGATTGCGCCCAGGGGTTTGTTGTTTCTAGATTCGCACACAGGTACAATTGGTTTGTCTTGATGGCACCTAAGATTGTTTTTTTTTTAGATTCGCACACAGGTGCAAGTGGTTTGTCTTGTTTGCGCGTAGGATTTTTTTTTTAGATTCTCACACTGGTGCAAGTGGTTTGTCTTGATTGTGCCGAGTTTTTTTTTTTGAAGATTCGCACACTTGTGCACGTGGTTTTTCTTGATTGCTCCTAGGTTTTTTTTTGTAGATTCACATACAGGTGCAATTGGTTTGTCTTGATTGCGCCCTGCTTTGTGTTGTTTGTAGATTAGCACACAGGTGAAATTGGTTTCTCTTGATTACACCTTGTTTTTTTTTTTTGTTGTAGATTCGCACACAGGTGCAAGTGGTTTATCTTGATTGCGCCTAGTTTTTTTTTTTATTTTGGAGATTCGCACACAGGTGCAAGTGGTTTGTCTTGATTGCGCCTTGGTTTTTTTTTTTTTGTAGATTCACACACAGGTGCAAGTGGTTTGTCTTGATTACCCTAAGGTTTTTTTTTTGAAGATTCGCACAGAGGTGCAAGTGGTTTGTCTCGATTGTGCCTAGGTTTTTTTTTTTTTTTTTTTAGATTCGCACACAGGTGCAAGTGTTTTTTGTTGATTGCGCCCAGGTGTGTGTTGTTTGTAGATTCGCACACAGGTGAAATTGGTTTTCTAGATTCCGCCTTGGTATTTTTTTGTTGTAGATTCGCACACAGGTTCAAGTGGTTGGTCTTGATTGTGCCTATGTTTTTTTTTTTTTTGAAGATTCACACACAGGTGCAAGTGGTTTCTTGATTGCGCCTAGGTTTTTTTTTGTAGATTCACACACAGGTGCAATTGGTTTGTCTTGATTGCTCCCTGGTTTGTGTTGCTGGTAGATTCGCACACTGGTGAAATTGGTTTCTCTCGATTGCGCCTTGTTTTTTTTTTTTTTGTAGATTCGCACACAGGTGCAAGTGGTTTGACTTGATTGTGCCTATGTTTTTTTTTGAAGATTAGCACACTGGTTCACGTTGTTTGTCTTGATTGAGCCTTGGTTTTTTTTTTTTTTTGTAGATTCACACACAGGTGCAAGTGGTTTGTCTTGATTACGCTCAGGTTTTTTTTTTTAATATTCGTACACAGGTGCAAGTGGTTTGTCTTGATTGCGTCCAGGTTTTTTTTGAAGATTCACACACAGGTGCAAGAAGTTTGTCTTGATTGTGCCTAGGTTTTTTTTTTTGAAGATTCGCACAAAGGTGCAAGTGGTTTGTCTTGATGGCGCCTAGGATTGTTTTTTTTAAGATTCGCACACAGGTGCAAGTGGTTTGTCTTGATTGCGCCTTGGTTTTTTTTGTAGATTCACACACAGGTGCAAATGGTTTGTCTTGATTACGCTCAGGTTTTTTTTTTTTTTGAAGATTCGGACACAGGTGCAAGTGGTTTGTCTTGATTGCGCCTAGGATTTTTTTTGTAGATTCACACACAGGTGCAAGTGGTTTGTATTGATTGTGCCTAGGTTATTTTTTTTTAGATTCGCAATAGGTGCAAGTGTTTTGTCTTGATTGCGCCCAGGTGTGTGTTGTTTTTAGATTCGCACACAGGTGAAATTGGTTTCTCTTGATTGCGCCTTGGTTTTTTTTGTTGTAGATTCGCACACATGTACAAGTGGTTTGTCTTGATTGTGCCTATGTTTTTTTTTTGAAGATTCGCACACCGGTGCAAGTGGTTTGTCTTGATTGCGCCTTGGTTTTTTTTTTTTGTAGATTCACACACAGGTGCATGTGGTTTGTCTTGATTGTGCGCAGTTGTGTGTTGTTTCTCGATTCGCACAGAGGTGCAAGTGGTTTGTCTTGATTGCGCCTAGGTTTTTTTTTTTTTTGTAGATTCACACACGTGTCAGTGGTTTGTCTTGATTGCCCCTAGAATTTTTTTTTTTTGAAGATTCGCACACAAGTGCAAGGGGTTTGTCTTGATTGCGCCCAGGGGTTTGTTGTTTCTAGATTCGCACACAGGTACAATTGTTTTGTCTTGATGGCACCTAAGATTGTTTTTTTTTTAGATTCGCACACAGGTGCAAGTGGTTTGTCTTGTTTGCGCGTAGGATTTTTTTTTTAGATTCTCACACTGGTGCAAGTGGTTTGTCTTGATTGTGCCGAGTTTTTTTTTTTGAAGATTCGCACACTTGTGCACGTGGTTTTTCTTGATTGCTCCTAGGTTTTTTTTTGTAGATTCACATACAGGTGCAATTGGTTTGTCTTGATTGCGCCCTGCTTTGTGTTGTTTGTAGATTAGCACACAGGTGAAATTGGTTTCTCTTGATTACACCTTGTTTTTTTTTTTTGTTGTAGATTCGCACACAGGTGCAAGTGGTTTATCTTGATTGCGCCTAGTTTTTTTTTTATTTTGGAGATTCGCACACAGGTGCAAGTGGTTTGTCTTGATTGCGCCTTGGTTTTTTTTTTTTGTAGATTCACACACAGGTGCAAGTGGTTTGTCTTGATTACCCTAAGGTTTTTTTTTTGAAGATTCGCACAGAGGTGCAAGTGGTTTGTCTCGATTGTGCCTAGGTTTTTTTTTTTTTTTTTTTAGATTCGCACACAGGTGCAAGTGTTTTTTGTTGATTGCGCCCAGGTGTGTGTTGTTTGTAGATTCGCACACAGGTGAAATTGGTTTTCTAGATTCCGCCTTGGTATTTTTTTGTTGTAGATTCGCACACAGGTTCAAGTGGTTGGTCTTGATTGTGCCTATGTTTTTTTTTTTTTTGAAGATTCACACACAGGTGCAAGTGGTTTCTTGATTGCGCCTAGGTTTTTTTTTGTAGATTCACACACAGGTGCAATTGGTTTGTCTTGATTGCTCCCTGGTTTGTGTTGCTGGTAGATTCGCACACTGGTGAAATTGGTTTCTCTCGATTGCGCCTTGTTTTTTTTTTTTTTTGTAGATTCGCACACAGGTGCAAGTGGTTTGACTTGATTGTGCCTATGTTTTTTTTTGAAGATTAGCACACTGGTTCACGTGGTTTGTCTTGATTGAGCCTTGGTTTTTTTTTTTTTTGTAGATTCACAAACAGGTGCAAGTGGTTTGTCTTGATTACGCTCAGGTTTTTTTTTTTAATATTCGTACACAGGTGCAAGTGGTTTGTCTTGATTGCGTCCAGGTTTTTTTTGAAGATTCACACACAGGTGCAAGAAGTTTGTCTTGATTGTGCCTAGGTTTTTTTTTTTGAAGATTCGCACAAAGGTGCAAGTGGTTTGTCTTGATGGCGCCTAGGATTGTTTTTTTTAAGATTCGCACACAGGTGCAAGTGGTTTGTCTTGATTGCGCCTTGGTTTTTTTTGTAGATTCACACACAGGTGCAAATGGTTTGTCTTGATTACGCTCAGGTTTTTTTTTTTTTGAAGATTCGGACACAGGTGCAAGTGGTTTGTCTTGATTGCGCCTAGGATTTTTTTTGTAGATTCACACACAGGTGCAAGTGGTTTGTATTGATTGTGCCTAGGTTATTTTTTTTTAGATTCGCAATAGGTGCAAGTGTTTTGTCTTGATTGCGCCCAGGTGTGTGTTGTTTTTAGATTCGCACACAGGTGAAATTGGTTTCTCTTGATTGCGCCTTGGTTTTTTTTGTTGTAGATTCGCACACATGTACAAGTGGTTTGTCTTGATTGTGCCTATGTTTTTTTTTTGAAGATTCGCACACCGGTGCAAGTGGTTTGTCTTGATTGCGCCTTGGTTTTTTTTTTTTGTAGATTCACACACAGGTGCAAGTGGTTTGTCTTGATTACGCTCAGGTTTTTTTTTTTTTTGAAGATTCGCACACAGGTGCAAGTGGTTTGTCTTGATTGTGCCTAGGTTTTTTTTGTAGATTCACACACAGGTGCAAGTGGTTTGTCTTGATTGTGCCTAGGTTTTTTTTTTGAAGATTCGCACACAGGTGCAATTGGTTTGTCTTGATTGCGCCTAGGATTTTTTTTTTTTTTTTAATATTGGCACACAGGTGCAAGTGGTTTGTCTTGATTGCGCCTAGGTTTTTTTTTTTGTAGATTCACACACCGGTGCAAGTGGTTTGTCTTGATTGCGCGTAGGATTTTTTTTTTAGATTCTCACACTGGTGCAAGTGGTTTGTCTTGCTTTTGCCTATGTTTTTTTTTGTAGATTCACACACAGGTGTAAGTGGTTTGTCTTGATTGCCCCTAGAATTTTTTTTTGAAGATTCGCACACAAGTGCAAGGGGTTTGTCTTGATTGCGCCCAGGTGTTTGTTGTTTCTAGATTCGCACACAGGTACAATTGGTTTGTCTTGATGGCACCTAAGATTGTTTTTTTTAGATTCGCACACAGGTGTAAGTGGTTTGTCTTGATTGTGCCGAGTTTTTTTTTTTTTTTTGAAAATTCGCACACAGGTACAAGTGGTTTTTCTTGATTGCTCCTAGGATTTTTTTTGTAGATTCACACACAGGTGCAATTGGTTTGTCTTGATTGCGCCCTGGTTTGTGTTGTTTGTAGATTAGCACACAGGTGCAATTGGTTTCTCTTGATTACGTCTTGGCTTTTTTTGTTGTAGATTCGCACATAGGTGCAAGTGGTTTGTCTTGATTGCTCCTATTTTTTTTATTTTGGAGATTCGCACACAGGTGCAAGTGGTTTGTTTCGATTGCCCCTTGGTTTTTTTTTGTAGATTCACACACAGGTGCAAGTGGTTTGTCTTGATTTCGCTCAGGTTTTTTTTTTTTGAAGATTCGCACAGAGGTTCAAGTGGTGTGTCTTGATTGTGCCTAGGTTTTTTTTTTTTTTAGATTCGCACACAGGTGCAAGTGTTTTGTCTTGATTGCGCCCAGGTGTGTGTTGTTTGTAGTTTCGCACACAGGTGAAATTGGTTTCTCTAGATTGAGCCTTGGTTTTTTTTTTGTTGTAGATTCGCACACAGGTTCAAGTGGTTTGTCTTGATTGTGCCTATGTTTTATTTTTGAAGATTCGCACACAGGTGCAAGTGGTTTGTCTTGATTGCGCCTCGGTTTTTTTTGTAGATTCACACACAGGTGCAATTGGTATGTCTTCATTGCGCCCTGGTTTGTGTGCGAATCTTCAAAAAATAACTTAGGCACAATCAAGACAAACAACTTACACCTGTGTGCGAATCTTCAAAAAAAAAAAAAGAACCAAGGCGCAATCAACAAAAACCACTTGCACCTGTGTGAGAATCAAAAAAAAAAAATTCCTATGCGCAATCAAGACAAACCACTTGCACCTGTGCGAATCTAAAAGAAAAAATCCTAGGCGCAATCAAGACAACCACTTGCACCTGTGTACAAATCTTCAAAAAAAAGAAACCAAGGCGCAATCAAGACAAACCACTTGCACCTGTGTGTGAATCTACCAAAAAAAAAAACCTAGGCGCAATCAAGACAAACCACTTGCACCTGTGTGAGAATCTAAAACTTTAACCTGTGTGCGAATCTTCAAAAAAAAAAAAAACAAGGCGCAATCAAGACAAACCACTTCCACCTGTGTGCGAAGCTTCAAAAAAAAAAGGCACAATCAAGACAAACCACTTGCACCTGTGTGCGAATCTAAAAAAAAATGCTAGTGCAATAAAGACAAACCACTTGCACCTGTGTGTGAATCTACAAAAAGAACCTAGGCACAATCAAGACAAACCACTTGCACCTGTGTGAGAAAACTATAAACAACACACACCTAGGGGCAATCATGACAAACGACTTGCACCTGTGTGGGAATCTAAAAACAACACACACCTGGGCACATTCAAGTGAAACCACTTGCAACTGTGTGCAAATCTAAAAAGAACACACACCTGGGCGGAATCAAGATCAACCAATTGCACCTGTGTGTGAATCTACAAAAAACAAAAACCTATGCGCAATCAAGACAAACCACTTGCACCTGTGTGCGAATCTACAACAAAAAAAACCAAGGCGTAATCAAGAGAAACCAATAGCACCTGTGTGCTAATCTACAAACAACACAAACCAGGGCGCAATCAAGACAAACCACTTGCACCTGTGTGCAAATCTACAAACAAAACACACCTGGGTGCAATCAAGACAAACAACTTGCACCTGAGAGCGAATCTTCAAAAAAAAAAAAAAACCTACCTGCAATCAAGAAAAACCTCTTGCACCTGTGTGCGAATCTAAAAAAAAATGCTAGGCGCAATCAAGAAAATCCACTTGCACCTGTGTGAGAATCATCAAAAAAAAAAAAAACAGGCACAATCAAGACAAACCTCTTGCACCTGTGTGCGAATCTACAATAAAAAACCTAGGCGCAATCAAGACAAACCACTTGCACCTGTGTGCGATTTTCCAAAAAAAAAAAAAAAAAAGGCACAATCAAGACAAACCCCTTGCACCTGTGTGCGAATCTTCAAAAAAAAACCCTAGGAACAAGAACAACAAAAAAAAAAACCCTAGGCACAAACAAGACAAACCACTTGCACCTGTGTGCGAATCTACAACAAAAACTACCAAGGCGTAATCAAGAGAAACCAATTGCACCTGTGTGCGAATCTACAAACAACACAAACCTGGGCGCAATCAAGATAAATGACTTGCACCTGTGTGCGAATCTTCAAAAAAAAATAAACCTAGGCGCAATCAAGACAAAGCAAATGCACCTGTGTACGAATCTTAAAAAAAAAAAAAAAACCTAGGGACAATCAAGACAAACCACTAGCACCTGTGTTTGAATCTACAAAAAAAAACCTAGGCACAATCAACAAACTATTTGCACCTGTGCGAATCTGAAAGAAAAAAAACCTAGGCGCAATCAAGACAAACCACTTGCACCTGTGTACAAATCTTAAAAAAAAAAAAAAAAAAAAACCAAGGCGCAATCAAGACAAACCTCTTGCACCTGTGTGTGAATCTACAAAAATAACCTAGGCGCAATCAAGACAAACCACTTGCACCTGTGTGAGAATCTAAAAAAAATAATAATCCCTGGCGTAATCAAGAAAAACCACTTAAACCTGTGTGCGAATAGTCAAAAAAAAAAGCAAGGTGCAATCAAGACAAACCCTTGCACCTGTGTGCGAAGCTTCAAAAAAAAAATAGGCACAATCAAGACAAATCACTTGCACCTGAGTGCCAATCTACAACAAAAAAAACCAAGGCGTAATCAAGAGAAACCATTTTCACCTGTGTGCGAATCTACAAACAACACACACCTGGGCGCAATCAAGACTAACCACTTGCAGCTGTGTGCGAATCTACAAAAAATAAAATCCTAGGCGCAATGAAATCATACCACTTGCACCTGTGTGCGAAACTATAAACAACGCACACCAGGGGGCAATCGTGACAAACCACTTGCACCTGTGTGGGAATCTGAAAACAACACACACCTGGGCACATTCAAGTGAAACCACTTGCAACTGTGTGCAAATCTAAAAACAACACACACCTGGGCAGAATCAAGATCAACCAATTGCACCTGTGTGTGAATCTACAAAAAAAAAACCTAGGCACAATCAAGACAAACCACTTGCACCTGTGTGCGAAGCTTCAAAAAAATAGTCACAATCAAGACAAACCACTTGCACCTGTGTGCAAATCTACAAAGAAAAAAAAACCTAGGTGCAATAAAAAAAAAACAATTTCACCTGTGTGCAAATCTACAAACAAAACACACTTGGGCACAATCAAGACAAACAACTTGCACCTGAGAGCGAATCTTCAAAAAAAAAAAAACCTAGGTGCAATCAAGACAAACCACTGGCACCTGTGTGCGAATCTAAAAAAAAATGCTAGGCGCAATCAAGAAAAACCACTTGCACCTGTGTGAGAATCTTCAAAAAAAAATAAACATAGGCACAATCAAGACAAAACACTTACACCTGTGTGCGAATCTACAAGAAAAAACCTAGGCGCAAGCAAGACAAACCACTTGCACCTGTGTGCGAATCTTCAATAAATAACCTAGGCACAATAAAGTCAAACAACTTACACCTGTGTGCGAATCTACAACAAAAATAACCAAGGCGTAATCAAGAGAAACCCATTGGACCTGTGTGCGAATCTACAAACAACACACACCTAGGCGCAATCAAGACAAACCACTTGCACCTGTGTGCGAATCTAAAAAAAAAAAAAAAAAACTAGACGCAATAAAGACAAACCACTTGCACCTGTGTGAGAATCTAAAAAAAAAATCCTAGGCGCAATCAAGACAAACCACTTGCACCTGTGTACAAATCTTCAAAAAAAAATCCAAGGTGCAATCAAGACAAACCACTTGCACCTGTGTGCGAATCTAAAAAAAAAAAAAAACCTAGGCGCAATCAAGACAAACCACTTGCACCTGTGTGCGAATCTACAAAAAAAAAAATCCTAGGCACAATCAAGACAAACCCTAGCACCTGTGTGTGAATCTACAAAAAAAAACCTAGGCGCAATCAAAACAAACCAATTGCACCTATGTGCGAATCTACAAAAAAAAAAATCCTAGGAGCAATCAAATCAAACTACTTGAACCTGTGTGCGAAACTATAAACAACACACACCTGGGGGGAATCATGACAAACCACTTGCACCTGGGTGGGAATCTATAAACAACACACACCTGAGTACATTCAAGAGAAACCACTTGCAACTGTGTGCAAATCTAAAAACAACACACACCTGGGCAGAATCAAGATCAACCAATTGCACCTGTGTGTGAATCTACAAAAAACAAAAACCTAGGCGCACTCAAGGCAAACCACTTGCACCTGTGTGCGAATCTTCAAAAAAAAAAAAACATAGGCACAATCAAGACATACCACTTGCACCTGTGTGCGAATCTACAAAGAAAAATCCTAGGCGCAATCAAGAAAAAAAACGTGGACCTGTGTGCGAATCTTCAAAAAAATATAGGCACAATTAAGACAAACCACTTGGACCTGTGTGCGAATCTAAAAAAAAATCCTAGGCGCAATCAAGACAAATCACTTGCACCTGTGTGCGAATCTCAAAAAGAAAAAAAAACCTAGGCGCAATCAAGACAAACCACTTGCACATGTGTGCGAATCTTCAATAAATAACCTAGGCACAATAAAGTCAAACAACTTACACCTGTGTGCGAATCTACAACAAAAACAACCAAGGCGTAATCAAGAGAAACCCATTGGACCTGTGTGCGAATCTACAAACAACACACACCTAGGCGCAATCAAGACAAACCACTTGCACCTGTGTGCGAATCTAAAAAAAAAAATCCTAGGCGCAATCAAGACAAACCACTTGCACCTGTGTGCGAATCTACAAAAAAAAAAAATCCTAGGCACAATCAAAACAAACCCTAGCACCTGTGTGTGAATCTACAAAAAAAAACCTAGGCGCAATCAAAACAAACCAATTGCACCTATGTGCGAATCTACAAAAAAAAAAAATCCTAGGAGCAATCAAATCAAACTACTTGAACCTGTGTGCGAAACTATAAACAACACACACCTGGGGGGAATCATGACAAACCACTTGCACCTGGGTGGGAATCTGAAAACAACACACATCTGGGCACATTCAAGTGAAACAACTTGCAACTGTGTGCAAATCTAAAAACAACACACACCTGGGCGGAATCAAGATCAACCAATTGCACCTGTGTGTGAATCTACAAAAAACAAAAACCTAGGCGCAATCAAGACCAACCACTTGCCACTGTGTGCGAAGGTTCAAAAAAAAAGTAGGCACAATCATGACAAACCACTTGCACCTGTGTGTGAATCTCCAAAAAAAAAAAAAAAACTAGGCGCAATCAAGACAAACCATTTGCACCTGTGTGCGAATCTTCAAAAAAAAAAAAAGAGGCACAATCAAGACAAACCACTTACACCTCTTTGCGAATCTACAACAAAAAAAACCAAGGTTTAATCAAGAGAAACCAATTGCACCTGTGTGCGAATCTACAAACAACAAACACCGGGGCGCAATCAAGACAAACCACTTGCACCTGTGTGCGAATCTAAAAAAAAAAAAAAAAAAACCTAGGCGCAATCAAGAAAAACCACTGGCACCTGTGTGAGAATCTAAAAAAAAAAATCCAAGGCGCAATCAAGACAAACCAATTGCACCTGTGTACAAATCTTCAAAAAAAAAAAGAACCAAGGCGCAATCAACAAAAACCACTTGCACCTGTGTGAGAATCAAAAAAAAAAAATTCCTATGCGCAATCAAGACAAACCACTTGCACCTGTGCGAATCTAAAAGAAAAAATCCTAGGCGCAATCAAGACAAACCACTTGCACCTGTGTGTGAATCTACCAAAAAAAAAAAACCTAGGCGCAATCAAGACAAACCACTTGCACCTGTGTGAGAATCTAAAACTTTAACCTGTGTGCGAATCTTCAAAAAAAAAAAAAACAAGGCGCAATCAAGACAAACCACTTGCACCTGTGTGCGAAGCTTCAAAAAAAAAAAGGCACAATCAAGACAAACCACTTGCACCTGTGTGCGAATCTAAAAAAAAATGCTAGTGCAACAAAGACAAACCACTTGCACCTGTGTGTGAATCTACAAAAAGAACCTAGGCACAATCAAGACAAACCACTTGCACCTGTGTGAGAAAACTATAAACAACACACACCTAGGGGCAATCATGACAAACGACTTGCACCTGTGTGGGAATCTAAAAACAACACACACCTGGGCACATTCAAGTGAAACCACTTGCAACTGTGTGCAAATCTAAAAAGAACACACACCTGGGCGGAATCAAGATCAACCAATTGCACCTGTGTGTGAATCTACAAAAAACAAAAACCTATGCGCAATCAAGACAAACCACTTGCACCTGTGTGCGAATCTACAACAAAAAAAACCAAGGCGTAATCAAGAGAAACCAATAGCACCTGTGTGCTAATCTACAAACAACACAAACCAGGGCGCAATCAAGACAAACCACTTGCACCTGTGTGCAAATCTACAAACAAAACACACCTGGGTGCAATCAAGACAAACAACTTGCACCTGAGAGCGAATCTTCAAAAAAAAAAAAAAAACCTACCTGCAATCAAGAAAAACCTCTTGCACCTGTGTGCGAATCTAAAAAAAAATGCTAGGCGCAATCAAGAAAATCCACTTGCACCTGTGTGAGAATCATCAAAAAAAAAAAAAACAGGCACAATCAAGACAAACCTCTTGCACCTGTGTGCGAATCTACAATAAAAAACCTAGGCGCAATCAAGACAAACCACTTGCACCTGTGTGCGATTTTCCAAAAAAAAAAAAAAAAAAAAGGCACAATCAAGACAAACCCCTTGCACCTGTGTGCGAATCTTCAAAAAAAAACCCTAGGAACAAGAACAACAAAAAAAAAAACCCTAGGCACAAACAAGACAAACCACTTGCACCTGTGTGCGAATCTACAACAAAAACTACCAAGGCGTAATCAAGAGAAACCAATTGCACCTGTGTGCGAATCTACAAACAACACAAACCTGGGCGCAATCAAGATAAATGACTTGCACCTGTGTGCGAATCTTCAAAAAAAAATAAACCTAGGCGCAATCAAGACAAAGCAAATGCACCTGTGTACGAATCTTAAAAAAAAAAAAAAACCTAGGGACAATCAAGACAAACCACTAGCACCTGTGTTTGAATCTACAAAAAAAAACCTAGGCACAATCAACAAACTATTTGCACCTGTGCGAATCTGAAAGAAAAAAAACCTAGGCGCAATCAAGACAAACCACTTGCACCTGTGTACAAATCTTAAAAAAAAAAAAAAAAAAAACCAAGGCGCAATCAAGACAAACCTCTTGCACCTGTGTGTGAATCTACAAAAATAACCTAGGCGCAATCAAGACAAACCACTTGCACCTGTGTGAGAATCTAAAAAAAATAATAATCCCTGGCGCAATCAAGAAAAACCACTTAAACCTGTGTGCGAATAGTCAAAAAAAAAAGCAAGGTGCAATCAAGACAAACCCTTGCACCTGTGTTTGAAGCTTCAAAAAAAAATAGGCACAATCAAGACAAATCACTTGCACCTGAGTGCCAATCTACAACAAAAAAAACCAAGGCGTAATCAAGAGAAACCATTTTCACCTGTGTGCGAATCTACAAACAACACACACCTGGGCGCAATCAAGACTAACCACTTGCAGCTGTGTGCGAATCTACAAAAAATAAAATCCTAGGCGCAATGAAATCATACCACTTGCACCTGTGTGCGAAACTATAAACAACGCACACCAGGGGGCAATCGTGACAAACCACTTGCACCTGTGTGGGAATCTGAAAACAACACACACCTGGGCACATTCAAGTGAAACCACTTGCAACTGTGTGCAAATCTAAAAACAACACACACCTGGGCAGAATCAAGATCAACCAATTGCACCTGTGTGTGAATCTACAAAAAAAAAACCTAGGCACAATCAAGACAAACCACTTGCACCTGTGTGCGAAGCTTCAAAAAAATAGTCACAATCAAGACAAACCACTTGCACCTGTGTGCAAATCTACAAAGAAAAAAAAACCTAGGTGCAATAAAAAAAAAACAATTTCACCTGTGTGCAAATCTACAAACAAAACACACCTGGGCACAATCAAGACAAACAACTTGCACCTGAGAGCGAATCTTCAAAAAAAAAAAAACCTAGGTGCAATCAAGACAAACCACTGGCACCTGTGTGCGAATCTAAAAAAAAATGCTAGGCGCAATCAAGAAAAACCACTTGCACCTGTGTGAGAATCTTCAAAAAAAAATAAACATAGGCACAATCAAGACAAAACACTTACACCTGTGTGCGAATCTACAAGAAAAAACCTAGGCGCAATCAAGACAAACCACTTGCACCTGTGTGCGAATCTTCAATAAATAACCTAGGCACAATAAAGTCAAACAACTTACACCTGTGTGCGAATCTACAACAAAAATAACCAAGGCGTAATCAAGAGAAACCCATTGGACCTGTGTGCGAATCTACAAACAACACACACCTAGGCGCAATCAAGACAAACCACTTGCACCTGTGTGCGAATCTAAAAAAAAAAAAAAAAAACTAGACGCAATAAAGACAAACCACTTGCACCTGTGTGAGAATCTAAAAAAAAAAATCCTAGGCGCAATCAAGACAAACCACTTGCACCTGTGTACAAATCTTCAAAAAAAAATCCAAGGTGCAATCAAGACAAACCACTTGCACCTGTGTGCGAATCTAAAAAAAAAAAAAAACCTAGGCGCAATCAAGACAAACCACTTGCACCTGTGTGCGAATCTACAAAAAAAAAAATCCTAGGCACAATCAAGACAAACCCTAGCACCTGTGTGTGAATCTACAAAAAAAAACCTAGGCGCAATCAAAACAAACCAATTGCACCTATGTGCGAATCTACAAAAAAAAAAATCCTAGGAGCAATCAAATCAAACTACTTGAACCTGTGTGCGAAACTATAAACAACACACACCTGGGGGGAATCATGACAAACCACTTGCACCTGGGTGGGAATCTATAAACAACACACACCTGAGTACATTCAAGAGAAACCACTTGCAACTGTGTGCAAATCTAAAAACAACACACACCTGGGCAGAATCAAGATCAACCAATTGCACCTGTGTGTGAATCTACAAAAAACAAAAACCTAGGCGCACTCAAGGCAAACCACTTGCACCTGTGTGCGAATCTTCAAAAAAAAAAAAACATAGGCACAATCAAGACATACCACTTGCACCTGTGTGCGAATCTACAAAGAAAAATCCTAGGCGCAATCAAGAAAAAAAACGTGGACCTGTGTGCGAATCTTCAAAAAAATATAGGCACAATTAAGACAAACCACTTGGACCTGTGTGCGAATCTAAAAAAAAATCCTAGGCGCAATCAAGACAAATCACTTGCACCTGTGTGCGAATCTCAAAAAGAAAAAAAAACCTAGGCGCAATCAAGACAAACCACTTGCACATGTGTGCGAATCTTCAATAAATAACCTAGGCACAATAAAGTCAAACAACTTACACCTGTGTGCGAATCTACAACAAAAACAACCAAGGCGTAATCAAGAGAAACCCATTGGACCTGTGTGCGAATCTACAAACAACACACACCTAGGCGCAATCAAGACAAACCACTTGCACCTGTGTGCGAATCTAAAAAAAAAAATCCTAGGCGCAATCAAGACAAACCACTTGCACCTGTGTGCGAATCTACAAAAAAAAAAAATCCTAGGCACAATCAAAACAAACCCTAGCACCTGTGTGTGAATCTACAAAAAAAAACCTAGGCGCAATCAAAACAAACCAATTGCACCTATGTGCGAATCTACAAAAAAAAAAATCCTAGGAGCAATCAAATCAAACTACTTGAACCTGTGTGCGAAACTATAAACAACACACACCTGGGGGGAATCATGACAAACCACTTGCACCTGGGTGGGAATCTGAAAACAACACACATCTGGGCACATTCAAGTGAAACAACTTGCAACTGTGTGCAAATCTAAAAACAACACACACCTGGGCGGAATCAAGATCAACCAATTGCACCTGTGTGTGAATCTACAAAAAACAAAAACCTAGGCGCAATCAAGACCAACCACTTGCCACTGTGTGAGAAGGTTCAAAAAAAAAGTAGGCACAATCATGACAAACCACTTGCACCTGTGTGTGAATCTCCAAAAAAAAAAAAAAACTAGGCGCAATCAAGACAAACCACTTGCACCTGTGTGCGAATCTTCAAAAAAAAAAAAAGAGGCACAATCAAGACAAACCACTTACACCTCTTTGCGAATCTACAACAAAAAAACCAAGGCTTAATCAAGAGAAACCAATTGCACCTGTGTGCGAATCTACAAACAACAAACACCGGGGCGCAATCAAGACAAACCACTTGCACCTGTGTGCGAATCTAAAAAAAAAAAAAAAAAACCTAGGCGCAATCAAGACAAACCACTGGCACCTGTGTGAGAATCTAAAAAAAAAAATCCAAGGCGCAATCAAGACAAACCAATTGCACCTGTGTACAAATCTTCAAAAAAAAAAAGAACCAAGGCGCAATCAACAAAAACCACTTGCACCTGTGTGAGAATCAAAAAAAAAAATTCCTATGCGCAATCAAGACAAACCACTTGCACCTGTGCGAATCTAAAAGAAAAAATCCTAGGCGCAATCAAGACAAACCACTTGCACCTGTGTGTGAATCTACCAAAAAAAAAAAACCTAGGCGCAATCAAGACAAACCACTTGCACCTGTGTGAGAATCTAAAACTTTAACCTGTGTGCGAATCTTCAAAAAAAAAAAAACAAGGCGCAATCAAGACAAACCACTTGCACCTGTGTGCGAAGCTTCAAAAAAAAAAAGGCACAATCAAGACAAACCACTTGCACCTGTGTGCGAATCTAAAAAAAAATGCTAGAGCAACAAAGACAAACCACTTGCACCTGTGTGTGAATCTACAAAAAGAACCTAGGCGCAATCAAGACAAACCACTTGCACCTGTGTGAGAAAACTATAAACAACACACACCTAGGGGCAATCATGACAAACGACTTGCACCTGTGTGGGAATCTAAAAACAACACACACCTGGGCACATTCAAGTGAAACCACTTGCAACTGTGTGCAAATCTAAAAAGAACACACACCTGGGCGGAATCAAGATCAACCAATTGCACCTGTGTGTGAATCTACAAAAAACAAAAACCTATGCGCAATCAAGACAAACCACTTGCACCTGTGTGCGAATCTACAACAAAAAAAACCAAGGCGTAATCAAGACAAACCAATTTCACCTGTGTGCTAATCTACAAACAACACAAACCAGGGCGCAATCAAGACAAACCACTTGCACCTGTGTGCAAATCTACAAACAAAACACACCTGGGTGCAATCAAGACAAACAACTTGCACCTGAGAGCGAATCTTCAAAAAAAAAAAAAACCTACGTGCAATCAAGAAAAACCTCTTGCACCTGTGTGCGAATCTAAAAAAAGATGCTAGGCGCAATCAAGAAAATCCACTTGCACCTGTGTGAGAATCATCAAAAAAAAAAAAACAGGCACAATCAAGACAAACCACTTGCACCTGTGTGCGAATCTACAATAAAAAACCTAGGCGCAATCAAGACAAACCACTTGCACCTGTGTACGATTCTCCAAAAAAAAAAAAAATAGGCACAATCAAGACAAACCCCTTGCACCTGTGTGCGAATCTTCAAAAAAAAAACCCTAGGAACAAGAACAACAAAAAAAAACCCTAGGCACAAACAAGACAAACCACTTGCACCTGTGTGCGAATCTACAACAAAAACTACCAAGGCGTAATCAAGAGAAACTAATTGCACCTGTGTGCGAATCTACAAACAACACAAACCTGGGCGCAATCAAGATAAATGACTTGCACCTGTGTGCGAATCTTCAAAAAAAATAAACCTAGGCGCAATCAAGACAAAGCAAATGCACCTGTGTACGAATCTTAAAAAAAAAAAAAACCTAGGGACAATCTAGACAAACCACTAGCACCTGTGTTTGAATCTACAAAAAAAAACCTAGGCACAATCAACAAACTATTTGCACCTGTGCGAATCTGAAAAAAAAAAATCCTAGACGCAATCAAGACAAACCACTTGCACCTGTGTACAAATCTTCAAAAAAAAAAAAAAACCAAGGCGCAATCAAGACAAACCTCTTGCACCTGTGTGTAAATCTACAAAAATAACCTAGGCGCAATCAAGACAAACCACTTGCACCTGTGTGAGAATCTAAAAAAAATAATAATCCCAGGGGCAATCAAGAAAAACCACTTAAACCTGTGTGCGAATAGTAAAAAAAAAAAGCAAGGTTCAATCATGACAAACCCTTGCACCTGTGTGCGAAGCTTCAAAAAAAAAAATAGGCACAATCAAGACAAATCACTTGCACCTGAGTGCCAATCTACAACAAAAAAAACCAAGGCGTAATCAAGAGAAACCATTTTCACCTGTGTGCGAATCTACAAACAACACACACCTGGGCGCAATCAAGACTAACCACTTCCACCTGTGTGCGAATCTAAAAAAACAAAATCCTAGGCGCAATGAAATCATACCACTTGCACCAGTGTGCGAAACTATAAACAACGCACACCAGGGGGCAATCGTGACAAACCACTTGCACCTGTGTGGGAATCTGAAAACAACACACACCTGGGCACATTCAAGTGAAACCACTTGCAACTGTGTGCAAATCTAAAAACAACACACACCTGGGCAGAATCAAGATCAACCAATTGCACCTGTGTGTGAATCTACAAAAAAAAAACCTAGGCACAATCAAGACAAACCACTTGCACCTGTGTGCGAAGCTTCAAAAAAATAGTCACAATCAAGACAAACCACTTGCACCTGTGTGCAAATCTACAAGAAAAAAAAACCTAGGTGCAATAAAAAAAAACCAATTTCACCTGTGTGCAAATCTACAAACAAAACACACCTGGGCGCAATCAAGACAAACAACTTGCACCTGAGAGCGAATCTTCAAAAAAAAAAAACCTAGGTGCAATCAAGACAAACCACTGGCACCTGTGTGCGAATATAAAAAAAATGCTAGGCGCAATCAAGAAAAACCACTTGCACCTGTGTGAGAATCTTCAAAAAAAATAAACATAGGCACAATCAAGACAAAACACTTACACCTGTGTGCGAATCTACAAGAAAAAACCTAGGCGCAATCAAGACAAACCACTTGCACCTGTGTGCGAATCTTCAATAAATAACCTAGGCACAATAAAGTCAAACAACTTACACCTGTGTGCGAATCTACAACAAAAACAACCAAGGCGTAATCAAGAGAAACCCATTGGACCTGTGTGCGAATCTACAAACAACACACACCTAGGCGCAATCAAGACAAACCACTTGCACCTGTGTGCGAATCTAAAAAAAAAAAAAAAAAAAACTAGACGCAATAAAGACAAACCACTTGCACCTGTGTGAGAATCTAAAAAAAAAAATCCTAGGCGCAATCAAGACAAACCACTTGCACCTGTGTACAAATCTTCAAAAAAAAATCCAAGGTGCAATCAAGACAAACCACTTGCACCTGTGTGCGAATCTAAAAAAAAAAAAACCTAGGCACAATCAAGACAAACCACTTGCACCTGTGTGCGAATCTACAAAAAAAAAATCCTAGGCACAATCAAGACAAACCCTAGCACTTGTGTGTGAATCTACAAAAAAAAAACCTAGGCGCAATCAAAACAAACCAATTGCACCTATGTGCGAATCTACAAAAAAAAAAATCCTAGGAGCAATCAAATCAAACTACTTGAACCTGTGTGCGAAACTATAAACAACACACACCTGGGGGGAATCATGACAAACCACTTGCACCTGTGTGGGAATCTGAAAACAAAACACATCTGGGCACATTCAAGTGAAACAACTTGCAACTGTGTGCAAATCTAAAAACAACACACACCTGGGCGGAATCAAGATCAACCAATTGCACCTGTGTGTGAATCTACAAAAAACAAAAACCTAGGCGCAATCAAGACCAACCACTTGCCACTGTGTGCGAAGGTTCAAAAAAAAAGTAGGCACAATCATGACAAACCACTTGCACCTGTGTGCGAATCTCCAAAAAAAAAAAAAAAAAACTAGGCGCAATCAAGAAAAACCACTTGCACCTGTGTGCGAATCTTCAAAAAAAAAAAAAGAGGCACAATCAAGACAAACCACTTACACCTGTTTGCGAATCTACAACAAAAAAACCAAGGCTTAATCAAGAGAAACCAATTGCACCTGTGTGCGAATCTACAAACAACAAACACCGGGGCGCAATCAAGACAAACCACTTGCACCTGTGTGCGAATCTAAAAAAAAAAAAAAAATCTAGCCGCAATCAAGACAAACCACTTGCACCTGTGTGAGAATCTAAAAAAAAAAATCCAATACGCAATCAAGACAAACCAATTGCACCTGTGTACAAATCTTCAAAAAAAAAAAGAACCAAGGCGCAATCAACAAAAACCACTTGCACCTGTGTGAGAATCAAAAAAAAAAATTCCTATGCGCAATCAAGACAAACCACTTGCACCTGTGCGAATCTAAAAAAAAAAATCCTAGGCGCAATCAAGACAAACCACTTGCACCTGTGTACAAATCTTCAAAAAAAAGAAACCAAGGCGCAATCAAGACAAACCACTAGCACCTGTGTGTGAATCTACCAAAAAAAAAAACCTAGGCGCAATCAAGACAAACCACTTGCACCTGTGTGAGAATCTAAAACTTTAACCTGTGTGCGAATCTTCAAAAAAAAAAAAACAAGGCGCAATCAAGACAAACCACTTGCACCTGTGTGCGAAGCTTCAAAAAAAAAAGGCACAATCAAGACAAACCACTTGCACCTGTGTGCGAATCTAAAAAAAAATGCTAGTGCAATAAAGACAAACCACTTGCACCTGTGTGTGAATCTACAAAAAGAACCTAGGCGCAATCAAGACAAACCACTTGCACCTGTGTGAGAAAACTATAAACAACACACACCTAGGGGCAATCATGACAAACGACTTGCACCTGTGTGGGAATCTGAAAACAACACACACCTGGGCACATTCAAGTGAAACCACTTGCAACTGTGTGCAAATCTAAAAAGAACACACACCTGGGCGGAATCAAGATCAACCAATTGCACTTGTGTGTGAATCTACAAAAAACAAAAACCTATGCGCAATCAAGACAAACCACTTGCACTTGTGTGCGAATCTACAACAAAAAAAACCAAGGCGTAATCAAGACAAACCAATTTCACCTGTGTGCTAATCTACAAACAACACAAACCAGGGCGCAATCAAGACAAACCACTTGCACCTGTGTGCAAATCTACAAACAAAACACACCTGGGCGCAATCAAGACAAACAACTTGCACCTGAGAGCGAATCTTAAAAAAAAAAAACAAAAAAACCTAGGTGCAATCAAGAAAAACCTCTTGCACCTGTGTGCGAATCTAAAAAAAAATGCTAGGCGCAATCAAGAAAATCCACTTGCACCTGTGTGAGAATCATCAAAAAAAAAAAAACAGACACAATCAAGACAAACCACTTGCACCTGTGTGCGAATCTACAATAAAAAACCTAGGCGCAATCAAGACAAACCACTTGCACCTGTGTGCGATTCTCCAAAAAAAAAAAAAATAGGCACAATCAAGAGAAACCCCTTGCACTTGTGTGCGAATCTTCAAAAAAAAACCTAGGAACAACAACAACAACAAAACCCTAGGCACAAACAAGACAAACCACTTGCACCTGTGTGCGAATCTACAACAAAAACTACCAAGGCGTAATCAAGAGAAACCAATTGCACCTGTGTGCGAATCTTCAAACAACACAAACCTGGGCGCAATCAAGATAAATCACTTGCACCTGTGTGCGAATCTTCAAAAAAAATAAACCTAGGCGCAATCAAGACAAAGCAAATGCACCTGTGTACTAATCTTAAAAAAAAAAAAAACCTAGGGACAATCAAGACAAACCACTTGCACCTGTGTTTGAATCTACAAAAAAAAAACCTAGGCACAATCAACAAACTATTTGCACCTGTGCGAATCTGAAAAAAAAAATCCTAGGCGCAATCAAGACAAACCACTGGCACCTGTGTACAAATCTTCAAAAAAAAAAAAACCAAGGCGCAATCAAGACAAACCTCTTGCACCTGTGTGTGAATCTACAAAAAAACCTAGGCGCAATCAAGACAAACCACTTGCACCTGTGTGAGAATCTAAAAAAAATAATAATCCCAGGCGCAATCAAGAAAAACCACTTAAACCTGTGTGTGAATAGTCAAAAAAAAAAAGCAAGGTGCAATCAAGACAAACCCTTGCACCTGTGTGCGAAGCTTCAAAAAAAAAATAGGCACAATCAAGACAAATCACTTGCACCTGAGTGCCAATCTACAACAAAAAAAACCAAGGCGTAATCAAGAGAAACCATTTTCACCTGTGTGCGAATCTACAAACAACACACACCTGGGCGCAATCAAGACTAACCACTTGCAGCTGTGTGCGAATCTACAAAAAATAAAATCCTAGGCGCAATGAAATCATACCACTTGCACCTGTGTGTGAAACTATAAACAACGCACACCAGGGGGCAATCGTGACAAACCACTTGCACCTGTGTGGGAATCTGAAAACAACACACACCTGGGCACATTCAAGTGAAACCACTTGCAACTGTGTGCAAATCTAAAAACAACACACACCTGGGCAGAATCAAGATCAACCAATTGCACCTGTGTGTGAATCTACAAAAAAAAAACCTAGGCACAATCAAGACAAACCACTTGCACCTGTGTGCGAAGCTTCAAAAAAATAGTCACAATCAAGACAAACCACTTGCACCTGTGTGCAAATCTACAAGAAAAAAAAACCTAGGTGCAATAAAAAAAACCAATTTCACCTGTGTGCAAATCTACAAACAAAACACACCTGGGCGCAATCAAGACAAACAACTTGCACCTGAGAGCGAATCTTCAAAAAAAAAAAAAAAAACCTAGGTGCAATCAAGACAAACCACTGGCACCTTTGTGCGAATCTAAAAAAAAATGCTAGGCGCAATCAAGAAAAACCTCTTGCACCTGTGTGAGAATCTTCAAAAAAAATAAACATAGGCACAATCAAGACAAAACACTTACACCTGTGTGCGAATCTACAAGAAAAAACCTAGGCGCTATCAAGACAAACCACTTGCAACTGCGTGCGAATCTAAAAAAAAAACAAAAAAACTAGGAGCAATCAAGACAAACCCCTTGTACCTGTGTGCGAATCTTCATAAAAAAACCTAGGCACAAACAAGACAAACCACTTGCACCTGTGTGCGAATCTACAACAAAAACAACGAAGGCGTAATCAAGAGAAACCAATTGCCCCTGTGTGCGAATCTACAAACAACACAAACCTGGGCACAATCAAGATAAATCACTTGCACCTGTGTGCGAATCTTAGAAAAAAAAAACCTAGGCGCAATCAAGACAAACCACTTGCACCTGTGTACAAATCTTCAAAAAAAAAAAAAAAACCAAGGCGCAATCAAGACAAACCACTTGCACCTGTGTGCGAATAATAAAAAAACAACAACATAGGGACAATCAAGAAAAACCACTGTGTGAATCTACAAAAAAAACCTAGGCAAAATCAACAAAAAATAAAATCCTAGGCGCAATCAAATCAAACCACTTGCACCTGTGTGCAAAACTATAAACAACACACACCTGGGGGCAATCATGACAAACCACTTGCACCTGTGTGGGAATCTGAAAACAACACACACCTGGGCACATTCAAGTGAAACCACTTGCAACTGTGTGCAAATCTAAAAACAACACCCACCTGGGCGGAATCAAGATCAACCAATTGCACCTGTGTGTGAATCTACAAAAAACAAAAACCTAGGCACAATCAAGACAAACGCTGGCACCTGTGTGCGAAGCTTCAAAAGAAAAGCAGGCACAATCAAGACAAACCACTTGCACCTGTGTGCAAATCTAAAAAAAAATAATAAAACATAGGCGCAATCAAGACAAACCACTTGCACCTGTGCGAATCTAAAATCCTAGGCGCAATCAAGAAAAACCACTTGCAACTGTGTACAAGTCTTAAACAAAAAAAACCAAGGCTCAATCAAGACAAACCACTTGCACATGTGTGTGAATCTACAAAAAAAAAAACCTAGGCGCAATCAAGACAAATCACTTGCACCTGTGTGCCAATCTACAACCAAAAAAACCAAGGCGTAATCAAGAGAAACCATTTTCACCTGTGTGCTAATCGACAAACAACACACACATGGGCGCAATCAAGACAAACCACTTGCACCTGTGTGCGAATCTTCAAAAAAAAAATCTAGGCGCAATCAAGACAAACCACTTGCACCTGTGTGTGAATCTACAAAACATAAAATCCTAGGCGCAATCAAATCAAACCACTTGCACCTGTGTGTGAAACTATAAACAACACACACCTGGGGGCAATCATGACAAACCACTTGCACCTGTGTGGGAATGTGAAAACAACACACACCTGGGCACATTCAAGTGAAACCACTTGCAACTGTGTGCAAATCTAAATACAACACACACCTCGGCGGAATCAAATTCAACCAATTGCACCTTTGTGTGAATCTACAAAAAACAACAACCTAGGCGCAATCAAGACAAACCACTTGCACCTGTGAGCGAATCTAAAAAAAAAACAAAACCAAGGCTCAATCAAGACAAACCATTTGCACCTGTGTGCGAATCTACAAAAAAAAATCCTAGGCACAATCAAGACAAACCACTGGCACCTGTGTGTGAATCTACAAAAAAAACCCTAGGCGCAATCAAGACAAACCACTTGCACATGTGTGCGAATCTACAAAAAATAAACAAAATAACTAGGCGCAATCAAGACAAACCACTTGCACCTGTGTGCGAATCTAAAAAAAAAAACATTGGCACAATCAAGACAAACCACTTGCACCTGAGTGCGAATCTACAACAAAAAAATACCAAGGCGTAATCAAGAAAAACCAATTGAACCTTGTGCGAATCTACAAACAACACACACCTGGGTGCAATCAAGACAAAACAATTGCACCTGTGAGCGAATCTAAAAAAAAAAAAACTATGCGCAAACAAGACAAACCACTTGAACCTGTCTGAGAATCTAAAAAAAAAATCCTAGGTGCAATCAAGACAAACTACTAGCACCTGTGTGCGAATCTACAAAAAAAAAAAAACAGGCGCAATCAAGACAAACCACTTGCAGCTGTGTGCAAATTAAAAAAAAAAATACCTAGGCGCAATCAAGACAAACCACTTGCACCTGTGTGTGAATCTACAAAAAAAAAAAAAAAAAAAACTAGGCGCACATCAAGACTAACCACTTGCACCTGTGTGTGAATATTCAAAAAACGAAAACCTAGGTGCAATCAAGACAAACCACTTGCACCTGTTGCGAATCTACAAAAAAAAATTCCTAGGCGCAATCAAGACAAACCAGTTGCACCTGTGTGTGAATCTACAAAAAAAAAACCTAGGTGCAATCACGACAAACCACTTGCACCAGTGTACGAAACTATAAACTACACACACCTGGGGACAATCATGACAAACCACTTGCTCCTGTGTGGGAATCTATAAACAACACACACCTGAGCACATTCAAGAGATACCACTTGCAACTGTGTGCAAATCTAAAAACAACACACACCTGGGCAAAATCAATATCAACCAATTGCATCTGTGTGTGAATCTACAAAAAACAAAAACCTAGGAGCAATCAAGGCAAACCACTTGCACCTGTGTGCGAAACTTCAAAAAAAAAAAAACATAGGCACAATCAAGACATACCACTTGCACCTGTGTGCGAATCTACAAAAAAAAGTCCTAGGCGCAATGAAGAAAAACCACTTGCACCTGTGTGCGAAGCTTCAAAAAAAAAAATAGGCACAATCAAGACAAATCACTTGCACCTGAGTGCCAATCTACAACAAAAAAAACCAAGGCGTAATCAAGAGAAACCATTTTCACCTGTGTGCGAATCTACAAACAACACACACCTGGGCGCAATCAAGACTAACCACTTGCAGCTGTGTGCGAATCTACAAAAAATAAAATCCTAGGCGCAATGAAATCATACCACTTGCACCTGTGTGCAAAACTATAAACAACGCACACCAGGGGGCAATCGTGACAAACCACTTGCACCTGTGTGGGAATCTGAAAACAACACACACCTGGGCACATTCAAGTGAAACCACTTGCAACTGTGTGCAAATCTAAAAACAACACACACCTGGGCAGAATCAAGATCAACCAATTGCACCTGTGTGTGAATCTACAAAAAAAAAACCTAGGCACAATCAAGACAAACCACTTGCACCTGTGTGCGAAGCTTCAAAAAAATAGTCACAATCAAGACAAACCACTTGCACCTGTGTGCAAATCTACAAGAAAAAAAAACCTAGGTGCAATAAAAAAAACCAATTTCACCTGTGTGCAAATCTACAAACAAAACACACCTGGGCGCAATCAAGACAAACAACTTGCACCTGAGAGCGAATCTTCAAAAAAAAAAAAAAAACCTAGGTGCAATCAAGACAAACCACTGGCACCTTTGTGCGAATCTAAAAAAAAATGCTAGGCGCAATCAAGAAAAACCTCTTGCACCTGTGTGAGAATCTTCAAAAAAAATAAACATAGGCACAATCAAGACAAAACACTTACACCTGTGTGCGAATCTACAAGAAAAAACCTAGGCGCTATCAAGACAAACCACTTGCAACTGCGTGCGAATCTAAAAAAAAAAACAAAAAAACTAGGAGCAATCAAGACAAACCCCTTGTACCTGTGTGCGAATCTTCATAAAAAAAACCTAGGCGCAAACAAGACAAACCACTTGCACCTGTGTGCGAATCTACAACAAAAACAACAAAGGCGTAATCAAGAGAAACCAATTGCCCCTGTGTGCGAATCTACAAACAACACAAACCTGGGCACAATCAAGATAAATCACTTGCACCTGTGTGCGAATCTTAGAAAAAAAAAACCTAGGCGCAATCAAGACAAACCACTTGCACCTGTGTACAAATCTTCAAAAAAAAAAAAAAAAAACCAAGGCGCAATCAAGACAAACCACTTGCACCTGTGTGCGAATAATAAAAAAACAACAACATAGGGACAATCAAGAAAAACCACTGTGTGAATCTACAAAAAAAACCTAGGCAAAATCAACAAAAAATAAAATCCTAGGCGCAATCAAATCAAACCACTTGCACCTGTTTGCAAAACTATAAACAACACACACCTGGGGGCAATCATGACAAACCACTTGCACCTGTGTGGGAATCTGAAAACAACACACACCTGGGCACATTCAAGTGAAACCACTTGCAACTGTGTGCAAATCTAAAAACAACACCCACCTGGGCGGAATCAAGATCAACCAATTGCACCTGTGTGTGAATCTACAAAAAACAAAAACCTAGGCACAATCAAGACAAACGCTGGCACCTGTGTGCGAAGCTTCAAAAGAAAAGCAGGCACAATCAAGACAAACCACTTGCACCTGTGTGCAAATCTAAAAAAAAATAATAAAACATAGGCGCAATCAAGACAAACCACTTGCACCTGTGTGAATCTAAAATCCTAGGCGCAATCAAGAAAAACCACTTGCAACTGTGTACAAGTCTTAAACAAAAAAAACCAAGGCTCAATCAAGACAAACCACTTGCACATGTGTGTGAATCTACAAAAAAAAAAACCTAGGCGCAATCAAGACAAATCACTTGCACCTGTGTGCCAATCTACAACCAAAAAAACCAAGGCGTAATCAAGAGAAACCATTTTCACCTGTGTGCTAATCGACAAACAACACACACATGGGCGCAATCAAGACAAACCACTTGCACCTGTGTGCGAATCTTCAAAAAAAAAATCTAGGCGCAATCAAGACAAACCACTTGCACCTGTGTGTGAATCTACAAAACATAAAATCCTAGGCGCAATCAAATCAAACCACTTGCACCTGTGTGTGAAACTATAAACAACACACACCTGGGGGCAATCATGACAAACCACTTGCACCTGTGTGGGAATGTGAAAACAACACACACCTGGGCACATTCAAGTGAAACCACTTGCAACTGTGTGCAAATCTAAATACAACACACACCTGGGCGGAATCAAATTCAACCAATTGCACCTGTGTGTGAATCTACAAAAAACAACAACCTAGGCGCAATCAAGACAAACCACTTGCACCTGTGAGCGAATCTAAAAAAAAAAACAAAACCAAGGCTCAATCAAGACAAACCATTTGCACCTGTGTGCGAATCTACAAAAAAAAATCCTAGGCACAATCAAGACAAACCACTTGCACATGTGTGCGAATCTACAAAAAATAACCAAAATAACTAGGCGCAATCAAGACAAACCACTTGCACCTGTGTGCGAATCTAAAAAAAAAAACATTGGCACAATCAAGACAAACCACTTGCACCTGAGTGCGAATCTACAACAAAAAAATACCAAGGCGTAATCAAGAAAAACCAATTGAACCTTGTGCGAATCTACAAACAACACACACCTGGGTGCAATCAAGACAAAACAATTGCACCTGTGAGCGAATCTAAAAAAAAAAAAAACTATGCGCAAACAAGACAAACCACTTGAACCTGTCTGAGAATCTAAAAAAAAAATCCTAGGTGCAATCAAGACAAACTACTAGCACCTGTGTGCGAATCTACAAAAAAAAAAAACCAGGCGCAATCAAGACAAACCACTTGCAGCTGTGTGCAAATTTAAAAAAAAAAATACCTAGGCGCAATCAAGACAAACCACTTGCACCTGTGTGTGAATCTACAAAAAAAAAAAAAAACTAGGCGCACATCAAGACTAACCACTTGCACCTGTGTGTGAATATTCAAAAAACGAAATCCTAGGTGCAATCAAGACAAACCACTTGCACCTGTTGCGAATCTACAAAAAAAAATTCCTAGGCGCAATCAAGACAAACCAGTTGCACCTGTGTGTGAATCTACAAAAAAAAAACCTAGGTGCAATCAAGACAAACCACTTGCACCAGTGTACGAAACTATAAACTACACACACCTGGGGGCAATCATGACAAACCACTTGCTCCTGTGTGGGAATCTATAAACAACACACACCTGAGCACATTCAAGAGATACCACTTGCAACTGTGTGCAAATCTAAAAACAACACACACCTGGGCAAAATCAATATCAACCAATTGCATCTGTGTGTGAATCTACAAAAAACAAAAACCTAGGAGCAATCAAGGCAAACCACTTGCACCTGTGTGCGAAACTTCAAAAAAAAAAAAAACATAGGCACAATCAAGACATACCACTTGCACCTGTGTGCGAATCTACAAAAAAAAGTCCTAGGCGCAATGAAGAAAAACCACTTGCACCTGTGTGCGAAGCTTCAAAAAAAAAAATAGGCACAATCAAGACAAATCACTTGCACCTTAGTGCCAATCTACAACAAAAAAAACCAAGGCGTAATCAAGAGAAACCATTTTCACCTGTGTGCGAATCTACAAACAACACACACCTGGGCGCAATCAAGACTAACCACTTGCAGCTGTGTGCGAATCTACAAAAAATAAAATCCTAGGCGCAATGAAATCATACCACTTGCACCTGTGTGCGAAACTATAAACAACGCACACCAGGGGGCAATCGTGACAAACCACTTGTTTGTGTGGGAATCTGAAAACAACACACACCTGGGCACATTCAAGTGAAACCACTTGCAACTGTGTGCAAATCTAAAAACAACACACACCTGGGCAGAATCAAGATCAACCAATTGCACCTGTGTGTGAATCTACAAAAAAAAAACCTAGGCACAATCAAGACAAACCACTTGCACCTGTGTGCGAAGCTTCAAAAAAATAGTCACAATCAAGACAAACCACTTGCACCTGTGTGCAAATCTACAAGAAAAAAAAACCTAGGTGCAATAAAAAAAACCAACACACACCTGGGCGCAATCAAGACAAACAACTTGCACCTGAGAGCGAATCTTCAAAAAAAAAAAAAAACCTAGGTGCAATCAAGACAAACCACTGGCACCTTTGTGCGAATCTAAAAAAAAAAGCTAGGCGCAATCAAGAAAAACCTCTTGCACCTGTGTGAGAATCTTCAAAAAAAATAAACATAGGCACAATCAAGACAAAACACTTACACCTGTGTGCGAATCTACAAGAAAAAACCTAGGCGCTATCAAGACAAACCACTTGCAACTGCGTGCGAATCTAAAAAAAAAACAAAAAAACTAGGAGCAATCAAGACAAACCCCTTGTACCTGTGTGCGAATCTTCATAAAAAAACCTAGGCGCAAACAAGACAAACCACTTGCACCTGTGTGCGAATCTACAACAAAAACAACGAAGGCGTAATCAAGAGAAACCAATTGCCCCTGTGTGCGAATCTACAAACAACACAAACCTGGGCACAATCAAGATAAATCACTTGCACCTGTGTGCGAATCTTAGAAAAAAAAAACCTAGGCGCAATCAAGACAAACCACTTGCACCTGTGTACAAATCTTCAAAAAAAAAAAAAAAAAACCAAGGCGCAATCAAGACAAACCACTTGCACCTGTGTGCGAATAATAAAAAAACAACAACATAGGGACAATCAAGAAAAACCACTGTGTGAATCTACAAAAAAAACCTAGGCAAAATCAACAAAAAATAAAATCCTAGGCGCAATCAAATCAAACCACTTGCACCTGTGTGCAAAACTATAAACAACACACACCTGGGGGCAATCATGACAAACCACTTGCACCTGTGTGGGAATCTGAAAACAACACACACCTGGGCACATTCAAGTGAAACCACTTGCAACTGTGTGCAAATCTAAAAATAACACCCACCTGGGCGGAATCAAGATCAACCAATTGCACCTGTGTGTGAATCTACAAAAAACAAAAACCTAGGCACAATCAAGACAAACGCTGGCACCTGTGTGCGAAGCTTCAAAAGAAAAGCAGGCACAATCAAGACAAACCACTTGCACCTGTGTGCGAATCTAAAAAAAAATAATAAAACATAGGCGCAATCAAGACAAACCACTTGCACCTGTGTGAATCTAAAATCCTAGGCGCAATCAAGAAAAACCACTTGCAACTGTGTACAAGTCTTAAACAAAAAAAACCAAGGCTCAATCAAGACAAACCACTTGCACATGTGTGTGAATCTACAAAAAAAAAACCTAGGCGCAATCAAGACAAATCACTTGCACCTGTGTGCCAATCTACAACCAAAAAAACCAAGGCGTAATCAAGAGAAACCATTTTCACCTGTGTGCTAATCGACAAACAACACACACATGTGCGCAATCAAGACAAACCACTTGCACCTGTGTGCGAATCTTCAAAAAAAAAATCTAGGCGCAATCAAGACAAACCACTTGCACCTGTGTGTGAATCTACAAAACATAAAATCCTAGGCGCAATCAAATCAAACCACTTGCACCTGTGTGTGAAACTATAAACAACACACACCTGGGGGCAATCATGACAAACCACTTGCACCTGTGTGGGAATGTGAAAACAACACACACCTGGGCACATTCAAGTGAAACCACTTGCAACTGTGTGCAAATCTAAATACAACACACACCTGGGCGGAATCAAATTCAACCAATTGCACCTGTGTGTGAATCTACAAAAAACAACAACCTAGGCGCAATCAAGACAAACCACTTGCACCTGTGAGCGAATCTAAAAAAAAAAACAAAACCAAGGCTCAATCAAGACAAACCATTTGCACCTGTGTGCGAATCTACAAAAAAAAATCCTAGGCACAATCAAGACAAACCACTGGCACCTGTGTGTGAATCTACAAAAAAAACCCTAGGCGCAATCAAGACAAACCACTTGCACATGTGTGCGAATCTACAAAAAATAAACAAAATAACTAGGCGCAATCAAGACAAACCACTTGCACCTGTGTGCGAATCTAAAAAAAAAAACATTGGCACAATCAAGACAAACCACTTGCACCTGAGTGCGAATCTACAACAAAAAAATACCAAGGCGTAATCAAGAAAAACCAATTGAACCTTGTGCGAATCTACAAACAACACACACCTGGGTGCAATCAAGACAAAACAATTGCACCTGTGAGCGAATCTAAAAAAAAAAAAAAAACTATGCGCAAACAAGACAAACCACTTGAACCTGTCTGAGAATCTAAAAAAAAAATCCTAGGTGCAATCAAGACAAACTACTAGCACCTGTGTGCGAATCTACAAAAAAAAAAAAACCAGGCGCAATCAAGACAAACCACTTGCAGCTGTGTGCAAATTAAAAAAAAAAATACCTAGGCGCAATCAAGACAAACCACTTGCACCTGTGTGTGAATCTACAAAAAAAAAAAAAAAAAACTAGGCGCACATCAAGACTAACCACTTGCACCTGTGTGTGAATATTCAAAAAACGAAAACCTAGGTGCAATCAAGACAAACCACTTGCACCTGTTGCGAATCTACAAAAAAAAATTCCTAGGCGCAATCAAGACAAACCAGTTGCACCTGTGTGTGAATCTACAAAAAAAAAAAACCTAGGTGCAATCAAGACAAACCACTTGCACCAGTGTACGAAACTATAAACTACACACACCTGGGGGCAATCATGACAAACCACTTGCTCCTGTGTGGGAATCTATAAACAACACACACCTGAGCACATTCAAGAGATACCACTTGCAACTGTGTGCAAATCTAAAAACAACACACACCTGGGCAAAATCAATATCAACCAATTGCATCTGTGTGTGAATCTACAAAAAACAAAAACCTAGGAGCAATCAAGGCAAACCACTTGCACCTGTGTGCGAAACTTCAAAAAAAAAAAAAACATAGGCACAATCAAGACATACCACTTGCACCTGTGTGCGAATCTACAAAAAAAAGTCCTAGGCGCAATGAAGAAAAACCACTTGGACCTGTGTGCGAATCTTCAAAAAAATATATAGGCACAATCAAGACAAACAACTTGCACCTGTGTGCGAATCTAAAAAAAAAAACCTAGGCGCAATCAAGACAAATCACATGTACCTGTGTGCGAATCTCAAAAAAAAAAAAAAAAAAAAACCTAGGCGCAATCAAGACAAACCACTTGCACCTGTGTGCGAATCTTCAAAAAATAACCTAGGCACAATAAAGACAAACAACTTACACCTGTGTGCGAATCTACAACAAAAACAACAAAGGCGTAATTAAGAGAAACCAATTGGACCTGTGTGCGAATCTACAAACAACACACACCTAGGCGCAATCAAGACAAACCACTTGCAACTGTGTGCGAATCTAAAAAAAAAAAAAACTAGGCGCAATAAAGACAAACCACTTGCACCTGTGTGAGAATCTAAAAAAAAAAATCCTAGGCACAATCAAGACAAACCACTTGCACCTGTGTGCGAATCTTTAAAAAATAACCTAGGCACAATAAAGTCAAACAACTTACACCTGTGTGCGAATCTACAACAAAAACAACCAAGGCTTAATTAAGAGAAACGAATTGGACCTGTGTGCGAATCTACAAACAACACACACCTAGGCGCAATCAAGAGAAACCACTTGCACCTGTGTGCGAATCTAAAAAAAAAAAAAAAACTAAGCGCAATAAAGACAAACCACTTGCACTTGTGTGAGAATCTAAAAAAAAAAAAATCCTAGGCGCAATCAAGACAAACCACTTGCACCTGTGTACAAATCTTCAAAAAAAAAAAAAAACCAAGGTGCAATCAAGACAAACCACTTGCACCTGTGTGCGAATCTAAAAAAAAAAAAACAAACCTAGGCGCAATCAAGACAAACCACTTCCACCTGTGCGCGAATCTACAAAAAAAAATCCTAGGCACAATCAAGACAAACCCTAGCACGTGTGTGTGAATCTACAAAAAAAAACCTAGGCGCAATCAAAACAAACCAATTGCACCTATGTGCGAATCTACAAAAAATAAAATCCTAGGCGCAATCAAATCAAATTACTTGAACCTGTGTGCGAAACTATAAACAACACACACCTGGGGGCAATCATGACAAACCACTTGCAACTGTGTGCGAATCTAAAAACAACACACACCTGGGCGGAATCAAGCATTTTTTTTTAGATTCGCACACAGGTGCAAGTGGTTTGTCTTGATTGTGCCTATTTTTTTTTGAAGCTTCGCACACAGGTGCAAGTGGTTTGTCTTGATTGCACCTATGTTTTTGTTTTTTGTAGATTCACACACAGGTGCAATTGGTTGATCTTGATTCGGCCCAGGTGTGTGTTGTTTTAGATTTGCACACAGTTGCAAGTGGTTTCACTTGAATGTGCCCAGGTGTGTGTTGTTTTCAGATTACCACCCAGGTGCAAGTCGTTTGTCATGATTGCCCCTAGATGTGTGTTGTTTATAGTTTCGCACACAGGTGCAAGTGGTTTGAATTGATTGCGCCTAGGATTTTATTTTTTGTAGATTCGCACACAGGTGCAAGTGGTTTGTCTTGATTGCGCCTAGGTTTTTTTTGTAGATTCATACACAGGTGCAAGTGGTTTGTCTTGATTGTGCCTAGGATTTTTTTTTTTTTGTAGATTCGCACAAAGGTGAAATTGGTTTGTCTTGATTGCGCCTAGGTTTTTTTTTTTTGGAAGATTTGTACACAGGTGCAAGTGGTTTGTCTTGATTGTGCCTAGGATTTTTTTTTTTTTAGATTCGCACACAGGTGCAAGTGGTTTGTCTTGATTGCGCCCAGGTGTGTCTTGTTTGTAGATTCGCACACAGGTGAAATTGGTTTCTCTTGATTACGCCTTGGTTTTTTTTGTTGTAGATTCTCACACAAGTGCAAGTGGTTTTTCTTGATTGTGCCTACGTTTTTATTTTGAAGATTCGCACACAGGTGCAAGTGGTTTGTCTTGATTGCGCCTAGGTTTTTTTTTGTAGATTCACAAACAGGTGCAAGTGGTTTGTCTTGATTGCGCCTAGGTTTTTTTTTTTTGTAGATTCAAACACAGGTGGCAGTGGTTTTTCTTGATTACGCATAATTTTTTTTTTGAAGATTCGCACACAGGTGCAAGTGGTTTGTCTTGATTGCGCCTAGGTTTTTTTTTGTAGATTCACACACAGGTGCAAGTGGTTTGTCTTGATTGTGCCTAGGTTTTTTTTTTTTTAAGATTCGCACACAGGTGCATGTGGTTTGTCTTAATTACGCCTAGGTTTTTTTTTATAGATTCACACACAGGTCCAAGTGGTTTGTCTTGATTGTGCCTAGTTTTTTTTTTTTTAGATTCGCACACATATGCAAGTGTTTTGTCTTGATTGCGCCCAGGTGTGTGTTGTTTGTAGATTCGCACACAGGTGAAATTGGTTTCTCTTGATTGCGCCTTGGGTTTTTTTGTTGTAGATTCACACACAGGTGCAAGTGGTTTGTCTTGATTAAGCTCAGGTTTTTTGTTTTTGAAGATTCGCACACAGGTGCAAGTGGTTTGTCTTGATTTTGCCTATTTTTTTTTGAAGCTTCGCACACAGGTGCAAGTGGTTTGTCTTGATTGCGCCTAGGTTTTTTTTTTTGTAGATTCACACACAGGTGGCGTTGGTTTGTCTTGTTTAGGCATAATTTATTTTTTTGAAGATCCGCACACAGGTGCAAGTGGTTTGTCTTGATTGCGCCTAGGGTTTTTTTTTGTAGATTCACACACAGGTGCAAGTGGTTTGTCTTGATTGCGACTTGGTTTTTTTTTGTAGATTCACACACAGGTGCAAGTGGTTTGTCTTCATTACGCTCAGGTTTTTTTTTTTTGAAGATTCGCACAGAGGTGCAAGTGGTTTGTCTTGATTGTGCCTAGGTTGTTTTTTTTTTTTTTTAGATTCGCACACAGGTGCAAGTGGTTTGTCTTGATTCCGCCCAGGTGTGTGTTGTTTGTAGATTCGCACACCGGTGAAATTGTTTTCTCTAGATTGCGCCTTGGTTTTTTTTATTGTTGTAGATTCGCACACAGATTCAAGTGGTTTGTCTTGATTGCGCCCAGGTGTGTGTTGTTTGTAGATTCGCACACAGGTGCAAGTGGTTTTTCTTGATTGCGCCTAGGTTTTTTTTTTGTAGATTCACACACAGGTGCAAGTGGTTTGTCTTGATTGCGCCCTGGTTTGTAGATTAGCACACAGGTGCAATTGGTTTCTCTTGTTTACACCTTGGTTTTTTTGTTGTAGATTCGCACACAGGTGCAAGTGGTTTGTCTTGATTGCGCCTAGTTTTTTTTTTTTTGGAGATTCGCACACAGGTAAAGTGGTTTGTCTTGATTGCGCCATGGTTTTTTTTTTGTAGATTCACACACAGGTGTAAGTGGTTTGTCTTGATTACGCTCAGCTTTTTTTTCGCACACAGGTGCAAGTGGTTTGTCTTGATGGCGCCTAGGACTGTTTTTTTTTAAGATTCTCACACAGGTGCCTGTGGTTTGTCTTGATTGCGCCTAGGTTTTTTTTTGTAGATTCACACACAGGTGCAATTTGTTTGTCTTGATTGCGCCTTTTTTTTTTTTTTTTGGAGATTCGCACACAGGTGCAAGTGGTTTGTCTTGATTGCGCCTTGGTTTTTTTTTGTAGATTCACACACAGGTGCAAGTGGTTTGCCTTGATTACGCTCAGGTTTTTTTTTTTTGAAGATACGCACACAGGTGCAAGTGGTTTGTCTTGATTGTGCCTAGGTTTTTTTTGTTAGATTCGCACACAGGTGCAAGTGTTTTGTCTTGATTGCGCCCAGGTGTGTGTTGTTTGTAGATTCGCACACAGGTGAAATTGGTTTCTGTTGATTGCGCCTTGGGTTTTTTTTGTTGTAGATTCACACACAGGTGCAAGTGGTTTGTCTTGATTACGCTCAGGTTTTTTTTTTTTGAAGATTCGCACACAGGTGGAAGTGGTTTGTCATGATTGCGCCTAGGTTTTTTTTTGTAGATTCACACACAGCTGCAAGTGGTTTGTCTTGATTGTGTCTAGGTTTTTTTTTTTTTTGAAGATTCGCACAAAGGTGAAAGTGGTTTGTCTTGATTGCGCCCAGTTGTGTGCTGTTTCTCGATTCGCACACAGGTGCAATTGGTTTGTCTTGATGGCGCCTAGGATTTTTTTTTTAAGATTCACACATAGGTGCAAGTGGTTTGTCTTGATTGTGCCTATTTTTTTTGAAACTTCGCACACAGGTGCAAGTGGTTTGTCTTGATTGCGCCTAGCATTTTTTTTTAGATTCGCACACAGGTGCAAGTGGTTTGTCTTGATTTTGCCTATTTTTTTTTTGAAGGTTCGCACACAGGTGCAAGTGGTTTGTCTTGATTGCGCCTAGGTTTTTTTTTTTTGTAGATTCACACACAGGTGGCGTTGGTTTGTCTTGTTTACGCATAATTTTTTTTTTGAAGATTCGCAGACAGGTGCAAGTGGTTTGTCTTGATTGCGCCTAGGTTTTGTTTTGTAGATTCACACACAGGTGCAAGTGGTTTGTCTTGATTAAGCTCAGGTTTTTTTTTTTGAAGATTCGCACAGAGGTGCAAGTGGTTTCTCGTGATTGTGCCTAGGTTTTTTTTTTTTTTTTTTTAGATTCGCACACAGGTGCAAGTGTTTTGTCTTGATTGTGCCCAGGTGTGTGTTGTTTGTAGATTCGCACACAGGTGAAATTGTTTTCTCTAGATTGCTCCTTGGGTTTTTTTTTTTGTTGTAGATTCGCACACAGATTCAAGTGATTTGTCTTGATTGTGCCTATGTTTTTTTTTTTTGAAGATTCGCACACAGGTGCAAGTGGTTTGTCTTGATTGTGCCTAGGTTTTTTTTTTTTAGATTCGCACACAGGTGCTAGTGTTTTGTCTTGAATGCGCCCTGGTGTGTGTTGTGTGTAGATTCGCACACAGGTGAAATAGGTTTCTCCTGATTGCGCCTTGGGTTTTTTTGTTGTAGATTCACACACAGGTGCAAGTGGTTTGTCTTGATTACGCTCAGGTTTTTTTTTTTGAAGATTCGCACACAGGTGCAAGTGGTTTGTCTTGATTGCGCCTAGGTTTTTTTTTTTTGTAGATTCACACACAGGTGCAAGTGGTTTGCCTTGATTGTGCCTAGGTTTTTTTTTTTGAAGATTCGCACAAAGGTGATAGTGGTTTGTCTTTATTGTGCCGAGTTTTTTTTTTTGAAGATTCGCACACAGGTGCAATTGGTTGATCTTGATTACGCCCAGATGTGTGTTGTTTTTAGATTTGCACACAGTTGCAAGTGGTTTCACTTGAGTGTGCCCAGGTTTGTGTTGTTTTCAGTTTCCCACACAGGTGCAAGTGGTTTGTCATGATTGCCCCCGGTGTGTGTTGTTTATAGTTTTGCACACAGGTGCAAGTGGTTTTTCTTGATTGTGCCTATGTTTTTATTTTGAAGATTCGCACACAGGTGCAAGTGGTTTGTCTTGATTGCGCCTAGGTTTTTTTTTGTAGATTCACAAACAGGTGCAAGTGGTTTATCTTGATTGCGCCTAGGTTTTTTTTTTTGTAGATTCACACACAGGTGGCGTTGGTTTGTCTTGTTTACGCATAATTTTTTTTTGAAGATTCGAAGACAGGTGCAAGTGGTTTGTCTTGATTGCGCCTAGGTTTTGTTTTGTAGATTCACACACAGGTGCAAGTGGTTTGTCTTGATTACGCTCAGGTTTTTTTTTTTGAAGATTCGCACAGAGGTGCAAGTGGTTTGTCGTGATTGTGCCTAGGTTTTTTTTTTTTTTTTTTAGATTCGCACACAGGTGCAAGTGTTTTGTCTTGATTGCGCCCAGGTGTGTGTTGTTTGTAGATTCGCACACAGGTGAAATTGTTTTCTCTAGATTGCGCCTTGGGTTTTTTTTTTGTTGTAGATTCGCACACAGATTCAAGTGGTTTGTCTTGATTGTGCCTATGTTTTTTTTTTTTTGAAGATTCGCACACAGGTGCAAGTGGTTTGTCTTGATTGTGCCTAGGTTTTTTTTTTTTAGATTCGCACACAGGTGCTAGTGTTTTGTCTTGATTGCGCCCTGGTGTGTGTTGTGTGTAGATTCGCACACAGGTGAAATAGGTTTCTCCTGATTGCGCCTTGGGTTTTTTTGTTGTAGATTCACACACAGGTGCAAGTGGTTTGTCTTGATTACGCTCAGGTTTTTTTTTTTTGAAGATTCGCACACAGGTGCAAGTGGTTTGTCTTGATTGCGCCTAGGTTTTTTTTTTTGTAGATTCACACACAGGTGCAAGTGGTATGCCTTGATTGTGCCTAGGTTTTTTTTTTTTTGAAGATTCGCACAAAGGTGATAGTGGTTTGTCTTTATTGTGCCGAGTTTTTTTTTTTTTGAAGATTCGCACACAGGTGCAATTGGTTGATCTTGATTACGCCCAGATGTGTGTTGTTTTTAGATTTGCACACAGTTGCAAGTGGTTTCACTTGAGTGTGCTCAGGTTTGTGTTGTTTTCAGTTTCCCACACAGGTGCAAGTGGTTTGTCATGATTGCCCCCGGTGTGTGTTGTTTATAGTTTTGCACACAGGTGCAAGTGGTTTGTCTTGATTGTGCCTTGGTTTTTTTTTGAAGATTCGCACACAGGTGCATGTGGTTTGTCTTGATTGCGCCCAGATGTGTGTTGTTTCTCGATTCGCACACAGGTGCAATTAGTTTGTCTTGATGGCGCCCAGGATTGTTTTTTTTTAGATTCGCACACAGGTGCAAATGGTTTCTCTTGATTGAGCCTATTTTTTTTGTATATTCGCTCACAGGTGCACGTGGTTTGTCTTGATTGCGCATAGGTTTTTGTTTTTTGTAGATTCACACACAGGTGCAATTGGTTGATCTTGATTCCGCCCAGGTGTGTGTTGTTTTTAGATTTGCACACAGTTGCAAGTGGTTTCACTTGAATGTGCCAAGGTGTGTGTTGTTTTCAGATTCCCACACAGGTGAAAGTGGTTTGTCATGATTGCCCCCGGTGTGTGTTGTTTATAGTTTCGCACACAGGTGCAAGTGGTTTGATTTGATTGCGCCTAGGATTTTATTTTTTGTAGATTCGCACACTGGTGCAAGTGGTTTGTCATGATTGCACCTAGGTTTTTTTTTTTTTTGTAGATTAACACACAGGTGCAAGTGGTTTGTCTTGATTGTGCCTATGTTTTTTTTAAGATTCACACACAGGTGCAAGTGGTTTGTCTTGATTGCGCCTCGGTTTTTTTTGTAGATTCACACACAGGTGCAATTGGTTTGTCTTGATTGCACCCAGGTGTGTGTTGTTTGTAGATTCGCACACAGGTGCAATTGGTTTCTCTTGATTACGCCTTGGTTTTTTTTCTTGTAGATTCGCACACAGGTGCAAGTGGTTTGTCTTGATTACCCCTAGTTTTTTTTTTTGGAGATTCGCACACAGGTGCAAGTGGTTTGTCTTGATTGCACCTAGATTTTTCTTTTGTAGATTCGCACACAGGTGCAAGTGGTTTGTCTTGATTGCGCCTAGGTTTTTTTTTTTTGTAGATTCACACACAGGTGCAAGTGGTTTGTCTTGCTTTTGCCTATGTTTTTTTTTTGTAGATTCACACACAGGTGTAAGTGGTTTGTCTTCATTGCCCCTAGAATTTTTTTTTTGAAGATTCGCACAGAAGTGCAAGGGGTTTGCCTTGATTGCGCCCAGGTGTTTGTTGTTTCTAGATTCGCAAACAGGTACAATTGGTTTGTCTTGATGGCACCTAAGATTGTTTTTTTTTAGATTCGCACACAGGTGTAAGTGGTTTGTCTTGATTGTGCCGAGTTTTTTTTTTTTTTTGAAGATTCGCCCACAGGTGCAAGTGGTTTTGCTTGATTGCTCCTAGGTTTTTTTTTGTAGATTGACACACAGGTGCAATAGGTTTGTCTTAATTGCGGCCTGGTTTGTGTTGTTTGTAGATTAGCACACAGGTTCAATTGGTTTCTCTTGATTACGCCTTGGTTTTTTTTGTTGTAGATTCGCACACATGTACAAGTGGTTTGTCTTGATTGCGCCTAGTTTTTTTTTTTTTTTTTGAAGATTCGCACACAGGTGCAAGTGGTTTTTCTTGATTGCTCCTAGGTTTTTCTTTTTTGAAGATTCGCACACAGGTGCAAGTGGTTTTTCTTGATTGCGCCTAGGTTTTTTTTGTAGATTCACACACAGGTGCAATTGGTTTGTCTTGATTGCGCCCTGGTTTGTGTTGTTTGTAGATTAGCACACAGGTGCTATTGGTTTCTCTTGATTACGCCTTGGTTTTTTTGTTGTAGATTCGCACACAGGTGCAAGTGGTTTGTCTTGATTGCGCCTAGTTTTTTTTTTTATTTTGGAGATTCGCACACAGGTGCAAGTGGTTTGTCTTGCTTGCGCCTTGGTTTTTTTTTTTTTTTGTAGATTCGCACACAGGTGCAAGTGGTTTGTCTTGATTGCGCCTTGTTTTTTTTTTTGTAGATTCACACACAGGTGCAAGTGGTTTGTCCTGATTACGCTCAGGTTTTTTTTTTTGTGAAGATTCGCACAGAGGTGCAAGTGGTTTGTCTTGATTGTGCCTAGGTTTTTTTTTTTTTTTTTAGATTCACACACAGGTGCAAGTGTTTTGTCTTGATTGCGCCCAGGTGTGTGTTGTTTTTAGATTCGCACACAGGTGAAATAGGTTTCTCTTGATTGCGCCTTGGTTTTTTTTTTTTGTTGTATATTCGCACACAGGTACAAGTGGTTTGTCTTGATTGTGCCTAATTTTTTTTTTTGAAGATTCGCACACAGGTGCAAGTGGTTTGTCTTGATTGCGCCTTGGTTTTTTTTTTTTTTTTGTAGATTCACACACAGGTGCAAGTGGTTTGTCTTGATTACGCTCAGGTTTTTTTTTTTTTTTTTGAAGATTCGCACACAGGTGCAAGTTATTTGTCTTGATTGCGCCTAGGTTTTTTTTGTAGATTCACACACAGGTGCAAGTGGTTTTTCTTGATTGTGCCTAGGTTTTTTTTTTTGAAGATTCGCACACAGGTGCAATTGGTTTGTCTTGATTGCGCCTAGGATTTTTTTTGTTATATTCGCACACAGGTGAAAGTGGTTTGTCTTCATTGCGCCCAGGTGTGTGTTGTTTTAGATTCGCACACAGGTGCAAGTGGTTTTTGTTGATTGTGCCTATGTTTTTATTTTGAAGATTCGCACACAGGTGCAAGTGGTTTGTCTTGATTGCGGCTAGTTTTTTTGTTTTTTGTAGATTAACACACAGGTGCAAGTGGTTTGTCTTGATTACGCATAGGTTTTTTTTTTTGAAGATTCGCACATAGGAACAAGTGGTTTGTCTTGTTTGTGTCTAAGTTTTTTTTTTGTAGACTCACGCACAGGTGCAAGTGGTTTGTCTTGATTGTGCTTAGGTTTTTTTTTTGAAGATTCGCACACAGGTGCAAGTGGTTTGTCTTGATTGCGCCCAGGTGTGTGCTGTTTCTCGATTAGCACAGAGGTGCAATTGTTTTCTCTTGATGGCGCCTACGATTGTTTTTTTTTAGATTCGCACACAGGTGCAAGTGGTTTGTCTTCATTGCGCCTATTTTTTTTTTGAAGATTTGCACACAGGTGTAAGTGGTTTGTCTTGATTGTGCCGGGTTTTTTTTTTTGAAGATTCGCACACAGGTGCAAGTGGTTTTTCTTGATTGCTCCTAGGTTTTTTTTTGTAGATTGACACACAGGTGCAATAGGTTTGTCTTAATTGCGGCCTGGTTTGTGTTGTTTGTAGATTAGCACACAGGTTCAATTGGTTTCTCTTGATTACGCCGTGCTTTCTTTTGTTGTAGATTCGCACACATGTACAAGTGGTTTGTCTTGATTGCTCCTAGTTTTTTTTTTTATTTTGGAGATTCGCACACAGGTGCAAGTGGTTTGTCTTGATTGCGCCTTGGTTTTTTTTTTGTAGATTCACACACAGGTGCAAGTGGTTTGTTTTGATTACGGTCAGGTTTTTTTTTTTGAAGATTCGCACAGAGGTGCAAGTGGTTTGTCTTGATTACGCCTAGGTTTTTTTTTTTTTTGTAGATTCACACACAGGTTCAAGTGGTTTGTCTTGATTGCGCGTAGGATTTTTTTTTTAGATTCTCACACTTGTGCAAGTGGTTTGTCTTGCTTGTGCCTATTTTTTTTTTTTTGTAGGTTCACACACAGGTGTAAGTGGTTTGTCTTTATTGCCCCTAGAATTTTTTTTTTTGAAGATTCGCACAGAAGTGCAAGGGGTTTGTCTTGATTGCGCCCAGGTGTTTGTTGTTTCTAGATTCGTACACAGGTACAATTGGTTTGTCTTGATTGTGTCGAGTTTTTTTTTTTTTTGAAGATTCGCACACAGGTGCAAGTGGTTTTTCTTGATAGCTCCTAGGTTTTTTTTTTTTGAAGATTGGCACACAGGTGAAAGTGGTTTTTCTTGATTGCGCCTAGGTTTTTTTTGTAGATTCACACACAGGTGCAATTGGTTTGTCTTGATTGCGCCCTGGTTTGTGTTGTTTGTAGATTAGCACACAGGTGCTATTGGTTTCTCTTGATTACGCCTTGGTTTTTTTGTTGTAGATTCGCACACAGGTGCAAGTGGTTTGTCTTGATTGCGCCTAGTTTTTTTTTTATTTTGGAGATTCGCACACAGGTGCAAGTGGTTTGTCTTGCTTGCGCCTTGGTTTTTTTTTTTGTAGATTCGCACACAGGTGCAAGTGGTTTGTCTTGATTGCGCCTTGTTTTTTTTTTTTTGTAGATTCACACACAGGTTCAAGTGATTTGTCCTGATTACGCTCAGGTTTTTTTTTGTGAAGATTCGCACAGAGGTGCAAGTGGTTTGTCTTGATTGTGCCTAGGTTTTTTTTTTTTTTTTTTAGATTCGCACACAGGTGCAAGTGTTTTGTCTTGATTGCGCCCAGGTGTGTGTTGTTTTTAGATTCGCACACAGGTGAAATAGGTTTCTCTTGATTGCGCCTTGGTTTTTTTTTTGTTGTAGATTCGCACACAGGTACAAGTAGTTTGTCTTGATTGTGCCTAATTTTTTTTTTGAAGATTCGCACACAGGTGCAAGTGGTTTGTCTTGATTGCGCCTTGGTTTTTTTTTTTTTTTTGTAGATTCACACACAGGTGCAAGTGGTTTGTCTTGATTACGCTCAGGTTTCTTTTTTTTTTTTGAAGATTCGCACACAGGTGAAATTGGTTTCTCTAGATTGCGCCTTGATTTTTTTTGTTGTAGATTCGCACACAGGTTCAATTGGTTTGTCTTGATTGTGCCTATGTTTTTTTTTTTTTTGAAGATTCGCACACAGGTGCAATTGGTTTGTCTTGATTGCGCCTAGGTTTTTTTTTTTGTTATATTCGCACACAGGTGAAAGTGGTTTGTCTTGATTGCGCCCTGGTTTGTGTTGCTTGTAGATTAGCACACAGGTGCAATTGGTTTCTCTTGATTACTCCTAGGTTTTTTTTGTTGTAGATTCGCACACAGGTGCAAGTGGTTTGTCTTGATTGCGTCTAGTTTTTTTTTTTTTTTTTAGAGATTCGCACACAGGTGCAAGTGGTTTTTCATGATTGCGCCTTGATTTTTTTTTTTGTAGATTCACACACAGTTGCAAGTGGTTTGTCTTGATTATCCTCAGGTTTTTTTTTTGAAGATTCGCACAGAGGTGCAAGTGGTTTGTCTTGATTGTGCCTAGGTTTTTTTTTTTTATTCGCACACAGGTGCAAGTGTTTTGTCTTGATTGCACCCAGGTGTGTGTTGTTTGTAGATTCGCACACAGGTGAAATTGGTTTCTCTCGATTGCGACTTTTTTTTTTGTATTGTATTCCGAATCTACAACAAAAAAAACCAAGGCTTAATCAAGAGAAACCAATTGCACCTGTGTGCGAATCTACAAACAACAAACACCGGGGCGCAATCAAGACAAACCACTTGCACCTGTGTGCGAATCTAAAAAAAAAAAAAAAAAAACCTAGGCGCAATCAAGACAAACCACTGGCACCTGTGTGAGAATCTAAAAAAATATAAATCCAAGGCGCAATCAAGACAAACCAATTGCACCTGTGTACAAATCTTCAAAAAAAAAAAAGAACCAAGGCGCAATCAACAAAAACCACTTGCACCTGTGTGAGAATCAAAAAAAAAAATTCCTATGCGCAATCAAGACAAACCACTTGCACCTGTGCGAATCTAAAAGAAAAAATCCTAGGCGCAATCAAGACAACCACTTGCACCTGTGTACAAATCTTCAAAAAAAAGAAACCAAGGCGCAATCAAGACAAACCACTTGCACCTGTGTGTGAATCTACCAAAAAAAAAACCTAGGCGCAATCAAGACAAACCACTTGCACCTGTGTGAGAATCTAAAACTTTAACCTGTGTGCGAATCTTCAAAAAAAAAAAAAAAAACAAGGCGCAATCAAGACAAACCACTTGCACCTGTGTGCGAAGCTTCAAAAAAAAAAGGCACAATCAAGACAAACCACTTGCACCTGTGTGCGAATCTAAAAAAAAATGCTAGTGCAATAAACAAACCACTTGCACCTGTGTGTGAATCTACAAAAAGAACCTAGGCACAATCAAGACAAACCACTTGCACCTGTGTGAGAAAACTATAAACAACACACACCTAGGGGCAATCATGACAAACGACTTGCACCTGTGTGGGAATCTAAAAACAACACACACCTGGGCACATTCAAGTGAAACCACTTGCAACTGTGTGCAAATCTAAAAAGAACACACACCTGGGCGGAATCAAGATCAACCAATTGCACCTGTGTGTGAATCTACAAAAAACAAAAACCTATGCGCAATCAAGACAAACCACTTGCACCTGTGTGCGAATCTACAACAAAAAAAACCAAGGCGTAATCAAGAGAAACCAATAGCACCTGTGTGCTAATCTACAAACAACACAAACCAGGGCGCAATCAAGACAAACCACTTGCACCTGTGTGCAAATCTACAAACAAAACACACCTGGGTGCAATCAAGACAAACAACTTGCACCTGAGAGCGAATCTTCAAAAAAAAAAAAACCTACGTGCAATCAAGAAAAACCTCTTGCACCTGTGTGCGAATCTAAAAAAAAATGCTAGGCGCAATCAAGAAAATCCACTTGCACCTGTGTGAGAATCATCAAAAAAAAAAAAACAGGCACAATCAAGACAAACCTCTTGCACCTGTGTGCGAATCTACAATAAAAAACCTAGGCGCAATCAAGACAAACCACTTGCACCTGTGTGCGATTCTCCAAAAAAAAAAAAAAATAGGCACAATCAAGACAAACCCCTTGCACCTGTGTGCGAATCTTCAAAAAAAATCCCTAGGAACAAGAACAACAAAAAAAAACCCTAGGCACAAACAAGACAAACCACTTGCACGTGTGTGCGAATCTACAACAAAAACTACCAAGGCGTAATCAAGAGAAACCAATTGCACCTGTGTGCGAATCTACAAACAACACAAACCTGGGCGCAATCAAGATAAATGACTTGCACCTGTGTGCGAATCTTCAAAAAAAATAAACCTAGGCGCAATCAAGACAAAGCAAATGCACCTGTGTACGAATCTTAAAAAAAAAAAAAACCTAGGGACAATCAAGACAAACCACTAGCACCTGTGTTTGAATCTACAAAAAAAAACCTAGGCACAATCAACAAACTATTTGCACCTGTGCGAATCTGAAAGAAAAAAAACCTAGGCGCAATCAAGACAAACCACTTGCACCTGTGTACAAATCTTCAAAAAAAAAAAAAAAACCAAGGCGCAATCAAGACAAACCTCTTGTACCTGTGTGTGAATCTAGGCGCAATCAAGACAAACCACTTGCACCTGTGTGAGAATCTAAAAAAAATAATAATCCCAGGCGCAATCAAGAAAAACCACTTAAACCTGTGTGCGAATAGTCAAAAAAAAAAGCAAGGTGCAATCAAGACAAACCCTTGCACCTGTGTGCGAAGCTTCAAAAAAAAATAGGCACAATCAAGACAAATCACTTGCACCTGAGTGCCAATCTACAACAAAAAAAACCAAGGCGTAATCAAGAGAAACCATTTTCACCTGTGTGCGAATCTACAAACAACACACACCTGGGCGCAATCAAGACTAACCACTTGCAGCTGTGTGCGAATCTACAAAAAATAAAATCCTAGGCGCAATGAAATCATACCACTTGCATCTGTGTGCGAAACTATAAACAACGCACACCAGGGGGCAATCGTGACAAACCACTTGCACCTATGTAGGAATCTGAAAACAACACACACCTGGGCACATTCAAGTGAAACCACTTGCAACTGTGTGCAAATCTAAAAACAACACACACCTGGGCAGAATCAAGATCAACCAATTGCACCTGTGTGTGAATCTACAAAAAAAAAACCTAGGCACAATCAAGACAAACCACTTACACCTGTGTGCGAAGCTTCAAAAAAATAGTCGCAATCAAGACAAACCACTTGCACCTGTGTGCAAATCTACAAGAAAAAAAAACCTAGGTGCAATAAAAAAAAAAACAATTTCACCTGTGTGAAAATCTACAAACAAAACACACCTGGGCGCAATCAAGACAAACAACTTGCACCTGAGAGCGAATCTTCAAAAAAAAAAAATCCTAGGTGCAATCACGACAAACCACTGGCACCTGTGTGCGAATCTAAAAAAAAATGCTAGGCGCAATCAAGAAAAACCACTTGCACCTGTGTGAGAATCTTCAAAAAAAAAAAAAACCTATGCACAATCAAGACAAACCACTTGCACCTGTGTGCGAAACTTGAAAAAAAAATACCTAGGCACAATCAAGACAAAACACTTGCACCTGTGTGCGAATCTACTACAAAAACAACCAATGCGTAATCAAGAGAAACCAATCGCACCTGTGTGCTAATCTACAAACAACACACACCTAGGCGCAATAAAGTTAAACCACTTGCACCTGTGTGCGAATCTTCAAAAAAAAAACCTAGGCGCAATCAAGATAAACCACTTGCACCTGTGTGAGAATCTAAAAAAAAAAATCCTAGTCGCAATCAAGACAAACCACTTGCACCTGTGGCGAATCTACAAAAAGAAAATTCCTAGGCACAATGAAGACAAACCACTTGCACCTATGTGTGAATCTACAAAAAAAAAAAACCTAGATGCAATCAAGACAAACCACTTGCACCTGTGTGCGAAACTATAAACTACACACACCTGGGGCCAATCATGAGAAACCACTTGCACCTGTGTGGGAATCTATAAACAACACACACCTGAGTACATTCAAGAGAAACCACTTGCAACTGTGTGCAAATCTAAAAACAACACACACCTGGGCAGAATCAAGATCAACCAATTGCACCTGTGTGTGAATCTACAAAAAACAAAAACCTAGGCGCACTCAAGGCAAACCACTTGCACCTGTGTGCGAATCTTCAAAAAAAAAAAACATAGGCACAATCAAGACATACCACTTGCACCTGTGTGCGAATCTACAAAAAAAAATCCTAGGCGCAATCAAGAAAAAAAACGTGGACCTGTGTGCGAATCTTCAAAAAAAATATAGGCACAATTAATACAAACCACTTGGACCTGTGTGCGAATCTAAAAAAAAATCCAAGGCGCAATCAAGACAAATCACTTGCACCTGTGTGCGAATCTCAAAAAGAAAAAAAAACCTAGGCGCAATCAAGACAAACCACTTGCACCTGTGTGCGAATCTTCAATAAATAACCTATGCACAATAATGTCAAACAACTTACACCTGTGTGCGAATCTACAACAAAAACAACCAAGGCGTAATCAAGAGAAACCCATTGGACCTGTGTGCGAATCTACAAACAACACACACCTAGGCGCAATCAAGACAAACCACTTGCACCTGTGTGCGAATCTAAAAAAAAAAAAAAACTAGACGCAATAAAGACAAACCACTTGCACCTGTGTGAGAATCTAAAAAAAAAAATCCTAGGCGCAATCAAGACAAACCACTTGCACCTGTGTACAAATCTTCAAAAAAAAAATCCAAGGTGCAATCAAGACAAACCACTTGCACCTGTGTGAGAATCTAAAAAAAAAAATCCTAGGGGCAATCAAGACAAACCACTTGCACCTGTGTACAAATCTTCAAAAAAAAAAATCCAAGGTGCAATCAAGACAAACCACTTGCACCTGTGTGCGAATCTAAAAAAAAAAAAAAACCTAGGCGAATCAAGACAAACCACTTGCACCTGTGTGCGAATCTACAAAAAAAAAAAATCCTAGGCACAATCAAAGCAAACCCTAGCACCTGTGTGTGAATCTACAAAAAAAACCTAGGCGCAATCAAAACAAACCAATTGCACCTATGTGAGAATCTACAAAAAATAAAATCCTAGGAGCAATCAAATCAAACTACTTGAACCTGTGTGCGAAACTATAAACAACACACACCTGGGGGGAATCATGACAAACCACTTGCACCTGGGTGGGAATCTGAAAACAACACACATCTGGGCACATTCAAGTGAAACAACTTGCAACTGTGTGCAAATCTAAAAACAACACACACCTGGGCGGAATCAAATTCAACCAATTGCACCTGTGTGTGAATCTACAAAAAACAAAAACCTAGGCGCAATCAAGACCAACCACTTGCCACTGTGTGCGAAGGTTCAAAAAAAAAGTAGGCACAATCATGACAAACCACTTGCACCTGTGTGCGAATCTCCAAAAAAAAAAAAAACTAGGCGCAATCTCTTCAAAAAATCTTCAAAAAAAAAAAAAAAGAGGCACAATCAAGACAAACCACTTACACCTCTTTCCGAATCTACAACAAAAAAAACCAAGGCTTAATCAAGAGAAACCAATTGCACCTGTGTGCGAATCTACAAACAACAAACACCGGGGCGCAATCAAGACAAACCACTTGCACCTGTGTGCGAATCTAAAAAAAAAAAACCTAGGCGCAATCAAGACAAACCACTGGCACCTGTGTGAGAATCTAAAAAAATATAAATCCAAGGCGCAATCAAGACAAACCAATTGCACCTGTGTACAAATCTTCAAAAAAAAAAAAAGAACCAAGGCGCAATCAACAAAAACCACTTGCACCTGTGTGAGAATCAAAAAAAAAAGATTCCTATGCGCAATCAAGACAAACCACTTGCACCTGTGCGAATCTAAAAGAAAAAATCCTAGGCGCAATCAAGACAACCACTTGCACCTGTGTACAAATCTTCAAAAAAAAGAAACCAAGGCGCAATCAAGACAAACCACTTGCACCTGTGTGTGAATCTACCAAAAAAAAAACCTAGGCGCAATCAAGACAAACCATTTGCACCTGTGTGAGAATCTAAAACTTTAACCTGTGTGCGAATCTTCAAAAAAAAAAAAAAAACAAGGCGCAATCAAGACAAACCACTTCCACCTGTGTGCGAAGCTTCAAAAAAAAAGGCACAATCAAGACAAACCACTTGCACCTGTGTGCGAATCTAAAAAAAAATGCTAGTGCAATAAAGACAAACCACTTGCACCTGTGTGTGAATCTACAAAAAGAACCTAGGCACAATCAAGACAAACCACTTGCACCTGTGTGAGAAAACTATAAACAACACACACCTAGGGGCAATCATGACAAACGACTTGCACCTGTGTGGGAATCTAAAAACAACACACACCTGGGCACATTCAAGTGAAACCACTTGCAACTGTGTGCAAATCTAAAAAGAACACACACCTGGGCGGAATCAAGATCAACCAATTGCACCTGTGTGTGAATCTACAAAAAACAAAAACCTATGCGCAATCAAGACAAACCACTTGCACCTGTGTGCGAATCTACAACAAAAAAAACCAAGGCGTAATCAAGAGAAACCAATAGCACCTGTGTGCTAATCTACAAACAACACAAACCAGGGCGCAATCAAGACAAACCACTTGCACCTGTGTGCAAATCTACAAACAAAACACACCTGGGTGCAATCAAGACAAACAACTTGCACCTGAGAGCGAATCTTCAAAAAAAAAAAAAAACCTACGTGCAATCAAGAAAAACCTCTTGCACCTGTGTGCGAATCTAAAAAAAAATGCTAGGCGCAATCAAGAAAATCCACTTGCACCTGTGTGAGAATCATCAAAAAAAAAAAACAGGCACAATCAATACAAACCTCTTGCACCTGTGTGCGAATCTACAATAAAAAACCTAGGCGCAATCAAGACAAACCACTTGCACCTGTGTGAGATTCTCCAAAAAAAAAAAAAAAAAAGGCACAATCAAGTCAAACCCCTTGCACCTGTGTGCGAATCTTCAAAAAAAAACCCTAGGAACAAGAACAACAAAAAAAAAACCCTAGGCACAAACAAGACAAACCACTTGCACCTGTGTGCGAATCTACAACAAAAACTACCAAGGCGTAATCAAGAGAAACCAATTGCACCTGTGTGCGAATCTACAAACAACACAAACCTGGGCGCAATCAAGATAAATGACTTGCACCTGTGTGCGAATCTTCAAAAAAAAATAAACCTAGGCGCAATCAAGACAAAGCAAATGCACCTGTGTACGAATCTTAAAAAAAAAAAAAAAACCTAGGGACAATCAAGACAAACCACTAGCACCTGTGTTTGAATCTACAAAAAAAAACCTAGGCACAATCAACAAACTATTTGCACCTGTGCGAATCTGAAAGAAAAAAAACCTAGGCGCAATCAAGACAAACCACTTGCACCTGTGTACAAATCTTAAAAAAAAAAAAAAAAAACCAAGGCGCAATCAAGACAAACCTCTTGCACCTGTGTGTGAATCTACAAAAATAACCTAGGCGCAATCAAGACAAACCACTTGCACCTGTGTGAGAATCTAAAAAAAATAATAATCCCTGGCGCAATCAAGAAAAACCACTTAAACCTGTGTGCGAATAGTCAAAAAAAAAAGCAAGGTGCAATCAAGACAAACCCTTGCACCTGTGTGCGAAGCTTCAAAAAAAAAATAGGCACAATCAAGACAAATCACTTGCACCTGAGTGCCAATCTACAACAAAAAAAACCAAGGCGTAATCAAGAGAAACCATTTTCACCTGTGTGCGAATCTACAAACAACACACACCTGGGCGCAATCAAGACTAACCACTTGCAGCTGTGTGCGAATCTACAAAAAATAAAATCCTAGGCGCAATGAAATCATACCACTTGCACCTGTGTGCGAAACTATAAACAACGCACACCAGGGGGCAATCGTGACAAACCACTTGCACCTGTGTGGGAATCTGAAAACAACACACACCTGGGCACATTCAAGTGAAACCACTTGCAACTGTGTGCAAATCTAAAAACAACACACACCTGGGCAGAATCAAGATCAACCAATTGCACCTGTGTGTGAATCTACAAAAAAAAAACCTAGGCACAATCAAGACAAACCACTTGCACCTGTGTGCGAAGCTTCAAAAAAATAGTCACAATCAAGACAAATCACTTGCACCTGTGTGCAAATCTACAAAGAAAAAAAAACCTTGGTGCAATAAAAAAAAAACAATTTCACCTGTGTGCAAATCTACAAACAAAACACACCTGGGCACAATCAAGACAAACAACTTGCACCTGAGAGCGAATCTTCAAAAAAAAAAAAACCTAGGTGCAATCAAGACAAACCACTGGCACCTGTGTGCGAATCTAAAAAAAAATGCTAGGCGCAATCAAGAAAAACCACTTGCACCTGTGTGAGAATCTTCAAAAAAAATAAACATAGGCACAATCAAGACAAAACACTTACACCTGTGTGCGAATCTACAAGAAAAAACCTAGGCGCAATCAAGACAAACCACTTGCACCTGTGTGCGAATCTTCAATAAATAACCTAGGCACAATAAAGTCAAACAACTTACACCTGTGTGCGAATCTACAACAAAAATAACCAAGGCGTAATCAAGAGAAACCCATTGGACCTGTGTGCGAATCTACAAACAACACACACCTAGGCGCAATAAAGACAAACCACTTGCACCTGTGTGAGAATCTAAAAAAAAAAAATCCTAGGCGCAATCAAGACAAACCACTTGCACCTGTGTACAAATCTTCAAAAAAAAATCCAAGGTGCAATCAAGACAAACCACTTGCACCTGTGTGCGAATCTAAAAAAAAAAAAAAACCTAGGCGCAATCAAGACAAACCACTTGCACCTGTGTGCGAATCTACAAAAAAAAAATCCTAGGCACAATCAAGACAAACCCTAGCACCTGTGTGTGAATCTACAAAAAAAAACCTAGGCACAATCAAGACAAACCACTTGCACCTGTGTGCGAAGCTTCAAAAAAATAGTCACAATCAAGACAAACCACTTGCACCTGTGTGCAAATCTACAAGAAAAAAAAACCTAGGTGCAATAAAAAAAAACCAATTTCACCTGTGTGCAAATCTACAAACAAAACACACCTGGGCGCAATCAAGACAAACAACTTGCACCTGAGAGCGAATCTTCAAAAAAAAAAAAACCTAGGTGCAATCAAGACAAACCACTGGCACCTGTGTGCGAATCTAAAAAAAAATGCTAGGCGCAATCAAGAAAAACCACTTGCACCTGTGTGAGAATCTTCAAAAAAAATAAACATAGGCACAATCAAGACAAAACACTTACACCTGTGTGCGAATCTACAAGAAAAAACCTAGGCGCAATCAAGACAAACCACTTGCACCTGTGTGCGAATCTTCAATAAATAACCTAGGCACAATAAAGTCAAACAACTTACACCTGTGTGCGAATCTACAACAAAAATAACCAAGGCGTAATCAAGAGAAACCCATTGGACCTGTGTGCGAATCTACAAACAACACACACCTAGGCGCAATCAAGACAAACCACTTGCACCTGTGTGCGAATCTAAAAAAAAAAAAAAAAAAACTAGACGCAATAAAGACAAACCACTTGCACCTGTGTGAGAATCTAAAAAAAAAAATCCTAGGCGCAATCAAGACAAACCACTTGCACCTGTGTACAAATCTTCAAAAAAAAATCCAAGGTGCAATCAAGACAAACCACTTGCACCTGTGTGCGAATCTAAAAAAAAAAAAAAACCTAGGCGCAATCAAGACAAACCACTTGCACCTGTGTGCGAATCTACAAAAAAAAAATCCTAGGCACAATCAAGACAAACCCTAGCACCTGTGTGTGAATCTACAAAAAAAAACCTAGGCGCAATCAAAACAAACCAATTGCACCTATGTGCGAATCTACAAAAAAAAAAATCCTAGAAGCAATCAAATCAAACTACTTGAACCTGTGTGCGAAACTATAAACAACACACACCTGGGGGGAATCATGACAAACCACTTGCACCTGGGTGGGAATCTATAAACAACACACACCTGAGTACATTCAAGAGAAACCACTTGCAACTGTGTGCAAATCTAAAAACAACACACACCTGGGCAGAATCAAGATCAACCAATTGCACCTGTGTGTGAATCTACAAAAAACAAAAACCTAGGCGCACTCAAGGCAAACCACTTGCACCTGTGTGCGAATCTTCAAAAAAAAAAAAACATAGGCACAATCAAGACATACCACTTGCACCTGTGTGCGAATCTACAAAGAAAAATCCTAGGCGCAATCAAGAAAAAAAACGTGGACCTGTGTGCGAATCTTCAAAAAAAATATAGGCACAATTAAGACAAACCACTTGGACCTGTGTGCGAATCTAAAAAAAAATCCTAGGCGCAATCAAGACAAATCACTTGCACCTGTGTGCGAATCTCAAAAAGAAAAAAAAACCTAGGCGCAATCAAGACAAACCACTTGCACCTGTGTGCGAATCTTCAATAAATAACCTAGGCACAATAAAGTCAAACAACTTACACCTGTGTGCGAATCTACAACAAAAACAACCAAGGCGTAATCAAGAGAAACCCATTGGACCTGTGTGCGAATCTACAAACAACACACACCTAGGCGCAATCAAGACAAACCACTTGCACCTGTGTGAGAATCTAAAAAAAAAAATCCTAGGCGCAATCAAGACAAACCACTTGCACCTGTGTGCGAATCTACAAAAAAAAAAAATCCTAGGCACAATCAAAACAAACCCTAGCACCTGTGTGTGAATCTACAAAAAAAAACCTAGGCGCAATCAAAACAAACCAATTGCACCTATGTGCGAATCTACAAAAAAAAAAATCCTAGGAGCAATCAAATCAAACTACTTGAACCTGTGTGCGAAACTATAAACAACACACACCTGGGGGGAATCATGACAAACCACTTGCACCTGGGTGGGAATCTGAAAACAACACACATCTGGGCACATTCAAGTGAAACAACTTGCAACTGTGTGCAAATCTAAAAACAACACACACCTGGGCGGAATCAAATTCAACCAATTGCACCTGTGTGTGAATCTACAAAAAACAAAAACCTAGGCGCAATCAAGACCAACCACTTGCCACTGTGTGCGAAGGTTCAAAAAAAAAGTAGGCACAATCATGACAAACCACTTGCACCTGTGTGTGAATCTCCAAAAAAAAAAAAAAAAACTAGGCGCAATCAAGACAAACCACTTGCACCTGTGTGCGAATCTTCAAAAAAAAAAAAAGAGGCACAATCAAGACAAACCACTTACACCTCTTTGCGAATCTACAACAAAAAAAACCAAGGCTTAATCAAGAGAAACCAATTGCACCTGTGTGCGAATCTACAAACAACAAACACCGGGGCGCAATCAAGACAAACCACTTGCACCTGTGTGCGAATCTAAAAAAAAAAAAAAAAAAACCTAGGCGCAATCAAGACAAACCACTGGCACCTGTGTGAGAATCTAAAAAAAAAAATCCAAGGCGCAATCAAGACAAACCAATTGCACCTGTGTACAAATCTTCAAAACAAAAAGAACCAAGGCGCAATCAACAAAAACCACTTGCACCTGTGTGAGAATCAAAAAAAAAAAAATTCCTATGCGCAATCAAGACAAACCACTTGCACCTGTGCGAATCTAAAAGAAAAAATCCTAGGCGCAATCAAGACAAACCACTTGCACCTGTGTGTGAATCTACCAAAAAAAAAAAAAACCTAGGCGCAATCAAGACAAACCACTTGCACCTGTGTGAGAATCTAAAACTTTAACCTGTGTGCGAATCTTCAAAAAAAAAAAAAAAAGGCGCAATCAAGACAAACCACTTGCACCTGTGTGCGAAGCTTCAAAAAAAAAAAGGCACAATCAAGACAAACCACTTGCACCTGTGTGCGAATCTAAAAAAAAATGCTAGTGCAACAAAGACAAACCACTTGCACCTGTGTGTGAATCTACAAAAAGAACCTAGGCGCAATCAAGACAAACCACTTGCACCTGTGTGAGAAAACTATAAACAACACACACCTAGGGGCAATCATGACAAACGACTTGCACCTGTGTGGGAATCTAAAAACAACACACACCTGGGCACATTCAAGTGAAACCACTTGCAACTGTGTGCAAATCTAAAAAGAACACACACCTGGGCGGAATCAAGATCAACCAATTGCACCTGTGTGTGAATCTACAAAAAACAAAAACCTATGCGCAATCAAGACAAACCACTTGCACCTGTGTGCGAATCTACAACAAAAAAAACCAAGTCGTAATCAAGACAAACCAATTTCACCTGTGTGCTAATCTACAAACAACACAAACCAGGGCGCAATCAAGACAAACCACTTGCACCTGTGTGCAAATCTACAAACAAAACACACCTGGGTGCAATCAAGACAAACAACTTGCACCTGAGAGCGAATCTTCAAAAAAAAAAAAAAACCTACGTGCAATCAAGAAAAACCTCTTGCACCTGTGTGCGAATCTAAAAAAAAATGCTAGGCGCAATCAAGAAAATCCACTTGCACCTGTGTGAGAATCATCAAAAAAAAAAAAAAACAGGCACAATCAAGACAAACCACTTGCACCTGTGTGCGAATCTACAATAAAAAACCTAGGCGCAATCAAGACAAACCACTTGCACCTGTGTGAGATTCTCCAAAAAAAAAAAAAAAATAGGCACAATCAAGTCAAACCCCTTGCACCTGTGTGCGAATCTTCAAAAAAAAAACCCTAGGAACAAGAACAACAAAAAAAAACCCTAGGCACAAACAAGACAAACCACTTGCACCTGTGTGCGAATCTACAACAAAAACTACCAAGGCGTAATCAAGAGAAACTAATTGCACCTGTGTGCGAATCTACAAACAACACAAACCTGGGCGCAATCAAGATAAATGACTTGCACCTGTGTGCGAATCTTCAAAAAAAAATAAACCTAGGCGCAATCAAGACAAAGCAAATGCACCTGTGTACGAATCTTAAAAAAAAAAAAAAACCTAGGGACAATCTAGACAAACCACTAGCACCTGTGTTTGAATCTACAAAAAAAAACCTAGGCACAATCAACAAACTATTTGCACCTGTGCGAATCTGAAAAAAAAAAATCCTAGACGCAATCAAGACAAACCACTTGCACCTGTGTACAAATCTTCAAAAAAAAAAAAAAAACCAAGGCGCAATCAAGACAAACCTCTTGCACCTGTGTGTGAATCTACAAAAATAACCTAGGCGCAATCAAGACAAACCACTTGCACCTGTGTGAGAATCTAAAAAAAATAATAATCCCAGGCGCAATCAAGAAAAACCACTTAAACCTGTGTGCGAATAGTCAAAAAAAAAAGCAAGGTTCAATCATGACAAACCCTTGCACCTGTGTGCGAAGCTTCAAAAAAAAATAGGCACAATCAAGACAAATCACTTGCACCTGAGTGCCAATCTACAACAAAAAAAACCAAGGCGTAATCAAGAGAAACCATTTTCACCTGTGTGCGAATCTACAAACAACACACACCTGGGCGCAATCAAGACTAACCACTTGCACCTGTGTGCGAATCTAAAAAAATAAAATCCTAGGCGCAATGAAATCATACCACTTGCACCAGTGTGCGAAACTATAAACAACGCACACCAGGGGGCAATCGTGACAAACCACTTGCACCTGTGTGGGAATCTGAAAACAACACACACCTGGGCACATTCAAGTGAAACCACTTGCAACTGTGTGCAAATCTAAAAACAACACACACCTGGGCAGAATCAAGATCAACCAATTGCACCTGTGTGTGAATCTACAAAAAAAAAACCTAGGCACAATCAAGACAAACCACTTGCACCTGTGTGCGAAGCTTCAAAAAAATAGTCACAATCAAGACAAACCACTTGCACCTGTGTGCAAATCTACAAGAAAAAAAAACCTAGGTGCAATAAAAAAAAACCAATTTCACCTGTGTGCAAATCTACAAACAAAACACACCTGGGCGCAATCAAGACAAACAACTTGCACCTGAGAGCGAATCTTCAAAAAAAAAAAACCTAGGTGCAATCAAGACAAACCACTGGCACCTGTGTGCGAATCTAAAAAAAAATGCTAGGCGCAATCAAGAAAAACCACTTGCACCTGTGTGAGAATCTTCAAAAAAAATAAACATAGGCACAATCAAGACAAAACACTTACACCTGTGTGCGAATCTACAAGAAAAAACCTAGGCGCAATCAAGACAAACCACTTGCACCTGTGTGCGAATCTTCAATAAATAACCTAGGCACAATAAAGTCAAACAACTTACACCTGTGTGCGAATCTACAACAAAAACAACCAAGGCGTAATCAAGAGAAACCCATTGGACCTGTGTGCGAATCTACAAACAACACACACCTAGGCGCAATCAAGACAAACCACTTGCACCTGTGTGCGAATCTAAAAAAAAAAAAAAAAAAAAACTAGACGCAATAAAGACAAACCACTTGCACCTGTGTGAGAATCTAAAAAAAAAAAATCCTAGGCGCAATCAAGACAAACCACTTGCACCTGTGTACAAATCTTCAAAAAAAAATCCAAGGTGCAATCAAGACAAACCACTTGCACCTGTGTGCGAATCTAAAAAAAAAAAAAAACCTAGGCACAATCAAGACAAACCACTTGCACCTGTGTGCGAATCTACAAAAAAAAAATCCTAGGCACAATCAAGACAAACCCTAGCACCTGTGTGTGAATCTACAAAAAAAAAACCTAGGCGCAATCAAAACAAACCAATTGCACCTATGTGCGAATCTACAAAAAAAAAAAATCCTAGGAGCAATCAAATCAAACTACTTGAACCTGTGTGCGAAACTATAAACAACACACACCTGGGGGGAATCATGACAAACCACTTGCACCTGTGTGGGAATCTGAAAACAACACACATCTGGGCACATTCAAGTGAAACAACTTGCAACTGTGTGCAAATCTAAAAACAACACACACCTGGGCGGAATCAAGATCAACCAATTGCACCTGTGTGTGAATCTACAAAAAACAAAAACCTAGGGGCAATCAAGACCAACCACTTGACGCTGTGTGCGAAGGTTCAAAAAAAAAAGTAGGCACAATCATGACAAACCACTTGCACCTGTGTGCGAATCTTCAAAAAAAAAAAAGAGGCACAATCAAGACAAACCACTTACACCTGTTTGCGAATCTACAACAAAAAAAACCAAGGCTTAATCAAGAGAAACCAATTGCACCTGTGTGCGAATCTACAAACAACAAACACCGGGGCGCAATCAAGACAAACCACTTGCACCTGTGTGCGAATCTAAAAAAAAAAAAAAAAATCTAGGCGCAATCAAGACAAACCACTTGCACCTGTGTGAGAATCTAAAAAAAAAAAAAATCCAAGGCGCAATCAAGACAAACCAATTGCACCTGTGTACAAATCTTCAAAAAAAAAAAGAACCAAGGCGCAATCAACAAAAACCACTTGCACCTGTGTGAGAATCAAAAAAAAAAATTCCTATGCGCAATCAAGACAAACCACTTGCACCTGTGCGAATCTAAAAAAAAAAATCCTAGGCGCAATCAAGACAAACCACTTGCACCTGTGTACAAATCTTCAAAAAAAAGAAACCAAGGCGCAATCAAGACAAACCACTTGCACCTGTGTGTGAATCTACCAAAAAAAAAAAAACCTAGGCGCAATCAAGACAAACCACTTGCACCTGTGTGAGAATCTAAAACTTTAACCTGTGTGCGAATCTTCAAAAAAAAAAAAAAACAAGGCGCAATCAAGACAAACCACTTGAACCTGTGTGCGAAGCTTCAAAAAAAAAAAAAGGCACAATCAAGACAAACCACTTGCACCTGTGTGCGAATCTAAAAAAAAATGCTAGTGCAATAAAGACAAACCACTTGCACCTGTGTGTGAATCTACAAAAAGAACCTAGGCGCAATCAAGACAAACCACTTGCACCTGTGTGAGAAAACTATAAACAACACACACCTAGGGGCAATCATGACAAACGACTTGCACCTGTGTGGGAATCTGAAAACAACACACACCTGGGCACATTCAAGTGAAACCACTTGCAACTGTGTGCAAATCTAAAAAGAACACACACCTGGGCGGAATCAAGATCAACCAATTGCACCTGTGTGTGAATCTACAAAAAACAAAATCCTATGCGCAATCAAGACAAACCACTTGCACCTGTGTGCGAATCTACAACAAAAAAAACCAAGGCGTAATCAAGACAAACCAATTTCACCTGTGTGCTAATCTACAAACAACACAAACCAGGGCGCAATCAAGACAAACCACTTGCACCTGTGTGCAAATCTACAAACAAAACACACCTGGGCGCAATCAAGACAAACAACTTGCACCTGAGAGCGAATCTTAAAAAAAAAAAAAACCTAGGTGCAATCAAGAAAAACCTCTTGCACCTGTGTGCGAATCTAAAAAAAAATGCTAGGCGCAATCAAGAAAAACCACTTGCACCTGTGTGAGAATCATCAAAAAAAAAAAACAGGCACAATCAAGACAAACCACTTGCACCTGTGTGCGAATCTACAATAAAAAACCTAGGCGCAATCAAGACAAACCACTTGCACCTGTGTGCGATTCTCCAAAAAAAAAAAAAAATATAGGCACAATCAAGACAAACCCCTTGCACCTGTGTGCGAATCTTCAAAAAAAAACCTAGGAACAACAACAACAACAAAACCCTAGGCACAAACAAGACAAACCACTTGCACCTGTGTGCGAATCTACAACAAAAACTACCAAGGCGTAATCAAGAGAAACAAATTGCACCTGTGTGCGAATCTACAAACAACACAAACCTGGGCGCAATCAAGATAAATCACTTGCACCTGTGTGCGAATCTTCAAAAAAAATAAACCTAGGCGCAATCAAGACAAAGCAAATGCACCTGTGTACGAATCTTAAAAAAAAAAAAAACCTAGGGACAATCAAGACAAACCACTTGCACCTGTGTTTGAATCTACAAAAAAAAAAAACCTAGGCACAATCAACAAACTATTTGCACCTGTGCGAATCTGAAAAAAAAAATCCTAGGCGCAATCAAGACAAACCACTTGCACCTGTGTACAAATCTTCAAAAAAAAAAAAAAACCAAGGCGCAATCAAGACAAACCTCTTGCACCTGTGTGTGAATCTACAAAAAAACCTAGGCGCAATCAAGACAAACCACTTGCACCTGTGTGAGAATCTAAAAAAAAATAATAATCCCAGACGCAATCAAGTAAACCACTTAAACCTGTGTGTGAATAGTTAAAAAAAAAAGCAAGGTGCAATCAAGACAAACCCTTGCACCTGTGTGCGAAGCTTCAAAAAAAATAGGCACAATCAAGACAAATCACTTGCACCTGAGTGCCAATCTACAACAAAAAAAACCAAGGCGTAATCAAGAGAAACCATTTTCACCTGTGTGCGAATCTACAAACAACACACACCTGGGCGCAATCAAGACTAACCACTTGCAGCTGTGTGCGAATCTACAAAAAATAAAATCCTAGGCGCAATGAAATCATACCACTTGCACCTGTGTGCGAAACTATAAACAACGCACACCAGGGGGCAATCGTGACAAACCACTTGCACCTGTGTGGGAATCTGAAAACAACACACACCTGGGCACATTCAAGTGAAACCACTTGCAACTGTGTGCAAATCTAAAAACAACACACACCTGGGCAGAATCAAGATCAACCAATTGCACCTGTGTGTGAATCTACAAAAAAAAAACCTAGGCACAATCAAGACAAACCACTTGCACCTGTGTGCGAAGCTTCAAAAAAATAGTCACAATCAAGACAAACCACTTGCACCTGTGTGCAAATCTACAAGAAAAAAAAACCTAGGTGCAATAAAAAAAACCAATTTCACCTGTGTGCAAATCTACAAACAAAACACACCTGGGCGCAATCAAGACAACTTGCACCTGAGAGCGAATCTTCAAAAAAAAAAAAACCTAGGTGCAATCAAAACAAACCACTGGCACCTGTGTGCGATTCTAAAAAAAATGCTAGGCGCAATCAAGAAAACCACTTGCACCTGTGTGAGAATCTTCAAAAAAAATAAACATAGGCACAATCAAGACAAAACACTTACACCTGTGTGCGAATCTACAAGAAAAAACCTAGGCGCAATCAAGACAAACCACTTGCACCTGTGTGCGAATCTTCAATAAATAACCTAGGCACAATAAAGTCAAACAACTTACACCTGTGTGCGAATCTACAACAAAATCAACCAAGGCGTAATCAAGAGAAACCCATTGGACCTGTGTGCGAATCTACAAACAACACACACCTAGGCGCAATCAAGACAAACCACTTGCACCTGTGTGCGAATCTAAAAAAAAAAAAAACTAGACGCAATAAAGACAAACCACTTGCACCTGTGTGAGAATCTAAAAAAAAAAATCCTAGGCGCAATCAAGACAAACCACTAGCACCTGTGTACAAATCTTCAAAAAAAAAATCCAAGGTGCAATCAAGACAAACCACTTGCACCTGTGTGCGAATCTAAAAAAAAAAAAAACCTAGTCGCAGTCAAGACAAACCACTTGCACCTGTGTGCGAATCTACAAAAAGAAAATCCTAGGCACAATCAAGACAAACCCTAGCACCTGTGTGTGAATCTACAAAAAAAAAACCTAGGCGCAATCAAAACAAACCAATTGCACCTATGTGCGAATGTACAAAAAATAAAATCCTAGGAGCAATCAAATCAAACTACTTGAACCTGTGTGCGAAACTATAAACAACACACACCTGGGGGGAATCATGACAAACCACTTGCACCTGTGTGGGAATCTGAAAACAACACACATCTGGGCACATTCAAGTGAAACAACTTGCAACTGTGTGCAAATCTAAAAACAACACACACCTGGGCGGAATCAAGATCAACCAATTGCACCTGTGTGTGAATCTACAAAAAACAAAAACCTAGGCGTAATCAAGACCAACCACTTGCCACTGTGTGCGAAGGTTCAAAAAAAAAGTAGGCACAATCATGACAAACCACTTGCACCTGTGTGCGAATCTCCAAAAAAAAAAAAAAAAAAACTAGGCGCAATCAAGAAAAACCACTTGCACCTGTGTGCGAATCTTCAAAAAAAAAAAAAGAGGCACAATCAAGACAAACCACTTACACCTGTTTGCGAATCTACAACAAAAAAACCAAGGCTTAATCAAGAGAAACCAATTGCACCTGTGTGCGAATCTACAAACAACAAACACCGGGGCGCAATCAAGACAAACCACTTGCACCTGTGTGCGAATCTAAAAAAAAAAAAAAAATCTAGCCGCAATCAAGACAAACCACTTGCACCTGTGTGAGAATCTAAAAAAAAAAATCCAATGCGCAATCAAGACAAACCAATTGCACCTGTGTACAAATCTTCAAAAAAAAAAAGAACCAAGGCGCAATCAACAAAAACCACTTGCACCTGTGTGAGAATCAAAAAAAAAAATTCCTATGCGCAATCAAGACAAACCACTTGCACCTGTGCGAATCTAAAAAAAAAAAATCCTAGGCGCAATCAAGACAAACCACTTGCACCTGTGTACAAATCTTCAAAAAAAAGAAACCAAGGCGCAATCAAGACAAACCACTAGCACCTGTGTGTGAATCTACCAAAAAAAAAAACCTAGGCGCAATCAAGACAAACCACTTGCACCTGTGTGAGAATCTAAAACTTTAACCTGTGTGCGAATCTTCAAAAAAAAAAAACAAGGCGCAATCAAGACAAACCACTTGCACCTGTGTGCGAAGCTTCAAAAAAAAAAAGGCACAATCAAGACAAACCACTTGCACCTGTGTGCGAATCTAAAAAAAAATGCTAGTGCAATAAAGACAAACCACTTGCACCTGTGTGTGAATCTACAAAAAGAACCTAGGCGCAATCAAGACAAACCACTTGCACCTGTGTGAGAAAACTATAAACAACACACACCTAGGGGCAATCATGACAAACGACTTGCACCTGTGTGGGAATCTGAAAACAACACACACCTGGGCACATTCAAGTGAAACCACTTGCAACTGTGTGCAAATCTAAAAAGAACACACACCTGGGCAGAATCAAGATCAACCAATTGCACCTGTGTGTGAATCTACAAAAAACAAAAACCTATGCGCAATCAAGACAAACCACTTGCACCTGTGTGCGAATCTACAACAAAAAAAACCAAGGCGTAATCAAGACAAACCAATTTCACCTGTGTGCTAATCTACAAACAACACAAACCAGGGCGCAATCAAGACAAACCACTTGCACCTGTGTGCAAATCTACAAACAAAACACACCTGGGCGCAATCAAGACAAACAACTTGCACCTGAGAGCGAATCTTAAAAAAAAAAAAAAAAAAAACCTAGGTGCAATCAAGAAAAACCTCTTGCACCTGTGTGCGAATCTAAAAAAAAATGCTAGGCGCAATCAAGAAAATCCACTTGCACCTGTGTGAGAATCATCAAAAAAAAAAACAGACACAATCAAGACAAACCACTTGCACCTGTGTGCGAATCTACAATAAAAAACCTAGGCGCAATCAAGACAAACCACTTGCACCTGTGTGCGATTCTCCAAAAAAAAAAAAAAAATAGGCACAATCAAGAGAAACCCCTTGCACCTGTGTGCGAATCTTCAAAAAAAAACCTAGGAACAACAACAAAAAAAAAACCCTAGGCACAAACAAGACAAACCACTTGCACCTGTGTGCGAATCTACAACAAAAACTACCAAGGCGTAATCAAGAGAAACCAATTGCACCTGTGTGCGAATCTTCAAACAACACAAACCTGGGCGCAATCAAGATAAATCACTTGCACCTGTGTGCGAATCTTCAAAAAAAATAAACCTAGGCGCAATCAAGACAAAGCAAATGCACCTGTGTACTAATCTTAAAAAAAAAAAAACCTAGGGACAATCAAGACAAACCACTTGCACCTGTGTTTGAATCTACAAAAAAAAAACCTAGGCACAATCAACAAACTATTTGCACCTGTGCGAATCTGAAAAAAAAAATCCTAGGCGCAATCAAGACAAACCACTGGCACCTGTGTACAAATCTTCAAAAAAAAAAAAACCAAGGCGCAATCAAGACAAACCTCTTGCACCTGTGTGTGAATCTACAAAAAAACCTAGGCGCAATCAAGACAAACCACTTGCACCTGTGTGAGAATCTAAAAAAAAATAATAATCCCAGGCGCAATCAAGAAAAACCACTTAAACCTGTGTGTGAATAGTCAAAAAAAAAAGCAAGGTGCAATCAAGACAAACCCTTGCACCTGTGTGCGAAGCTTCAAAAAAAAAAATAGGCACAATCAAGACAAATCACTTGCACCTGAGTGCCAATCTACAACAAAAAAAACCAAGGCGTAATCAAGAGAAACCATTTTCACCTGTGTGCGAATCTACAAACAACACACACCTGGGCGCAATCAAGACTAACCACTTGCAGCTGTGTGCGAATCTACAAAAAATAAAATCCTAGGCGCAATGAAATCATACCACTTGCACCTGTGTGTGAAACTATAAACAACGCACACCAGGGGGCAATCGTGACAAACCACTTGCACCTGTGTGGGAATCTGAAAACAACACACACCTGGGCACATTCAAGTGAAACCACTTGCAACTGTGTGCAAATCTAAAAACAACACACACCTGGGCAGAATCAAGATCAACCAATTGCACCTGTGTGTGAATCTACAAAAAAAAAACCTAGGCACAATCAAGACAAACCACTTGCACCTGTGTGCGAAGCTTCAAAAAAATAGTCACAATCAAGACAAACCACTTGCACCTGTGTGCAAATCTACAAGAAAAAAAAACCTAGGTGCAATAAAAAAAACCAATTTCACCTGTGTGCAAATCTACAAACAAAACACACCTGGGCGCAATCAAGACAAACAACTTGCACCTGAGAGCGAATCTTCAAAAAAAAAAAAAAAACCTAGGTGCAATCAAGACAAACCACTGGCACCTTTGTGCGAATCTAAAAAAAAATGCTAGGCGCAATCAAGAAAAACCTCTTGCACCTGTGTGAGAATCTTCAAAAAAAATAAACATAGGCACAATCAAGACAAAACACTTACACCTGTGTGCGAATCTACAAGAAAAAACCTAGGCGCTATCAAGACAAACCACTTGCAACTGCGTGCGAATCTAAAAAAAAAACAAAAAAACTAGGAGCAATCAAGACAAACCCCTTGTACCTGTGTGCGAATCTTCATAAAAAAACCTAGGCACAAACAAGACAAACCACTTGCACCTGTGTGCGAATCTACAACAAAAACAACGAAGGCGTAATCAAGAGAAACCAATTGCCCCTGTGTGCGAATCTACAAACAACACAAACCTGGGCACAATCAAGATAAATCACTTGCACCTGTGTGCGAATCTTAGAAAAAAAAAACCTAGGCGCAATCAAGACAAACCACTTGCACCTGTGTACAAATCTTCAAAAAAAAAAAAAAAACCAAGGCGCAATCAAGACAAACCACTTGCACCTGTGTGCGAATAATAAAAAAACAACAACATAGGGACAATCAAGAAAAACCACTGTGTGAATCTACAAAAAAAACCTAGGCAAAATCAACAAAAAATAAAATCCTAGGCGCAATCAAATCAAACCACTTGCACCTGTGTGCAAAATTATAAACAACACACACCTGGGGGCAATCATGACAAACCACTTGCACCTGTGTGGGAATCTGAAAACAACACACACCTGGGCACATTCAAGTGAAACCACTTGCAACTGTGTGCAAATCTAAAAACAACACCCACCTGGGCGGAATCAAGATCAACCAATTGCACCTGTGTGTGAATCTACAAAAAACAAAAACCTAGGCACAATCAAGACAAACGCTGGCACCTGTGTGCGAAGCTTCAAAAGAAAAGCAGGCACAATCAAGACAAACCACTTGCACCTGTGTGCGAATCTAAAAAAAAATAATAAAACATAGGCGCAATCAAGACAAACCACTTGCACCTGTGCGAATCTAAAATCCTAGGCGCAATCAAGAAAAACCACTTGCAACTGTGTACAAGTCTTAAACAAAAAAAAACCAAGGCTCAATCAAGACAAACCACTTGCACATGTGTGTGAATCTACAAAAAAAAAAACCTAGGCGCAATCAAGACAAATCACTTGCACCTGTGTGCCAATCTACAACCAAAAAAACCAAGGCGTAATCAAGAGAAACCATTTTCACCTGTGTGCTAATCGACAAACAACACACACATGGGCGCAATCAAGACAAACCACTTGCACCTGTGTGTGAATAAAAAAAAAAAAAAAAAAACTAGGCGCACATCAAGACTAACCACTTGCACCTGTGTGTGAATATTCAAAAAACGAAAACCTAGGTGCAATCAAGACAAACCACTTGCACCTGTTGCGAATCTACAAAAAAAAATTCCTAGGCGCAATCAAGACAAACCAGTTGCACCTGTGTGTGAATCTACAAAAAAAAACCTAGGTGCAATCAAGACAAACCACTTGCACCAGTGTACGAAACTATAAACTACACACACCTGGGGGCAATCATGACAAACCACTTGCTCCTGTGTGGGAATCTATAAACAACACACACCTGAGCACATTCAAGAGATACCACTTGCAACTGTGTGCAAATCTAAAAACAACACACACCTGGGCAAAATCAATATCAACCAATTGCATCTGTGTGTGAATCTACAAAAAACAAAAACCTAGGAGCAATGAAGAAAAACCACTTGGACCTGTGTGCGAATCTTAAAAAAAAAAAACATAGGCACAATCAAGACAAACAACTTGCACCTGTGTGCGAATCTTAAAAAAAAAAAACCTAGGCGCAATCAAGACAAATCACATGTACCTGTGTGCGAATCTCAAAAAAAAAAAAAAAAAAACCTAGGCGCAATCAAGACAAACCACATGCACCTGTGTGCGAATCTTCAAAAAATAACCTAGGCACAATAAAGACAAACAACTTACACCTGTGTGCGAATCTACAACAAAAACAACAAAGGCGTAATTAAGAGAAACCAATTGGACCTGTGTGCGAATCTACAAACAACACACACCTAGGCGCAATCAAGACAAACCACTTGCAACTGTGTGCGAATCTAAAAAAAAAAAAAAAAACTATTCGCAATAAAGACAAACCACTTGCACCTGTGTGAGAATCTAAAAAAAAAAAATCCTAGGCACAATCAAGACAAACCACTTGCACCTGTGTGCGAATCTTTAAAAAATAACCTAGGCACAATAAAGTCAAACAACTTACACCTGTGTGCGAATCTACAACAAAAACAACCAAGGCGTAATTAAGAGAAACCAATTGGACCTGTGTGCGAATCTACAAACAACACACACCTAGGCGCAATCAAGACAAACCACTTGCACCTGTGTGCGAATCTAAAAAAAAAAAAAAAACTACGCGCAATAAAGACAAACCACTTACACTTGTGTGAGAATCTAAAAAAAAAAAAATCCTAGGCGCAATCAAGACAAACTACTTGCACCTGTGTACAAATCTTCAAAAAAAAAAAACCAAGGTGCAATCAAGACAAACCACTTGCACCTGTGTGCGAATCTAAAAAAAAAAAAAAAAAAACAAACCTAGGCGCAATCAAGACAAACCACTTCCACCTGTGCGCGAATCTACAAAAAAAAATCCTAGGCACAATCAAGACAAACCCTAGCACGTGTGTGTGAATCTACAAAAAAAAACCTAGGCGCAATCAAAACAAACCAATTGCACCTATGTGCGAATCTACAAAAAATAAAATCCTAGGCGCAATCAAATCAAATTACTTGAACCTGTGTGCGAAACTATAAACAACACACACCCGGGGGCAATCATGACAAACCACTTGCAACTGTGTGCGAATCTAAAAACAACACACACCTGGGCGGAATCAAGCATTTTTTTTTAGATTCGCACACAGGTGCAAGTGGTTTGTCTTGATTGTGCCTATTTTTTTTGAAGCTTCGCACACAGGTGCAAGTGGTTTGTCTTGATTGCACCTATGTTTTTGTTTTTTGTAGATTCACACACAGGTGCAATTGGTTGATCTTGATTCGGCCCAGGTGTGTGTTGTTTTTAGATTTGCACACAGTTGCAAGTGGTTTCACTTGAATGTGCCCAGGTGTGTGTTGTTTTCAGATTACCACCCAGGTGCAAGTCGTTTGTCATGATTGCCCCTAGATGTGTGTTGTTTATAGTTTCGCACACAGGTGCAAGTGGTTTGAATTGATTGCGCCTAGGATTTTATTTTTTGTAGATTCGCACACAGGTGCAAGTGGTTTGTCTTGATTGCGCCTAGGTTTTTTTTGTAGATTCATACACAGGTGCAAGTGGTTTGTCTTGATTGTGCCTAGGATTTTTTTTTTTTTGTAGATTCGCACAAAGGTGAAATTGGTTTGTCTTGATTGCGCCTAGGTTTTTTTTTTTTGGAAGATTTGTACACAGGTGCAAGTGGTTTGTCTTGATTGTGCCTAGGATTTTTTTTTTTTTTAGATTCGCACACAGGTGCAAGTGGTTTGTCTTGATTGCGCCCAGGTGTGTCTTGTTTGTAGATTCGCACACAGGTGAAATTGGTTTCTCTTGATTACGCCTTGGTTTTTTTTGTTGTAGATTCTCACACAAGTGCAAGTGGTTTTTCTTGATTGTGCCTACGTTTTTATTTTGAAGATTCGCACACAGGTGCAAGTGGTTTGTCTTGATTGCGCCTAGGTTTTTTTTTGTAGATTCACAAACAGGTGCAAGTGGTTTGTCTTGATTGTGCCTAGGTTTTTTTTTTGTAGATTCAAACACAGGTGGCAGTGGTTTTTCTTGATTACGCATAATTTTTTTTTTGAAGATTCGCACACAGGTGCAAGTGGTTTGTCTTGATTGCGCCTAGGTTTTTTTTTGTAGATTCACACACAGGTGCAAGTGGTTTGTCTTGATTGTGCCTAGGTTTTTTTTTTTTTTAAGATTCGCACACAGGTGCATGTGGTTTGTCTTAATTACGCCTAGGTTTTTTTTTATAGATTCACACACAGGTCCAAGTGGTTTGTCTTGATTGTGCCTAGTTTTTTTTTTTTAGATTCGCACACATATGCAAGTGTTTTGTCTTGATTGCGCCCAGGTGTGTGTTGTTTGTAGATTCGCACACAGGTGAAATTGGTTTCTCTTGATTGCGCCTTGGGTTTTTTTGTTGTAGATTCACACACAGGTGCAAGTGGTTTGTCTTGATTAAGCTCAGGTTTTTTGTTTTTGAAGATTCGCACACAGGTGCAAGTGGTTTGTCTTGATTTTGCCTATTTTTTTTTGAAGCTTCGCACACAGGTGCAAGTGGTTTGTCTTGATTGCGCCTAGGTTTTTTTTTTTGTAGATTCACACACAGGTGGCGTTGGTTTGTCTTGTTTAGGCATAATTTATTTTTTTGAAGATCCGCACACAGGTGCAAGTGGTTTGTCTTGATTGCGCCTAGGGTTTTTTTTTTTGTAGATTCACACACAGGTGCAAGTGGTTTGTCTTGATTGCGACTTGGTTTTTTTTTGTAGATTCACACACAGGTGCAAGTGGTTTGTCTTCATTACGCTCAGGTTTTTTTTTTTTTGAAGATTCGCACAGAGGTGCAAGTGGTTTGTCTTGATTGTGCCTAGGTTTTTTTTTTTTTTTTTTTAGATTCGCACACAGGTGCAAGTGGTTTGTCTTGATTCCGCCCAGGTGTGTGTTGTTTGTAGATTCGCACACCGGTGAAATTGTTTTCTCTAGATTGCGCCTTGGTTTTTTTTATTGTTGTAGATTCGCACACAGATTCAAGTGGTTTGTCTTGATTGCGCCCAGGTGTGTGTTGTTTGTAGATTCGCACACAGGTGCAAGTGGTTTTTCTTGATTGCGCCTAGGTTTTTTTTTTGTAGATTCACACACAGGTGCAAGTGGTTTGTCTTGATTGCGCCCTGGTTTGTAGATTAGCACACAGGTGCAATTGGTTTCTCTTGTTTACACCTTGGTTTTTTTGTTGTAGATTCGCACACAGGTGCAAGTGGTTTGTCTTGATTGCGCCTAGTTTTTTTTTTTTGGAGATTCGCACAAAGGTAAAGTGGTTTGTCTTGATTGCGCCATGGTTTTTTTTTGTAGATTCACACACAGGTGTAAGTGGTTTGTCTTGATTACGCTCAGCTTTTTTTTCGCACACAGGTGCAAGTGGTTTGTCTTGATGGCGCCTAGGACTGTTTTTTTTTAAGATTCTCACACAGGTGCCTGTGGTTTGTCTTGATTGCGCCTAGGTTTTTTTTTGTAGATTCACACACAGGTGCAATTTGTTTGTCTTGATTGCGCCTTTTTTTTTTTTTTTGGAGATTCGCACACAGGTGCAAGTGGTTTGTCTTGATTGCGCCTTGGTTTTTTTTTGTAGATTCACACACAGGTGCAAGTGGTTTGCCTTGATTACGCTCAGGTTTTTTTTTTTTTGAAGATACGCACACAGGTGCACGTGGTTTGTCTTGATTGTGCCTAGGTTTTTTTTGTTAGATTCGCACACAGGTGCAAGTGTTTTGTCTTGATTGCGCCCAGGTGTGTGTTGTTTGTAGATTCGCACACAGGTGAAATTGGTTTCTGTTGATTGCGCCTTGGGTTTTTTTGTTGTAGATTCACACACAGGTGCAAGTGGTTTGTCTTGATTACGCTCAGGTTTTTTTTTTTGAAGATTCGCACACAGGTGGAAGTGGTTTGTCATGATTGCGCCTAGGTTTTTTTTTTGTAGATTCACACACAGCTGCAAGTGGTTTGTCTTGATTGTGTCTAGGTTTTTTTTTTTTTTTGAAGATTCGCACAAAGGTGAAAGTGGTTTGTCTTGATTGCGCCCAGTTGTGTGCTGTTTCTCGATTCGCACACAGGTGCAATTGGTTTGTCTTGATGGCGCCTAGGATTTTTTTTTTAAGATTCACACATAGGTGCATGTGGTTTGTCTTGATTGTGCCTAGCATTTTTTTTTAGATTCGCACACAGGTGCAAGTGGTTTGTCTTGATTTTGCCTATTTTTTTTTTGAAGGTTCGCACACAGGTGCAAGTGGTTTGTCTTGATTGCGCCTAGGTTTTTTTTTTTTTTTGTAGATTCACACACAGGTGGCGTTGGTTTGTCTTGTTTACGCATAATTTTTTTTTTGAAGATTCGCAGACAGGTGCAAGTGGTTTGTCTTGATTGCGCCTAGGTTTTGTTTTGTAGATTCACACACAGGTGCAAGTGGTTTGTCTTGATTAAGCTCAGGTTTTTTTTTTTGAAGATTCGCACAGAGGTGCAAGTGGTTTGTCGTGATTGTGCCTAGGTTTTTTTTTTTTTTTTTTTAGATTCGCACACAGGTGCAAGTGTTTTGTCTTGATTGCGCCCAGGTGTGTGTTGTTTGTAGATTCGCACACAGGTGAAATTGTTTTCTCTAGATTGCTCCTTGGGTTTTTTTTTTGTTGTAGATTCGCACACAGATTCAAGTGGTTTGTCTTGATTGTGCCTATGTTTTTTTTTTTTTGAAGATTCGCACACAGGTGCAAGTGGTTTGTCTTGATTGTGCCTAGGTTTTTTTTTTTTAGATTCGCACACAGGTGCTAGTGTTTTGTCTTGATTGCGCCCTGGTGTGTGTTGTGTGTAGATTCGCACACAGGTGAAATAGGTTTCTCCTGATTGCGCCTTGGGTTTTTTTGTTGTAGATTCACACACAGGTGCAAGTGGTTTGTCTTGATTACGCTCAGGTTTTTTTTTTTGAAGATTCGCACACAGGTGCAAGTGGTTTGTCTTGATTGCGCCTAGGTTTTTTTTTTTTGTAGATTCACACACAGGTGCAAGTGGTTTGCCTTGATTGTGCCTAGGTTTTTTTTTTTGAAGATTCGCACAAAGGTGATAGTGGTTTGTCTTTATTGTGCCCAGTTTTTTTTTTTTTTGAAGATTCGCACACAGGTGCAATTGGTTGATCTTGATTACGCCCAGATGTGTGTTGTTTTTAGATTTGCACACAGTTGCAAGTGGTTTTACTTGAGTGTGCCCAGGTTTGTGTTGTTTTCAGTTTCCCACACAGGTGCAAGTGGTTTGTCATGATTGCCCCCGGTGTGTGTTGTTTATAGTTTTGCACACAGGTGCAAGTGGTTTTTCTTGATTGTGCCTATGTTTTTATTTTGAAGATTCGCACACAGGTGCAAGTGGTTTGTCTTGATTGCGCCTAGGTTTTTTTTTTTGTAGATTCACACACAGGTGGCGTTGGTTTGTCTTGTTTACGCATAATTTTTTTTTTGAAGATTCGCAGACAGGTGCAAGTGGTTTGTCTTGATTGCGCCTAGGTTTTGTTTTGTAGATTCACACACAGGTGCAAGTGGTTTGTCTTGATTACGCTCAGGTTTTTTTTTTTTGAAGATTCGCACAGAGGTGCAAGTGGTTTGTCGTGATTGTGCCTAGGTTTTTTTTTTTTTTTTTTTAGATTCGCACACAGGTGCAAGTGTTTTGTCTTGATTGCGCCCAGGTGTGTGTTGTTTGTAGATTCGCACACAGGTGAAATTGTTTTCTCTAGATTGCGCCTTGGGTTTTTTTTTTGTTGTAGATTCGCACACAGATTCAAGTGGTTTGTCTTGATTGTGCCTATGTTTTTTTTTTTTGAAGATTCGCACACAGGTGCAAGTGGTTTGTCTTGATTGTGCCTAGGTTTTTTTTTTTTAGATTCGCACACAGGTGCTAGTGTTTTGTCTTGATTGCGCCCTGGTGTGTGTTGTGTGTAGATTCGCACACAGGTGAAATAGGTTTCTCCTGATTGCGCCTTGGGTTTTTTTGTTGTAGATTCACACACAGGTGCAAGTGGTTTGTCTTGATTACGCTCAGGTTTTTTTTTTTGAAGATTCGCACACAGGTGCAAGTGGTTTGTCTTGATTGCGCCTAGGTTTTTTTTTTTGTAGATTCACACACAGGTGCAAGTGGTTTGCCTTGATTGTGCCTAGGTTTTTTTTTTTGAAGATTCGCACAAAGGTGATAGTGGTTTGTCTTTATTGTGCCGAGTTTTTTTTTTTTTGAAGATTCGCACACAGGTGCAATTGGTTGATCTTGATTACGCCCAGATGTGTGTTGTTTTTAGATTTGCACACAGTTGCAAGTGGTTTCACTTGAGTGTGCTCAGGTTTGTGTTGTTTTCAGTTTCCCACACAGGTGCAAGTGGTTTGTCATGATTGCCCCCGGTGTGTGTTGTTTATAGTTTTGCACACAGGTGCAAGTGGTTTGTCTTGATTGTGCCTAGGTTTTTTTTTGAAGATTCGCACACAGGTGCATGTGGTTTGTCTTGATTGCGCCCAGATGTGTGTTGTTTCTCGATTCGCACACAGGTGCAATTAGTTTGTCTTGATGGCGCCCAGGATTGTTTTTTTTTTAGATTCGCACACAGGTGCAAATGGTTTCTCTTGATTGAGCCTATTTTTTTTGTATATTCGCTCACAGGTGCACGTGGTTTGTCTTGATTGCGCATAGGTTTTTGTTTTTTGTAGATTCACACACAGGTGCAATTGGTTGATCTTGATTCCGCCCAGGTGTGTGTTGTTTTTAGATTTGCACACAGTTGCAAGTGGTTTCACTTGAATGTGCCAAGGTGTGTGTTGTTTTCAGATTCCCACACAGGTGAAAGTGGTTTGTCATGATTGCCCCCGGTGTGTGTTGTTTATAGTTTCGCACACAGGTGCAAGTGGTTTGATTTGATTGCGCCTAGGATTTTATTTTTTGTAGATTCGCACACTGGTGCAAGTGGTTTGTCATGATTGCACCTAGGTTTTTTTTTTTTTGTAGATTAACACACAGGTGCAAGTGGTATGTCTTGATTGTGCCTATGTTTTTTTTAAGATTCACACACAGGTGCAAGTGGTTTGTCTTGATTGCGCCTCGGTTTTTTTTGTAGATTCACACACAGGTGCAATTGCTTTGTCTTGATTGCACCCAGGTGTGTGTTGTTTGTAGATTCGCACACAGGTGCAATTGGTTTCTCTTGATTACGCCTTGGTTTTTTTTCTTGTAGATTCGCACACAGGTGCAAGTGGTTTGTCTTGATTACCCCTAGTTTTTTTTTTGGAGATTCGCACACAGGTGCAAGTGGTTTGTCTTGATTGCACCTAGATTTTTCTTTTGTAGATTCGCACACAGGTGCAAGTGGTTTGTCTTGATTGCGCCTAGGTTTTTTTTTTTTTTGTAGATTCACACACAGGTGCAAGTGGTTTGTCTTGCTTTTGCCTATGTTTTTTTTGTAGATTCACACACAGGTGTAAGTGGTTTGTCTTCATTGCCCCTAGAATTTTTTTTTTGAAGATTCGCACAGAAGTGCAAGGGGTTTGCCTTGATTGCGCCCAGGTGTTTGTTGTTTCTAGATTCGCAAACAGGTACAATTGGTTTGTCTTGATGGCACCTAAGATTGTTTTTTTTAGATTCGCACACAGGTGTAAGTGGTTTGTCTTGATTGTGCCGAGTTTTTTTTTTTTTTGAAGATTCGCCCACAGGTGCAAGTGGTTTTGCTTGATTGCTCCTAGGTTTTTTTTTGTAGATTGACACACTGGTGCAATAGGTTTGTCTTAATTGCGGCCTGGTTTGTGTTGTTTGTAGATTAGCACACAGGTTCAATTGGTTTCTCTTGATTACGCCTTGGTTTTTTTTGTTTTAGATTCGCACACAGGTGCAAGTGGTTTTTGTTGATTGTGCCTATGTTTTTATTTTGAAGATTCGCACACAGGTGCAAGTGGTTTGTCTTGATTGCGGCTAGTTTTTTTGTTTTTTGTAGATTAACACACAGGTGCAAGTGGTTTGTCTTGATTACGCATAGGTTTTTTTTTTTGAAGATTCGCACATAGGAACAAGTGGTTTGTCTTGTTTGTGTCTAAGTTTTTTTTTTGTAGACTCACACACAGGTGCAAGTGGTTTGTCTTGATTGTGCTTAGGTTTTTTTTTTTGAAGATTCGCACACAGGTGCAAGTGGTTTGTCTTGATTGCGCCCAGGTGTGTGCTGTTTCTCGATTAGCACAGAGGTGCAATTGTTTTCTCTTGATGGCGCCTACGATTGTTTTTTTTTAGATTCGCACACAGGTGCAAGTGGTTTGTCTTCATTGCGCCTATTTTTTTTTTGAAGATTCGCACACAGGTGTAAGTGGTTTGTCTTGATTGTGCCGTGTTTTTTTTTTTGAAGATTCGCACACAGGTGCAAGTGGTTTTTCTTGATTGCTCCTAGGTTTTTTTTTGTAGATTTACACACAGGTGCAATAGGTTTGTCTTAATTGCGGCCTGGTTTGTGTTGTTTGTAGATTAGCACACAGGTTCAATTGGTTTCTCTTGATTACGCCGTGCTTTCTTTTGTTGTAGATTCGCACACATGTACAAGTGGTTTGTCTTGATTGCTCCTAGTTTTTTTTTTCATTTTGGAGATTCGCACACAGGTGCAAGTGGTTTGTCTTGATTGCGCCTTGGTTTTTTTTTTTGTAGATTCACACACAGGTGCAAGTGGTTTGTTTTGATTACGGTCAGGTTTTTTTTTTTGAAGATTCGCACAGAGGTGCAAGTGGTTTGTCTTGATTACGCCTAGGTTTTTTTTTTTTTTGTAGATTCACACACAGGTTCAAGTGGTTTGTCTTGATTGCGCGTAGGATTTTTTTTTTAGATTCTCACACTTGTGCAAGTGGTTTGTCTTGCTTGTGCCTATGTTTTTTTTTTTTGTAGGTTCACACACAGGTGTAAGTGGTTTGTCTTTATTGCCCCTAGAATTTTTTTTTTTGAAGATTCGCACAGAAGTGCAAGGGGTTTTGTCTGATTGCGCCCAGGTGTTTGTTGTTTCTAGATTCGTACACAGGTACAATTGGTTTGTCTTGATTGTGTCGAGTTTTTTTTTTTTTTTGAAGATTCGCACACAGGTGCAAGTGGTTTTTCTTGATAGCTCCTAGGTTTTTTTTTTTGAAGATTCGCACACAGGTGCAAGTGGTTTTTCTTGATTGCGCCTAGGTTTTTTTTGTAGATTCACACACAGGTGCAATTGGTTTGTCTTGATTGCGCCCTGGTTTGTGTTGTTTGTAGATTAGCACACAGGTGCTATTGGTTTCTCTTGATTACGCCTTGGTTTTTTTGTTGTAGATTCGCACACAGGTGCAAGTGGTTTGTCTTGATTGCGCCTAGTGTTTTTTTTATTTTGGAGATTCGCACACAGGTGCAAGTGGTTTGTATTGCTTGCGCCTTGGTTTTTTTTTTTGTAGATTCGCACACAGGTGCAAGTGGTTTGTCTTGATTGCGCCTTGTTTTTTTTTTTTGTAGATTCACACACAGGTTCAAGTGATTTGTCCTGATTACGCTCAGGTTTTTTTTTGTGAAGATTCGCACAGAGGTGCAAGTGGTTTGTCTTGATTGTGCATAGGTTTTTTTTTTTTTTTTTTTTTAGATTCGCACACAGGTGCAAGTGTTTTGTCTTGATTGCGCCCAGGTGTGTGTTGTTTTTAGATTCGCACACAGGTGAAATAGGTTTCTCTTGATTGCGCCTTGGTTTTTTTTTTGTTGTAGATTCGCACACAGGTACAAGTAGTTTGTCTTGATTGTGCCTAATTTTTTTTTTGAAGATTCGCACACAGGTGCAAGTGGTTTGTCTTGATTGCGCCTTGGTTTTTTTTTTTTTTTTTGTAGATTCACACACAGGTGCAAGTGGTTTGTCTTGATTACGCTCAGGTTTCTTTTTTTTTTTTTTGAAGATTCGCACACAGGTGAAATTGGTTTCTCTAGATTGCGCCTTGATTTTTTTTGTTGTAGATTCGCACACAGGTTCAATTGGTTTGTCTTGATTGTTCCTATGTTGTTTTTTTTTTGAAGATTCGCACACAGGTGCAATTGGTTTGTCTTGATTGCGCCTAGGTTTTTTTTTTTGTTATATTCGCACACAGGTGAATGTGGTTTGTCTTGATTGCGCCCTGGTTTGTGTTGCTTGTAGATTAGCACACAGGTGCAATTGGTTTCTCTTGATTACTCCTAGGTTTTTTTTGTTGTAGATTCGCACACAGGTGCACGTGGTTTGTCTTGATTGCGTCTAGTTTTTTTTTTTTTTTGGAGATTCGCACACAGATGCAAGTGGTTTTTCATGATTGCGCCTTGATTTTTTTTTTTTGTAGATTCACACACAGTTGCAAGTGGTTTGTCTTGATTATCCTCAGGTTTTTTTTTGAAGATTCGCACAGAGGTGCAAGTGGTTTGTCTTGATTGTGCCTAGGTTTTTTTTTTTATTCGCACACAGGTGCAAGTGTTTTGTCTTGATTGCACCCAGGTGTGTGTTGTTTGTAGATTCGCACACAGGTGAAATTGGTTTCTCTCGATTGCGACTTTTTTTTTTTATTGTATTCCGAATCTACAACAAAAAAAACCAAGGCTTAATCAAGAGAAACCAATTGCACCTGTGTGCGAATCTACAAACAACAAACACCGGGGCGCAATCAAGACAAACCACTTGCACCTGTGTGCGAATCTAAAAAAAAAAAAAAAAAAAAACCTAGGCGCAATCAAGACAAACCACTGGCACCTGTGTGAGAATCTAAAAAAATATAAATCCAAGGCGCAATCAAGACAAACCAATTGCACCTGTGTACAAATCTTCAAAAAAAAAAAGAACCAAGGCGCAATCAACAAAAACCACTTGCACCTGTGTGAGAATCAAAAAAAAAAATTCCTATGCGCAATCAAGACAAACCACTTGCACCTGTGCGAATCTAAAAGAAAAAATCCTAGGCGCAATCAAGACAACCACTTGCACCTGTGTACAAATCTTCAAAAAAAAGAAACCAAGGCGCAATCAAGACAAACCACTTGCACCTGTGTGTGAATCTACCAAAAAAAAAACCTAGGCGCAATCAAGACAAACCACTTGCACCTGTGTGAGAATCTAAAACTTTAACCTGTGTGCGAATCTTCAAAAAAAAAAAAAAAAACAAGGCGCAATCAAGACAAACCACTTGCACCTGTGTGCGAAGCTTCAAAAAAAAAAGGCACAATCAAGACAAACCACTTGCACCTGTGTGCGAATCTAAAAAAAAATGCTAGTGCAATAAAGACAAACCACTTGCACCTGTGTGTGAATCTACAAAAAGAACCTAGGCACAATCAAGACAAACCACTTGCACCTGTGTGAGAAAACTATAAACAACACACACCTAGGGGCAATCATGACAAACGACTTGCACCTGTGTGGGAATCTAAAAACAACACACACCTGGGCACATTCAAGTGAAACCACTTGCAACTGTGTGCAAATCTAAAAAGAACACACACCTGGGCGGAATCAAGATCAACCAATTGCACCTGTGTGTGAATCTACAAAAAACAAAAACCTATGCGCAATCAAGACAAACCACTTGCACCTGTGTGCGAATCTACAACAAAAAAAACCAAGGCGTAATCAAGAGAAACCAATAGCACCTGTGTGCTAATCTACAAACAACACAAACCAGGGCGCAATCAAGACAAACCACTTGCACCTGTGTGCAAATCTACAAACAAAACACACCTGGGTGCAATCAAGACAAACAACTTGCACCTGAGAGAGAATCTTCAAAAAAAAAAAACCTACGTGCAATCAAGAAAAACCTCTTGCACCTGTGTGCGAATTTAAAAAAAAATGCTAGGCGCAATCAAGAAAATCCACTTGCACCTGTGTGAGAATCATCAAAAAAAAAAAACAGGCACAATCAAGACAAACCTCTTGCACCTGTGTGCGAATCTACAATAAAAAACCTAGGCGCAATCAAGACAAACCACTTGCACCTGTGTGCGATTCTCCAAAAAAAAAAAAAAATAGGCACAATCAAGACAAACCCCTTGCACCTGTGTGCGAATCTTCAAAAAAAAACCCTAGGAACAAGAACAACAACAAAAAACCCTAGGCACAAACAAGACAAACCACTTGCACGTGTGTGCGAATCTACAACAAAAACTACCAAGGCGTAATCAAGAGAAACCAATTGCACCTGTGTGCGAATCTACAAACAACACAAACCTGGGCGCAATCAAGATAAATGACTTGCACCTGTGTGCGAATCTTCAAAAAAAATAAACCTAGGCGCAATCAAGACAAAGCAAATGCACCTGTGTACGAATCTTAAAAAAAAAAAAACCTAGGGACAATCAAGACAAACCACTAGCACCTGTGTTTGAATCTACAAAAAAAAACCTAGGCACAATCAACAAACTATTTGCACCTGTGCGAATCTGAAAGAAAAAAAACCTAGGCGCAATCAAGACAAACCACTTGCACCTGTGTACAAATCTTCAAAAAAAAAAAAAAAACCAAGGCGCAATCAAGACAAACCTCTTGCACCTGTGTGTGAATCTACAAAAATAACCTAGGCGCAATCAAGACAAACCACTTGCACCTGTGTGAGAAAACTATAAACAACACACACCTAGGGGCAATCATGACAAACGACTTGCACCTGTGTGGGAATCTAAAAACAACACACACCTGGGCACATTCAAGTGAAACCACTTGCAACTGTGTGCAAATCTAAAAAGAACACACACCAGGGCGGAATCAAGATCAACCAATTGCACCTGTGTGTGAATCTACAAAAAACAAAAACCTATGCGCAATCAAGACAAACCACTTGCACCTGTGTGCGAATCTACAACAAAAAAAACCAAGGCGTAATCAAGAGAAACCAATAGCACCTGTGTGCTAATCTACAAACAACACAAACCAGGGCGCAATCAAGACAAACCACTTGCAACTGTGTGCAAATCTACAAACAAAACACACCTGGGTGCAATCAAGACAAACAACTTGCACCTGAGAGCGAATCTTCAAAAAAAAAAAAACCTACGTGCAATCAAGAAAAACCTCTTGCACCTGTGTGCGAATCTAAAAAAAAATGCTAGGCGCAATCAAGAAAATCCACTTGCACCTGTGTGAGAATCATCAAAAAAAAAAAAAAACAGGCACAATCAAGACAAACCTCTTGCACCTGTGTGCGAATCTACAATAAAAAACCTAGGCGCAATCAAGACAAACCACTTGCACCTGTGTGCGATTCTCCAAAAAAAAAAAAAATAGGCACAATCAAGACAAACCCCTTGCACCTGTGTGCGAATCTTCAAAAAAAAACCCTAGGAACAAGAACAACAAAAAAAAACCCTAGGCACAAACAAGACAAACCACTTGCACGTGTGTGCGAATCTACAACAAAAACTACCAAGGCGTAATCAAGAGAAACCAATTGCACCTGTGTGCGAATCTACAAACAACACAAACCTGGGCGCAATCAAGATAAATGACTTGCACCTGTGTGCGAATCTTCAAAAAAAATAAACCTAGGCGCAATCAAGACAAAGCAAATGCACCTGTGTACGAATCTTAAAAAAAAAAAAAACCTAGGGACAATCAAGACAAACCACTAGCACCTGTGTTTGAATCTACAAAAAAAAACCTAGGCACAATCAACAAACTATTTGCACCTGTGCGAATCTGAAAGAAAAAAAACCTAGGCGCAATCAAGACAAACCACTTGCACCTGTGTACAAATCTTCAAAAAAAAAAAAAAAAACCAAGGCGCAATCAAGACAAACCTCTTGCACCTGTGTGTGAATCTACAAAAATAACCTAGGCGCAATCAATACAAACCACTTGCACCTGTGTGAGAATCTAAAAAAAATAATAATCCCAGGCGCAATCAAGAAAAACCACTTAAACCTGTGTGCGAATAGTCAAAAAAAAAAGCAAGGTGCAATCAAGACAAACCCTTGCACCTGTGTGCGAAGCTTCAAAAAAAAATAGGCACAATCAAGACAAATCACTTGCACCTGAGTGCCAATCTACAACAAAAAAAACCAAGGCGTAATCAAGAGAAACCATTTTCACCTGTGTGCGAATCTACAAACAACACACACCTGGGCGCAATCAAGACTAACCACTTGCACCTGTGTGCAAATCTACAAAAAATAAAATCCTAGGCGCAATGAAATCATACCACTTGCACCTGTGTGCGAAACTATAAACAACGCACACCAGGGGGCAATCGTGACAAACCACTTGCACCTATGTAGGAATCTGAAAACAACACACACCTGGGCACATTCAAGTGAAACCACTTGCAACTGTGTGCAAATCTAAAAACAACACACACCTGGGCAGAATCAAGATCAACCAATTGCACCTGTGTGTGAATCTACAAAAAAAAAACCTAGGCACAATCAAGACAAACCACTTGCACCTGTGTGCGAAGCTTCAAAAAAATAGTCGCAATCAAGACAAACCACTTGCACCTGTGTGCAAATCTACAAGAAAAAAAAACCTAGGTGCAATAAAAAAAAAAACAATTTCACCTGTGTGAAAATCTACAAACAAAACACACCTGGGCGCAATCAAGACAAACAACTTGCACCTGAGAGCGAATCTTCAAAAAAAAAAAATCCTAGGTGCAATCACGACAAACCACTGGCACCTGTGTGCGAATCTAAAAAAAAATGCTAGGCGCAATCAAGAAAAACCACTTGCACCTGTGTGAGAATCTTCAAAAAAAAAAAAAACCTATGCACAATCAAGACAAACCACTTGCACCTGTGTGCGAAACTTGAAAAAAAAACCTAGGCACAATCAAGACAAACCACTTGCACCTGTGTGCGAATCTACTACAAAAACAACCAATGCGTAATCAAGAGAAACCAATCGCACCTGTGTGCTAATCTACAAACAACACACACCTAGGCGCAATAAAGTTAAACCACTTGCACCTGTGTGCGAATCTTCAAAAAAAAAAACCTAGGCGCAATCAAGATAAACCACTTGCACCTGTGTGAGAATCTAAAAAAAAAAAATCCTAGTCGCAATCAAGACAAACCACTTGCACCTGTGGCGAATCTACAAAAAGAAAATTCCTAGGCACAATGAAGACAAACCACTTGCACCTATGTGTGAATCTACAAAAAAAAAAACCTAGATGCAATCAAGACAAACCACTTGCACCTGTGTGCGAAACTATAAACTACACACACCTGGGGCCAATCATGACAAACCACTTGCACCTGTGTGGGAATCTATAAACAACACACACCTGAGTACATTCAAGAGAAACCACTTGCAACTGTGTGCAAATCTAAAAACAACACACACCTGGGCAGAATCAAGATCAACCAATTGCACCTGTGTGTGAATCTACAAAAAAAAAACCTAGGCGCACTCAAGGCAAACCACTTGCACCTGTGTGCGAATCTTCAAAAAAAAAAAACATAGGCACAATCAAGACATACCACTTGCACCTGCGTGCGAATCTACAAAAAAAAATCCTAGGCGCAATCAAGAAAAAAAACGTGGACCTGTGTGCGAATCTTCAAAAAAAATATAGGCACAATTAATACAAACCACTTGGACCTGTGTGCGAATCTAAAAAAAAATCCAAGGCGCAATCAAGACAAATCACTTGCACCTGTGTGCGAATCTCAAAAAGAAAAAAAAACCTAGGCGCAATCAAGACAAACCACTTGCACCTGTGTGCGAATCTTCAATAAATAACCTATGCACAATAATGTCAAACAACTTACACCTGTGTGCGAATCTACAACAAAAACAACCAAGGCGTAATCAAGAGAAACCCATTGGACCTGTGTGCGAATCTACAAACAACACACACCTAGGCGCAATCAAGACAAACCACTTGCACCTGTGTGCGAATCTAAAAAAAAAAAAAAAACTAGACGCAATAAAGACAAACCACTTGCACCTGTGTGAGAATCTAAAAAAAAAAATCCTAGGCGCAATCAAGACAAACCACTTGCACCTGTGTACAAATCTTCAAAAAAAAAATCCAAGGTGCAATCAAGACAAACCACTTGCACCTGTGTGAGAATCTAAAAAAAAAAATCCTAGGGGCAATCAAGACAAACCACTTGCACCTGTGTACAAATCTTCAAAAAAAAAATCCAAGGTGCAATCAAGACAAACCACTTGCACCTGTGTGCGAATCTAAAAAAAAAAAAAAACCTAGGCGAATCAAGACAAACCACTTGCACCTGTGTGCGAATCTACAAAAAAAAAAAATCCTAGGCACAATCAAAACAAACCCTAGCACCTGTGTGTGAATCTACAAAAAAAACCTAGGCGCAATCAAAACAAACCAATTGCACCTATGTGAGAATCTACAAAAAATAAAATCCTAGGAGCAATCAAATCAAACTACTTGAACCTGTGTGCGAAACTATAAACAACACACACCTGGGGGGAATCATGACAAACCACTTGCACCTGGGTGGGAATCTGAAAACAACACACATCTGGGCACATTCAAGTGAAACAACTTGCAACTGTGTGCAAATCTAAAAACAACACACACCTGGGCGGAATCAAATTCAACCAATTGCACCTGTGTGTGAATCTACAAAAAACAAAAACCTAGGCGCAATCAAGACCAACCACTTGCCACTGTGTGCGAAGGTTCAAAAAAAAAGTAGGCACAATCATGACAAACCACTTGCACCTGTGTGCGAATCTCCAAAAAAAAAAAAAAACTAGGCGCAATCAAGACAAACCACTTGCACCTGTGTGCGAATCTTCAAAAAAAAAAAAAGAGGCACAATCAAGACAAACCACTTACACCTCTTTCCGAATCTACAACAAAAAAAACCAAGGCTTAATCAAGAGAAACCAATTGCACCTGTGTGCGAATCTACAAACAACAAACACCGGGGCGCAATCAAGACAAACCACTTGCACCTGTGTGCGAATCTAAAAAAAAAAAACCTAGGCGCAATCAAGACAAACCACTGGCACCTGTGTGAGAATCTAAAAAAATATAAATCCAAGGCGCAATCAAGACAAACCAATTGCACCTGTGGACAAATCTTCAAAAAAAAAAAAGAACCAAGGCGCAATCAACAAAAACCACTTGCACCTGTGTGAGAATCAAAAAAAAAAGATTCCTATGCGCAATCAAGACAAACCACTTGCACCTGTGCGAATCTAAAAGAAAAAATCCTAGGCGCAATCAAGACAACCACTTGCACCTGTGTACAAATCTTCAAAAAAAAGAAACCAAGGCGCAATCAAGACAAACCACTTGCACCTGTGTGTGAATCTACCAAAAAAAAAACCTAGGCGCAATCAAGACAAACCACTTGCACCTGTGTGAGAATCTAAAACTTTAACCTGTGTGCGAATCTTCAAAAAAAAAAAAAAAACAAGGCGCAATCAAGACAAACCACTTGCACCTGTGTGCGAAGCTTCAAAAAAAAAAGGCACAATCAAGACAAACCACTTGCACCTGTGTGCGAATCTAAAAAAAAATGCTAGTGCAATAAAGACAAACCACTTGCACCTGTGTGTGAATCTACAAAAAGAACCTAGGCACAATCAAGACAAACCACTTGCACCTGTGTGAGAAAACTATAAACAACACACACCTAGGGGCAATCATGACAAACGACTTGCACCTGTGTGGGAATCTAAAAACAACACACACCTGGGCACATTCAAGTGAAACCACTTGCAACTGTGTGCAAATCTAAAAAGAACACACACCTGGGCGGAATCAAGATCAACCAATTGCACCTGTGTGTGAATCTACAAAAAACAAAAACCTATGCGCAATCAAGACAAACCACTTGCACCTGTGTGCGAATCTACAACAAAAAAAACCAAGGCGTAATCAAGAGAAACCAAAAGCACCTGTGTGCTAATCTACAAACAACACAAACCAGGGCGCAATCAAGACAAACCACTTGCACCTGTGTGCAAATCTACAAACAAAACACACCTGGGTGCAATCAAGACAAACAACTTGCACCTGAGAGCGAATCTTCAAAAAAAAAAAAAAACCTACGTGCAATCAAGAAAAACCTCTTGCACCTGTGTGCGAATCTAAAAAAAAATGCTAGGCGCAATCAAGAAAATCCACTTGCACCTGTGTGAGAATCATCAAAAAAAAAAAAACAGGCACAATCAAGACAAACCTCTTGCACCTGTGTGCGAATCTACAATAAAAAACCTAGGCGCAATCAAGACAAACCACTTGCACCTGTGTGCGATTCTCCAAAAAAAAAAAAAAATAGGCACAATCAAGACAAACCCCTTGCACCTGTGTGCGAATCTTCAAAAAAAAACCCTAGGAACAAGAACAACAAAAAAAAACCCTAGGCACAAACAAGACAAACCACTTGCACCTGTGTGCGAATCTACAACAAAAACTACCAAGGCGTAATCAAGAGAAACCAATTGCACCTGTGTGCGAATCTACAAACAACACAAACCTGGGCGCAATCAAGATAAATGACTTCCACCTGTGTGCGAATCTTCAAAAAAAAATAAACCTAGGCGCAATCAAGACAAAGCAAATGCACCTGTGTACGAATCTTAAAAAAAAAAAAAAACCTAGGGACAATCAAGACAAACCACTAGCACCTGTGTTTGAATCTACAAAAAAAAACCTAGGCACAATCAACAAACTATTTGCACCTGTGCGAATCTGAAAGAAAAAAAAACCTAGGCGCAATCAAGACAAACCACTTGCACCTGTGTACAAATCTTCAAAAAAAAAAAAAAAAAACCAAGGCGCAATCAAGACAAACCTCTTGCACCTGTGTGTGAATCTACAAAAATAACCTAGGCGCAATCAAGACAAACCACTTGCACCTGTGTGCGAATCTAAAAAAATAAAATCCTAGGCGCAATGAAATCATACCACTTGCACCTGTGTGCGAAACTATAAACAACGCACACCAGGGGGCAATCGTGACAAACCACTTGCACCTGTGTGGGAATCTGAAAACAACACACACCTGGGCACATTCAAGTGAAACCACTTGCAACTGTGTGCAAATCTAAAAACAACACACACCTGGGCAGAATCAAGATCAACCAATTGCACCTGTGTGTGAATCTACAAAAAAAAAACCTAGGCACAATCAAGACAAACCACTTGCACCTGTGTGCGAAGCTTCAAAAAAATAGTCACAATCAAGACAAACCACTTGCACCTGTGTGCAAATCTACAAAGAAAAAAAAACCTAGGTGCAATAAAAAAAAACAATTTCACCTGTGTGCAAATCTACAAACAAAACACACCTGGGCACAATCAAGACAAACAACTTGCACCTGAGAGCGAATCTTCAAAAAAAAAAAAACCTAGGTGCAATCAAGACAAACCACTGGCACCTGTGTGCGAATCTAAAAAAAAATGCTAGGCGCAATCAAGAAAAACCACTTGCACCTGTGTGAGAATCTTCAAAAAAAATAAACATAGGCACAATCAAGACAAAACACTTACACCTGTGTGCGAATCTACAAGAAAAAACCTAGGCGCAATCAAGACAAACCACTTGCACCTGTGTGCGAATCTTCAATAAATAACCTAGGCACAATAAAGTCAAACAACTTACACCTGTGTGCGAATCTACAACAAAAATAACCAAGGCGTAATCAAGAGAAAGCCATTGGACCTGTGTGCGAATCTACAAACAACACACACCTAGGCGCAATCAAGACAAACCACTTGCACCAGTGTGCGAATCTAAAAAAAAAAAAAAAAAAACTAGACGCAATAAAGACAAACCACTTGCACCTGTGTGAGAATCTAAAAAAAAAATCCTAGGCGCAATCAAGACAACCACTTGCACCTGTGTACAAATCTTCAAAAAAAAAATCCAAGGTGCAATCAAGACAAACCACTTGCACCTGTGTGCGAATCTAAAAAAAAAAAAAAAACCTAGGCGCAATCAAGACAAACCACTTGCACCTGTGTGCGAATCTACAAAAAAAAAAAATCCTAGGCACAATCAAGACAAACCCTAGCACCTGTGTGTGAATCTACAAAAAAAAACCTAGGCGCAATCAAAACAAACCAATTGCACCTATGTGCGAATCTACAAAAAAAAAAATCCTAGGAGCAATCAAATCAAACTACTTGAACCTGTGTGCGAAACTATAAACAACACACACCTGGGGGGAATCATGACAAACCACTTGCACCTGGGTGGGAATCTATAAACAACACACACCTGAGTACATTCAAGAGAAACCACTTGCAACTGTGTGCAAATCTAAAAACAACACACACCTGGGCAGAATCAAGATCAACCAATTGCACCTGTGTGTGAATCTACAAAAAACAAAAACCTAGGCGCACTCAAGGCAAACCACTTGCACCTGTGTGCGAATCTTCAAAAAAAAAAAAAATATAGGCACAATCAAGACATACCACTTGCACCTGTGTGCGAATCTACAAAGAAAAATCCTAGGCGCAATCAAGAAAAAAAACGTGGACCTGTGTGCGAATCTTCAAAAAAAATATAGGCACAATTAAGACAAACCACTTGGACCTGTGTGCGAATCTAAAAAAAAATCCTAGGCGCAATCAAGACAAATCACTTGCACCTGTGTGCGAATCTCAAAAAGAAAAAAAAACCTAGGCGCAATCAAGACAAACCACTTGCACCTGTGTGCGAATCTTCAATAAATAACCTAGGCACAATAAAGTCAAACAACTTACACCTGTGTGCGAATCTACAACAAAAACAACCAAGGAAAAAATCTAAAAAAAAAAAAAACCTAGGCGAATCAAGACAAACCACTTGCACCTGTGTGCGAATCTACAAAAAAAAAAATCCTAGGCACAATCAAAACAAACCCTAGCACCTTGTGTGAATCTACAAAAAAAAACCTAGGCGCAATCAAAACAAACCAATTGCACCTATGTGCGAATGTACAAAAAATAAAATCCTAGGAGCAATCAAATCAAACTACTTGAACCTGTGTGCGAAACTATAAACAACACACACCTGGGGGGAATCATGACAAACCACTTGCACCTGTGTGGGAATCTGAAAACAACACACATCTGGGCACATTCAAGTGAAACAACTTGCAACTGTGTGCAAATCTAAAAACAACACACACCTGGGCGGAATCAAATTCAACCAATTGCACCTGTGTGTGAATCTACAAAAAACAAAAACCTAGGCGCAATCAAGACCAACCACTTGCCACTGTGTGCGAAGGTTCAAAAAAAAAGTAGGCACAATCATGACAAACCACTTGCACCTGTGTGTGAATCTCCAAAAAAAAAAAAAACTAGGCGCAATCAAGACAAACCACTTGCACCTGTGTGCGAATCTTCAAAAAAAAAAAAGAGGCACAATCAAGACAAACCACTTACACCTCTTTGCGAATCTACAACAAAAAAAACCAAGGCTTAATCAAGAGAAACCAATTGCACCTGTGTGCGAATCTACAAACAACAAACACCGGGGCGCAATCAAGACAAACCACTTGCACCTGTGTGCGAATCTAAAAAAAAAAAAAAAAAAAAACCTAGGCGCAATCAAGACAAACCACTGGCACCTGTGTGAGAATCTAAAAAAAAAAATCCAAGGCGCAATCAAGACAAACCAATTGCACCTGTGTACAAATCTTCAAAAAAAAAAAAGAACCAAGGCGCAATCAACAAAAACCACTTGCACCTGTGTGAGAATCAAAAAAAAAAATTCCTATGCGCAATCAAGACAAACCACTTGCACCTGTGCGAATCTAAAAGAAAAAATCCTAGGCGCAATCAAGACAAACCACTTGCACCTGTTTGTGAATCTACCAAAAAAAAAACCTAGGCGCAATCAAGACAAACCACTTGCACCTGTGTGAGAATCTAAAACTTTAACCTGTGTGCGAATCTTCAAAAAAAAAAAAAAACAAGGCGCAATCAAGACAAACCACTTGCACCTGTGTGCGAAGCTTCAAAAAAAAAAAGGCACAATCAAGACAAACCACTTGCACCTGTGTGCGAACCTAAAAAAAAATGCTAGTGCAATAAAGACAAACCACTTGCACCTGTGTGTGAATCTACAAAAAGAACCTAGGCGCAATCAAGACAAACCACTTGCACCTGTGTGAGAAAACTATAAACAACACACACCTAGGGGCAATCATGACAAACGACTTGCACCTGTGTGGGAATCTAAAAACAACACACACCTGGGCACATTCAAGTGAAACCACTTGCAACTGTGTGCAAATCTAAAAAGAACACACACCTGGGCGGAATCAAGATCAACCAATTGCACCTGTGTGTGAATCTACAAAAATCAAAAACCTATGCGCAATCAAGACAAACCACTTGCACCTGTGTGCGAATCTACAACAAAAAAAACCAAGGCGTAATCAAGAGAAACCAATTTCACCTGTGTGCTAATCTACAAACAACACAAACCAGGGCGCAATCAAGACAAACCACTTGCACCTGTGTGCAAATCTACAAACAAAACACACCTGGGTGCAATCAAGACAAACAACTTGCACCTGAGAGCGAATCTTCAAAAAAAAAAAAACCTACGTGCAATCAAGAAAAACCTCTTGCACCTGTGTGCGAATCTAAAAAAAAATGCTAGGCGCAATCAAGAAAATCCACTTGCACCTGTGTGAGAATCATCAAAAAAAAAAAAAAAAACAGGCACAATCAAGACAAACCACTTGCACCTGTGTGCGAATCTACAATAAAAAACCTAGGCGCAATCAGGACAAACCACTTGCACCTGTGTGCGATTCTCCAAAAAAAAAAAAAAATAGGCACAATCAAGACAAACCCCTTGCACCTGTGTGCGAATCTTCAAAAAAAAAACCCTAGGAACAAGAACAACAAAAAAAAACCCTAGGCACAAACAAGACAAACCACTTGCACCTGTGTGCGAATCTACAACAAAAACTACCAAGGCGTAATCAAGAGAAACCAATTGCACCTGTGTGCGAATCTACAAACAACACAAACCTGGGCGCAATCAAGATAAATGACTTGCACCTGTGTGCGAATCTTCAAAAAAAATAAACCTAGGCGCAATCAAGACAAAGCAAATGCACCTGTGTACGAATCTTAAAAAAAAAAAAAACCTAGGGACAATCTAGACAAACCACTAGCACCTGTGTTTGAATCTACAAAAAAAAAACCTAGGCACAATCAACAAACTATTTGCACCTGTGCGAATCTGAAAAAAAAAAATCCTAGACGCAATCAAGACAAACCACTTGCACCTGTGTACAAATCTTCAAAAAAAAAAAAAACCAAGGCGCAATCAAGACAAACCTCTTGCACCTGTGTGTGAATCTACAAAAATAACCTAGGCGCAATCAAGACAAACCACTTGCACCTGTGTGAGAATCTAAAAAAAATAATAATCCCAGGCGCAATCAAGAAAAACCACTTAAACCTGTGTGCGAATAGTCAAAAAAAAAGCAAGGTTCAATCATGACAAACCCTTGCACCTGTGTGCGAAGCTTCAAAAAAAAAATAGGCACAATCAAGACAAATCACTTGCACATGAGTGCCAATCTACAACAAAAAAAACCAAGGCGTAATCAAGAGAAACCATTTTCACCTGTGTGCGAATCTACAAACAACACACACCTGGGCGCAATCAAGACTAACCACTTGCACCTGTGTGCGAATCTACAAAAAATAAAATCCTAGGCGCAATGAAATCATACCACTTGCACCAGTGTGCGAAACTATAAACAACGCACACCAGGGGGCAATCGTGACAAACCACTTGCATCTGTGTGGGAATCTGAAAACAACACACACCTGGGCACATTCAAGTGAAACCACTTGCAACTGTGTGCAAATCTAAAAACAACACACACCTGGGCAGAATCAAGATCAACCAATTGCACCTGTGTGTGAATCTACAAAAAAAAACCTAGGCACAATCAAGACAAACCACTTGCACCTGTGTGCGAAGCTTCAAAAAAATAGTCACAATCAAGACAAACCACTTGCACCTGTGTGCAAATCTACAAGAAAAAAAAACCTAGGTGCAATAAAAAAAAACCAATTTCACCTGTGTGCAAATCTACAAACAAAACACACCTGGGCGCAATCAAGACAAACAACTTGCACCTGAGAGCGAATCTTCAAAAAAAAAAAAAAAACCTAGGTGCAATCAAGACAAACCACTGGCACCTTTGT